>NC_080573.1:97311994-98511994 GCF_029962835.1 Magnolia sinica | reverse complement strand
ACAAGGGACATTATGTTCATCCTATTGGGCCTCGACCCATGGGCCTCTAATACATCTAATGGCCTCATACATGGGTCTCACATATACATATCAAGGTGGGCTTCAATGACGGGCCACAAATGCATCAACATGGGCCTAGTCACATGGGCCTTGCATACATCACAGTGGGCCTCATAATATGGGCCCTATACAAATCAAGGTGGGCCTCAACAAGGACCACCAATACATCAAGATGGGCCTTAAAAATGGGCCTTAAATTATCTCCAAAATGGTTGGACAGTTGGATGAAACACATGCATCATGATGAAGCCCACTCTAATGGAGGGTTTGGTTTACATACATAAGTGGGTCCCATGTGGGGTCTACCATAATGTTTATTTCCCATCCAACCCATTGATAAGGTCATTTAGACCAGGGCCCACAGTAGTGTTTACTTTCCAAGCAACCTAGGGCCTAACATAATGTTTATTTTCCAACCAACTATTTATAAGGTCATGTGGACGAGGGTAGGGCCCACTATAATATTTATTTATCACCCAATCTATTCGTAAGGTCACGTGGGCCTGGATAAGGCCAACTGTGCTATTCATTTGACATCCAAACTATTCATAAGGTCACGCAGGTCTGGATAGGGCTCACTGTAATATGTATTTTCCGTCCAAAATGGGCCCACTGGAATGTTTATTTGTTTACCATCCAAGCTGTTCACGGTTCGTATGGACTAGGGGCTCATGGTAATGTTTTTTGCCATCCAAACTGACCATAAGGTCACAGTCAGGGGCCCACCGTAATGTGGTCCACAGATCTAGCCCACTCATTGGGTGCGTCCCACTTGGTTGACCGTTCAGACCAAGTTTTAGCTTCATCCAAATTTCAGGTAGGCCCCACCAAGTGTTTTTATATGTTTAGGCATGTCTTCACATGATTTTAAATGGTGTGGCCCACCGGAGTTTCGTATACAGCTGATTTTTGGGGTGGTCATCTGGTCCGAGGGGACCCATCAAATGTCTGGAGTAGATGTTCGAAATGCATCACGGTGAGGCCCACAGATGGGGCCGTGAGCCCCAGCCCGTCTGCCCATCCATCACCCGCAGGCAGCGCCTACTGCGTGCACTGATAGCAGCAGCTGCTGCTGTCTAAGCGTTTTTTTTTTTGAAAACCAATTTTTCCACTGTTTTCTTGGGGTAGGGCCCACATCAGATCGATCCGATCCCGTCACTGGTCCCTGTAGGTCGATACAATCCCATAGAGTCCAATATTGGGATGTTTCAGATATACAGGAACATCAAGGAGTAAATCAAAGGTATGAACATTGTTTCCTATACCATGGCCCACCAGGAAACCAGATCAACCTCATTTTTCGGTTCAACCCCTTAAATGATTTGAGGAAGAGGATGGATGGCTTAGATTGTATAAAAACATCAAGGTGGGGCCTGCATGAGTGGTCCACCACTCCTCCTCTTTGGCTATCCCGTTAGCACACTCCCACGCCCATTTACACTTCACTGATTGCCAACGTCCAGCGTCCAGGGACACTGGAGGACATACGTAAATACATTATCGTGGTGGATCCCACATGGACGTGGCCCACCAACATATACATATAATATATATCTTATATTATATATATACAATACATATTATATTATATATATTATATAAAATATAACATATAAAAAAAAAGGTGCATTGGGCCCATCCAAACAGTGGGTAGTGTGGATCATCACCTACAATAGGATGGGCCACACCGTCTGATGTAGATGGACGGGTAGATATAACACATATTGGTGGGATCCACACCATTACAAAGAAAGAGAGAGAGAGAGAGAGAGAGAGAGAGAGAGAGAGAGAGAGAGAGAGTGAGATAGAGGAACCCCGCCACTTTGGGCCCTCTTGATTAAATCACATACATCCAAATGGGTCCCACCAACAAGTGGGCCCTAAAATTGAAATAACGGTAAATCACCCACCTCGTTGGCCTCCTTCTTAATCCCTTGGCTTCAAATGCTCCTTGCCTTTGCCTTGGATGGTGGATGATGGGGTTTTGATGGTGTGGATGAGAGATGAGAAGGTGTAGATGGAAGATGAGAAGGTGGACCACACTTGTGGTTTGGGAGAGGGGTTGGACATGTGAATTTTTTTACTTGGAAGAAATGAGGGAGAGAGAGAAGTGATAGGTGATATGAGGTGATGGAGTGATGGGTGATGTAAGGAGAGGTGATGGAAGGTATGGTTTGGGTTGAAATTTTGGAAAAGAGGAATGGGTTGTTGTACTTGGGTAAGGTGAGACTTGACTTATACTTAACATTGATTGATTGGACATATCATAGAGATTTCCTCAATATTTGCAATGCGCGGCGTTTCTTCGAAACAAACACAGGTCGACATCTTCTAACCTGGGTATCGGTTCGGTGTGCATGTCACGGCGTTGGAACCGCGGCGACGATGCGGTTGCTATGATACAAGTTTTGGATCGAGCCAACCTCGGTGTATGGGACCTGGCTTAGGATCACGTGCAAATGTCGGATATGGTGCAAAGGTTGTCAGAATTTGACCGGAATGATCGCGGAAGCTAACGGAATGGTATGGACTAGGACACGGGTCTTACACGATGACTCTCACCCCAACCATTTGGGTAGTGTTCAACCCTAATCGCTTAACTGTCGAGCATGTTATCATTGAAATAGTGGACCTGGTGTCCACCAATAGAAATACTGGTGTACCTTGGATGTGGGCAGTGACTTCAAAGGCTAGCAGTATTGTAACTGTAGATTCAGATGCTTCAGCGGCGAGTGCATGTACTCGAGCTTGTTGTGAATGATTAGGTTGCACTACCATAAGTCATTTTAGCGGCTTGTTTCGAAATGTGGGAGGTCAGTTGAATGGTTGTGTCGGTGGTACAGATCGTAGAGGTGGAGTTGAAATAACATATGGTGGCTAGTGGTTGACCTTCTGAGGCAGCGTGTAGTCATTGTCCTTCATCTTAGTAAAATAAAAGGGTTCTGTATGGCCAGCCTTGTTATAATAGGCACACCAAAGATCAAATCGCCTCTGCTGAGTCGACGGTGCCATTGGCCTGGGAGGTGAGTTCATACATGGCCTCTTGCTAGGAAACAGTCGGTTCTATACTTTAGGCCAAGGCCTCGGGCCCATTGGCATGCGTGTTTGAGATACTCTTTCACCATCTTGCTCAGCTCGTAAGGACATGCTCACAAGCTCAACATAGTTGGGGATGCTAGCGCAACACATTTTGGTGAGGATATCAGCTCACAACCCTTATGAAAATCGACACATTGTCATCGACTCATTTGTCAAAATCAAGGAGCATATCTCGCCAGCTCCATGAAACGGTTCTCGTATTCTGCCACTGTCATTCCCCCTGCCTAAGGCGGAGGAATTCACCCTCCTTTTCATTATGGTGAGGGGGAAATACTTCTTATGGAAGCGTACCTCGAATTCGTCCCATGTCCATGAAAATCCTATGGGAACGGTTCGAAGGACACTATCCTACCATAGGCTAGCTTTCTTCTCAAACATATATGTGACTAGCTCAACCCGTTCTACCTCTTTACAGTGCAAAGGCCTCAACATCTTAGAAATACAATCCAACCAGTACTCGGCTTTCTCGGGTCTATGAGTACCTGCAAAAGTAGGAGGACGGAGGTGTTGAAAGCACTCAAACGGGCCACTTGTAGTCATAGCCCCAGTAGGCTGTACGGGTGGCATCGGCAGGGCCACATTCATGTTTTGTGTGATGGCCCCCATTATAGTTGCCAGAACTTGTTGTTGTTGTTACATTAGGAGCATCATCTGCTCCAACCTATCAGGGAGAGAGGCCGCCTGAGGCATGTGTGACATTGATGAAGATGCACAGTTCTGACCCAAAACCGGTGGTGCACTGGGTGTTGGCCCATTTGTGGGTCCAGTGGCCGCATGTGAATCTAGCATCTTATCGCTTCTCGGACCCAAACTAAGGTCCATTTGGCTACCACTCAGGTGAGAAGCCCCGTCAATCATTCCGCCAAGTGGGAGACGTGTCATGTTCTGAGTAGTTCTAGGAGGCATTCCCTATATACAACATAGGGTGAAGCATTCATAGGATTAGGATAACATCATCCACTTTTTCCAAACATTCTACACATCTCTAAACAAAAGAAGCTTCATGCATTTCATTTAACAAAAATTGTCAAAGTTAAATATGATGTGGTATGACATGCACTATGACAGAGGATGCATATAAGTTAATTTATAAAAGGTTTTAACACTTACTAACCTAGCACCTAGACTAAGCCTATCAAGGCTATTATAAAAAGAAGGAAAACAACTACAAATACACTACTAGTCCTCTGATTTTGGCAAAGGTGAAGGCGCTCCCTTATCCTACATACAACACAGGAGGGCTTTTAGGGTGCGGGACATTCTCTTAAACTTTTTCTTCAGGTAGGCCTGCTTCTCCTCGAACTTCTTCTTTAAGTCGGCCCGATTTTCCTCAATCCTACCCATGTGGGCTTCTAAGGCAGCCCGGTCGTGGCAATCCTCATGAGCCATATGAGGTCCCCCATCTGAATCTTGAGCCTTCTCTTCTTCTTCCTGTCCCTCTTCTCTGCTGCCTTCCTCTTCTTCACTGCCTTCCTCTTCTTCAGTCTCTTCTTTTATCTCATCCCCATACTCATCAATCTTGGCTTAACGTTGCCTGGGGCCTATTCCCATATTATTGAGTGTATTTTCATTGATAAAATGGATAGGGGTGAGATTATCCATATGTAGCCGGAATCCGAAGTTGTGGGCAATCTTGTAAATGAGTCGGTCGAATGGGAGGGAGGCGTCCCCCTGAGTAGATCGTGCAGTATCGATTATCTGAGTGAAGGCGAGAGTAAGAAAGCACACTTTGTCTCCCTATCCAGCTCGGTACAGGAAGTCCACCATAAATCTAATGCATTCTGTGCGGTTACTCCATCTAGGTTACACATTGTATGTGCACATAAGGTGGAGCAGGTGGAAATCCTTCGTCATACTTGTCGATGCGAGACTGTTCCCTCGCCTCCAATCAACAAGTTGGCCACAAAGGAAGCGAGTGCAGCAATCTCTCTCCCATTACACTAGGGAGATTAGAATCGTTGGCATGTACCACACCACGCTTTATTCCCATGATACGGACCATGACATCCACATCAACCCTGGCTTGAGTCCTTCCGAACGGGATGGTTAACTAGAGAGACTCAAGAGTTGGGTCCCTTATGTGTGCATAGAAGGCTTGTACAGTGCCTTCACTTACATGTGTTTTTCCCTCAAATATGGGACCCCGCCTGTTCTCTAAGAGGAGGTCTATCACTGGATATAACCCAAATAACTTCTCATTAACTTGAGCTTCAAAGATAACCTTGCAATTTTGAAACTTACCGAGTTCGGTGCCCACTAGTAGAGACCTCTCTATCGGGATTCGAGGGTAGAGGTCCTATTTCGACCTCTACTTGGCGCTCGCACTTGTCTCAACACTCACCTTCTTTTTAAAACAGCTTGGTCTCTTCTTTCCCATAAGGGAAAGGAGTGTTGAGATGGAGAAAATGGTGGTTACAATCTCAAATAGAGCCATTGGGATGTAAAAATCTTGAGGATGAAGTGGATTTGATAGTGTGAAAGTTATGAGACAGAAAAAAGAGGGTTTTGTGCTCAAATGAGAGAGAATAAGGGAGATTAGGAGATGTAAGGGATGATTTTAGAGCGATAGTGGTGGAGGGGTGGAGGATGTAAAGGAAATAGAGGATTTGGATGTATGAAAATGGAGATTTAAGGGAGAAAGAGGGTCTTTAGAGGTTTGGAAATATTTGAGGGGTTGAAAAAGGGTGGAATGGAGAGATTTGGGGGTTTGGAGTGTTAAAAAGGGCTCCCCATACGTGGGAGGGACCCACCCTCGTCGGCCGACTGTGGCGCGTCACCGATCCCACGGCCCCGCCGCGCCCTCCTGGGCTACTCGGCGGTGCCGCCACGCTTGCCTGGGCTGTCTGGCGGTGGCTCCGCCATGGGGCAGTGGCCACCCCCCAGGTCGTGTTTTGGTCTGTGGGAACCCCTGGGCCCCACCGAACCTCGTGGTATTGGGTTTTAGGCCTATATAGTCCATTTTCATGGTCCAACACATGCATATTCGCGCCATTTGGATCCATTTCAGGTTTAAAATTTGTCGATTAATGATTTAAACGCGTCGGTTGACGGCCTTAAGGTGACTCAGGTCAATTCACGAGGTTTACGATGCGTTATAGACTAAACTACAGTATTTAATCTCGTCTGTCGATGAAACTTTAGGATCCTAATGTGGTCTCTAAGTTCCATTGCCCTCTTCCAAAGTTAAAGTGCGTCAGAGGGCGTTGTGTTAGCTATAACCCAGGTCGAGCAAAGCTCTACTCCCGAGATCCAGTACATCACTTATGCAATATGGATAATGATGTTCAGATTTCGCCCATATTAATGAGTTAAACATGAATGAGATTATTCTAAACAACATATCATACTCTGGATATAATTAAATTAAGCAAGCGGAAGTCAGAAATAGATATATTTAAGCATGTAAGTGTTTCACAACCTCCAGAGTACGAGTATGTAACTGGGCTGAATATATACATGTATTATTTCCAAAATAAACAAAATGCAGAAAAGTAGATGTGTCCAACTAAGCCAAATATCCCTATAGTCCCTGCGCATCGACACGTGGTTTACATCGACCCACCCGAGAGCTGAAAGTAGGAGAACTCCTCCTCCTCATCTACAAAGTCCTGCTCTGTCACATACACTTCGCCAGCACCTGCATCTAAGCCAGAATCTGGTTGGTGTTTTAAAACATCGTCCCAGAGTGGGAGTGAGTGGCCAACTCAGTGGTACTATAAGGAAAAAGTTAACTAATGTAATGCAATGCATGGTCGTGTTAGCTGTATACTTAATTAAGCTTATTCATACAACAGGCTTGGGAAGCTAGGGTATCTCCCTTTATATCATTGACCTGAACCAAATAATCCATTTAGGGTTGTCAATCCTAGTTAAGCACATACGATAGGCAAGTTGTAGGGCATCACTCCTAATGAAAAGTAGTCGATAGGCAAATTCAAAATTTTATACTCGCGGTCACTATGGGTAGGCTCGTCACCTCAGCGTAGGCCGACAGCACGAGCACGGTGTCCCATGCCACCATGCCTGGCTCACTAGTCTGGGTTGCTCACTGGTCAATACAGGGAAGCTCATCACCCTAGCGTAGGCTGACAACTCGAACACCATGTCCCATACCAACATGCCCGGCTCATGAGTCTTAGCGGATCGAGGTCCCATAGTTAAAGTGGGCCTTTACATTGGTGAGGGGTACCTTAGATTCAAGCAGTAGTGTCCATACATGGTAAACATACAATAGGCCAACCAGTTTATTAGGCAAGTTCGATTGGTACGGGCATACACTGACTTAATCGACATGGAGCGCATAAGCACCCCTCATGGCCTAACCACTATCGACAATCGTCGTGTGACCCGGATTCATCGAGTCTACCCAATGTGGCTAGACTAATTCGGCCACCCGAACAGGGACTATTACCGATTTTCTGGCCTACGTTGCAGCCCCAATCTTACTCAGATGAAGTAATTAAACACATGTGATAATCATTTCAGCATTTAGCAAACAATCCAAGTAAATTCCTCATTTAAGCATTTCATCAAACACATTGAGCATGTTGCCTAACACTTGCATTTTATCTATAAATTACGTAGAGGAAAATGTGATTACATGAAAGAACTATATATACGAATAAGGTACTTAAGAATCTTTTCTTAAGACTCTTAGTAAATCCAAACCATCAATAATTTCTCATTCAGACAATTCATCAAACAATTAGACTACACTTCACCAAATACATAGACTAGGTTAGCTACAACATATAGTTTAGCAATTCCTTATACAGAGAGATCAATGTGTGCATGACAATGATTAATCCTAGATCAGTTACCATGGCAAGTACAAATCATATTCAAATGCTTATTCAGACATTTCAACAAACACATAGGATGCATCTTTTGCTCACATTGTTCATACATGTATATTATACTGAAAATGGTGTATCTAAGACAATACGACAGTAATCAAGTTAGACATAAATAATTAGTTGACATTGAAAGCATTGATAACCACAATCTAAGCGTTTATAGTCCGCACCTTTCGTCGAAATACACGATTCGGACTCGGTTCAAACTCTACGTTGCTGAAAATAGAATGTCGGGCACCTAAATGGCGTAATAAGTTAGCTAGTTTGACAAATAATCAGCCTGGATCTCTATAACAAGATTAGGGTTAGGGTTTCTTACCCAAAAATTGTACCCGAAACATATGGTGTAGTGTAACAGGGAGGTGATTCTGTGTATGGAGTTGTAAGAGAGAATTACTGCAGCAATCTCTCAAAAGCCCTCTTCTCTCTTTCCTCTTTTCTCTTCTCTTCCCTCTCTCTCCCATAGGGTTTTGGAGAAATTCGTATATGAGAGAGGTGGGGTGGTATAAGTGCTATTTATAAGCCCAGAAGCGATGCAAATAGCCCCAGGGCCACTATATACATAGGTTATACCCTTTGGGCAGCTATTTTTAACAAACTGGGCTCATAGGGAGGCCCAGTACTCACCTACGTCATAGGGTATATTCCCTGACAATGGATCTATGTCAACACGTGATTTCGGTGCGATCAGATAAGCAGATCGACCGTGGAGGACCTGTGTCAGATCAACGGTCGTACTTGCTCAATCGGGGCCACAGTTATACGAATATGTGCAAGAAAATTTCCTTATTCCATGGGTGAAGTTCAGTTAGAAACTAACAGTCTAAAATCCTCAATTTCGCATGTGAGCGAATGGCCCAATTAGCTTAAGTTTCATTACATTTTCTAAAGATATTCTTGTTTCTCACACACTTCACTCGAGGCTTAAGTTGTGAGTTTCTAGACACTATCGAGGCTCAATTCTCGCGATAGTTGTCAAGCCCAGTAGGACGAAAAATAATATTATACTTTCGCAGTCATCGGACTCTCGACGTGTGGTATAGGTCTGATAAGGAGTTTCAATGTACTCCCAAGAGTGACAGGCTCTTGGGATTTTTCCTAGGTCTTTAAGTGACATTGAGTCAGTGGTATTAATTGTTTTAAGCCTTCTCATTTATGGAAATGGTGGTCCGAGCTTAATCCACCAATTATTTAGTTTATTACTTAACTAATTTTTTCCAAAGTTACGACAAGATACGGTCCTTAGGTGGCTCTGCCTGTGGTGGTACTCGGGTCCTTCTACGGATTTCTCTGAGACGTTACACAATATCCACATCCATGGAATATTGGCTTTCACTATGAAATAAGGTTTTCCAAGGTTCACCTTAAAACCTATACATTTGTGTCTTTCACATGGGCTTAAACAATTCCAAAAACCCCACAATGAGTTTTTCTTGGCTGAATCTCACAGACCAAAATACAGAAAATTAAATTATACTTATCTGAAGATTCTTCTTCTGATGAATCATGGTAGAACCAATTCGATGTAGATGAAGATGTTCAGTGTCCAGTTTCATAAGTGAAAGAGTGCTAGTTCTAAATTAATTTTAAATTAAATCAACCTGGCTAGCTTGATTAGATTGTGATCTCAAAAGAGGGTAAATCACAATTCCCTTCTTTAATGAAATAGAGTTGAATGGAGATCACAAAATCAAATAACAAAAGCTATTAAAATGAATCTAAAATGACCACAATATAGCTTAACAAATGCAAAAACTTATCTCTCTGAGTGATGACTTGATTTAGGTTGGAATGAATGAAAAACTCTGAAATTCATCCTCTATTTATAGGTGAAAATACTGTTCTCTTGATTAGTCTAAGGGTCGGTTCGACTGGTCGAAGGACCAACCAATTTTCAAAATTTCTGGCGTGATAAGATAAGATCGTTACTTGACTAGTCGAGTGACTTGCTTGACTAGCCGAGTGGCCTGCTCGACTGGTTGAGTGGGACCAAAAAAAAGTTGATGGACTTTGAGTTGAGCCTGCACGACTGGTCGAGCACTATTCACTCGACTGGTCAAGTAGTCTTCACAACTGGTTGAGATTCTAATAGAAAATTTTAAAAATTTACAACAAATCTTGGACTGGTCTAGCCAGAGCTTGGACTAGTCGAACAAAGACTAGGACTAGTCAAGAAAATGACCTATAAACTTATGAAATGACCCACATATAATATGCAATGAATATGACTCAACTTATGGTCAATCTAGGGTCATTTATACCTTGTTTGTGAGTTTGAACAATTGAAACATTATTTGCTCTGCTAACTCATTCACTTGCAATACTTGAAGCTTGTCTTCAAAACTTGAACTTGAGCTTGAGCTAGAGCTTGAGTTCTTGAGTCTTTAAAGTACAGAACTTGAAGATTAAACTTGAACTTGAGCCTTAAACTTGTACTTGTACTTGAACTTGAAATCTTGAACTTCAACAATGCTCTTCAACTTGAATACGTAGAAAAGTTTGACAAAGACATGGACAACTTTAAAATGCACGAAGTTGATCTATTCATCTCATCAACACATGATATAGATTCTAAATGATTTGGCAAAATAAAATTTGACAACTCTGGATACTACATTTACAATATAGCATTTAAAATCTCCCCATTTGTCAAATTTTTGACAAAAATCAAATACAAAATCATGCATCAATTCCCAAATAAAGAAACATGCACAATAAAGAATCATGCACCAAATATGCAACAGTTACTCTCCCCCTCAATCCATTACTCCCCCTTAATCCAGGCGAGGTGATATGTAGAACCTGCATAAATCAAATACATATCCAATCCCAAAAAAAAACATCACATTCTACAATCACACATCCCCAATCATAAAAAAAGAATTAAAATCAATCCACATTTTCTCCCCCTTTTTGTCACAATTTGACAAAAGAAAGAAATACAATTAGATGATATAATCAAAGAGATATGAGAAGTATAAGAAATAAGAGAGTAAATATCATAAACGTGTTCATCAAAATATATTCAAGAAACATAAAATCATGTTAAAAATATATATATATAAGTCCAAATATTATCCAAGCACAAATAAAGATAATAGTTAATACATGCCCAAAATGAAAAGACTAGTCAGAACCAGAAGAAGGAGCAGGGATATAAGGATCAATTTGATGTACTCCCTTGTTAATGCACCTAAGATATTTGCACATATACTTGAATTGAGATTCCTTGGATACATGCAAACCTTCCACCTTTTCCTTTAAGGTTCTCAACCTCATCAAACTCAGATGGCTGAAAGTTAGGATTAACCTCAGAATCAGATTCTAATTCATCAAATAAATCATCCATGTTCACATCATCTGGAGGTAAAGCATCTTCCTCTCCAGCTTCTTCAGCAGCTCCTCCATCATCCCTATCAACTTGGCCGAGTACCAATCTCAGATTCATCTTGTTAATGTTGGAATTGTTGAAGTGTAGATGGAAAATAGGAGCTTCTCCAACAGGCATGACCACAAGACCATGAATAGTTAGGGTGGTCATCAGATAAGCAAAAGGAATATCACTATGGCCAGGATGAAGATGAAACTGAATTATGATATAACAAATAAGAGACGAAAGATAAACTTGAACACCAGAAACAACTGAGTGAAGAATGCGAGCCATGAAAGATATTAACTCAATTTTGTTACCAGACCGAGGATACACATTTGAAATAAATATTCGATGAAGAATCTTATATTTGGGCAACATATTTTTTGGAACTGAGCGCAATACTGAAATTCCATTCCGCATTTATGTTGCATAACACTCTAGTTAGCATACATTTTTCTAATTCAGATAGTCTCGCAACTAATGTAGAGATAGGTATTCCTTCATTATTCACAGGAATATCCATCAATCTAGAGATCAAGTGACGGTCTACTTGAACTGGACCTTCTCTAGTTGTCACAATAAAGTTTAAGTTTTTAACAGAGAAGTCACTGATACATGCATACATGGCCTGTGCAATGGACCGGTATGCAGGACCGCCCCAATTCAATATGTTAGCCCATCCTATAGCCTCAAGGAGGGGAACGATATTGAAAGGACTCAAATGGTTGGAATTAACAGTCCGCTCAACAATAACATTGTGGAGATGAATATCCCACAGGTATTCGGGGTCCTCTTCGGGTGGTCGAAGAGTACGCACTATAACCAGTGTGGAACGGGAAGGAGAAGGACCATGAGAGGATCTCTTCTTGTATCTACTATCCATTTCACAATACACAAAAGAAATATAAGAGAGGAATAGAGGGTTTCACCCAAATCATATTTTTTGGTAGAAAACCAAAGAAACCACTAGAAACCTTGAAATAAACCTTAAAATCAAGGCAATAGAAGTGTAAATATCCTAAATCCAAAAGGAAAATGGAAAAAATGCACTAACCAAGTTGCAATCAAAGGTGGGTTCAACCGGTCGTGGAAGGGCTCGTTGGAGAATATGAGAGAATGGAGAAAAAAATGCTTTTTCCACATTTAAAACTCCCAAACCCGAGCTACTCGACCGGTCGTGCCATGACTGGTCGAGTGTGTACTCGACTGGTTGTGCAACTCCAAAAATTTCATTTTTTTCAACAAATTTTGATTTTTTTTCAAAAAAATAAAATAAAAACATGCAATATAGTACAAGCAAACACAATTAACTCAGATCACATTACATATACTAATATCTAATTTTAATTTATCAAACCTATTTCTGTCAAGTGATTTTATGAAAATGTCTGCAAGTTGATTTTCATTTTGAAAATAATCTAATGAAATAATCTTACCTTCCACTAATTCATGAATATAATGATATCTAATGTCAATATGCTTAGTTCGTGAATGTTGGATTGGATTTTTAGAAATGTTGATTGTGCTAGAATTATCGCAATATGAAACCATAAAATCTTGCGCAAATCCATAATCATTTAACATCCTCTTCATCCACACAAGCTGAGTGCATGTATTACCGGCTACAATATACTCAGCCTCAGCTGAGGAAAGCAATATGAAACTTTATTTCTTACTATGCCACGAAACTAGATAGTTCCCGACATAAAAACATTCACCACTGGTAGACTTGCAATCATCAATATTACCAGCCTAATCAGCATCCATATAATCATGTGGATACCAAAGACCAAGATTGGCCGAACTTGCGACATATCTCAAAATACGCTTAACAACAATCAAGTGAGATTCTTTAGGGTTGGACTGATACCTAACATAGATTCCTACGCTGAATGCAATATCGGGTTGGCTCGCAATTAAACATAATAAACTACCTATCATACTGCAATACAACTTAGGATCTATACTTTTACCTATTGAATCCTTAGAGAGCTTCAGAGTCGTACTCATAGGAGTATCGAAGTTTTTATCACTCTTGAATCCAAACTTTTTCACCAAGTTTAAAGCATACTTGGTTTGAGAATTAAAGATCCCGTCTTCAAGTTGTTTCACTTGTAGACCTAAAAAGTAGTTGAGTTCTCAAACCATGCTCATTTCAAATTTGGACTTCATTAAATTTGCAAACTCAACATACATGTTAAAATAGGTATATCTATAGATAATGTCATCAACATATATCTGTACTATCAGTATGTGATCATTGTGTTTCTTTAACAAACAGTGTCTTATCAACACTCCCCATTACAAAGTTATAACTCAGTAGAAACTTAGTCAATTTCTTGTACCATGCCCTGGGAGCTTATTTTAATCCATAGAGTGCCTTTTTTAGGTAATAAACATGATCAGTATGTTTAGGGTCTTCAAAACCCTTAGGCTGTTCAACATATACTTTCTCATGTAAATCACCATCTAAGAAAGCACTCTTAACATCCATTTGATAGATTTTAAATTTTTTATAACAAGCAATGGATATGAATAGTCTGATAGATTCAAGACGAGCTACTAGCGTAAAGGTTTCATCATAATCGATGCCTTCTATCTGAGTGTACCCTTATACAACCAGTCTAGCCTTGTTTCTTATAATGTTACATAATTCATCAGACTTATTTTTAAAAATCTATTTAGTTCCAATAATATGTTTATCATTAGGTCTAGGAACTACGTACCATACATCATTCTCTATGAATTGATTAAGTTCATCTTGCATAGCCACTATCCATTTTTCATCAACAAGCGCTTCTTTTACGTTGGCTGGCTCTATTTGGGATGTGAAGCACACACAATTACAAATGTTTTCGAATTGTCTACGAGTACACACACCAGTGAGAGGGTTTTCAAGTATTTAATCAGTTGAATGGTCTTTAACTGACTGCAGTTGAGTCTAATTTTGACTGGATGAAGAGTCTGGTTTATTAAACAAAGAGACTTCATCATCTTCTAAACTTGAGACATGTGTATTTAGGTGATCATCTATAACCACATTAATGGACTCCTAAATTACACCAGTCCTTTTGTTGAGAACACGATCCACTCGATTGTTTAGAGCATACCCTAGAAAAATCCCTTCATCACTTTTAGTGTCAAAATTTTCCAGATTTTCTGTCCCATAGAATATAGCACTTATTGCCAAAAACTCGAAAGTATTTAACAGTAGGCTTCTTATTGAACCATAGTTCATATGCAGTCTTATTATTTGACTTTCTAGTATAAACATGGTTAATAATATAACAAGCTGTGTTCACTGCTTCAGTCTAAAATTTTTTAGGAAGCTTCATGCTATTTAACATCTATTAGCCATTTCTTGAAGCACATGATTTTTTCTTTCAATAATCCCATTATGTTGACGTGTCTTAGGAGCAGAAATCCGTGTGATATACCATGATCACTACAAAACTTCTCAAAACTGATATTGTCAAATTCGGAACCATGATCACTAAGGATTTTAGAGATATGTGATTCCTTCTCAGTTTGGATTCACTTGAGTATCCTTTTCACTTCATCAAGAGTTTCAGATTTCTCTCTCATGAAAACTACCCATGTATACCTAGTAAAATCATCTACTATTACTAGAATATATTTCTTACTACCCTGACTTTTCGATCTAGTAGGTCCAATAAGATCTATGTGGAGGAGTTTAAGGGGTTTGGATGTGGCATTAGAGTTCACTTTCTTGTGAGCACTCCTAGTTTATTTTCCAATCTGACATTCACCACAAAATATATCTATTTTCTTAATCTTGGGTAGACCTCTTATTACTTCACCTTCGCTCAGTCTATAAAGATTATGGTAGTGTACATGTCCTAGGCATTTATGCCATAAATCGGTCTCATTGGTCTGGACCATGTAACATGATAACTTAGACGAGCTTGACTCACTAACTATATAATAGTTCTTAAATGTTCTACGACCAGTTAATATTACATAACCATTCTCATTAGAAATCTCACACCCTTGGTTGGTAAATTTAATGTTATGTTTATTATCACAAATTTGAGAAATGCTTAAGAGATTATGCTTAAGGCCCTCTGCGAACAAAACATTCTCAAATGGAGGAAGATTAAAGAGTTGAATCATACCTTAGCTAACAATTCTGCAGTTGCTACCATCACCGAATGTGACTGAGCCATCAATCATATCTTTAAGATTGGTGAACAAATCTTTGTCACTTGTCATGTGTCTAGAGCAACCACTATCTAGGTACCACTTTAATTCACTCAAAGCCTTGAAAGCGGTGTGGGCAACTAGACAAGCAACCTTGGGGACCCATTTCATTACTGTTTTGGGTTTTGGAGCATAGTTGTTTTTTCTATGTTTATAATTATTATACATTCTACCATTTGAGTTAGATTTTAGAAGCTTCTTAAGTAAATCTACAATTTTCTCATTTAAGGGGTTATGATTCTGATTTATATAATTGATATGGTTGCTTTTAGGTTTAATAGCCTGAAAAGTTTTAGGATTTTTGAAACTATTTTGATTCAGATTTTTCCCTTTTAAGTTAGAGGACTCCCCTTTAACAAACTTAGGTGGAGTGGACTTACTTTTAAGAGGTGTGTTCTTATCGTAGCTTAGACTAGATCTATCGCCACATTTCCTTGATCCAGTTAGCAATCTTTTTAGTTTAGGATCACCCTAGGCATACCTCCAAGTATCCTTCAAACTCAAGAGAGAAGAGATTTCTAGTTTTAGTTTTTCATTTTCTGATTTAAGGTTTTCAACTTGGGATGTTTTGAAATCTAAATCACACTTAGTTTTTTCAAAACAATTAGAAAAATATGATTTTTCTAAAACTAAGTTATTAAAATCTTCTTTTAACTTTAAAAACTTTTCCTTTTGAAGTTCTAGTTTTACAGCTATCTTGCAACTTTCCCTATATAGGGCATTTTAGGCATCTTATAAATCATCATCATTTTCAGGGTCGCTTCTCAGATTTTCATCATAAGTTGAATTACAACTGTCTGAAGAAGTGACTCTGGCTAGAGTTATTAAGGCCTTGACGTCATTAGTAGACACGGGTTCAGAATCATCTGACTCAGAAGAAACTTCAGAGCAAGATGACTCATCCCATGTGGCAACTTACCTTTCTTCTTAGGTTTGTCCCTCTTTAGACCTTTGTTTGCCAGATGCTCGTATTCATGGCACTTGAAGCATTGACTATCTTTAATAGATTTCTAATTTTTAGATATAGTCCTTTTCTTTTTATAAGGTTTTTGAAAATCGACCCTCTTTTTGCTTTTGAAAATTTTATAAAACTTCCTAGGTAATAATGTCATATCATCTTCAAAATTTTCACAATCAGAATTACTAGCATTATCATGAGAAATATTTTTAGAAGACTTAAGGGCTATGGACTTACCTTTAGGAGCCTTAAAATTTAACTCGTAGGTTTATAAAGAACCAACAAGCTCTTCAACCCGCATATTATCCATATCACGAAGTTCCTAAATGGTGGTGACCTTAGAATTGAACCTATTAGGCAATGAGCGCAATATCTTTGCATAGACTTTACTTTCTGGGATGCTATCACCAAGACCCCACATAGAGTTGACTATGTCATTTAACTTAGTATAGAAGTCCATGAAAGTTTCATTTTCTTCCATACGTATTTTCTCAAACCGAGTGGTGAGAATTTGAAGTTTAGATTTCTTGACTATAGTCATACCCTCGTGTGTCATTTCTAGAATGTCCCAGGCTTGCTTTGCAGTACCACAAGATATAATTATTTTGAATTCATTCGGTGATAGTGTGCAAGTGATTGCATTCAAAGCCTTTGCATTAGCATTACTCTCATATTTCTGAAGAGTGGTCTATGAAAAATAAGGAATAACTTTAACAGATTTAGTTCCATCAGTGCCTAAAACTTCAAATGTGGGTGGGTTCCATCTAGTTACTGTGGCTTGTGACACGCTTTCATCTATGGACCTTAAAAAGATCCTCATTATAGCTTTCCAATAAGCATAATTAGAGCATTCAAAAGGTGGAGGCCTAGTAATTGATAGGCTATCAAAATTTGACATCTTATAAGCTCAGATCAGTTAGCTCAGGAAATAAATCCAAATAATAGAAAGGAGCTATTAGGCTCTGATACCACTTGAAAAGGCTGAGCTCTAAGTCCTAGAGGGGGGGGGGGGGTGAATAGGTCTATTCCAAATTAAAAATAAATGCAGAATACAAAGATAGATAGTACAATCAAATAATAAAATAACACAAGTAAATAGCAACCTCAAATGCACTAGTCTTGAGAGGTTGATACAAACTGAGTTCTAACGACAACCAAACACTAAAAACCAAAGGCTTATGGCAGGACAACCTTACTAGAATATTTGTAAGTATTAAAAACTCAAACCAATAAAGAGGTAAAGGAAATAAACTAAGTTATTACAACATTCACCACCAGTGCATAAAGTAAATTACACTATTCACCACAAGTGCATAAAGTAAAATACAACATTCACACATAAAAAAAAAAACAATCATCCACCACAACTCTAGGAATTATAGTGGTTCGTTTGTGTGTACACTAACTGTCAGCAAATAACCACACAACTACTCCACTCCCAATATCCACACCCACGGGATTTTAGCTTTCACTATGAAATAAGGTTTTCTAAGGTTCACCTTAAAACCTTCACAGTTGTGTCTTTCAAATGGGCTTACACAATTCCAAAAACCCCACAATGAGTTTTTCCTATCTGAATCTCACAAACTAAAATGCAAAAAATTAAATTGTACTTATCTGAAGATTCTTCTTCTGATGAAGCCTGGTAGAACCAATTCGATGTAGACGAAGATTTTCAATGTCCAGTCTCACAAGTGAAAGGTTTCTAGGTCTAA
This sequence comes from Magnolia sinica, assembly GCF_029962835.1. Lineage (NCBI taxonomy): Eukaryota > Viridiplantae > Streptophyta > Magnoliopsida > Magnoliales > Magnoliaceae > Magnolia > Magnolia sinica. The sequence continues at coordinate 98,493,712 of NC_080573.1, read as the reverse complement.
ATTAATTTTATATTAAATCAACCTGGGCTAGCTTGATTTGATTTTGGTCTCAAAAGAGGGTAAATCACAATTCCCTTCTTTAATGAAATAGAGTTGAATGGAGATCACAAAATCAAATAACAAAAGCTATTAAAATGAATCTAAAATGAGCACAATATAGCTTAACAAATGTAAGAACTTATCTCTTAGAGTGATGACTTGATTTAGCTTGGAATGAATGAAAAACTCTGAAATTCGTCCTCTATTTATAGGTGAAAGTATTGTTCTCTCGACTGGTCTAAGGGTCGGTTCGACTGGTCGAAGAACTAACTAATTTTTAAAATTTCTGGTGTGAAAAGATAAGATCGTTACTCGACTGGTCAAGTGACTTTCTCGACTGGTTGAGTGGCCTGTTCAAATGGTCGAGCAATGCACTCGACTGGTCAAGTGGGACTAAAAAACCTTACTGGACTTTGAGTCGAACCTGCATGATTGGTGGAGCACTGTTCACTCGACTGGTCGAGCAATCTCCATGATTGGTTGAGAGTCCAATAAAAAATTATGAAAATTTACAACAAATGTAGGATTGGTCGAGAAACTCTTGGACTGGTTGAGCCAGAGCTTGGACTAGTTGAACAAAGACTAGGGATAGTCGAGAAAATGACCTATAAACTTATGAAATGACCCACATATAATATACAATGAATATGACTCAACCTATGGTCAATCTAAGGTCATCCATATCTTGTTTGTGATTTTGAACAATTGAAACATCGTTCGCTCTGCTAACTCATTCACTTGCAATACTTGAAGCTTGTCTTCAAAACTTGAACTTGAGCTTGAGCTAGGGCTTAAGTTCTTAAGTCTTTAAAGTACAAAACTTGAAGATTAAACTTGAACTTGAGCCTTCAACTTGAACTTGAAATCTTGAACTTCGACAATGCTCTTCAACTTGAATACATAGAAAAGTTTGAAGAAGATATGGACAACTTTAAAATGCATAAAGTTGATCTATTCATCTCATCAACAAATGATACAGATTCTAAATGATTTAGCACAATAAAATTTGACAACTCTGGGTGTTAGATTTACAAAATAGCATTTACAAGGGACCATACACAATGACTTCTAAGTGAAGGAGGTTTAGCCGACAACCTTTCCATCCACCATTGAGTAAGAAGATATCTGATTACGCCTGAATCATCTCAAACCATGGTTGCGAATGCCTCAAACACAACTAGGAAAGAGGCACACTTTGATGAAAATATTAATGTTCAACTTGACATGCCACTGGCTGGATCGTGCATGATGAGAACGACACGTACTACATTCCTCTAGTTAGAACTTTAAGAGATTACATACAACCAGCAAAAACAACCATACCATCTTATATGGTTTTTCTGGTTAATGTAGGTAATCTGAATTTCAAAATGAGAGTGATCCAACACCTTTTAAAATTTCATGGACTTGACTCAAAAAGTCTATATCTACATCTCAAGGAATTTGATGAGATTATAACGACTTTGCATTATAACGTCTCCCAAGACGTCATTAGACTTAAGCTATTTTCTTTCTCTTTAAAGGAGAGAGCCAAGTAATGACTCCATTTGTTACGACCTGCTCAATAGGCACGTAGGCTAAGATGACATAGGAGCTCCTTAAGGCACACCATCATAAGTTTCTCCCAAAAAGAAGATGAGACAATCTTCCAAGGTTGGGAGAGATCAAAGAGCTTTTACTTGCATGTCCACACCACGATTATGAAATATGGTGAGTAATTAGTTTCTTCTATGATGGATTGAACTTGAATATGTGCCAATTTGTTGAGATGATGTGCAATGGCAAGTTCATGACCAAGGACCCAAAAGAGGCATGGGATTACCATGATAGGTTAGTTGAAAACGCACAATCATGAGACACCACCAACAAATCAAGTAACTCCAAGCCTACTCCTAAGGAGAAATGAGGAATATACATCCTTAAAGAGGAGGACGATGTGAATGTGAAGATTGCGAGTCTCACTCAAAAAGTTGACGCTATAGAACTAAGGAAGGCAGAAGTGATCCAACCTACTAATGTGGCTGTTGAAAGCTCTTGTGGCATATGCGAGAGCAATGCACATCTTACAAAGGATTTTTCTACAATTCTAACTTTTTAAGAGGTGTTGTAAGCTCAATTAAATGCCATGAATGCCTACTAACGCTCATTCAGTGCGCCAAATTCTAACACATACAATCCTAACTAGTGGAATCATCTCATGTTGGAGAAATGGGCCAATCGCTAATGCAAGCACTTCACCGTAAGGACCTCTCCCTGCACCTCAAAGTGTACTACAAGTGCAACCATAAATGAAGAACCTTGAGGTACACTACAACCATTCATGTAAAGGCACATGCAATTCAATCAGACCACCATGATCTCAAAATGTTGGTTTTGAGGATCAAATCACAGTTGACTGTTAAGGAGAAAGGGACCTTCCCAGCCCAACTTCAGTCTAACCCAAAAGGACAATACAAAGTAAGTGATTTGAATACTTCTAACTCACATGTGGTGCACGCTAAGTCCATCACCACTCTTAGAAGTGGAAAGGAAATAGGCATGACTATCCTGCTAAAGGCCGACACACCTAAGGATTCAGATAAATCTAATGATGATAATGGACCAAGCCTTACTCCTCATGACAAAGAGCCGGTGTATGAGTGGCAGCCCACAACTTCGTTTCCCTAATGACTTGTCTCATTAAAATGCCCATCTAAGAATGAAGACATCTTGAAGATTTTCAAACAAGTCAAGATTAACATCCCCTTGCTAAATGGAATCAAGCAAATTTTGTCTTATGCTAGGTTTCTTAAGGCCCTTTGCATGATTAAACGTAAATTAAATATGCAAAAGAAAGCCTTTTTTATGGAACAACTAAGCGAGAATTATTATACAAAATGCTCCCCTAAAATATAAAGACCCGAGTAGCCCTATGATCTCATGTATCATGGGGAAATTCTAGATTTAATAAGCCTTACTAGACTTGAGGGTAAGAGTTAACCTCATCCCTTAGTGTATGAATAATTGGGTCTTGGTGAATTAAAACCCCTCAAGATAACCCTACAACTTGTTGACCGTTCCTTACTTAGTCCAAGTTGATAAGTTCTACTACCTAGTAGCCTTTATCGTCCTAGACACAGCCAGTTATAAATGCTAGCACTCAAATTTCGATCATCCTAGGACACCCATTCCTAAAAAATTCAAATACGTTTATCAATTGTCGAAATAAAGTGATGAAGCTATCCTTTGAGAACATGATGTTAGAGGTGAATGTCTTTAATCTCTACAAACAACTTGGGGATGTAGATGAGATCCTTGAGGTAAACATGATCGATGCACTCATCGAGGAGCTGATGTTGACTACAATCTCTAACCCCTTAAAAGCCTGCATTGCTCATTTTATGGATTCTAACAGTCACATGATATTGGATATAGTGAGCGCTTTATTAGATTCTGAGCTGGTACTTGAAACTAACTAATAGAAGCCATACTTTGAAAAATTTCCCCTAATGTACTTAAAGCCTCCACTGTCTAGTATTAAGCCATTGAAGCTTGACCTACCATTACCTTCCAAGATAAAATACATTTATTTAGGTCAAGGAGACATATATTTAGTAGTGATTTCCTCCCACTTGGATGATGAGTAAGAGAGCAAGCTGAATCACAAGAGTGTCATAAGATGGACTATTATGGATCTTAAGAAAATTGACCTCCGGATTTACACTCATCAAATACACTTGGAGGAGAATGTCAAAACATCGAGATAACTACAACGCCGATTAAATCCAAACATGGGGGACATGATGAAGATGGAGGTGTTGAAACTATTAAATGTGGGTATCATCTACCCTATATCCGATAGTCAGTGGGTGAGCCCAACTCAGGTAGTGCCTAAGAAGTCTAGATTACTATCATGGCCAATGCCAATACTGAACTTTTGCCAACTAGAGTTACCACTAGTTGGAGAATGTGTATTGACAACAGGAAGTTAGATGTAGTCATAAGGAAAGAGTATTACCTAGGTAAAAATGAGTTATCGAAAATCACTACCTATTAAATTATCCATGAAAAGACTATTTGGTATAAAAGAAAAAAAAGAGAGGAGAATGAATGGATAGGTAAAAAAAGAAACTGAGTAATAGAGTGAAAGCTGTCAATAAAAAATCAAGAGCTGGAAGAATGAATTGTCGAGTTGTATATACATAAAAGTGGAAAGTATTCAATCATATGATATGGTGGTATTAAGTCTAGATCACATAATACATTCATGAAACTCAATGTTAGAAATTATTCAATTATATGATTAGTACTTTGAGTTTAATCAAAATATTTATTAAAGTACTAGAATTTGGGTGAATGATATGTTTGATTTAGGTTATCTTTGGATTAGTTTGGTTTGAAATTATTTGAGATTACACGATTGACTCTTTTTGATTTTTTTTTTTTGAATTTAGAGTTTTTACATGTTTTACTCGGGACTAGAAAATGTTGGTTGGGGTGTGATAACATCTTAATATTGCATATTTACTATCTCAATTGCATTAGTTTTCATGCATTCAAAGTACTTAATTGATTAAATAATATATATTTTGTACATGGGATGTAATCTGGAAAATAAATATGAGATCATGCTTAAGGAGGATTAAGCTTAAAAGATTAATTAAGAGAAGACTTGGAGATTTGGAGGTCATTATTGAATAATTCACATTCTAAAGATCCAAGAAAACCAAGTATAAAGGATGAAGGACTAAAAAATCATGCAATGCAATAACAGAAATAACATACTATTCAGTCCCACCTGAGGTTGGTTCGGTCCGACCAAATGTGTATAGAACAATCTAGCAAAAAACTGTGATTTTCAAAGTTAATTTAACTCAACACTTAGGTATGACTGAAGCCATGTTCGGTACTACTGAAGGAGAGTTCAGTGTGATTTAAGGAAGACAGAGACTTCAGACAAATTTTTATGAAATTCAGCTGGACTCGGTGCAACCAAAGGTAATAGTCGGTGTAATCGAAGCGTAATAAAAGTGCGTAAATTTAAAGTTGATTGCAAGTCCATGTAAACTTTTTCGATTTAAAGGTATACTTTAAGTTTATCTAAGTATGAATTAGGGCTTGGGAGAGAGACCTAAGTGTGACAAAGCTTCTTCGGAATCATCCTTCCTTCTCAATCCTTCTGTTCTAATTTATTTTTCTAGTGTTTCTTTTCATTTTATTTAAGATATTAGTCATGGTTGGCTAATCTCTTAGCTAAGGCTAAGGGATGAATTTTTTTAATGGATATTTGATAGTTAAACCATTTTTCTATTAAATTTTAAATTTTTTTGTTAAATTGTGGTTGGATGTGATTAAATTCTTAGATTAGAGAAGGAATCGATCTGTAAAATTGTTTGATCTATTATCACCTCCAAGTTCCTCATGATGTAATTACCTAGATATTCATGAGAGATTAAGCTTATCATAACTCTAATCTATAATGGTTGTTTTTATTAATATAACTATGTTATCTTCTAATTAGAATGGAATGGAATCCAGTTCTAGTTGAGTTATCAACTCAAGAAGACAAATTAAATTCAAAGTCTCTTAATTAGGGATTCATGGATCCATAGTCCTTTTTATTAATTATTTTTATAACTCTTCTATTTCACTAGATTAAAAACCTAGACCAACTGATTTTCTTAGATTAATTTTTTAGTATATTCTCACGAAATTCCATGTGGATCGACCTCAGTCTTATTGAGTTATTACTACATTTGTTCAGTGTGAAATATTACATATTTCTCCCTATTTATACCTTAGTTTTATAAACATGATAGTGCTTAATTGATTTAATTATGCATATTTTCATGTGCGAGGTGATTTCGAGGGCTTAAGGTGAAATTGATACTAAAAGAAAATTTTATACCCAAAAGTGAAGAATGAAGAATTGGAGATTTGGAAGTCATTAATGAAGAATTCACATACCAAATATCTAAGAAAATTAAGTAAGGAATGAAGAGAATCGAAGATTTGAAGTGAAGAAAAGGAATCCTGAAATTGTCCTAAAAACAAACATATTCATGAAATTGTCCTGAAAAAGCATATTCTGAAACTCCGAGCCTATTTTGGAAAACTACGCAGAGTGTGTAAATTGGAGATGGTTTAAACTCTGAAAATATTTTGGAAAAATTATCAGAGTGCGTAAATTTGAGGCGGTTTCTAGATTTTCCCAACTCAGTGCAAAAGTTGGAATTCTACAACTATAAATAGGACTCCTTAAGATGTTCCAAAGCATCTTCTAAGGTTTGAAAAGGTCTCAAGATGCATACACAATGGTGAAGTAGTCGCCAAAGAGTTTTCCTTCTTCCCTAGTTTATTTTTCATGCTTTATTTAAGATATTTGGTTTCAATCATGTCTATGGTTGGCTAAATCTCTTAGCTAGGGCTAAGAGGTGAAGCTTGTAGCGTATTTGGATGTTTATTTTGCTTTGATTTTTTTTATTATTTAACTTTATTGATTTCTAGTTTAATATTAAGGGAATATTTTCAGTTTTCTATGATTTATTGTGACTCAAATTACAATAGATGTTATGATAGCTTTGGATATCTTCTTGTCCTGTTTTCAGATAGTGAGATTGGTAAATCCCGTTATTCACCATCGTCTCCTAGGCATGGTAGGGTGATGGAATCCCTTCCAATCATAAAAATTCTCCTCCATTGAGAATTAGGTTAATGAAAAGTTCATATTTGATTTAAATTACTTTATCTTCCAATTGGATAAGATAGGACTCCAATTCCAATTGTGTTCCTTGAATCAAGTAAGGTAGCATCTTGATAGCTACAGGTGGATCCTTGACACTCTAGTTCCCACCTTTAAATTCATAAGTTTAATCAACATTATTGACCATTACTCTCAATTATTCAAATTTTAATTTATATCTTTTTCTAATTCTAGCTTTAGTTATTTTCAGAATATGTACAAGTTTAGTCCCTGTGGATTCAACCTCGGTCTTATCGAGTTATTACTACATCGCGACCCTATACTTGGGATTGTGAACAACAATGCAGCACTATACTTAGGATTGTCAATCCTTGGGTTCAATCAAATTAATAGTTTCGTTGTCGCGGATTTTATGCTGAGAATACTTGGGTTTAAGTTATGATTTTGATTTCTAGTTCTAGGGTTTTTCTTTTATGGTTTGATTCTAGACAGATTAGTTTTGGTTAGGTATTTTTATAAATATTACAAAAAAAAAAACTAACATCATTTTTGTTTTTATTTCTTTTGTAACATTATTAATCCTCGTTCTTATAAACTAGTCACTCTATTCCCTTATCTTATTCTTATTGCTTATTAGTCAAATCTAATTACTGTAAGATTTTTTATTTTCATTGTACGACTCTAGTTTCTTGGTGTAGGTGTAGGACTTAGTTTTTGTGCCTGGTTAATGTCCAAGTGGGTAAGGGACCATACACAATAACTTCCAAGTGAATGAGGTCTAGCCGACAGGCTTTTCTTCTACCGTCAAGTTAGAAAATATCTGATTGCACTTGAATTACTCAAACAATGGATGCAAATGCTCCAAACATGCCTCAAAAGGAGCCATACTTTGAGGAGAATATGGTGAAAACTAAAAAAAATTTTAACGAGATTCTTGTGTGAAACACACCACCGGTTATGACGGTGCATGATGAGAATGAGGCACACTACATTCCCCTAGTTAGAACTTTAAGAGATTACCTATAATTGGCAAGAACAAACACACCATTGTGTATGATTTTTCTGGTTAATGTAGGTAACCTGGATTTTAAATTGAGAGGGATCCAACTTCTTCTTGAATTTCATAGATTTGACTTAGAAAGCTCGTATCTACATCTCAAGAGAATTTGATGAGATTTTAGCGACTCTGAATTACAACAACATCTCTTAAGATGTCATTAGACTCAAGTTTTTCCGTTTCTCTAAAGGAGAGAGCCAAGTCATGGCTCCATTCGTTAAGATCGCGCTCAATAGGCACACGGGCTAAGATAACCAGGGAATTCCTTAAAAAGCTCTTACCAGTTCATAAAACCAACACCTTAAGGTGCACTATCATGAATTTCACTAAAAAGGAAGATGAGACATTCTTCCAATGCTAAGATGATAAGGGAATTCCTTAAAAATTTCTTCTAATGTTGGTTATGAAATTTGGAAAGTAATCAGTTTCTTCAATTATGGCCTGAGTACAAATATTCACTAATTTGGTGAGATGATTTGTAATGGTGAGTTCATGACAAAGGACCTAGAGGAGGCATGGGATTACCTTGATAAGTTAGCAAAAAATGTACAATCATGGAACACCACAAATACATCAACTAATTACAAGCCTAACCCTAAAGAAAAAGGGGGAATATGCATCCTTAAGGAGGATGACGACGTGAATGCAAAGATCGGGGATCTCACTCGAAAAGTTGAGGCCATAGAACTAAGAAAGGTAGAAGTTGTAACGTCTTGGAAAAATCCGTACAAAGGCCCGAGTACCACCTCAGGCAAAAATCCCTAAGGACCATATTCTGTAGAAATTAGATGAAAATTAATTAAGTACTAAACTGAATTAATCAGTGGATTAGCTTGAACCACTATTTATACAAACGGCAAGATCCAAAACTATTAAAATCACTGACTCAACACTACTTAAAAACCTAGGAGAAATCCCAAAAGCCTGTTGCTCTCGGGAGCACATTAAAACGCCGTATCAAACCTGGACCGCACGTCGAAAGTCCGATGACCGCGAAAATATAGGTTTATAACTGCCTTATTGAGCTTGACAACCATCGCAGAAATTGATCCCAAATAGTGTCCAGAAATGCTCAATTTGAGCCCTGAGTGAAGTGTGTGAGAAACACGAATATCTTTAGAAAACGTAATGAAATTAAGTAAATTGGGTCGTTCGCTTACGCATGAAATTGAAGATTTTAGACTGTCAGTTTTGGTCCGAACTTTTCCTACACATATCGGTATACTTGTGGCCTTGAACGAGTGACAACGACCGTTGATCTGATACAGGTCCTTCACGGTCGATCGACATATCCAAACACACCGAAAACATATCTTGGTATAGATCCATTGTTAGGGAACTTCCCCTGCGATGGGCCTTCATATGTGTCCTGTTTGTCATAAACAGACGCCCTTTGGTTTTAACCTAAGTATACCATGGCCCTGGGGTCATTTGCACTAGTTCTGGGCCTATATAAAGCCCTTAAACCACCCCATTCCTATCCCATACGAATTTTCTCTAACCTTAGGAGAGAGAAGAGAGAAAGGAATAGAAAGGAGTAGGGAGTGAGGGGAAATCCTTGGAGTTTGCTATAGTGATTCTTTCCGGCTACTCCACGCACTAAATCGCCTTTACATCTAGCTAACTGATCTGTTCCAACTATGATTTGGGTAAGAAATCCTAACCCTAATCTTGATTTAGAAATACAAATTCAGTAATTGGTAAATTATCTAACCTATTTCATGATTTAGGCACTTGTCATTCCACTTTCGGGAACATAGGATTCGAACCAAGTTCGAAACGAGTATTCCGACGAAAGGTGCGGACTATAAACGTTTAAGTTATGGTTTTCAAGGCTTTCAATGTCAGCTAATGATTTATGTCTGACTTGATTGTTGTCATATGATTTTAATTACAACTTTTTCGATATATTATACATGTGTGAACTATGTTGAATATATGATGCATTCCATGTGTTTGTTGAAAGGTTTGAATGAATATGAAATTGTGATTTGTGCTTGTCATGACTATAAATCTAGGATTCATGTTTGTCGTGTGTATCATGATCTCTTTGTATAATGAATTGTTATAGTTCATGTCGTAACTAATTTAGTCTATGTATTTAGTTATGTGTAGTCTAAGTGTTTGATAAAATTTCTGAATGAGAAATTGTTGATGAATTGTATTTAATAAGGGTATTGAGATAGGATTCTCAATTACCTTATCTATATGTATAGTTTTCTTCATGTAATCTTAATTTCGACTACGCAAATTTATGGATGAAATGCAATGTTTGGTAACATGTTCAATATGTTTGATGAAATGCTCAAATGAGATATTGATTTGAATAATTCATCAAATGCCGATTTGACTTTCGCATGTATTTACATACTACATCTGAGTAAGATTGGGACTGCAACGTAGTCCAGGCAATTGGTAACGATTTCCGTTGAGTGGCTGAATTAGTCTTGCCACATTGGATACGTTCAATGAATCTGGGTCGTACGACGATTATCGATAGTGTTTAGGCCACGGGGAGTGCTTACATGCTCCATGTCGATTAATTCGGTGTGCGCTCATACCAATCGAACTTGTCTAATAAACCGATGGGCCTATTGTGTGTTTACCATGTTTGGACATCACTACTTGAATCTAAGGTACCACTCACTAATGTAAAGGGCCATTTCAATCATAGTATCATGATCTGCTAAGACTCATGAGCTGGGCATGGTGGTATAGGACACCGTGGTTGAGCTGTCGGCCGACGCTGGGGTGACGAGCCTCCTCACAGTGACCAGTGAATAACCTAAACTTGTGAGCGGAATATGGTGGTACGGGATACTGTATTCGAGCTGTTGGCCTACACTGAGGTGACGAGCCTCCCTATAGTAACCTCGAGTATAAACTTTTGAATTTGCCTATCCACTGCTTTTCATTAGGGGTGATGCCCTACAACTTGCCTATCGTATGTGATTAACTAGTATTGACAACCCTAGATGGATCCTTCGGTTTGGGTTAATGATATAAAGGGAGGTACCTTAGCTTCCCGAATCTGCTATATGAATAAGCCTAATTGATTACTTGGCTAACATGACCATGCACTGCATTGCATGTTCTTTGGTGAGAAAGTTGCACGTTTAGGGAGTTTGTTATGCACGAATGGTTGACAGAGTCTCTTTTGACAAAGCTTTATGTGAGGGCATGCATCATTACTGCACACCATCCCTGCATTAACAAGAGTAGCTAGGAAGTGATTGTTGAATTGCTTTATCATTACTGCTTGATTGAATTGATAACATGTTAACCTTTGCCTTATAGTACCACTGAGTTGATCACTCACTCCCACTCTGGGACGATGTTTTAAAACACCAACCAGACTCTAGTTTAGATGCTGGTGATGCCGGAGTCTATGTAGCTAATCAAGACTTCATAGATGAGGAGGAGGAATTCTCCTATGTTCAGCTATCAGGCGGGTCTATATAGACCTCGTGCTGATTCAATGGGATTACAGGGATACGTGGATTAGTTGGACATATACATTTTGATATTTTGTAAATTTTGAAACAATACATGTCTATATTCAGCCCGGTATCATACTCATACTCTGGAGGTTGCGACACCCTTACATACTTATATATGTGTGTGTGTGTGTGTGTGTTTTAGTCTTCCGCTTGCTACATCTTATTTATCTCTAGAGTATGATATGTTGTTTTAGTATAATCTCACTCATGTCTAATGCATTAATATGAACAACATTTAAACATCATTATCCATGTTGCATAAGTGATGCATTAGATCTCGGGAGTTGAGCTTTGCTCGACCCTCGAACTTTGGGGCATTACAAGTTGGTATCAAAGAATGATTTTGATTAAACTGAACCTGGGATTTAGGTAACACGATGCACTCTAAATGCACTCTGACTTAGAAAGGGGGACAATGAAATATAAAAATGATTATAGGAACCCAAAGTTTCACCGACGGGCGAAATTAACCCTTGTAATGTGGCCGTACACGTCCGAGGAGATGTGAAATGATCTCAGTCCCTTTCTAGGCCATTAATCGATGGATTTGAACAATAATTTGGCAAACCCCACACTTGAAACAATCCAAAAAACATGAATACATGCTTGTTGGACTAAGAAAACACATCATGCAGGTATAGGGGCCTAAATCATGAAATCTAGTAGGACCTAGGGGGTCCCCTGCACGTGCACCGCACCCCAGAGGGGCACGGCGACACCGCCTGGCTCCACAGCGAGCCGCGGCGGCACCGCGCGGCCTGTGGCATGTCGCCCACCGCCTGACCATTTGGGGTCCTCCCATGTGTGGGACCCCCTTTGCCACTTGTTTTAACCTCCCTTTTGCCCCTCTCTCTCATTCCACACTATTCCAAACACTTCTAAACCCTCTAAAACTCTATTTTCTCTCTCAAATCTCCCTTTCATACACACAAAGCTTCTTCTTCTTCTCTATCTCACACCCATCCTCTACCATTTTCTCAAAACCATCTCTTATAACTTTCCATCTCCCTTATTTTCCCTCATTTGAGCACACAAACACATCTTTGTGTCTCATAACCCCTAAACTTTCCCATCCACTTCAATCTCCAAGCATTTTCACTTCCATAGCGCTCTTTGAGCTTGTCACAGCCTTCTTCTTAATCTCAACGCTCCTTTCCCTTATGGGAAAGAGAAGAGCGGCCCAGGATGAGGGCGGACCGAGCCATCCAAGCTGCTCGAGGAAGAAGGCGAGCGTCGAGGCTAGCACGAGTGCCAAGAGAGAGCGAAGAACGAAACAGGATCTCGATCCTCAAATCCCACTCGAAAGATCTCTACCGGCGGGAACCGAACTTGGTATGTTTTATGGCCACAAGGTTATTTTTTAAAGCGCATGTCGATGAGAAATTATTTGGACTGTATCCAGTGATTGACCTCCTGTGACCGAATGGGGCCACATGTTTGAAGGGAAGGCTCATACAAGTGAAGGCACCGTACGAGCCTTCTATGCTCACATACGGAACCCACTATTGGAGCCACTTCAGTTTACTATCCTTTTAGGGAGGTAGGAGGCCATAGTCCATGTAGATGTGATGGCCCGCATCATGGGAATTGAGCGTGGTGTGGTGCATGCTCGTGCATCTCATCTCACTAGTAGATGAGAGAGAGATAACCGCACGCATTTTCTTTATGGCCGATTGGCTCATTGGAGGCGAGACAATAGCCTCCTATTAACTAAAATGATGACAGACTTCCGCCTACTCCACCACATATGCACGTACAACGTGTATCCTAGGTGGAGCAACCGTACAAAATGCACTCGTTTGATGGTAGACTTCCTGTATAAAGCTGGACAGGGAGACATGCTATGTCTACCTACTTTCGCCCTGTCATAGATAATCAGGACCACACGCTCTACTCGGGGTGACGCCTCACTCCCATTCGACCGACTTATCTACAAGATTAGTCATAATTTTGGCTTCAGACTTAACATGGATAATCTAACACCGATCCACTTCATCAGTGAGACTACACTCAACAATATGGGTATCGGCCCTAGGCAACGTCAAGCCCGACTCGATGAGTATGGGGATGAAATAGAAGAAGAAAGTGAAAAGGAAGAAAGTAGTGAGGATGAGGAAGGAAATGAAATAGAGGAAGTGAGGATGAAGGTAGTGACGATGAAGAGGGAAGTGAGGAGGAAGAGCAGGAAGAGGAGGTGGAGGCCCAAGACTCAGATAGGGGACCTCCTACTGCTACACATGAAGACCGCCATGATCGAGCTGCCTTAGAAGCAGGCATGGCCAAGATTGAAGAGAACTAGGCCGCCCTGAGACAGGAGGTCAAGGAGAATCAAGCTTATTTGAAACAGAAATTTAAGAGAATGTCTCTGTAAGACCGGTATCCTAGTCCGTACTATTCTGTCAACTCCGACGATCCGTCCCGTCGAAATTTGGCAACCTGCAACGTATAATCGATGTTTGCGCACGACCTTAAGTCATATCTCATAGATTTAAGTCAGCTTAATCCAAGACTTGTACCATTGCGACTACACCGTCGCCGCGGTTCCAACGCCATATCTTGCATACCGATCTGATAGCTAGTAGGAGATGTGGGCCAGCGTTTATTTCAAAGAAAACACCGTGCATTTACAATCCGAAGAGAATCTCTATAACATGTCCCATCAATCAATCAATCACCTCATGTTAAGTATACACACCCAAGCTTTCTTTCTCCTCAAGTCAAGCAACCTCCAAGTCAATTCTCTCTCACCCTCTCTCTTACACAACCATATATGTCAAGTACACCATCACCTCACCCATCACTCACATCCATCACACATCTCTCATCTTTCTCATCTCTCTTACATTTCTCATCTCTCTCCTTCTCAAGCAACAAGTATCACACGTCTAAGCTATTCCATGAGAAAAAAAAGTGTGAGTTGTGTGGCCCACTTCCCATCCCCAAAAAAAAAATCTTCATCCTAGCCCTTCAACTCTCATCACCTTCCATCAAAGAGGAACACAAGGAGATCAGCTTTCCAACGGACCAAGAAGATCGAACGCTGGGTACTCAATTAGGCCTAGATTTCCTTTTTTTATGAAGGGCCAAGTGAGGCCTACCAACTAATGGTATGGATCTCATTTTGGACCCTAGGTGTGGCCGATGGCCCACCTTGATTCTCATGATCATTCCAAGGTGGGGCCATTCTCCATGGACCCTATCATGATGTTTATTTTCTTTGCATGGATAGAGGTTATCTAAACCGTCCATTTGAGTGGAGAAGGATTCTCCACTGTTGAATTTTGATTTAATGGGCCCACATATATTGGGACCCACTTAATGTATGTTTTAAATTATGGAAGGGAGGGCCCATAGTGTCGGGGTCCCTCCATCACATGTGTCTCTTTCTTTCCCTCTCTCACTCTCTTTTTCTTTCTTTTGTATGATGATGTGTCCGTGTGGCCCACTTGGATGGAACCCAACATGAAGCATGTATTTGAGCCAAGTCATTTGTAGGTGGGGCCCACTTTGTACATATGTTGTTCCACACCACCCAGCCATGTGGTGGCCCACCTAAGCAAGGCCCACCTTAAATGTATTTACCTTGCCCAGAACCGTCCAGCGTCTGGACGTGAACTGGGAAAGCAAAAATATTAGCTTGATTAATGGGTTTTTGGATGGACCACTCATGCAGGCCCCACCTTGATATATATTTTTAATCCAAGCCGTCCATCCCCTTTCCTACTTCATTTTTTGCATTGAACCGAAAAACAGGGCCAATTCGAGGTTCTGGCGGGCCATAACATAGCAAATGGTGGTTTTCACCGTTAAAACTCACCCTGATGTTTTGGTACACCAAAATATACTGGATATTGGGCTCTTTTGGACGGTATCGGGCTATGGAATCCAATGGTTGGGTTGGATCCACCCGATGCGGGCCCCACATGAGAAAAACACCAAGAAAACTTTATTTAAAAAAAACAAAAGAGGCAGCAGTGCCTGCTGCCGCCGCTGACTCCAGAGGACGCAGCAGCGTCCTGCTGCTGTGCGTGGCGGGTGGGGGCCAGGGACATGGGTCCCATACGTGGGCCCCACTGTGATATGCTTGTATATCCACACCGTCCATTTTGTAGGCCCCCTCAGGGCAGTGGGCCACCCTAAGAATCAACCGTGTAAACAACTCAGGTGGCCTACATCACAGGAATCAGTGTCGATTGAGCATCCACCCTTGGAACCCTTTTGGGTGTCTCAAAAGTTTTGGATTAACATGAATTTTTTTTTTCCCTTTCATCCATGTCCGTGTGACCTTATCAACAGTTGGATGTCAAATAAGTGTTATGGTGGGCCCCACATGGGACCTAAAGTGATGTATGTGTTTTATTCACACCGTCCAGGTGGACGGTGGAACCCCCTGTGATGTATGTGTTTTATTTATGCCATCCAGCCACTTTGGCTGGGCTGCTGGACGGCAGGAGACCAACCATGGGGTATGCTTTGTCCATGTCGTCTATCCCTATGGGACCCACCATGATGCATGTGTTGGATCCAAGCCGTCCAACCATTTTGAAAGTGCATTTTAGGGCTTGAGACTAAGATAGAGTCAGATCCAAGGTTCAAGTGGACCCCACCATTGAAAATAGTGGAGACAGTGACATTCACCATTCAAATCTCTTAGGAGCCACATTAGCTTCCAATTAACCTTATATTTTGCTTTCGCTTCATCTAGCTTTATGTTAACTTATGAATTTGGTTGGATCTCAAACACATCACGACGGACCACTCCGTGATATGATCATCCATTGAGGCCCACCTTTGATATGTTTATGGCCATCTGTGAGGCCCACCTTTGATATGTTTATGGCCATCTGTGAGGCCCACCTTTGATATGTTTATGGCCATCTGTGAGGCCCACCTTTGATATGTCTAAGGCCATCTGTGAGGCCCACCTTTGATATGTTTGTGGTCCGTTGTTGAGGCCCACCTTGATATTTGCGAGGGCCCATTATGATGTATTTAAGGCCCATGGATTATGACCCATTACAATGTACATAAGGCCCATTAGTTCGGCCCATTGGTGTGGCCCACTTGATTAATATAAGGCCCATGTGATGCGGCCTATTTGATGTATCTAAGGCCCATGGGTCGAGGCCCAACGGGATGTACTTAAGGTCCATTGCAATGTTTGATTCCTCCATTGTTTGTATAATGATATTTATGGCAAGCCATGCCTTGAGAGCAATGTTGGTTTGACGTCCACATTGTAAGAATAATGTTGGTTAAATGACCACATTATAACTCTCTCTAGGACCCATTGATAGGCCGTACTTGTGTGTAGGACATCTAGGCCCATACTTGTTGATAGTTCATCACTTTATAACATGCTTAGTATAATTTCATGACTCATGTCATATGCATCATATGTATGCTTGATATGAAGAATGTTTGATCATAGCATAAGCCGTTGGGCTGAGACATTTACGGGACTCCTTATGAGACAAATTTCCCCACATGAGCGCATGGTTCTTGCGGGATTGCTGCATGACTGTACAGTGTGACTCATGCATCTTGCATATGTGTGACTTAATTATTGTATGTCCTAGCAATATCAGGGTCGTGGCTCCACAGGTACATCGGGGTTGGCCGTATCGGATACCAAAAATACTTTGTTCTAACACTGTGGGCACTTAGGATGTCCTTGGGTGAAAGTCTCAGAACCTTTTTGGTACCAGGAGTTGGTCCAACGTCTAAACTGAGTGGATACGCGAGCACCTGAGTGCCGAATACCAGTAGGCTGCGTCCCCCACTGTGTCGTGGTTGGTTGGAAGGGGGTGTGGCCTTATCCACCCCAGTGAGGGGGCTATAAGCTAGGCTGAGTTTGACCAGCTCGCAAATGAGTCCGTTATCAATGAGCCGAGTAGGTATTAGCAGACTACTGGTCAGGCGAATAGTGAGGTCTATTCCACTTGCTTAGTCATGCAGCTAGGGAGGAGGTAGTCAGTGTGAAGTGTATTAGACCCCGGTGATATCCAGAGTGAAACTGTACTGATATGTGTACTTGATGAGAACTGGCATGCTTGCTTTGCATCTCGTATATGACATTTGGCTATATAGGCCTCACATCGCATGGCCTTGGTATGGCCGATAGCATTCATGCCTTGCAGCATATAGCTTTGGTACAGCTGATAGCATTTATGAACTTACCGCATATTTCCACATTACTCTGATACTGTACACTTGGTGCTTGCCTTACGCACACACTTCCACAACCCTCTAAGCTTTCTATAAGCTTATGCACAATAGATGCATGCAGGTGGCGTTAGGTTGCAGCAGCGTTGAGCTTGGAGCGTGCAGCGGACTTCTGGAGCTTTAATTTTGAAACATATGTATTTCTCTTTCAGTACTGTATTCAAATGATTATATTAGTGGACATGTGATGATGATGTTGCTTTTGTGATTTAAGTAAACTTGCAGTTTTGCTTCTTATGAGATAAATGTACGTTGGAAAATCCTCCTTATAGGATCCCAGGATCGAAACTTGGCGTATGGACCTGGGAGCCGAGAATAAGGTACTATGGAGGCTGTCAGCACTGGATTTGGTGATCAGAAATTTTATGAGCCTGGTTTTTGAGTTTGGGGTGTGACAGAAGTTGGTATTGGGGCATAACTTGGGAATACCTGAAGATAACATCACATATCTGCTGATAGCTATCCTTTACTCTATGATTGTTAAGAACTTTGAATGATTACATCCTCGAGTTCGAATAACTTAGAGATTTTCTGATATAGCTCCCTACCGTTGAGATTGTGAGGCTGCATAGTTTCAATTGTTTTTGTTCCATGATCTGATGTTCAATGTGATCATCATAGTGTTGACGAGGCGTCTTAGAGTAAGAGGCTGATATTCGTGGGCATTGTCCCCATCTCTTAGGTGTTTGATGATTATATCTATAGCGATGAGATTTTCCTCCCTTATGAACTCTGTAATGGTTGTGTCGTGTTTTAAATTTTGAGGACACAATTTTTATTAAGTAGGGAGAGCTGTAAGACCCGTATCCTAGTCCATACTGTTCTGTCCACTCCCACAATCCTTCCCATCGAATTTCAGCAACCTGCAATGTATAATCAACGTTTGCGCACGACCCTAAGTCGTATCTTCTAAATTTAAGTCGGTTTAATCCGAGACTTGTACCATTGTAATTGCACCGTCACCACAATTCTAACGCCATGTCTTGCATACCGATCCAATACCGTGGCAGGGAGATGTGGGCCGGCGTTTATTTTAAAGAACACAACACGTGTTTGTAATACCAAGAGAATCTCTACAATATGTCCCATCAATTAATCAATCAATCAATCACCTCATGTTAAGTACACACACTCAAGCTTTTTTTCTCCTTAAGTCAAGCAACCTCCAAGTCAACTCTCTCTCTCACCCTCTCCCTTACATAAGTACACTATCACCTCACCCATCACTCACATCCATCACACATCTCTCATCTTTCTTATCTCTTTTACATTTCTCATCTCTCTCCTTCTCAAGCAACAAGCATCACACGTCCAAGCTCTTCCATGAGAGAAAAAGTGTGAGTTGTGTGGCCTACTTTCCATCTCAAAAAAAAAACCTTCATCTTAGCCCTTCAACTCTCATCACCTTCCATTAAAGAGGAACACAAGGAGATTCGCTTTCCAACAGACCAAGAAGATCGAACGGTGGGTGCTCTATTAGGCCTAGATTTCCTTTTTCTTATGAAGGGCTAAGTGAGGCCTACCGATTGATGGTATGGATCTCATTTTGGACCCTAGGTGTAGCCGATGGTCCACCTTAATTCTCATGATCATTCCATGGTGGGGCCATTCTCCATGGACCCCATCATGATGTTTATTTTCTTTGCATGGATAAAGGTCATCTAGATCATCCATTTGAGTGGAGAAGGAATCTCCACTATTGAATTTTGATTTAATGGGCCCACACATATTGGGACCCACTTGATGTATGTTTTAAATTATGGAAAGGAGGGCCCATAGTGTCGGGGTCCCTCCATCGCATGTGTCTCTTTCTTTCCCTCTCTTGCTCTCTTTTTCTTTCTTTTATGTAATGATGTGGCCGTGTGGCCCATTTAGATGGACCCCACCATGAAGCATGTATTTGAGCGAAGTCATTTATAGGTGGGGATCACTTTGTATATATGTTGTTCTACACCACCCAGCCATGTGGTGGCCCACCTAAGCAGGGCCCACCTTAAATGTATTTGCCTTCCCAGAACCGTCCAGCATCTGGACGTGAACTGGAAAAGAAAAAATATTAGCTTAATTTTTGGGTTTTTGGGTGGACCGCACATGTTGGACCCACCTTGATATATATTTTTAATCCAAGCCGTCCATCCCCTTTCTTACTTCATTTTTGGCGTTAAACCGAAAAACAGGGCCAATCCGAGGTTCTGGCGAGCCATAGCATAACAAATGGTGGTTTTTACCGTTAAAACTCACCCTGATGTTTCGGTACACCAAAATATACTGGATATTGGGCTCTTTTGGACGGTATCGGGATATGGAATCCAATGGTTGTGTTGGATCCACCCGATGCGGGCCCCACATGGGAAAAATCCCAAGAAAACTTTATTTAAAAAAACAAAAGAGGCAGCAGTGCCTGCTGTCGCCGCTGACACCAGAGGACACAGCAGCGTCCTGCTGCTGCGCATGGCGGGTGAGGGCCAGGGATGTGGGTCTCATACGTGGGCCCCACTGTGATGTGCTTGTATATCCACACCGTCCATTTTGTAGGCCCCCTCAGGGCAGTGGGCCACCCCAAGAATCAGTCGTGTATACAACTCAGGCGGCCCACATCACAGGAATTAGTGTCGATTGAGCGTCCACTGTTAGAATCCTTTTGGGTGTCTCAGAAGTTTTGGATTAACATGAAATTTATTTTTCCCTTTCATCCATGTCTGTGTGACCTTTTCAACGGTTGGATGTCAAATAAGCGTTATGGTGGGCCCCATGTGGGACCTAAAGTGATGTATGAGTTTTATTCACACCGTCCAGGTGGACGGTGGAACCCCCTGTGATGTATGTGTTTTATTTATGCCATCCAGCCACTTTGGCTGGGCTGATGGACAGCAGGAGACCCACCATGGGGTATGCTTTGTCCATGTCGTCTATCCTTATGGGACCCACCATGATGCATGTGTTGGATTCAAGCCGTCCAACCATTTTGAAAGTGCATTTTAGGGCTTGAGACTAAGATAGAGTCAGATCCAAGGTTCAAGTGGACCCCACCATTGAAAATAGTGGAGACAGTGACATTCACCGTTCAATCCTCTTAGGAGCCACATTAGCTTCCAATTAACCTTATATTTTGCTTTCACTTCATCTAGCTCTATGTTAACTTATGAATTTGGTTAGATCTCAAACACATCACGACGGACCACTCCGTGATATGATCATCCATTGAGGCCCACCTTTGATATGTTTATGGCCATCTGTGAGGCCCACCTTTGATATGTTTATGGCCCATCTGTGAGGCCCACCTTTGATATGTTTATGGCCCATCTATGAGACCCAACTTTGATAATTTTATGGCCATCTATGAGGCCCACCTTTGACATGTTTATGACCCATCTGTGAGGCCCACCTTTGATATGTTTATAGCCCGTTGTTGAGGCCCACCTTGATATTTGTGAGGGCCCCTTATGATGTATTTAAGGCCCATGGATTATGACCCATTACAATGTACATAAGGCCCATTGGTTCGGCCCATTGGTGTGGCCCACTTGATTAATATAAGGCCCATGTGATGCGGCCCATTTGATGTATCTAAGGCCCATGGGTCGAGGCCCAACGGGATGTACTTAAGGTCCATTGCAATGTGTGATTCCTCCATTGTTTGTGTAATGATATTTATGGCGGGCCATGCCTTGGGAGCAATGTTGGTTTGACGTCCACATTGTAAGAATAATGTTGGTTAAATGTCCGCATTATAACTCTCCCTAGGACCCATTGATAGGTCGTACTTGTGTGTAGGCCATCTAGGCCCATACTTGTTGATAGTTCATCACTTTATAACATGCTTAGTATAATTTCATGACTCATGCCATACGCATCATATGTATGCTTGATATGAAGAATATTTGATCATAGCATAAGCCGTTGGGCTGAGACATTTAAGGGACTCCTTATGAGACGGATTGCCCCACATGAGCGCATGGTACGCGCGAGATTGCTGCATGACTATACGGTGTGACTCATGCGTCTCGCATATGTATGACTTGATCATTGTATGCCTTAGCAACATCAGGACCGTGGCTCCACAGGTACATCATGGATGGCTGTATCGAATATCGAAAATACTTTGTTCTAATACTGTGGGCACTTAGGATGTCCTTGGGTGAAAGTCCTAGAACCTTTTTAGTACCAGGAGTTGCTCCAATGTCTAGACTGAGTAGATACACGAGTGCCTGAGTGCCAAATACCAGTAAGCCGCATCTCCTACTGTGTCGTGGTCAGTTGGAAGGGGATGTGGCCTTACCCACCCGAGTGAGGGGGCTATAAGCTAAGCTGAGTTTGACCAGCTCGTTAATGAGTCCGCTATCGATGAGCCAGGTTGGTATTAGCAGACTACTGGTCAGGCGGATAGTGAGGTCTATTCCACTTGCTTGGATGTGCAGCTAGGGAGGAGGCAGTCAGTGTGAAGTATATTAGACCCCCATGATATCCAGAGAGGAACTGTACTGATATGTGTACTTAATGAGGACTGGCATGCTTGCTTTTCATCTCGCATATGACATTTGGCTACATAGGCCTTGCATCGCATGGCCTTGGTATGGCCGATAGCATTCATGCCTTGCATCATATAGCTTTGATATAGCTGATAGCATTTATGGACTTACCACATATTTCTGCATTCCTCTGATATTGTACACTTGGTGCTTGCCTTACGTACACACTTACACCACCCTTTAAGCTTTCTATAAGCTTATACACAATAGATGCGTGCAGGTGGCGTTAGGTTGCAACAGTGTTAAGCTTAGAGTGTGCAATGGACTTCTGGAGCTTTAATTTTGAAACATATGTATTTCCCTTTCAGTATTGTATTCAAATGATTATATTAGTGGATATGTGATGATGATGTTACTTTTGTTATTTTAGTAAACTTATAGTTATGCTTCTTACGAGATAAATGTACATTGAAAAATCCTCCTTGTAGGATCCCAGGATCGAAACCTAGTGTATGGACGCTGGGAGCCGAGAATGGGGTACTATAGAAGTTGTCGGCACCGGATTCAGCGATCAAAAATTTTGTGAGCCCGATTTCTAAGTTTGGGGCATAACAATCTTCCACTCTGAAGACCTTCCTTTGCTGCATGCAGGATAAGGGTGTGCCTCCACCTTCGCCAGAGTTAGCGGACTAGTCATGTGTTGTTGTTGTCTTTTAATTTTCTTTGTTTCTTATTTTTCCCTTGTCGGCTTAATTAGATGTTAGAATAGTTAGTGTTAAAACTTTTGTTAAACTTAGCTCACATGCATTCTCTGTCATGATTTATGAAATGCTATATCATATGTATTGTGACAATTTTGGTTAAATGAAATACGTGAAGCTTCTTTTTGATTTGAAATGTGTAAAATGTTTGGAAAAGTGGGTAACATATCCTAATCTCACACGTGTTGCACCCTATGTAGTATATAAGGAATGCCTCCTAAAAACACTCGGAACATAGCACGTCTTGCACTTGGCGGATCGATTGACGGGGCACCTCCCCTGAGCGATAGCCATATGGACCCCAATTTGGGCTCGGATATTGAGACAATGCCAGATTCACAGCCGGCCACTGGCCCCACCAATGGGCCAACACCTTGTGCACCACTGGTTCCGAAACAGAACCATGTGTCTACATCGATGCCACACATGCCGCAAGTGGGTCCTCCCCCTGATAGGTTGGAGCAAATGATGCTCCTAATGCAGCAACAACAATAATTTCCTGCCACTATTGTGGGGGCCATTGCCCAGAACATGAATATGGTCCTGCCTATGCCACCAGTGCAGCCCACTAGAACTATGAACACGAGTAGCTTATTTAAGCGCTTTCAGCACTTCCACCCTCATACACTTGTGGGTACACACCGACCCGAGGAGGCAGAGTACTGGTTAGATTGTATATGCAAGATGCTAAAGCCATTGCACTATATTAAGGCAGAGCAAGTGGAGTTGGTTACTTACATGTTTGAGAAGGAGGCTAGTCTTTGGTGGGATGACATCCAACGAACTGTTCCCACAGGATATGTGTGGACATGGGAAATGTTTGAAACTCATTTTCATGAAAAGTATTTCCCCCTCACTTACCGTAATGAAAAGGAAGGTGAATTTCTTCACCTCCGACAAGGGGGAATGACGGTAGCTGAATATGAGAACCGTTTCACGGAGCTAATCAGATATGCTCCACTGATCCTGGCAGACGAGACAATGAGAATGTGGTAATTTTTAAAGGGTCTGCGGCTAGATATCTGCACTAAGATGTGTTACGTTAGCATTCTCAACTATTCTGAGTTAGTGAACATGTCCCTGTGAACCGAGCAGGATGGCGAGAAACTGTCTCAGACACGTATGCCCATGGGCCCAAGGCCTTAGCCCGAATTGCCGAACTGACTATTCCTCGGCAAAAGGCCACATGCAGATTCACCTTCCAGCCTAATGGCTCCACTGACCCAGCAGAGGCGATCAGATCTTTAGTGCGTTTACTATAAGAAGACGAAGCATAATGAGCCCTTTTGCTTTACTAAGAAAAGGGACAATGGTTTTACGCCGCCTTAGAAGATCGACCGCTAGCCATCGCAAATTGTATCAGCCCCACCTCTACGATCAGCACCGCCAGCACAACCATTCTACCGACCACCCGTACCTTGAAATAGGCCGCCTCAACGACCTATGATAGCGCAACCTAATCGTTCTCAACAAGCGCGTGTACTGTACTTGCAGTTGAAGCATCTGAGTCAGCAACTGTAGTGCCTTTAGCCTTTGAAGTCACTGCCCACATTTAAGGTACACTTGTATTTCTATTGGTGGACACCGAGTCCATTATTTTGATGATATCATACTCTGCAGTAAAGCGTTTGGGGTTGAATACTGCCCCTATGGTTGGGGTGAGGGTTATCGCAGCAGCAGGAACTTTTACTGATGCCACTAAGCTGCGTGAGAATTGCTTAGTAGACTTAGGAAGCAGGTTGGTGTGCATTGACTTGATTGTCACCACGATATACCATTACGACGTCATCCTCGGCATGGATTAGCTCACAGAAATAAAGGCAGAGATCGATTGTGAAACTAGATTAGTGATAACAAAGGGGCCTGAGGGCACAACCTTCACTTTCCCAGTTCAAGTTCGTTACACTTTCCGTGTTTGTTGTTACGCTTCCTTATTGAAAAATGTTGGGGATCCGACACTTGGGAACACGCCAGTAGTCTAAGACTTCACAGATGTGTTCAAAAAGATCCATGGCTACCTCCTCAGTGCGAGGTCGATTTTACCTTCGACCTAGTGCCGGGTGCAACACCTATCTCTTTACCCACGTATTGCATGCTTCCATGTGAAATGGAGAAGTTGAGGACACAAATTGATGATTTGTTGAATTCAGATTTCATATGACCAAGCGTATCTCCTTGGAGAGCACCTATGTTATTTGTAAAGAAGAAAGACGAATCATAGCAATCATGTATTGATTATCGCAAACTGAATCACATCATCATCAAGAACAAGTATCTTCTGCCCAGGATAGATGACCTATTTGACCAGTTGAAGGGGGCACAATATTTCTCCAAAATCGACCTATAGTCCGGGTATCATTAGTTGCACGTCAGAAATGAAGACATGCAGAAAACAACATTCAGAACTAGTTTTGGACATCTTGATATACTCCTCGAGTCGGAAGGATCACGAAGAACACCTGCGAGCAGTCTTCGATACTCTCAGGAAGAATTAATTGTTTGCACAATACCAGAAAAGCGACTTCTGGAAAGAAGAAGCCAAGCTTCTAAGACATGTGGTTTCCAAGGAATAGTCATGGACCTTGCCAAGGTGGCCACAATTCAGGATTGAGAGCAGCCCGGTTCGGTTATAGTAGTGAGGAGTTTCCTCGGACTTGCAGTCTATTATCGCCGATTCATTAAGGATTTTTCCAAGATAGCCCGACTACTATTGCAACTCACTCAGAAAGATCTTAAGTTTTCTTAGATCTAGAAAGCAGAAACAGCCTTTCAGGAATTAAAGGATCAGCTGACGTCCGTACTCGTGCTAGTATTACCAGAGCAAGGGGTTAGATATACTATATACACTGACATGTGTCGTGTTGGTTTGGGTTGTGTTCTTATGAAAAAGGACAAAGTGATTGCTTATGCCTTGCGACAATTGAAGAAACACGAAGAAAACAACCCCATGCACGACCTGAAATTGGCGACAGTCATCTTCGCATTAAAGCTCCAGAGGCATTACCTCTACGGAACGGAGTTTGAGCTCTTTTGTGACCACAAGAGCCTCAAATACATTTTTACGTAGAGGGACCTGAACATGAGACAACGACGATGGATGGAGACCTTAAAAGACTTCAGGTTTGAGGTCTCCTACCATCCTAGCAAGGCCAACCTTATGGGCGATGCGTTGAGCCGTAAGAAGATAATAGAATTTGTAGCTCCACTGATGATAAAAGAGTGGAACATGGTAGAGTTTCTATGAGACTTCGAATGAAAGCTTACAGTTGAGGAGCCTTTCAAGAGCATCGCACACATCCACGTACAACCACTTATTGATGATCGAATCATTGTGGCTTTGAAAGAAGATGAACTGTTGGTGAAAATGAGAGAGCGAGCAAGTGACAGCGAAGAATCCAAATGGAGAGTTGGCTCAGACGGAGGTTTACAATATTGTGGCCGCTTGTGCGACCCAAATCTCCATGACTTAAGAAGAGAGGTCCTAGAAGCCACTCACAATTCAAAGATGGTGATGCATCCTAGCAGTACGAAATGTATCGAGACTTGAAGCGTTCATACTGATGGGACAATATGAAGGCCCATGTAGCAGATTATGTATCTCGTTGTCTCATGTGCCAGCAGATTAAGGCTGAACATCGCTGACCTCCTGGTTTACTTCAGTCCATGCCCATAGCTGAGTGGAAGTAGGATTTCATATCTATGGATTTCATTTTCGGGTTACCGAAGACAAAAAAGGGGGGCACGATTCCATTTGGGTGATTGTGGACCGATTGACGAAATCGGCCCATTTTCTCCCGATCAAAACTTCTCACTCCTTAGATGATTTAGCCAAGCTGTGCATCAAGGAGATTGTACGGCTGCATGGAGTGCCTATGGAGATTATGTCAGATTGAGACACGCGATTCACGTCCATTTTATGGACTCGAATCCAAGAAGCAATAGGAGTGAAATTGAAGTTCAGTACCCCGTTCCACTCATAGACCGATGGGCAGATGGAACGGGTAAATCAAATATTAAAAGATATGTTGCAAGCATGTGTGCTCGATTTTAAGGATAGTTGGGATGACTATCTTCCTTAAGCTGAGTTCGCCTATAACAACAGCTTCCAAGTGAGCATTGGCATGGCTCCTTACGAAGCCTTGTATGGGCGCCCATGTCGAGCACCACATTGTTGGGCAGAAGTTGGCAAGAAGAGTTTGGTTGACCCAGATTTAGTATAGGCAACCTCAGAGAAGATTGATATTATTAGGCGTCGACTTCTTGCAGCCTAGAGCAAACAGAAGAGTTACGCCGATACAAGACGGCGGCAACTGGAATTCGAAGTTGGGGACCATGTATTTCTTAACGTTTTTCCCATGAAGGGAGTCCTCTGGTTTGGCAAGAAAGGGAAGCTTACGCTACGATTTATTGGTCCATTTTAGATTCTAGACCGAGTGGGTGTGGTAGCATACTACCTTGCTTTGCCCACACCATTTGCAGGCGTGCACAAAGTATTTCATGTATCGTTGCTGAAGAAATGCGTTCCTGATCCTACTCACATTATCAAGTGGGAGCAGGTGCAGCTAAGTGAAGATGTTACATATGTACTGCAACCAACACATGTTCTCGATAGGAAGGAACAAGTGTTATGCAGCAAAGTAATCCCACTTGTATAGGTATTGTGGACACAGCACAATGAGGAAGAGGTTACTTGGGAAATAGAAGCCAAGGTCCGTAAGAACTACCGTCAAATCCTCGAGGAGTACGAAATGGTAGAAATTTTGGGGATGAAATTTTTCTTTAAGGGGGGTAGATTGTAACATCTTGAAAAAATCTGTACGAAGACCCAAGTACCACCTCAGGCAGAAATCCCTAAGGACCGTATTCTGTAGAAATTAGACAAAAATCAATTAAG
The DNA here is from genome assembly GCF_029962835.1 of Magnolia sinica. Lineage (NCBI taxonomy): Eukaryota > Viridiplantae > Streptophyta > Magnoliopsida > Magnoliales > Magnoliaceae > Magnolia > Magnolia sinica. The sequence continues at coordinate 98,466,085 of NC_080573.1, read as the reverse complement.
TACTAAACTGAATTAATTGGTGGATTAGCTTGAACCACTATTTTTACAAACGGTAAGACCCAAAACCATCAAAATCACTGACTCAACACTACTTAAAAACCTAGGAGAAATCCCAAAAGCCTGTTGCTCTCGGAAGCACATTGAAACACCGTATCAGACCTGGACTGCACGTCAAAAGTCCAATGACTGCGAAACTATAGGGTTATAACCATCTTATTGGGATTGACAACCCACGTGGAAATCGAGCCCAAATAATGTCAAAAAATGTGTAACTTGAGCCCTGAGCGAAGTGTGTGGGAAATGTGAATATCTTTAGAAAACATAATAAAACTTAAGCAAATTGGGTCATTCGCTTACGCGCGGAATTGAAGATTTCAGACTGTCAGTTTCTGTCTGAACTTCACCCTTAGATCAGGAAAATTTTCCTGCACATATCGGTATACTTGTGGCCCGATTGAGTGACAACGATCGTTGATCTGATACAGGTCCTTCACGATCGATCGGCATATCCAAACACATTAAAAACACATCCTGGAATAGATCCATTGTCAGGGAACTTCCCTTATGACGTAAGTGAATAATGTGCCTCCCTATGTGCCCTATTTGTCATAAACAAATGCCCTTTGGTTATAACCTAAGTATACCATGGCCCTGGGGCCATTTGCAGTAGTTCTGGGCCTAGGAGAGGGAAGAGAGAAAGGAAGAGAAGAGTAAGGAGTGAGGGAAATCCTTGGAGTTTGCTGCAGTGATTCTTTGCAGTTACTCCACTCACAAAAGTGCCTTTACATCTAGCTAACCGATCCGTTCCAACTATGATTTGGGTAAGAAATCCTAACCCTAATCTTGATTTAGAAAGCTGGATTGAGTAATTAGTAAACTAGCTAACTTATTTCGTGATTGAGGTACCCGTCATTCCATTTTTGGGAATGTAGGATTCGAACCAAGTTTAAAATGAGTATTCCGATGAAAGGTGCAGACTATAAACATTTAGGTTATGGTTTTCAAGGCTTTCAATGTCAGCTAATGATTTATGTCTGACTTAATTGTTGCCATATGATTTTAATTACGACTTTTTTGATATATTATACATGTGTGAACTATGTTGAATATATGATGCATTCCATGTGTTTGTTGAAATGTTTGAATGAATATGAAATTATGATTTGTGCTTGTCATGACTATAAATCTAGGATTCATGTTTGTCGTGTGTATCACGATCTCTGTATAATGAATTGTTATAGTTCATGTTGTAACTAATTTAGTCTATGTATTTAGTTATGTGTAGTTTAAGTGTTTGATAAAATGTCCGAAAGAGAAATTGTTGATGAATTGTATTTAATAAGGGTAATGAGATAGGATTCTCAATTACCTTATTTATATGTATACTTTCCTTCATGTAATCTTAATTTTGAGTACGCAAATTTATGGATGAAATGCAATGTTTGGTAAAATGTTCAATATGTTTGATGAAATGCTCAAATGAGATATTGATTTGAATTGTTTGTCAAATGCTAATATGACTTTCACATGTATTTGCATGCTACATCTGAGTAAGATTGAGACTACAACATAGTCCAGGCAATCGGTAATGATTTCCGTTGAGTGGCTGAATTAGTCTCGCCACATTAGATACGTTCGGTGAATCCAGGTCGTACGACGATTGTCGATAGTGGTTAGGCCACGGGGAGTGCTTACGCATTCCATGTCAATTAATTCAGCATGCGCTCGTACCAATCGAACTTGTCTAATAAACCGATGGGCCTGTTGTGTATTTTTCATGTATGGACATCACAGCTTGAATCTAAGGTACCACTTACCAATTTAAAGGCCCATTTCAACTATGGTACCTTGATCCACTAAGACTCATGAGCCGGGCATGGTGGTATGGGACACCATGGTCAAGCTGTCGGCCTATGCTGGGGTGATGAGTCTCCTCGTAATGACCAGTGAGCAACCTAAACTCGTGAGCCGAATATGGTGGTATGAGACACTGTATTCGGGCTGTCGACCTACGCTGAGGTGACGAGCCTCCCCGTAGTGACCTCGAGTATAAACTCTTGAATTTGCCTATCTACTGCTTTTGATTAGCGGTGATAACCTACAACTTGCCTATCGTATGTGATTAACTAGGATTGACGACCCTAGATGGATCCTTCGATTTGGGTTAATAATATAAAAGGAGGTACTTTAGCTTCCCGAATCTGCTGTATGAATAAGCCTAATTAATTAGTTGGCTAACACGACCATGTACCGTATTGCATGTGCTTTGGTGAGGAAGTTGCACATTTAGGGAGTTTGTCATGCGTGAACGGTTGATGGACTTGCTTTTAATGGAGATTTGTGCGAGGGCATGCATCATTATTGCACACCATCCCTACATTAACAAGAGTATCTAAGAAGTGATTGTTGAATTGCTTTATCATTACTACTTAATTGAATTGATAACATGTTAACCTTTGCCTTATAGTACCACTGAGTTGATCACTCACTCCCACTCTGGGATGGTGTTTTAAAATACCAACTGGACTCTAGTTTGGATGCAGGTGATGCCAGAGTCTATGTAGCTGATCTGGACTTCATAGATGAGCAGGAAGAATTCTCCTATGTTCAGCTATCAGGCGGGTCTATGTAGACCTCGTGCTGATTCAATGGGATTACAGGGATACGTGGATTAGCTGGACAAGTACATTTTGATATTTTGTAAATTTTGAAACAATACATGTTTATATTCAGCCCGGTATCATCTCATACTCTGGAGGTTGCGACACCCTTACATACTTATATATATATGTGTGTGTGTGTGTGTGTGTGTGTGTGTGTGTGTGTGTGTTTCATTCTTCCACTTGCTACATCTTATTTATCTCTAAAGTGTGATATGTTGTTTTAGTATAATCTACTCATGTCTAATGCATTGATATGAACAACATTTAAACATCATTATCCATGTTGCATAAGTGATGCGTTGGATCTCGGGAGTTGAGCTTTGCTCGACCCTTGAAATCTGGGGCGTTACAGAAATGATCTAACCCACCAATGCACTTTTGGAAAGTGTATGTGGCATATGCAAGATTGATGCACACCTTACAAAGGGTTTTCCTACAATCTCAACTTTTCAAGATATGTTACAAGCTTAAGTGAATGCCATGAAGCTTTCCAACACCCATTCAGTGCATCGAACTCTAACTCATTCAATCCTAACTGGTGGAATCATCCCCACTTCTGTTGGAGAAATGGGCCAACTACTAATGTAAGCACTCCTCCTCGAGGACCTCCCCTTGCACCTCAAAATGCACCATAAGTCCAACCACAAAAGAGGACCCTTGAGGACATGCTGCAAGCATTCATGCAAGGGCAAAAGCAAATTAGTCTACATTGCAGGCCATAAGTGATCTAAAACATCAGTTTTGAGGATTGAATCACACTTAACTGTTAAGGGGAAAGGGACCTTTCCGGCCCAACTTCACCCTAACCCAAAAGGACAATATAGAGTAAGTGATTTGAATCCTACTAATTCAAATGTGGAACAAGCCAAGTCCATCACCACTCTTAGAAGTGGAAAGGAAATATACAAGACTATTCCGGTGAAGGCCAACACACCTAAGGATCCAGATAAATCTAATAGTGAAAATGGATCAAGCCCTACCCCACATAACAAAGAGTCGGTGCATGAATATAAGCCTATGACTCTGTTCCTCTAACGTCTTGTCTCATCAAAACACCTATCAGATAATCAGGACATCTTGTAGATTTTTCAAAAAGTCAAAATCAACATTCCCTTGTTGGATGTGATTAAGAAAATTTTCTTATATGCCAAGTTTCTTAAGGACTTTTGTACGGTTAAATGAAAATTAAATGTGTAAAAGAAATTCTTTTTAATGTAACAAGTGAGCATGATTATCAAGCAAAATGCTCTTCCAAAGTACAAAGACCTGGGTAGCCCTATGATCCCATGTGTCATAAGAAAATTCTGGATTGAACAAGCCTTGTTAAACTTAGAGGGCAAGTGTTAACTACATACCCTACTTAGTAAATGAACAATTGAGGCTTGGTGAATTAAAACCCACCAAGGTGACATTACAACTTGCTGACTGATCTAGTCGTATACCAAGTCCGGTGGTAAAGGATGTGTTAGTCAAGGTTGATAAGTTCTACTACATAGTAGACTTTATCGTCTTAGACACATAGCCGGTTATAAATGATAGCACTTAAATTTTTGTCATCTTTCCTGGCCACTTCAAATACAATTATCAATTGCTACAATGGACTGATGAAGTTGTCCTTAGGGAACATGACATTGGAGGTGAACGTATTCACTCTCTGCAAAAAAACTTGGGGATGTAGATGAGGTCCACGAGGTAAAGTGATTGACACACTCGTAGAGGAGTTCATATTGACTACAATCTCTAACCCCTTAGAAGCCTGCATTGCTCACTTTATGGATTTTGACTATCATATGATATTAAATATAGTGAGTGCTTTATTAAATTCTAAGCCAGTATTTGAAACTACCTGGTGGAGGTCAAACTTTGAAAAATTTCCACTTATAGACTCAAAGCCTCTACCAACTAGCATTAAGCCACCAAAGCTTGACCTAAAACCATAGCCATCTAAATTGAAATATGGTTATTTAGGTCAATGAGAAACATATCTACTGGTGATTTCTTCTCACTTGGATGACGAGCAAAAGAGCAATCCGATTGCTACTCTAAAGAACCACAAGAGTGCCATAGGATGGACTATTATGGATCTCAAGGAAATTGACCCTATGATTTTCACTCACCAAATACACCTAGAGGAAAATGCCAAAATATAAAGGTAACCACAAGATCAACTAAATACAAACATGAGATATGGTTCGGATGAAGGTGTTGAAATTATTATATATGGGTATCATATACCCTAATCCGTTAGTCAGCGGGTGAGCCCAACTCAGGTGGTGCCTAAGAAATCCTGAATTATCATCGTAGCCAATGCCAATAATGAACTCATACCAACTAAATTCATCACTAGTTGGAGAATGTGCATTAACTACAAGAAGTTAAATGCCAACACAAGGATAGATCACTTTCCTTTATCGTTTGTTGATTAAATTTTGGAACGATTGGCCAGTCATTCCTAATATTGCTTCCTAAGCCGATACTCGGGCTACAATCAGATTGAGTTAGTCCTTGAAGATCATGAGAAGACCACATTTACAAGACCCTTTAGCACCTTTGCTTACCCAAGGATGCCATTCGGGCTATGTAATACAACTATGCTCACAACCCTAAGTGTAGGGTCGCGATGTAGTAATAATCTTAGTAAGACTGAGGTCGAATCCACAGGGACTAATCTCGTACGTTTTTAAAAGTAATTAAGAGTAGAACTAGAAGAAGATGTAAAACTAAATCTAAAACATTTGAAAGAGTAATTGTGAATTTGTAATTGAAACTTGTGAATTTAAAGGTGGGAACTAGAGTGCCAAGGATCCACTTGTAGCTATTAGGAGGCCACCTTGCATGATTCAAGAGATCCAACTAGAATCAGAGTCCTATCTTATCCAGTTAGAGAAAGAAAAGATATAAATCAAAGGCCACCTAACAGATGAGAGTTGTGATGATTGGAAGTGATTCCATCACCCAACCATGTCCAGGAGACAATGGCAAACAACAAGATATACCAATCCCACAACCAATCATAGGAGAATTGTGAAGATTAGGAAGGATTCCATTACCCAACCATGCCCAATGGACGATGGTGAATAATGGGACTTACTAATTTCACAATCTCAATTCAGGAAAAGAAGATATTCAAAGAAATTGCAAATCTATTGTAATTTGTCACAACAAACCGTTAAAAACTAAAAACATTCCTTAATAAAGAACTAGAATTCATAAGTTTTAATAAAAACATGAATCAAAGCAAAGAAAACATCTCAATCATGCTACAAACGTCACCTCTTAGCCCTAGCTAAGAGGTTTAGCCAACCATAGATATGATTGAACTAAAATGTCTTAAGAAAAACATAAAAACAACTGAGGAAGAAAAAGAAAAACTCTTGGCGACGGCTCTCCACCCTTTTTTTCCACTCCTTAAACCCTATAAGATGCCTAGGAACATCCTAGGGACTCCTATTTATAGTTGTGAAATGCCTCCTTGCGAACCGACTTAGAAAAGTTTGGAAACCGCTTCAAATTTACGTAGGCTGCACAAAATCTGCATAACCTTTAGACGAGCCAAAGGCAATCTTCGATGAGCTGAAGGCAATCTTCGATGAGTCAAAGGTAAGCTTCGACAAGTCAAGGATCGCGCGAAATTAAAAGTTCATGTTGCTGGAGTTCGAGCCGAAATTTCTTCGACTAGTCGAGGGAGAGCTTAGACTGGTCAAAGAAGGGCTTAGGCTAGTTAAGAATCACACAAATTCACTTCAAATCTTTGATTTTTTTCATTCCTTACTTGGTTTTCTTGGATATTTGGCATGTGAATTCTTCATTTTTAGTCTTCTAAGATCCAACCTTTGGCTTGGTGATTCTTGAGCATTAAATCCATGCTTTTAGCATTTTTTTAATCCAAGCTCTCAGATTCACCTAGCAACACAAACATGTATAAAATATACCATTAAGCAGTATGATGTTTATAAAACCAAGATGTAAATAGGTGAAAATATGTAATATTTAACACTCAACACACTCCCTGACCAGCATTTTGCTAGTCCCGAGAAAAACATGCAAAAGATATTTCGAAAACCATTATATAATTTTCATAAGCTCAAGCGGTTCTAAAGACAATCCATTTAATAGAAATCTAGGATATATTAATATTGAGAAGTATTTCCTCCTAAACTCTAGCACATAGTAAATCTCATAGTCAAGTTCAAAGCATTAATCATCCAGTCAGAATAATCCTAATTAAGTTCCATGGGTGCATAGTGAAGCCTAAACTTATCACAATCAAAGGTTCAATTCTCAATTTTCATGATAACATTGACAATCAAAAGAGCATTCAGGATACGCAAAACCTAAACTAAAACTTGCCTTACAGTTCAGCATTTTATGCTTTCAGCTTTTGATTTTTCCATTGATGGCTTTTACGCTATGTTCAATCTTTTCAATGCTCTGCAATAGGTAGCCTTTTTCGACGACAACTCTTTTTTTAGCTAGGTATTTTCTTTTTCTTTCTTTTCAATTCTTCTTATTGAAAATGATAGACAAATTCCCTAGTTTGGTTCCTTCCATGCTTAATAATCATCAAGTTAACAATTCAATACCAAACTAAAACCTTAATGTGTAAGCTAGAAGTGATATGTGAAATCATGACTCAATCAATGTTTAAAACTTCTAATCATGGATTGATAATTCAAACTTAACTTTGAAATCTAGTAAGTAACTAAATCTAAGAGTCATAACTCATCAACATTAAGTATCTTACAATTTTACTTTATGAATTATCTTTAAAATCACTTAATTCACAGAAATTTCAAAACTTTTCCACTATTTTTGCTCAAAGACTAAGAAAACACCGATTAATTTACCTAATCCGCACCCCCAACCAAAAATCTACATTGTCTTCATTGTAAAAGATATACCCATGAAATGCTTATGAGGTAATGAAAAGAAATATAGTGATGGAAAGGTATCACCTAAAGAAGGGGTTTGAGGCTTTGCTATGGATCTCAGCATAAGATGGGCAATCACAAAGACTAAATAAACACGGAAAGAAAACTATCCTAGTCATATGAAAGTAATAAATTCTAATCCTAAACTATGAAAGCAGGGGAAATCTACTCAGTCATGTATCCAGGTTCTTCCTCTGGCTAGTATCTTAATAAATTTCTTAGTAGGTTTCTTATCAAGATCATCCAAAAGTCCTTTTTGCAATAGGATTAGATATCCTGGAGCATGACTATCCAGAGAAATTTATAAACCTCAGCATAAAGTTTCCTTTTAATCTCCTGAGGTGTTTAAAGTATATATAATTCACCTATGATAGAAAAAGTTTCAATGTTAGTATACCATGGTGAATCAGAGATTATAAGTAGATGAAGTTTAGAAAAATTTTCAGAAAGTGATGTAGTCTCAACACATTTTAAAGTTTCAGACTCTGGTTCAATTTTGTTTTCAATGGGTTACCACAATTAAAAACCCCACACTGAGATTTTCTGGCTACCTCAGTCAAAATCAAAATGAAAGATTTTTTGGCAATCTTACAAACCACAATATAATAAATGAAATATACTTATCTGAAGATACTTCTTCGATGTAGCCTGATAGAACCAATTCTTTATAGACGAAGATGTTTAAAGTTCAATCTTGCAAATGAAAGGGTTCTAAGTCTAAATGAATTTTAATTTAAAATCAACCTTGGGCTAGCTTGATTTGATTTCTTAGATCTCAAAAGAGTAAATCAAAATTCCCTGGGCTAGCTTGATTTGATTTCTTAGATCTCAAAAGAGTAAATCAAAATTCCCTTTTTAATAAGTAGAAATGAATAACAAGAGATCAATAAAATCAAAATCAAAAGAGATATAAAATAATTTAAAATTACCAAAAAGTAACTTCACAATAGCAGTGAGTTAATTCTTAAAGAGGAGGCTTGATATAGCTTGGAATGAATGAATAAAGCTGAGAAATGTCCTCTATTTATAGGGTGAAATTCGATTCCCTCGGTTGGTCTAAAGTCTGCCTTGACTGGTCCAAGCAGCAACCAATTTTTAAAAATTCTGGCGCGATCGGATAAACCTGTCACTCGCCTGGTCGATTATAGCACTTGACAGCTCGAATGGGCTCAAAATAGCTTACTGGACTTCGAGTCGAGCCCTGCTTTTGTGATTTGAGCCGTCCATTGCTACAAGATGCTAACACTGACAAAAACCATGTCGTTCGTGCAAATCCATGCACATGTGCGTGCTCACAGTGACAAGTGCAAGTGGCCTAGCGTGTGAGCAAAAGTGTGCTTCTAGCCCCTCCAAAACTAAACCATCGTGATCAAGGTAGGCCACCATAAGCTAATCCAAATCGTCCATTGAGTAGAACACTCTCGTTCGACCAAATACATGTTGTCCGTGCACATTCATGCACACGTATGTTCGCATAGAAACACATGTAAGGGAGTGGAGTTCCATAGATCTTTCCAAAAATGGAAACCCGAGTCAACTCAATGCGAGACCTATGCCATTGCGACCTCTTCGTCTCTACGATTCCAACGCCATGTCTTGTGTGTTAATCCGACATCTAGATAGTGAGATCCGGCCCTCGCATTATCCTGACCATTGATCATACATTGTGGGACCCATGGTGTCCACATCCATTTCCCTAGACAATCATGTGGGTGATGTCACCCTAGCTAGCCTAGGTAGGATGACATCATCCTAACCCCATAGCCTCATGCTTCTTACAAAGCAATGATGACCCTAGCTATGCCTTCTTACAACAAATCATTGCCTAGCTAGGAGAGAGAGGCTAGCTACCCACTCCCCTACCCCACTAACTCTCTCTCTCTCTCTCTCTCTCCCTCCCTCCTTCATCTCTCTCTTTCCCTCTTTCATTCTCCCATTCTTCCATTGTTACTAGTGCTTGGATCCAAGCTCTCTAAAAATCCAACCCCTTGTATGCTCCTATACCCCCTCATCTAACCATCCAAAGACAATCTCAACCATTGAAACATCTTCCTTGGCCCACTAGGATCCCATCAATGGAAGAAGGAGCTTGAGATTTGAAGGTGGGTGCTCTCTAGAGTTAGATCCTACTCTCTTCCTTAGATCTCTTTCCTTTCTTTGCATGGGGACTTGAAGGACCCACCAATCCATGGTGAAGATCCTCCATCATCCCCTAGATGTGGCCTTTGGCCCATCTTGTTGCATGCATGAGCCATGGTGGGACCATTCTCCATGGACCCTAGCATGATGGTTTTTACTTCAATCCATACCTTTTAAGGGTCATCTAGACCCCTAATTTGCATGGTGGAGATGGTATCCCCACCTCAAATTTTTTTTAATGTTATGTTGGTCCCATGCATGCATGGGACCCATATGTGATGGTATGGTGTAGATCATGTGAGGGTTTCATAGTGGTGGAGTCCCTCCTCTATTGGCCGATTCTTTTTTTTTCTCTCTCTCCCTACATCTCCTATTTTTCCTGATGATCATGGCCCATCTGATGTGCTCAGCACATCCAAATCGTCCAACAAGGTGGGACGCCCATGCTGTCCCATTTTCTAGATGCAGACCGGCCCACCTTGCTGCCCTGTCTTGCATGCAAAGGTCTGATGCATGTGGACCTTGGTTCGAGTGTGTGGGACCCATCTAGGTGGTCCAATCTTGATGTGCATGGTGTTATTTAACTTTTTTCCAGCAAGCTTTTGGCCTGGAATTGGACAGCAACATGTTGCTGTCTAGATTTTTCTTCAGGCCCATTTGATGTTTGTAGAGGGGTTTTGCTTTGATTTTACCTAGAATTTATGTGTTGGGATGATGCATGTGGACCCCACCTTGATGATCATCAGCACTAAGCCCCCCTGATCTATGTATTTTATATCCTAGCCGTCCATTTGTGGGCCCAACCATGCTGACCGTCCGGCAAGGCTGTCCCACTTGAAAGGTTGGTATTAGGCAGGGAAAATCACAAATATCAGTTTGATCCAAACCAGTTGGGGCACGTGCACGTGGGACCCACATGTGATGCATGTGTCTTATATCCATACCATCTAGTGGTCTGGATGGTGGGGACCACCACGATGTATGTGTCTTTATATCCACACCGTCCGTCCATACATAAACGTGGGACCTACCTTGGTGGATGCTTTACATCCACACGTGTGGGGCCTACCTTGATGTATGGGTTTGTAATGACCTGAAAAATTTTATGCCAAGACCCAAGTACTACCTCTATTTTCCTTAGAAGCTATTTGTGGGGTAATTAGTGCTAAACTCGATTGCTTGTGAAAGTAGCATCAATCACTTTAAATTTGATTTGCAGGACTCAAAACTGTAGAGTAGTTAGCACTATGTTACTCTGAAATCTGGGATTCAACGCTAAATCCAGTTGCTCTTGGAAATTTTTAGAAACTTTGGATCGGACCTGGACCGCGCGTCGAAAGTCCGATAGCGATGATCTTAGACATTTATGGTCACCATGTTGGACTTGACCATCACCTCAAAAATCAAGTCCAGATGATGTCCTGGGTCGATTTGATTGAGTCCGGAGTGAGGAGTGTGAGAACGGTGAGAAATTAAATATGCTTTTATGAAATCTGAGTCGTGTCGCTTGCACGATGATTTTAAGCAATCTGACCATTGGATTCTGACCCAATTTCACCCTCGGATCAGGGAAGATGGCCCAGGCATGTCATAATGCTTGTGGACCTGATCGAGTTTCGGTGACCGTTGAATTGAGTGTGGTCCGCCATGGCTGATCTGTAAATCCGATCAGTACAAAAACTCAGCCTGACCTAGATCCATAGTCAGTGAGTTTAAGTTCGACCGCACATGGAAAAAGGACCACCGGAAGTGCTCCGTTGGATCGAGAGAGGCCTGATTTGGTTATAACCTAAGTATACCTTGGCCCTGGGGCTATTTTCATCAATGTTAGGCCTATATAAAGACCTTAAAATCCTCACTCTCTTTTCAATACGAATTTCCTAACCCTAGCTAATAAAGAGAGAGGAAAAGAGAGAGAAAGTGAGAGAGAAGTTGGTGAATCATCTTTAGATTCTTTCCTATTACTCTACATCCTTAAACCATCACTTTTGAATCGTTATTCTGGCGGTTCTAAGTTTCTTCTTGGGTAAGTTCATCTCACCCTAATCTATTTTAGAGCTTAAAATAGTCTAAGTGTTGTTGTAGCTCATTTCTATTCTTGCCTTAGGTTATCTTGTCGCCGTTGACGAAGACATATCGTCTGAATCAGTTCGGAGTGCTATTTCTAGTTTAAGGTGCGGACTATATTCGTATAGGTTATGGTTTTCAAGGCTTTTAATGTCAGTTAATAGTTTATTCTTGTAGTGGGTGTAATTTCACATGCCAAATGCTATGTTTATTTTGCGTTCCTGATATGCATGTGTTATATTGAGATTTGTGTATTCTATGCATATGTAGGAAGTATCGTGTATGTATAAAATATGAACATGTGTTTGTCACGATTATTTGTCGTGTACTTGTGCTAATTGTATGTGTGTCAACTCCTTGGCAAAAGGAATTGTCCAAATGCATGTATTTCAACATGCGTCATGTATGTTGAACTATGTATTCTAAGTGTTTGTAGAAATGTCTGTATGGTCTAAAAGGTAGCATATTATCTTATTTGCGGGCGTTAAGAAGCGATCCTCAACTCTCCTATTGGTGTGTATGATTTCCTACATGCAAGTCACATTCCTTGTTGTTTAGTTTCAAGTATTACTTATGTTTAAATCCATGCTAAGTTGATATTCTGCAAATGCTCACATACTACATGATTTGAATTGTTGCTCCATTACTATTCTAAATTGTTGATATGAATATCTGTTGTAGTGGAATGTGTTTGGGACTAGGAAATAGTCCAGAAAATCGGTAATCGGCCTTGAGTTCGTGGCTGAGGTTGCTTTCGTCACGAAGGACGTGATTTGACGAACCCGAGTCGTATTAGAGTTGTCGGCAGTGGTTTGGCCACACGGAGTGTTTGCGCACTCTATGTCGTTCAACCCAACGTGCGCTCGTGCTAGTCGAGTTCGTCAAATAACCCGATTGTCAAATGTATGTTCACCATGTATGGACGCTATTGTTTGAATCTAGGGTACCAAACTTACCGATGAAATCCCGTTAACCGTTGTACCGTGATCCGCTAAGACTCATGAGCCAGACATGGTGGTATGGGACACCGTGGTCGAGCTGTCGGCCTACGCTGGGGTGACGAGCCTCCCCGTAGTGACCAGTGAGCAACCAAACTCGTGAGCCGATTATGGTAGTATGAGACACTATATTCATGCTGTCGGCCTACATTGATTGGTGACGAGCCCTTTGTAATGACCTCAAGCATACCTGGATATCGCATTGAGGTGACGAGACTTATTATAGTAACAAATGTATGATAGGCATGCATTGATTGGTGACGAGCCCTTTGCAGAGACCTAAAACCATATGATTGTATGAGATGATCTAGGACTAACGACCCTAGAATGGATCACTGCGTGGAAAGTGATATGAGGAAGGTACCTTAGCTTCCCAATTCGGCTGTATGAAAAGGACTAATAATAACTTGGTAATCATGTTCATACACCACATTGCATGTGCCTGAAAGAGGTGGAGCACTTGAGGATGGTTGTCATGCGTAACGTAAGATGAAGATGCTGAGGGTGTATAGGCGAGGGCATGCATCATTCTACATACACCCTTGTACTAACAAGAGTAATTAGGACATGTTTGATTGTTCTGCTTTATCATTACTGCTTGATTGAATTGATAACATGTTAACCTTTGTTGTATTGTTCCACTGAGTTGATCACTCACTCTCACGTTCTGGGACAGTGCTTAAACACCAACCAGACTCTGTCTTAGATGCAGATGTTGATGCGACCCCTGAGGCAGAGCAGGAGTTCGAGGATGATGAGGCCGCATTTTCTTTTATGCAGTTCTCAGGCGGGTTCATGTGAGCCATGTCCTGATGCGCGGGAATTCTGAATTTTCTTTTGGGAATAGATAATGTCATTTAATGCTTGTATTTTTTATAGTAACACTTGTAATATGACCTGGTATGTATATGTATTTCAGGGACTTACACATGTACACTTATGTTTCTTTAAGTCTTCCGCTTGTGTCTTTCACTTATCCCTGAATTATGTTTGCAGTTTGGCTTAATCTATCCCATGTTTTATGTACTCATACAGACAACATACATCTATCATTAAATATGTTGCATAAGTGATGTTTTGAAACTCGGGAGCTGAGTTATGCTCAACCCCCGAATTTCAGGGCATTACAAGGTCTTATCCCCAGCACTGTCTAGTAGCTGCTAGACGGTGGGACCCACCTCACTTATATATTATATATCCAGCCGTTTGTCCATTCCTGGACAGTGAGGCCCACTTGATGGATGTGTTGTACGTCCACACCGTCCACTGCCTAGATTTGGGACCCTCCATGATATATGCATTATATATCCTAGCCATCCATCTGGTGGGGCCCATATGTATTGTGCAGGCCCACCTGCTACTTGTACAGGGCCCACCTTAAGATGTATGTTGTACATGGTTGTCCATCTATCTTGGGTGAACCATGAGCTGCCTTATGAGGCCCATTTTGTGGTGCAATAGGCCCACTCTTATGTATGTATTGTAGGCACTCTGTCCACCTATTTTTTTGGACCATAGGGTTGATCTGTGAGGCCCACCTTGATGTGTATATTAACCTTGCTGCCATTTATTTTTTGGGCTATGTGGGCTGCCCCATCAAGCCCACTATGATGTATGTAATGCACTCACTATCCATCCCTTGTGCCTAGCCCATGGGCCCTTGCGTGAGGCCCAATATGATGTATTTGTGGCCCTTGAGTGAGGCCCAATGGGGTGTATATGAGGCCCTTGAGTGAGGTCCATTGTGATGTATATTAGCCCTTGTGTGAGGCTTATTGTGAAGTATATTAGGCCCTTGTGCAAGGCCCATTGTGATGTACAAGAGGTCCTTGTGTGAGGCCATGGGCCCCACTATATGTTTGGCTCTATGTGGGCCACTCCTTGGGAGCAATGTTGGTTAAATGTCCACATTATATGGGCAATGATAGTTAATGTCCATATTGTGACCTTTCCTTAGGCCCTTTGTTAGGCCCATTCTCATTCTTCTCTAAATGGGTTGACCCAAATCATTGGGCCCCATTGATATTTGCATGATCCATCTATTCATATTGGGCTAACCTAAAATGTCGAGCCTCCATTGGTTGCTAGTAGGATTATTTTAATCTTGGAGTCCATCTAGGACTTATTTGGGCCCCCTAGGGAATCTAGCAGGCTATATGATAGTATGGAGAAGGAAACCTGTTCTAGATCCTTAGGAATATAGGTAGGCCACCTAGGCCCAACCTTAATATGAGGAGAGTACACCATCATTATATAAGTATGCCTAGTATAGCTTTATAATACATGCCTATGCGTATCATCTATGTGCTTGTTATGAGATGTGGTTGACCATTGCATATGCCATTGGGCGGGTTGTTTATGGGACTCCCTAATAGGCGAAGTTGTCCCACATGAGTGCACAGTACGTGTAGAATTGATGCATGACTGGATTGTGTGACTCATGCATCTTGTATTGTGTGTTATGATTATTATACGCCCTAGCAACATCAGAGCTATAGCCTCTATAGGTATAGCATGGATGGTAGAATTAGATACCAAAAATACTTGTTAAAGTACAGGGGCACCATAAATGTCCCAGGGTGAAAGTCCCCAAACTTTTATGGTACCAAGAGGATGCTCCAACGTCGAGACTAAGTAGATGTATGAGCACACGAGTGCCGAATACCATTAGGCCGCATCTCCCACTGTGTCATGGTCTGTTGGAAGGGGGTGTGACCTTACCCGCCCGGAGAGAAGGGGGTTATTGCTAGGTTGAGTATGACTAGCTCGTCAATGGATACACTATCGACATGCGGGATAGATATTGGCAGACTATTAGTCAGGTGGATAGTGAGGTCTCTTCCTCTTGCATGGTTGTGCATCCAGTGTGGGGTGACAATCTAGTGTATAGTGTACTAGACCCCGGTGATTATCTAGAGAAAACTGTACTGATATATGATGCTCCAGAGATGAGTTGGATTGATATATGGATTCAGATGAGGATTGGTATGCTTGAGTTACATCTTGCATATGACATTGGCTATGTAGGTCTTGCATCGCATAGCCTTGGTATGGCCGATGGCATTCATGCCTTACATCGCATAACCTTGGTATGGCTGATAACATTCATAGACTTATTACCATGATTCTGCATTACTCTGATATTGTATACTTGACACTTACCTTGTGCACACACTTACACCACCCTCTACGCTTTTTATAAACTTATGCACAATTGTTTCGTGCAGGTAACGCTAGGTCGTAGCTGAGCAGGAGGTAGGAGCGTGCCGCAGAGCTTCTGGAGTTTTTATTATTATTATCATTGTATTTCTTTTTTTGATTTGTACTTAAATTTTTTTATCATAGTGGATTTTGTGATGATGTTCTTGTTATTGTTTGCGGGTTATGCTTGTGGTTATGCTTGTTACAAAATGAACTTATGTTGAAATCCTCCTTGTGGTATCCCAGGATCGGAACCTAGTATATGGGTACCAGGAGCCGAGAACAAGGTACTACGGAGGCTGTCAGTGCCAGATTTGGTGATCAAGAATTCTGTGAGCCCGGTTTTCGAGTTCGGGGCATGATAGGAGTTGGTATCAGAGCATAACTTGAGAATAACTGAGAACGACATCACGTATCTGCTATAAGTCCCGAGTGCATAATTTGTTGGTTTGGTTCCCTAACATCTAAGCCTTCTGAGGTTCTCAAGGCTGATAGGCACCTTTATTCTTTTCTTTAGATCATGCTGCCTAGACAAGCCATGCAAGGCACCCGAGGTGCCCGAGCGACGCGATCAACCCGAGCGACTCCCGCTCCACTTCCCATAATTCCCGTTCCCCCACTTGAGCTTCCTGTTCCCACGCCCAAGGCTCCTGTAGATCCTGCGCCTCCATCCGAGACTATCGTAGCCCCTACTGTATAGTTGGTGCAGATTAGCTATAGCAGATGCTCCAAGCTGTGACAGCCGCTCTCTAGGGGTAGGGGCAGGCACCCTGTTGAGACCCCGGAGTAGGCAGGGTAGGAGCGCCCTATTACGAGATTTTTTTTCGACTCGATCCCCCGCGATTCTAGGGAGAGCCCAGTCCGACTGCAGCAGAGAGGTGGCACTCCTGAGTGGAGAAGATGTTCGAGATCATGGGATGTACGGCCCAATAGTGGGTCCCTTTGACCATATATTTGCTCAAGGGTAAGGCCGAGCATTGGTGGACCTTCATCGCCCATGCTGAAGGAGCTGACTTTGTATGGACATGAGAGGATTTCATTGACCGATTTGACCGGCAGTATTTCCCTGACCACATTTAACGAAGGCTGTCGGCGCCGAATTTGACCGGCAGTAGCTTATGGAATTCAATTCACTGTAGCTACTAGTGGAAAACTCTACTTATGTATGTGAACCCACACTTAGGATGTAATGGGACAAAATGTGTTAAAAATGGACCCTCAACTTGGAGGTTATCTTGGATGGTGGAATATCAACATGGGTTTACCATCTATAGGTTGTTTTGCCTACGTGGCTTTAGGAATGACTTCTTTACTGTCCTGATTTAACATTGCCCTACACAATCTCTTTACCGTTTCGATTTAGTATTTACTTCATGCGACCTTTTATCCCTTCGACTTGGTATTTGTCCTATGATTTGATATTTTTCATGTGTGGATTCGACAGTTCATTCCCATATAACCATGTGATGGTAAGTCCCACATATTGAATTTTAATTGGCAACTAATCGACAGGCTTCCATTAAGCATCCTAAGGTGGAGGTCTCATAAGCTAGGGATGGTGGGAATGGGACACTATGCCCGAGTTGTTAGCCTATGCTAGGTGATAAACCCACCGTAGTAACCTTTCAGCTTTCTTAAATTGGCGTTTATAATCAGAATAATAATAGTTTAGCTAATCATTCATTCATGGCATACGGGCAATGACGGGTGGCTAATTTTGGATGTTGTAGCACGTGCCCTTAGGCCTTAGCGTGGTATCGTTTCGCTAGCTCCCAGACCATCGACTATTGACCCACGTACGTGATGTACGATGGCTTGGTCATTATGTTGTAAGTGATGTATGCATGTGATGTGCTACGCTGGTGACCAGCCATATTCATGGGTGACGAGCCCAAGTCCGACTGGATGAGCATCCGCAGGTCGATGTGCATTCATGCATCCATGCATTTAAACAAGATTGCATCATGTATTGTTTTAAATGCCTTGTTATTTTTAAACTATGCTTGACTAAGGCGACGGTATGTAATCTTGAGGAAAATTCACACTGAGTAGGCCACTCATTCATCAAATATATAACTGTATAGGTAATACAGGTGGTTTAAAAGATATTCATGTCCAGATTGATAAAGAGCAGGGTACAATTATCAAGGATGCATGGATGTTTCTGTTGAGGGTCAAATATTACATATTAGACCTTGGTTATTACTTAGTTTTACATACATGATAATGCTTAAACGTTCTCTTTTAATCATGTTTGTGTTGCAAGGTGAATTTAGGAGCTTGGACTGAAAAGGGTACTAAAGGCATAGAATTGACACTTAAAAAATCACCAAGGGAA
This sequence comes from Magnolia sinica, assembly GCF_029962835.1. Classification (NCBI taxonomy): domain Eukaryota; kingdom Viridiplantae; phylum Streptophyta; class Magnoliopsida; order Magnoliales; family Magnoliaceae; genus Magnolia; species Magnolia sinica. The sequence continues at coordinate 98,447,748 of NC_080573.1, read as the reverse complement.
GGCACGGATCTTAGGGGATCGAGATTGAAGAATTCACATGCCAAAGATCTGAGAAAACCAAGTGATTGAAGATAAGGAAGCCTGAAAATCGTCCTAAATGGAAGATCACAGGGTTTCCACCATGCTTTTGGCACGAAACTTTATATCCAGCCTGAGGATCATAAAGTAACCGTACACATAAAATTTCAGGCTTCGGATCTTTGTGAAAGTGGTCCAATGGAGTGATTAGCCATAAATTATCGATTTGGGGCCCACCTAATCTCTGGATATACTTCAAACTTGGGCTCAACACCTTAAATTGGATGGAAGGACGGATGAACGGAGCAGATTTCTCATGAGCATCACGATGGACACCACCTGGAGTTAGGTGCGCACACAGTGCATGCACACTAGTTATGCACCGAGCAAGGAGTCAGGTCAAATAGAGTTTGACCCGATGAATTTAGAAAGCGGAGAGAGGGAGGCCAGCGTCCGCACGTTCGGCCACTGCTATGCATTGTGGCCCACCTCTTTTACTCAGACGAACAATCTGAACCGTCCAATGTGTCTGGACAGTGGGACCGACCATAACCATTGAGCCCACATGCATCCATGAACGTGCACGCATGAAAATCTCATCCAAACATAAGATGGACGACAGGAACAAAGATACAGTGGGCCGCACCAAACTCGAGCAAAACTGCCCATTTCTGACTAAAATTTTGCCAGGAATCCAATGGACGGAGCTGATTCATTAAACACCATAGTATATGGGCCCCACTAGTTACACAAATTCCATTTTTTGCATGTAAAATGTAGGAAGTGCGTTCGCAGGAAACCTGGCTTCTCCGGATGTTGTGTGTTCATTAAGGATTGGACCGACGATCCTAGCCGTCCAAACCCCTCCCATGGGACAACCGATCAAGGCCAAGAAGCCTGACCGGAACAGATCCCACAACAGGATCTCTATTTTTCCAAAACTCATTCCACATGCAAATCGTCTTTGCATTGCACAAGGTGTTTCCAAATCCATCGCTACGTAAGCTTACGCACGCCACCGACCAACCTCCACCGACACAGCCTTGGCTATAAAAGGAGAAAGAGAGAGAGCATGGAGCATCATCTGATGAGAGGAAGACGTGAGCGAGAGAGAGAGAGAGAGAGAGAGAGAGAGAGAGAGATCGTGGACGGCTTCATCGAGTTCTCCTTCTTATTCTTCTTTAGTTTTCTTCCTTAATGTTTTTAAGAGATTCTAGCTTAATCATGATTATGGTTGGCTAAACCTCTTAGCTAGGGCTAAGAGGTGAAGCTTGTAGCGTGATGGGGTGTTTTCTATGGCTCCGATTCATGTTAAGTTGAACTGATTTTGATTCTAGTTTGATTATAAGGAATGCTTTTAGTTTTTAATGGCTTGTTGTGACTTAAATTACAATGGATCTGCGATAGCTTTGGGCATGTTCTTTTCATTATTATGACTACGAAATTAGGAACTCTGTTGTTCATCATTATCTCTTGGGCATGGTTGGATGATGGAATCCTTCCTAACGTTCATAATCCTCTCAAATTGGTTGTGGATTAGTTAAATTCCGTTGTTTGCTTTGTCTCATGGGCATGGTTTTGTGATGGAATCAATTCTAGTTCTCATACCTCTCATCCATTGAGAACTAGATCAAAGGAAGTTCAGAGTTGAATTTTAATGATATATCGTCCAATTGGATGAAGATGGGACTATGATTTCAGTTGGGTTTATGAATCAAGCATAGATCTCCCTGATCTCTACAAGTGGATCCTTAGAAACCCTAGTTTCCCACCTTTGAATTTTTCAAGTTTTAGTTTAATAATTCACCATTATTCTCTTACATTCTCCTGATTTAGATTACATCTTCTTCTAGTTATAATTATAGTTACTTGCAGAATACATACAAGGTTCAGTCCTTATGGATTCGACCTTAGTCTTATCGAGATTATTACTACATCACGACCCTACACTTGGGGTTGTGAACAGTATCTGCCAAGAGAAGCTGCGTGATCTTGTGGCTCAAGTTTCTATGTATTTTATTATTTCTCATGTGTAAATTGTATAATTCTTGTATTTGTTAATATAGAGACATTGGTTTGTATAAGTCACTTGGGCAGTCGCTTGTGTACTCTGAGTGTAAATGTAAATTTTTCTTTATGTTTGATTTGTCCATCTTCCGCTAAACTGCTAACTCTGAAAGAAAAAAAAATACTTAAATGTGACTATCTTTAAAGATTAACACTCAGGTTTTTGGAGAACGAGTCATATACTCGGGTTTCGAAAACCTGGGGCGTTACACTGTGAAAGTTATGAATCTCAAAAAATAATAATGTGTTTAAGGTAAATAGTCAGAGAATGAAACTGTTTGTGGAAAAATTAGTTAATGAAGAAATGTCCATATCTCTTTAAGATTTTGTGTACTAGGATTGATCTCCTAGTATGATGGAGACCATTTCCCTTACTTTCTTAGGATTTAGTTTCCTATGGTAGAATATGATGTTTTGTTTGTAAATTTTTGTTGCGGAAGCACCAATCTTTGAAGTTTACTCCCGTACATGTCGTCCTTTATGTACTTGTTTCCACCTACTCATTATTTTGTTATTCTCACGTTACATATATTGCATATATTTTATACATTAAGGAAATATAGAATTTAGGTTGGGTGTAGGTTTAATAGGAAAGTTTTAAATTTAAAAAACTTTAAGCTGAAAAATCTGAATTTTTAATATTTTAAAAAATGATTTATATAATTTTAGGTAGTTTCAAGAGATAAATCCAAGAGTTAGTATTGACTATTTTCAGAACCTAGATTCTAGTTGCTCAATAGATCCTAAGATTAAGTTCAGTTAATTATATTTAGTTAAAATGTTTTGAACATTAATTGAGTCATGAATATAATGTGTCATATTTACCTTATACATTTGACCTTAGTTGAATATTGAATTGTTAAAGTGATCATTATTGAGAATGTTAGGAACCAAGCTTGTAGAATTTGTCCATCATGTTCGTTAAGAAAAACAAAAAAGAAAGAGTATTGCCCACGTAAAAATGAGTTTCTAAGAAGGGCTACCTATTGAATTTTCTGTGAAAAGACTATTTAGTATTTTATTTTATTTAAAAAAAAAAAAGATAGGATAATGAATGGATAGGAAAAAAAAAATTGAAAATGAGTACTAGAGTGAAAGTCGTCAATAAAAAAATCAAGAGATGGAAGAGTGAAGTGTTAAGTTGTATGACAAGTTCTGGTTTAGGCTAAAGTGATTTGATCATTCCATTGATTGTCATTGTAGAAATGAAAGTGAAGAAAAATATCTGTGGTGATATTAAGTCTAGATTACATAATACATTCATGAAATTCAATGTTGGGAATTATTCAATTATATGATTATTACTTAAAGTTTAATCAAGACCTTTATTAAAGTACTAGAATTTGGGCTAATGATATGTTTGATTTAGGTTCCTTCCGGATTAGTTTAGTTTGGAATTATTATAGATTACAGGATTGGCCCTTTTTGGAATTATTTTTTAATTTAGAGTTTTTCACATTTTTTTTCTCAAGACTAGCAAAATGCTAGTTGGGGGTGTAATAATGTCTTAATGTTGCATATTTATCATCTCAATTGCATTAGTTTTCATGCATTCAAAGTACTTAATTGATTAACTAACATATATTTTGTACATGCAAGGTAATTTGAAAAATAAAGACGAAATCATGCTTAATAAGGAGGATTAAAGCTCAAAAGATTAATCAAGAAACGACTTGGAGATTTAGAGGTCATTATTGAAGAATTCACATGCCAAATATCCAAGAAAACTAAGTACAAATGATGAAAGAAAAGATTACCAAATCACACAATGCAATAACATAAGTAACAGACTGTTCAATCCCACCTGAGGTTGGTTTGGTCCGACCAAATGCGTACAGAACAATCCAATAAGAAACTGTGATTTTCAGAGTTAATTCGGCTCGACACTTAGGCCAACCAAAGGCATGTTCGGTGCCACCGAAGGTGAGCATAGTGTGACCTAAGAGAGACAAAGACTTAAGACATATTTTTATGAAATTTGGCTCCCACGGAAGGAATATTCGGCTAGACTTGATGCGACTAAAGGTGACTGTCGGTGCAACCGAAGCGCAACAAAAGTGGGTAAATTTGAATTTGGTTTCAAGTCGGTGTGAGCTTTTTCTATTTAAAGAGTTGTTTTAAGATGATCTAAGTATGAATTAGGGTTTATGAGAGAGATGTAGGAGTGACAAAGCTTCTTCGAAATCATCATTCCTTCTCAATTCTTCATTTTTACTTTATTTTTCTAATTTTTCTTTTCAATTTGTTCAAAATGTTAGTCATGTTGTGCTAATATTTTAGCTAAAGCTAAGGGATGAACCTTTTAATGGATATTTGATAGTTAATTCATTTTTCAATGAAAGTTAACATTTTTATGTTGAATTGTAATTGGTTGTGATTGAATTCCTAGATCGGAGAAGGAAACAATCTGTAAAGTTGTTTGATCTATTGTCAACTCCGGATAAATTAGATGCTTTCAATTCCTTGCAATGTGATTACCTAGATATTCATGAGAGATTAAGCCTATTATGATTCTAATCTATGTTCGATGTTTTTTAATGATAGTACTATCTTATCTTTTGATTAGAACAGATTAGAATCCAGTTCTAGTTAAGTTATTAACTCGAGAAGATGAATTAAATTCAACATCTATTGATTAGGGATTCGTGGATCGTTAGTCCTTTTTATTAATTATTTTTAGAACTCTTATATTTTATTGGATTAAAAACTTAGACCATCCATTTTTCTTACATTTAGTTCTTAGTGCATTCTCACCAAATTCCCTATGGTTCTACCTCAGTCTTACTAAGTTATTACTGTATCACAACCCTATACTTGGGTTCTCAACCATTGGGTTCGATCATACTCAGGCTATAATCAAATTAAGATAGCCCCTGAAGATCAGAAGAAGATCATATTCACATGTCGTTTTGGCACATTTGCTTACCGAAGGATGCCATTCAGGATATATAATGCTCCTGCAATATTCCAGATACGCGTGCTTAGTTTTTTTCAGACATAATTAGGCAATTTCTTAAAGTGTTCTTGGATGACTTCTCCATATTTGGAAGTACATTTGATGGGTGGCTCAAGCACTTAAAATTGGTATTAACAAGATGTGAAGAGAAAAGCCTTGTCTTGAATTAGGAAATGTACCACTTCATGGTTTTAAAGAAAATTGTCCTTGGACATGTGATATCAAATGGAATTGAAGTGGACAAGGCAAAAATAGATTTGATTGCTAATTTGTCGGCTCCTAAAAGCATCCATGGCATTCGATCTTTTCTCAATCTCACAAGATTTTATAGGAGGTTCATTAAGGACTTTAGACAAATTTCTATAACATTAAGGAACCTCCTTCAAATGGATGCCCCATTTAAATGGATTGACTCATGCTAAGAGACTTTTACAAAGCTAAAGGGTATGTTTACAACCTTACCAATCATATAGCCACCTAATTAAAACATGCCTTTTGAAATCATGTTTGATACTAAGGACTACACTATTAGGGATGTGTAAGGCCAAAGGAAGGACAAGAAATCATGCGTTATCCACTATGCAAGTAGAACGTTGAATGGCACCCAGATAAATCACTCTACCATGAGGTAAGGCTTAGAGAGGGAGAGAGAGAGAGAGAGAGAGAGGGTGAGAAGAGGAGAAGAAAGGGAGGAGAGGAAAAAGAGAGAGGATAGAAGGAGAGAAATTAGAGAGGGCAAAGAGAGATCGAGTGATGAACTTAACTCACTGTCGAGTCAGCTGAGTCGAGTTAAGCTTCGGCCCAGTTTGAGTTGGAGGCCTATTGGATGTTCTAGTAGGAAAGAAAGGAAAAGAGAAGCAGACGAAGAAGAAGAGAGAAAGGAGAAAGAAAGAAGGGAGAGACGAAGAGGAACGAGAGAGAGAGAGAGAGAGAGAGAGAGAGAGAGAGAGAGAGAAACAGAGGCAGTTGGGTCTTTAGGTGCTGCTGAGTCAACTCGGATGAAACTGAGTCCAGCTAGGTCAAGCCCAGCCATGGGCTGTTGAAAAGAGAGAGAGAGAGAGAGAGAGAGAGAGAGAGAGAGAGAGAGAGAAGAAGAAGAAGAAGAGAGTGAGTGAGAGGAAGAGGAAAGAAGGAAAGAAAGGAAGGGAGGAGAAGAAGATAGAGGAGAGAAAGAAGGAAGAAGTGGAATAGGGGGGAGAGAGAGAGAGAGAGAGAGAGAGAGAGAGAGAGAGAGTGCGTGTTCTAGTCATCGGTGAGTTAACTCAGCCAATTTCTACCGAGTTCAGGGCTAGTTTGGCGATCTAAGCTTTAGCTAGCCGTTGTGACTCACCCAGTTATCTTACAGCCATTCTAACTCCCTATTTAACATCTAATAAACTTATAGGAATAGTGTTTTGCTGACTTGGTAGTCTACTTAGAGACTGGATTCAATCAAATTGTCCCACTAAGTTACTGAGTCATTGACTTGGTAATTTATATATAAATAAGGTCTAATCAGGCCTGGTGTGAGTATGAGTCAACCCAGCCACTCAATAGTTGTGGTGGACTTGGTTTGGAATCAAGCTTGTGTGAGCTGAGGTAAAATCCAATCAATTCAGTGAGTTATTAAATTTGGGTTGTTTTAAAAGCTTATTCCCATGTTTGTGTTGTAGCCTCTCTAGCTAAGCCTTCGAATCTTAAGTTCTTAGTTGAAGCAAGAGGTAAGGACTCCCCCTTCAAGTTTTCCATTTAAATTCGTCAATCTTAATATAGATAAAGCTTTAATCTCTCACATTCAATGTCACCTAAGTTACTTGAGTAGTTTACTTATCTCATTATGTGAATATGCAATCTCTTACACAACTGACTCATATAGTGTATAATTGATATGTCTCTTTAATTTTAGCAAGCATGAATGATTTGATTTTCATGTGTTATCCCCAGTTATAAAATTCATTAATTAATTATATGTTGCCACTTGCAATTACTAGATGGATTGAATGGAACTTGTTGTGCACTTACTACCTTGTGGACCATTTGTTCCCTACTTGGCTTTGACTGCATATTTTCCCTACGTGGCTTCTACTGCATATTTGCCCTACATGGCTTTGATCGCATATTTGCCCCCTTTGAGGCTTCGATGGAGTATTAGTGCCCTTCGTGGCTTTGATGGTTATATTAGTATAAACTTGTTGATTTTCGGGTCATTATGCGGAGTTAGATATGATTTCTGGGTGAAGCTGAAGTTCATTTATATTTTCTATCTATCTTGTGAGTTCATACGATTTTCGAATGACACCGGAGTTCATATATTGATTCTCTCCTCATCTTGTGGAGTTAAGTTATATTGTGATTTCTAGGTGAAGTTGAAGTTCATTTATCAATTTTCTAGTCACCTTGTGGAGTTCACGTATGATATGATTTATAGGTGAAGCAGAGGTTTAAATGTTGATTTTCTAATCACCTTGTGGAGTTTACTTGTATTATGATTTCTGGGTGATGCTGAAATTCATATGTTGATTTTCTAGTCACCGTGCGGATTCATATGATTTATGGATGAAGTGAAAGTTCATTTATTGATTTTCTAGTCATCGTGCAGAGTTCTATATGATTTTCGGGTGAAGCAAAAGTTTTCTTGTTGATTTTCTTGTCATCTTGCGGAGTTTACATACAAATGTGATTTCTGGGTATAATAGAAGATAGTATATTGATTATTTGACTATCTGGACACATTCACTTGCATTGAGATTATTATTACATTTTCCTAATAGTGAAATTATTTTGATTAGCTTTATTTCTGAGTATATGATCATGATTTTGAATTGTGTTGTTTCATATATCTCTTATCATGTCTTATGATCTATACTAGATTATGAATGATGAGTGTATAATCTTAGAGGGTATTCCTCACAATGATAGCTATTGACGCTGTCAAAACATATCAGTTGATGCAAGTGTAGGGCCGACCAATGTTGTTAACTCAGTTATTAGAGCAGATCGGGCCATTGAGGAGCTAGATGGGATCCCTGTGACATATATTGACCTCCATCGATAGTTGATAGATTTTTGTTTTTGTTTAGTGAAATTTTGGTATTTGGATTGGATAAGTCCTGTATAGGCACTACATTTTAGATTCTTGTGATGATTGGAAAAGTTTTATTCAATGTATGGTTTACTCTGCTTGTATTTGCTACTAACTCTAATTAATGATAAGAATGTTTAAATTTAAAATGAAATTTTAAAGGCTAACGCTCGAGTTTTAGAAAAATGAGTAGTATACTCAGGTTTCGAAAACTGGGGTGTTACACAAACTTTCATCATCTTCAACCAAAAATATCCATAGCACCAAAGTGTAAGCCTTTTCTTTCTTCCAACTTGGTGTGCTCCACATATTCCTTCATGTACTTCACCCATAGCCAACATGACCTCTTTTTTTTTTTGCCTAAGCACCATAACAACACACCATTAGCCCCTCTTCAATATAGTTCATATTCGATCATGACATAATTTGTGGTCCTTCTTCTAATATCGAGGATAGTTTTGGCCCGAGGATACTAAAGAGAGACCATAATTAGAATCCTCTAATCAACTTCATCCATCTTGACCTAAAAAAATTTCAGGTTTGGTTCCCTTTGAAAGATTGAAGGTAAAAAAAAACTTATTTACACAACAATTGTTCTTGCATTGATCCCTTGGACAATTTGGAGTCCTGCTGTCAATTGTACCATTTTATTGACATCAACATTGTTTTCTCGGGTCATATGCCTTAGTTCAACCTCATCAAAATTGTCCATCAACTGTACTGCCAAGGCATAATATAGTAATAATACATTACTAGTGCATTTGAATAAACCCACTACTTAGTTTATCACTGATTGCGAATCACATGTCACTAATATATTTCTAACACCCAATTCCATTAATATTTCCAAACTGATTATCAAAGTTTCATTCTCGACCTAGTTAATATTGCATTTGAACTCTAATTGGAATGTAAATTCTTGCTTCTTACTATATGGAGCAATTAGGATAATCCCTACACCTAGTGATTTGTTAATTTTTTTTATTTGTCAAATATCAATCTCCATGGTGATAGATGTACTAGGTATAGGTTCAATACTTTCAAAATAAGTTTACTTTCAATGTCAGATGGATGGTAGGCCAGGAAATTTCCTATGCCTACCCGTTTACTACTCTTTAAGGTATATACTTAAGATCAAACTTAGAAAATGGTAACACCCATTTTCTAATTTAGCCATTCAAAATCAGCCGATTTAAGATATATTTGATTAAATCAGTAATCACAATTACATTGACTAATTTAGCCAATAAATAATGTCATAATTTAGTGACTACAAAGTACAATGATAAGCATAATTTCTCTATCGCATAATAGTGTCTCTCGGCATCCAACAGTGTTTGCCTAAGATAATAAATATCTCATTCCTTTCTATTGTTATTGTCTTGCGCTAGTAAGGCACCAATCAACTCTACAATGGCTACAATATACAACTTGAGCAGTTAACCTAGACCAACCACATTAACATCAATGGCTTTATTAAGTACTTCTTAATCTAGTTAAAAGTTGACTGATATTATGCTTTTCATTTGAATTCATCTCTTTGTTTTAACTTCACCAACGAAGAAAATACATTAGTTTTTCCTGCACAATTGGAACTAAACCTATGCATAAAATTAATCTGGCCTAGAAAATGTTGTAATTCGATTTTATTTCTCGGCAGTCAAACATTTATAATTGCTCAATCCTTGTTCTAGTCTATTTTAAGTCCTCATTGATGTACTAAGAATACTAAGATATTTTCATTTGATATGCCAAAAGTGCATTTTAAGGGAGTTAATCTTCAGCTTGTGGACCCTCATTTGTTTAAATGCACTAGTGAGAGAAATATTCTGCCATATTAGCCAATTTAACTACTACATTGTTGTTATGTACGTTCATGAAATGCCCAACATATAATGAAAAATTACTTACATGGCCCTGTGATATGTAGTTGTTCACAACCTCAAGTGCAGGGCTACACTGTAATAATAAGTCGGTGAGACCGAGGTCGAATCCACAGGGAATGGGGAACATGGTTTAGAACTAATCTAACTCTTACTTAGTTGTCTAGTTTTTTTAATCCAAAGATGAAGAAAAATTTTAATTAATAAATATAAAAGACTAAGATCCAGAAATCTACCTACATCAATCTTAATATTAATCTACTTGATTCAATAATAACTCGATTGGAATTAAAGTCATATCCTATCCAATTGAATAATGGAGCAGTCAAAACAAAACTTGAACTTTCATTAGTTTAGTTCCCCCATGAAGTTCCAATACAATGATCACAGGGAATTCAAGCATCTACCATGCCCATAGACAATGGTGGATCATAAATTTTATAAATCACACAATTACAAAACAATTAAGAAGATAATAAAAGCTTCTTGAGCATCTACTATAATTGTAGTCACGATAAATCGTAGAATACTGAAAATATTCTTTCATTCAAACTAATAATTAATGGAAGTTCAACATAAACTTGAATTAAAGTAAACTAAATATTAAGAATAACTATAAGCTTCATCCCTTAACCTTATCTAAGAGATTAGCTAGTCATAGCTAACTAAAAAAAACTTTAAAGAAAATTTCAAAAAAAAAAAAAAACTAAAAGATCTACAAGAACCCATAAAGGAATCGAAGTGAAAGAACGTTGTCGGAGCTCTATATAAGCCTTCTTTCCCTTTTCAAACCCTGGAAAATAATTTGGAATAGTCCATGAACTCCTTTAAATAGTTTTAGAACTCAATATTTCGAACTACCTTAGAAAAGTTCACAAACCGACTTTCAGTTTACATAGTTATCGTGGCTTCGATGGAACCTTCGATGACATCGAAGCTCCTTCGATGACACCTTTAATGACATCAAACATTCCTTCGATGATATCAAAGAGTGTATAAATCTGTCCAGCAACAAATTGAGAAAAATCATGATTTTTTCGATGGGATCGAAGTTGCTTCGATGGAATCGAAACTTACTTCGATGTCATTGAAGTCTGTTTCTATAATTTTTTAGAACTATATTTTTCTAACCTCGGAATTTCATAATATGATTTTTTGGCCTTGAATTTTCAAGATTCCTTTTCCTTGGTTTCTTCACTTTAAATCTTCGATTCCCTTCATTCCTCACTTGGTTTCCTTGGATCTTTAGCATGTAAATTTTTCACTAATGACTTACAAATCTCTAATTTTTCATTATCTTCTCTTTGTGTTCTAAATCCATCCATTTAAGCGCATATTCATCATAAGCTTCCGAATCACCTCGCATAACAAAAACATATATTATTAAATTGATTTAACACTTAAATGTCATGATAATTAATGTAATTGAAGGGTTAAATATGCAATATTTGAGTCTCAATAGTAGCCCCTACATTTTTAAGCCCAAATGTTATCACTACCCAACAGAAAGTCCCCAAAGGTTTAAGTCTAAAAATTATCTTTAGTACATCCTCAAGTGTAATGCTTATTTGGTTATACCCCGAATGACCATGCATAAAGGAAACCATCTAATATCTAGTTGCTCGGTCAATCAATTGATCAATCATAGGCATTGAATATTCATCCTTAGGTGTGTCTTGATTTAAGTTCTTGAAGTTGATACAGACTTGAAATTAACTTACCATTTTTCTTAATGACCGAAACAACACTGGAGATCCATTCAACATATTTGATGGGTCTAATAAACTTTGCCTTCAATAGCCATTATATTTCTTCTTCTTTTCTACTAACTTCAACCATCATTCATCTAAGCAATTACTTATGTGGTCAATACCTTTCTTTTATGGGTAACCTATGCTCGACTAGATTTCGATCTAGTCCAGGCATTTCATGATAATCCCATGCGAAACATTTAGCAAATTCTCTGCATATGGTTTTTTTTTATCCTTAAGTTTATTTTAACTAGAGGATCCTGGACTTGGGCTTGAGAATCATCTAACTTTTCTAGGGCCCATTTAAGATCCTTCAATTTCATGTCACCCTGGGCTACCTCATCAGCCAGTATTACAATTCTAGCCATGTTGATGTAGCATTCATTACCATACTAATTCAATATCTCATCGAGATGTCTTATTCTAGCTATGAACTCGGCCATTCTTCCCTTGATTAATGAGGGACTCATCATGGGACTTCTTCTATAGTGCAGCGTAAAACTGCCTGATAAGGCAATATAGCCTTCAACAGATCATTATTTAGCTGTAGTACAGTAGTTATATCTCGCACTGTGTTGTTCGGATTAATGGCGACATCTATCCTAATTAGACGTCCATATTTATCCATTCCAGTAAAACGTATTGGTCTGAACTCATTTCCATAAAAATAGGCTTTTAAAGCATTGGGCATTGGTAAAAATGGCTTGTTATCAGCCAACATTAATTCAACCTTATCTTGATTTCAAAAGATGACGAATTGGTGTAAGGATGATGGGATGTAGGAGAAAGAAAGTATCCAGTCTCTTCCAAATAAGGCATTGTAATTTGACAAAAATTTCGACCATGAAGAAAGCAGCCAACACCTTCTCGGTTCCCACAGTTAACTCGATAGGCTAGACACCATGTGTTTATGTTACCCCTCCAAGAAAATTGTTGACCGTGACTTCGGTCGGAATTAGATCATCCGAAGTTTTTCTTAATTTCTTCATCATTCTAGCCAGGAGGATATTCACAGCTACACCATTGTCGACCAGGACTCTGGTGACAGAACATTCCTCTAAATGAATAGAAATGTATAGTGGTTTCAGATGTTGAGTCATAGTGTGAGCAAGGCTTTGTATGACTACCTTTTCAGAAAGCTTACCTCAATGGTGATAGTTAATACACTCTTAACTTCCTCCTTAGAATAAAAGGAATCATGCTTTATAATTATAAGAGGACCAAATTTCTTTACATCTCATTCTATCTTGCTAGGCTAAGATGGTTTACCGTGAAAACTCAATGGTAGGGTGAGTACCATATTACAGTCCATTACAACCGGTAAAAGTGACCCGAATTGTATTAAATGACTCGAACATTGCCCCCCGAACATTTTCAAATCCGTCTATTCTTCAATGTCTTTCGTTGTTAGATATGTTCTTCTTTCATCAAGATTGGGTGAAGTTTTCTCCAACAATTTGCTTTTATGAGGAGTTCCTCGATCAAAAGATCGTCACCCAAAAAGCATTCATCACTAAGGTATTCTGTTGATCCTTTAAGGTCAGCACCTTATTTATTAGGTTGTTGGTCTTTGGAATCTAACTCATATAGAACATGTTCTACAACCAAATCCATCATGTTCACAGTTGTCTGTTCATCTCCTAACTATGGAATCATCGGCATCGGTCGTGGTTGTATAGTCATTATCGAAGATTAATTCTCTACAATGATCAGTTGTCTTTGCTTAGTAGCCTATTGCCTTTAGAATGCCGCTTCTGAGTGTGGGTCATTCCTTCATGCACAAATAGGAACTTAGGGTGACTAACCCTCCTCTAGACTTCTTTCTGAGTGGGAAGAGGTTTGACCATCCTACACCGTAGCATTGGAGTTGGTCGAAGATGGTTACTCTATTGGTAATAAGAGTCATTATTTGTCATTTACGTGAAACATGGTTTGTTTGGCTATTCGGTCGAGGAAACTGCCTAATCGGCCGAATTAACCTTGCGCATTGCTTGCACAAATGCAGCCTCCGGTTAGTGGGCAAGGTTGTTTTCAACGGTACTATCACACTCATAGCCGCTTGCAAAGGCATCCTAAATCTTTTGTTGGGTTGTTTCACTTCAAATTAATCATCATAAGGCTTAAGATTAACTTTTTGTCGTGGTTGAACCAACTTTTGAGGATTAACCGTGGCCATGTTATGATATCCATGTTAAGTGGAAATGGATCAGTATCGATCTGCATTATTTCTTTTTCCTTCTCAGGGAATTTAAGCAATCCTCAATCAATGTTGTCTTGGATGACATTCTTGAAAACGACACATTTGTTAGTGGAATGGAAACGAGTTCCATGCCATTTGTAATACTCGGTCTTTTTCAATTCTTTGACCGTAGGTATTTTATGGTTGACAGGAATTTTAATAAATTTCTCAACCAAAATTATATCAGAGATCTCATCGGCCTAAGTAATATTAAACATATATATCCTTTGAGTTATCTATGTGGTCTACGTTGTTGTTTCTTCTTTAACCAACACGAAACAGACAAATTGTTGTTTGGTTACAACTTCGATCGTTGCCATCTCGTAATTAAGACCATAGTAGTATGTTGTAACTGACAAATTTTTTTGCCTTGTTTCTTCTTGAATGAGAGCTTCATACCAGGATACCTTTCAAGTTAAATTATATAGATCTGTAAACTCTATTCCACTGAACTTTTTATAGAGTTTGTATTCCAAACCATCTTGAATAATTTGTACAAATTCAATATTGGTCGTAACTACTTTGCAACGGCTTTTCACTATTTTAAATTGGGTGATATAATTTTCACACTATTCACCTGGCAACTGCAAAAAACATATAAGATCGGCCATAGAGAGTTCCCTACCCTTATAGAAGAACTAGGCATGGAATTTCTCTTCTATTTCTTACCACATTTAAATGGACTTCTGCAAAAAATTAAAGTACCAAGTGAAAGCTACTATGGTTAAAGAATGGTCAAACAATTGTAATTTATAATCATCATTATTTACCATTTCTCTATACTGCATGGTAAATCGACCTATATGCTCTATAGTCAATTGACTAGTGTCACCTATGAATAGTATAAAATCATATCAGTAATTTCTCGGCAATGGATATTGCTGATCAATCAACTCATGATAAGGTTTGTGATAGACAGGAGTGGTCGTAAGCAAAAAACTTGGCCTACTACTTCTTGGATTAGTTACAAAACTTTGTTATGGTCCAAATGGTGAGGTTCGGCCATCATAGGTGGCTTAGGACCTATTGGGTGTTGTTCTCCATCGTGAGGGATATTCCTAAGGAAGGGCTGCCCCCCAAGTATTTCTTGATTGTTAGCCTCAGGAAGGAAATGTATGTTCTCCTATTCAAATCATCTAAACTCAGCGGGTGGATGAGCATTCAGCACTTCCTGTAGTGGAACAAGATGTGTGTTCTGGTGTAAAAGAGGTACTGGCAATACTAGCACCAGATTTCTAACAAAACTAATCTCAATAGTTTGTTGAGGCACAACAAGTGTTCTTTCAGCAAAAAATAGGAATCATCATATTCAAACTCTTAGTCAAACTGGCCATCCATCTGTTGAAAGTTTCAGCCTGAAGTCGTGAGTTCTCCGCCTGAGCTCATGACTGGTCTACAATATGTCGAATCCTCATTTACATATCGCAAAGTCCGGACGACATTATCTCAAGAGGATCAATCTAAGGTGAAGATACCCTATCCTGGTTTGGATTTGGCATTGAGTTCGGTTGTGGATTTAATATCTCAGGAGTGGGCTACACCTGCATATCCTCCTCTAATATTTGCAAGAGGTTCATTAGTTGCAGAACTATGACGAGTATTTCTCCAGCTCGTATTTTACTATTGCATTGGTATATTTACCAAAAATCTAGTGTCCCACCCAATGTGCCAAAAGTTGTTGGTACTCGGTTTGTTTTTTGTCATGTGTGATATATGCGGGCATGATAGAACCAATTGCAAAGCTCGATTCAAACTAAACAACTTGACCCCAAGCACCAAAATAGGAAGATGCATCAAATGCGATCGTATATGACCAAGACCTAAGAAGATTGGTCGCCTATTCAACCACTTGCAAGGTATTTTTAAGAAGATCAGGCGATTATTGGAGAGTGGGGTTTTTCCTCCAAATATGGGTCGCACCTTGCCTTCTGTTCGAAAGGACTTCTATAAATGGAAACGGTCAAACAAAAAGAAAATATTTACAATCGGTCACAAAGAGATGCTGCAAGATGTATTTTCTAAAAAGATGAATTAATTGTATTGATATTGGGAATAGTCCAGGGTAAAATCATAGACTTGGATTACAGTTAAAGATTATCGCTAACAGATTATGACTAAAGATTACTATTACTGAATTATCGCTTCGCTACTCCTATGATAGATTTAAGTATGATAAGGAAAATAATTAATTGGTTTAATTGATTTGATATGAGAGGAGTTGCTTTGTTGATTTCTTATGTTATTTATAGATCTCTTATACGGCTATCTTTCATAGGTGTCTCTTTTTATTGAGTGGTTATGATAGTTGACTCGTCTCCACGTTGGTCTTCTACATCATTCCTTCTTCTCTTGACACGTGTTGTTTTTTAACCAGTCTTTTGGCTCGACTAATTTTTGCCTCTAGGTTTTTTAGCCATGCCACATCATATGATTTATAGTGTCAAACAGTGCCAACTATAATTCCATGAAAAGTTCTCTAAATGTCTCTGAAAAATTTTAGCATGATATATATTTTCATGAACTGTATACTTTTCTGAGTGGCTCAGGAACGGTCAAAAATATCAGATATTGGGTAAAACATCCGCTTGTTGGGAATTGAATTATTTCCTTAGCAATGCTGCAATGAGCTCTTGCTGGTCTTCTTAGCTACTTTACATTAATGGATAGGATGATGCCCTGCCGTGTGTATTTAATGAACCGTATACTTTTCTAAGTGACCAACTCAGGAACAGTCAGAAATATCAGATATTGGGTAAAACACATACGCTTGTTGGGAATTGAATTATTTCCTTAGTAATGCTGCAATGAGCTCTAGTTGGCCTTCTTAGCTACTTTACATTAATGGATAGGATGATGCCCTGCCGTATTCATCCAACGATCAAGTCTCAGTTAGAGTTGACATTCAACCTATACTTCCTCCAGAGCAGTTTCCGTGAAGGGGTTTATACACATGCTTTTTCAGTTCCTGTGGAGTCCGCATTTTAGCATCGATTTTGCTAGTAAAGGGGTTTGTAAAGTGCAGCCAAATGCATGCCATCAACTGTTGTTTGGACCAAAACAGTGTTTTGGCTAGAGGTGTACACGAGTTGAACTGAGTCAAGCTTGGCACAGCTCGACTCGACTCGGCCACTAGCTGACCTCAGCTCAAACTTGGCTTGGCTTGGTCCTCGAGCCTGACTAGCTGGCTCAACTCGGCTCGGTCAGCAGATCGGGCCAGTTCGAGCCAAGATCAAGCCGAATTCGCTTGTGCAGCATTTTCACAAATACATGGACCGCGCCTTCAAATTCTCACTTATGTAAAACACTAGCAATAGTTTTACAAGCATTTCATCAAACACCTTGTAGGCAATATCAAAATCAAGAAAAAATAATATTTGTTTGATGAAACATATCTATATTGCCACCAACTGACACTTCGTTGAGTCGTTTCATCAAACACTTGGGTGAGCAACATCAATATCAAAGCACCCGAGTCACCGAACTAGATAGATTCGAGTTACGTTCGATCCAAGTGGAGTCGAGCTCGAGCAAGCTCGAACTCAGTTTTTGGGTCCTTACACGTACTCCAGTGGTAGACTCTTAAGAGTTTCAATGCCTGGTTGATGGTTCAAGTACCCATGGGTGGTGAAATCCCACCATGGCGTGAGTGTGTGGTGGTGAATGAACGTATGTAAGAAAATAAAAGAAAAAAAAGCTCGGACTCTATTTGAAAATTTTTTCAGCTCAAAAAATCAGCTCAACTCGGTCAAATCAAGCTTTTTCGACTCAAGTCAAGCGAGCTAAGGGAACTAACTCGGTTCGTGTGCAGCCTTAGTTTTGGCCTAAAAAGCCTCTCGAGAAGTAGCGTCCAAACGGGCACTGAAAACCACGCCCGTGTACAGCTATTGTTGTGCAGATGCACGGCACTAAAGACCACACCCATGTACAGCTCCATATGAAGATGCTTCTCTATGATGCTCTGCACGTAATGCACAAGCCTGGCTGCGTATTGATTACGAATAGAATATTAATTTGATTGGAATATCCTAACAGCAACTGTCAAACAGTGTGACGGTGGGTCCATTGACCATGTGCTGCAATGACGTGGTGGTATGCACTAGGGTGGCCCACCCTCAGCGATCAATCTTCGTTTTGGTCTCGAGAAGTGCGTCCCCTGGTGCAGATATTGCAGTGTTCAGATGATCCTAGCCTTGCAATTAATGGATTTCCTCACTGAGTAAGAGCCACGCTTATTAGTGGTACCCATCCATTTAAGATACCATGACGTGGCCCACTGGCTCATCCAACCTGTAGAATTTTACACCACGGTCCTACAGTCGGACCCATGGGGAAGCGGATTGGCTGATGTACCACACACCAGCTATATAATTGGTGTATTGACATCAGCAAGTTGTGGGTCTAAACTGTCCATCTATTTGACGAGCTGGACTTAAGGCTTAAGCAGATAAATAAGACAGGTCTAAAGATCAATTGGACTAAGGCTTGAGTGAAAAAATAAAACAAATCTAAAGATTAATTAGACTACATTGAGCATTAAATGTCTACCATTGAAACCTTTTTGGGGTCACGAAAGTTTCAGATTAATATGAAATTTGTTTTTTCTCTTCATCCATGTATTAGTGGCCTTATTAAAAGATTGGATAGAAAATAAACGCTTGGTGGGCCTACGAATTTTTTAACATGAAAATATTATCCTGGCTGCTATTTTTGATGTGGTCCATTTAAATTCTGAAATAATTAATTTTATGTCTAATGCTCGGAAATAATCTCAAAATATGGATGAACGGTGTGGATTTAATAAATACATCATTGTGGGTCCCATGTAACTTTTGTTCTCCTTTAAACCGATAGTACAACTCAGAGCTCGAGGAGCGTCGGTGCCCGTCTCCGCAAGACACGTATCTACAGCCGACATATATATATATATATATATATATATATATATATATATATATATATATATGTGGTGTGTGGTACACCAGCCAATCCGCTTCCGACCCAAGGTGGGGCAACTATATCGACTGATCCACGGGGAAGGGCCCAAGTATGATGTATGTCCACAGACGAGTATGCGTTGTACCCATTTCCTAACAAAACAGTACCGTCAAGTATTCATCTCTTCAAGATCACGTCTGGTCAGATGGTGAAAAGAAGTGGGTCTCAACTCCTTCAACTCGTAGTAATGATACACGTGAAATGGAGACCGCTCATGTCAAGGTCTAAGCTAGCCCAGATCGTTTCCTGTCGGGGTGCGAGCAGCTAGTATCCAATTTTGGCCTACATAATTACCATACATGACCAACGTGTGTGTCCCACCTAATGACGACCGGCCTACTTTTCTGCCAACCCGTAGACATGGCGGAGCCCGTCTGAAGTACCGAGGTACCATTCTGGTCCCGCTTGCATTTACCAAATTGGATGATAGGTAGTAGTAGCCTTTTCCAGAGTTCGTGGGACCCATGTTTCAGAGGTTCAGATCAATAATAAGATTGGCCCCATTCATAATGGGAAAATCGTGACCGTATAATAGGCAGATGACTAAAAAATACAGAATTTATAAAGGATGTGCTCAGAAAGTGTTAACTATGAGGGTCTCTATGATGAGGGTCATGGTTCGATGATGTGTCGGCCATGGTTCGATAATGGGTTTGGAATCCTTACCATTTACCTGATTTCTAGCAACTAATTAAAAATAATAGAATATAACAATGTACCATGGCTCCATGGACCAAACCATTGATACGCGGGTTTGGCTAATTGTACGCACGCCATGCCAAGAAACATCTGTTGAACGGGCTACCGTGTGCCCATATGAATGGTTCAAATCCAAGATCCAAAAATTAAGCATTATTACAAGAATATAGTTTCTAAATGGCACTACTAAGAATAGGAACGGGTTAGATCAATCTAAGAATGCAATCCGGGGAGGAAACTAGCCGCCCCTTGATATGATTGGCAAGATCCTGACCCTTCAACAGATCACTAAGACAATAAATTGTTTAAAACGTTAGGGGTTCAATGGCTAGGATGTACATGATTTACAGTGAGATCCTACACGGAAAGCAAGAATATCAGGAGCACTCAAATCCCGAACACGAAAATGTGTCTTCCGATTACATTGTATGGTACAGTTCCGACTTCCAGTATGTATAAGTGGGGCGCAGTGTCCCTTGATCCACACCATTTCATAAAATGGGGCCTCAACATATCAACGGCTATCATTCAACACAGAAAAGAGGCATTTACGGACTGATGGGCCATCACTGAAGTTTCCTCATCACCGGAAGAAAACAAACCATAGAAAAGAAGAGAAAACATGGACGCCCAAAAGAACACAAGCCAAATCCAATCTCCCTTCTCTTCTCAACTTCTTCTCCTTTTTCTCCCTCTTTCTCCTCACATACTCCCCATACCTCTCTCTCATCCTCTCTATCTCCCTCTCCTTCGTTGCCCTCCCCCCCTCCATCGCCCTCTGCAAAATTACCAAACTGTCCCTCCCATTCAAGCTCATCCCATCCATGTCCTCCACCTGCATGCTCACCTCCCTCACCTCCCCACACTCCCCACACGTGACCAGCACCCCGCACGTAATCCACTCCCCCTCCGGCTCGGCAATCAGGACCGTCGCGAACCGGGCCTGGATCTCCCCCGACAACCAGTGCCGCTGTACGGACACCGGCCTGAGGCTGGAGAGGTTCGCCGCCCGGCCGCCGGACGGGTCAATTAGGATCCAACTCAGCGTCAGGTCGGCAGCGAGGGTCTCGCCGGAGATCTCCCCCGGAGGCGGTGGCGGCGGCGGGTCTTTACGGTCGAGGGCGTCGATGCGGAAAGGGGAGCTGAAGAACCAGCCGGTCCGGGTCTCGGTCTCGAGGACCTTGGAGAAGACCGGGATGCCACAGTGGTGGAGATCGACGGCTGAGATTAGATGGTGGAGCGGGTGGGGGACACGTGGGGAAAGAGGGTGGAGAGGGAGGAGTGGAAAGGAGTCGGAGAAGAAGGAGTGGTGGGCGTCTGAGAAGGCCGTGGAGATGAGGTGGGAGACACGTGGATGGTCGGATGAGGGCCACATGGAGCGGCAGAGGTTGTGCCAGAGGCGTGGGTCGGAGGAGAGGGCGTGGAGGTGGGAGGAGGCGCAGCTGACGGAGGCTAACGTGGGCCCGTCCAGGAGCTGGAGGATGTGGGTCAGGATATCGGCTGGCAGAGCGGAGATGGTGGTGAGCCCAACTCCGCTAACGGTTGCAGATGAGGGAGAAGCCATGAAAATGGGGCGAACGACGGGCAAAGATGGGAAGCAGATGTAGGTTCTGGTAAAGAGCTTATATAGAGAGTAGACTGAAGAGACACTCGCGTTTATTGGTGCCATACGCACCACTTCACGCCTCACACGTGACAAAGGGAGCATATACTCGTGGGTAATCCGAGCCGTAGATAAAGTACGGACCGACGTTGAAGATGACCTGGAACAAAAATAGATCGGTTTTGATATTCGGGTGGAGAGATCTTGCAAACGGTCTAGATTCATTGCATACGCTCGGCCATCTAATGAGTGGCATCGCCTGATTCTTCTGAAGAGTCGTCTTAACCGCAATAGCCACCTTACACACGGATCCGATCTCCTGCACGTGTGCCATTTTCGCATGCGCAATGCTTATTAATGTGCATGTGCGTGTTGAGAGTGCGCGAGTATTGTACTTCACAGATATTTCGCCCGCCCGATATATTAGAAAAGCAGCAAGGCGTAAGATTTTTCAGAAAAAACTTTGATACTCTGAAAGCGTTCGACTGCTGATACACATGCACTTAAAATTTAACAAGAAATTACACCATTAGAAAACAACAAAGTCCAATTAAAAATTTATCGCTATCAATTTAAGTATATTATTGATAAAATAAATCATGCTTATTTAATTATCAATAGATTAGTGAACATTTATTGAACGGTTAAAATGAAAAATATGCAATGGTTGTATTTCAACGGAAGTGTTTAGGCTTAGTCTTGCCTATGACTGTTACATTCAAGACTGTGACTCCGAGACAGTACGTTTTACAGTTTGATAGGTTTATCTTGAGTTATTGTAGGCCATGTGTACATCATGTGATTGGCCACGTATTAAGTGCGTAGTGTGTCATACAAACTGCCGGATGGTACACTGCCGCTGCTGGACGCATTTGCTACTTAAGTGACGTCACAATTTTTTTGGGCTCCACCATCATGTATGTGTGGTCAGAAACATGGTCAACTCTCTCGGGACTTGTTAACAGAATGCATACCGAGGAAACAAAGGACCCCGGCTCGGTCAGAGATACTCGAATGCTTAATTGAAAAACAAGTTATCTAGATCCAGCAGTTGAGGGTTTACTGATGCCTAGATTTCACCTTTAAGAAACGTTGTTATTTATAGCTGCGGGTGAAGGCAGTATAGACGATGATCTTCCTACTTGGTAAGTGTGTATTATAAAGGGAATCTACCACCTATCGTGTCACAATTATCTTCCAAGATTTTCGGTGGAGATCTCAAACAGATCTCTCTAATAACATTTTCGTGTGGTGGAAGTCGAAAAACATATATGATAGGAGACCAAGGTCGAGCATATGAATTGATTTTTATAATCATAATGATGAAGAGTTATTTGAACTGGCCTCTCCTACGGGTTATTGCCGATATGCCCGTGAAGGTTATGTTCGAGCACGGAGACTGAACTCCCTTCCTTGGTGAAATATGAATTACATTGGAAATGATCATCATCTCCATCTTATTATGCGGTGTAAGGACTTTGCAGCAATAGAGCCCCTTATTGATGACGAAGGTCATCTTCTGCTTGTCATATGGGTCCATTGCGATCTGATTATAGCTTGAGTACGCATCTATAAAACTCAAGAGCTTGTGCCCTGCAGTGCTGTCGACTAGCTAGTCAATCATTAGGAAGGAAAAATTATCCTTAGGATAGGCCTTGTTCAGGTTTGTGTAGTTGACACAGACCCGTCATTTCCCATTGAATTTCTTCACCAAGACGACATTGGCTACCTAGTCGGGATAGTAGACCTTCTAGATGAATCCAACTTCCATGAGCTTACCAACTTCTTCTCCAATGATGGCATATCGTTCTGGTTTGAACATTCGTCGCTTCTGCCTCACTGGTCGTTGGCCGGGATCAACGTTCAACTTGTGGACCATCACTTCTGGACTGATGTCAAGCATGTCTTTGTGAGACCAGACGAAAATGTCGACATGGCGTCGGAGGAGGTCCATGATCCCATCTCGCAGATCTGGAGCTAGCGATGAATTGACCTATACAATGCTGGCCAGGTCGGACTCGCTGAGGGGGATGGATAATGGGTCTTCCAATGGAGACCCCCTCTCGAGCAACTCTTTGCTGGTATCGAGGGAAGTGATGGCCATCATGCGGTGTTGCATCCTTAAAGATGTGGAGTAACATTGGCGAGCTTCTTGCTAGTCTCCTCTGACTTGCATGACACCGTGGTCGGAAAGGTGGTAGGTTGATACCACCGCTCATATGGCGTTGAGGGATGGTCGTCTGAGGATAACATTGTAAACAGAAGGACAGTCGACCACAAGAAAGTCGATCATCATCGTCGTCTGATTTTGCCCCCTCCCCGCAGTGACTGAGAGATATATAAATCCTTATGAAGTGACATTTTCTCCCACAAATCCGAACAGAGGGGTTCTGACGAGTCGGAGTTGGGATCTTCCAATCCCCATTTTGTCCAAGGCGACAACGAAGAGAATGTTGGCCGAGTTGCCGATATCCATCAAAATTCGAAACACTTTGCGGTTGGTTATGCTCATAGTTACCACTAGGGCATTGTCATGGGGGTGGTGGACCCTGAAATTTCCGTAGAGCCACTATTATTAAAGTATGGAAGTATGTCCAAATGTCCTAGAGGGGGGTGAATAGGACTTTTCAAAAATTCTCTTCTTATAAGAACAATCAATGTCTCACTTAAACCAAGATGAATAAGGCAAAGTAATTATATGGTATTCAGTTCAATAGAGAGTCGAAAATCACATAGGCTTACATAAAATTTATATGTAAAGAACAAGCTTATAAGGATGGTATATTTGATAGTGTGTGGGATGTGATTTCTATCAATACTTATACATTTATTAAATTATGCATCATAATAATCATTTGATAGATATAAGTATAATTAGATCAATGTACACAAAGCAATCCTAAACACAATCATATATAGTGGTTTGGCTACTTGCCTACTCCACTCCCGGCGGACCCACTCTCTCCTAGAGTGTACCGGATTTCAGTATTCAATAGTTTTAAATCAAGTTAACCATGAACCTTAACAGCCTATACTAGGTTAACTAAGGAGTCTATATACGACAACCTTAGAAGCCTACACAAGGCAATCAAGTCCTATATAAGGACATAACTACGAGCCTACACAAGGCTACCTATGCCTACACAAGGCTACGAGTCCTACATAAGGACCTAACTAGGAGCTACACAAGGCAATCCATGCCTTCAAAAGGATTTAAATTACAATCAAAATTAATATTATTATCATGAGAAATAGATTTGGATTATTTAAGAGCTATAGACTTACCTTTTGGAGCTTTGAAATTTAACTCATATGTTTGAAGTGAACCAACAAGTTCCTCATCTTTCATGTGATCTGTGTTTCTAAGTTCCTGAATGGCAGTCACCTTGGAATTAAATCTCTTTGGAAGTGATCGCAGTATTTTTGCACGACTTTACTTTCTGAGATACTATCTCCAAGACCCCACATAGAGTTGACTATGTCATTTAGTTTCATATATAAGTCCATGAAAGACTCATTTTCTTCCATATGAATTTCCTCAAACCTAGTAGTGAGGATCTGAACTTTAGACTTTTTTATAATAGATGTACCCTCGTGTGTCATTTCAAGAATGTCCTAAGCTCGTTTAACAGTATCATAAGAAATGATTCTTTTGAATTCATCAGGTGATAGTGCACAAGTGATTGCATTTAAAGCCTCTGCATTCGCACTGCTCTCATTTTTCTAAAGAGTAGTCCACATATAAAATGGTGTTTCCTTTAAGGACTTGGTTCCATCATTGCCTAGAACTTCAAACATTGGTGGATTCCATCTAGTCACTGTGACTTACTACACACTTTCATCAATGGATTTCAGAAATATCATCATCCTGGCTTTCCAATAAGCATAGTTGGAGCTATCAAATGATGGTGGCCTAGTAATAGTTAGGCTATCAAAATTTGACATACTGAAAGCTCTAGATTGATAAGCTTAGGAAATAAATCCAATAGAATGAGCCACTTAGCTCTAATACCACTTGAAAAGGGCGAGCTCTCAATCCTAGAGGAGGGGTAAATAGGATTATGCCAAATAAAAAATAAATGCGAAGTATAAATACAGATAGCTGAAACAAATAACAACATTAATTGAGAGGTTGATACAAACCTTGTTTAAAGGACAACCTTATACCAAAAACCAAAGTTTATGGTAGGATAACTTGATTTCTTGAACTCAGTAAGGATAAAAAACTCAAACTAATACAAGAAGCAATTGAAACAAATCTAGCTATTACAACATTCACCATAAGTACATGAAATAAATACAAGCATTCACCACATATAAATCACATACATCATCATCCACCAAATTTCAAGAATTATAGTGGTTCGGTGTGTATACCAATTGTTCTAAAACAGCCATACCTACTTCACTCCCAATAATCACAACCCACGTGGTATTGGCTTTCAATATGAAAGAAGGTTTTCCAAGGTTCACCTTAAAACCTTTACAATTGTATTTTCAATGGGCTACCACAATTAAAAATCCCATACTGAGATTTTTTGGCTAACTTACTCAAAACCACAATAGAGATTTTTTGGCAATCTCAAAAATCAAAAGTTGTAAATCAAATACTTATCTGAAGATTCTCTTTCGATGTAGCTCGGTAGAACCGCTTCTTTGAATATGAAGATGTCCAATGTTCAATCATACAAATGGAAGGGTTCTAGTCTAAATGAATTTTAAATTAATCCAACCTTGGGCTACTTTGATTCAATTTCTTAGATCTCAAAAGGGGTAGATCAGAATTCCCTTTTATCAAATCAGATTAAAGTAGTAAGAGATCAAGAAATTAGAAATCAAAAAGCTAAAAAAAGAATCTGAAATTACCGTACAATAGCTTGACAATCACAGGGACTTATCTTTTAGAGTGGTGGCTTGAATCGGCTTAGAATGAATGAAAAAAATTGAGAAAAGTTCTCTATTTATAGGCTGAAAAACGATTCCCTCAACTGGTCATGGGAGTAACAAAATTTCAAAAATTCTGGCACAATCGGATAAAACTGACCCTCGACTAGTCGAGTAGGGCTCAAAATGGTTACTGGAGTTTGAGTCTATCTAGTCTCCACGACCAGTCGAGTAGGGTGCTCGACTAGTCGAGGACCTATCAAAAAATTCTAAAATTTTGAATTTAAATCTGGACTGGTCGAGAAAAATCCTGAACTGGTCGAGCCAGAGCCTGGACTAGTCGAACATTGACTAGGACTAATCGAAGCAAAGCCTATAATAAGCATAATGACCCAAATTAACTGTGCAATATGAATGACCGAAGCCTAGGGTCTTTCGAGGGTCAGTTATACCTGAAATGTTGAACATTGAACTTGTAGTTTTGGTAGATCTGGTAGATCTTCTTCTTAAAGTATTTGAAGCTTGAAATTGTATACTTGAAACTTGATCTTTTTCTTGACTATGAAATGACTTGAACTTGATCTTGCATTTAAAGTAACACTTGAACTTGGTCTAGAACTTGAACATGTAATTAAACTTGGTCTTGAACTTGAAGTTGATGTTGGACATAAAGTTGATGTAGATAGAACAATCTTCATGGCTTGTAACACATCTTCATATGAATGTGAACTCTCCATCATGAACAAATCCATCATTCCAAAGTGGTTTGTCACTACAAAATTTGACAATACAGGGTGCTTGATATACGATATAACACTTACAACTTCAATAGCTTAATCGGATACGGACTGTGTCGATACCTAATCTGCGTTCCAATGAGGAGCTTAGTGGGTCCGTACTCTTGCTCCGGTGGTAGACTTTAAGGAGTTTCAACACCTGGTCAAGGGACCGAGTACCCATAGGTGGTGAAATCTCACTACGGCATGAGTGTGTGGCTGTGTGTGTGTGTTAAGAAATAAAAATTAAAAAACAATTCATACCCATCCATCCTTTTTTTTTTTTCATATCATTGTTTTAAGGTAAGAGTTTAAAAATTGGCAGGTGTAATGCTCAAGCGTACCGCACCATGGGATTACAACCTTCGTAAGGGCCACAAATGTTTATTTGTCATCCAAAACCTATTCATGAAGTCATATTGAATTAGATGGAAGGAAAATAAAAATATAATCCAAAACTTCTGAGCTCACAAGAAAATTTTAATGGTGGGACTTCAATCCCCACCGTGTAGTCAATGGTTCACTTCGGCCTTATATCTGTGTTATTTTTGAGTCCATATCTTAAAATAATTCAAAAAATGGATGAAAGGCAATGATAAAACCCATACATCATGGTGGGTCCCACGGAGCCCTCAGTGGACGGATGGCAGGGACAGGATGCAATCCGCTTTCACAAACTGCTAGAGTAGCATAGAATTCCTCAGAGTAGCTAGAATGCCTCAACATTCTTTCTTGCTTTATCACTTTTCCTGATAAAGCTTCCAGCAACATTCATTGTGATCGAAGTGCACGTTCATAGACAGTAAAGCAGTGGGACGTGGATTAGCTGGTGTCCCTTACCCTGGCTAGGTAGCCGGTGGAAAAAATCTGTGACCTTGCCATGATGTGTTTTATCTAACTATTTTTACATCTCATTATAGGGCATGAACTAAAAAGTGAGGCAAGTCCAAGGGTAGTGGACCACATTATAGAAAATTCCTGAAGGCGAGAAGTTTTGGATCGTGCAGATATTTTTGTTTCTAACTTTATCAATGGGTTGGATGGCAAATCAAGATTAAAAATGGTCTCATTAAGTTTTTAACAGCACTAAAAGTCGGGCGGGTTGGTGCTTAATCCTAACCCAACTCAAAGGTCTTATACCTCAACCCTAACTCAATCCAATCCAACCTCGGGTTCGGAATTCTCAACCCAAGCCCAACCCAAGCAGGCTCGGTCAGGTTGACCTGGTTGGTTAAGTGGATACATAGTAATATTTTTATTATTACATTAGTCTATTATATTTCAATACATGTCTTATTTTTTTGTACGTATGATTTTATTAATTATATATGTAATTATTTATCATAAAGAACTTCATTTTTTCTAAATAAACAAGTTAAAATATAAGACTACTCCTTAAAAAGTCATATTGTGTAGCACACCATCTATTTGGGAGAGAGAAATCCAGCGTATCTTGTTATCTTGAGTCATCGGAAATGACATGGACCAATGAGACCCAACCGCACTGGAATTTCTTGTGCCTTCAACATGGACAATCCACACTCAATTATAATTTATAAGTAACTTATATATCGATTGGGCTCGGGTTGGGTCGGGCAACCCGAGACCTCAACCCGAGCCCACCCAAGTTTTATCGGGTTAGTGTTTGTACAGCCCAAGCTCGAGACTCAACCCGATGCATCATTCCCAAGCCCAACCTAATGTCGGGTTGGTCATGGGTCGGTCGGGTTAAACCCGCCCAACTTTCAACCCTAGTTTTTAACAGTGGGCATTCAATCACCATTGTTTCATATATGGCATGTTCTAGCTTTAAATTTATCTCCTTCTTGTGCTAGTTTAGTAATATAAGAAGGCAAAATGGATGTATGTTGTGGATATTACATAGTCATCATAATGGCCTCATAAACCATTAGATTCTAACGTGCATACATGCCGTCTCCAGTAAAGGAAGAAGATTAGTTATAAGCTACTCTTGTTAATAAATAGACAACATTCTTGTGATGAAGAACAAATCACACCCTAAAACTACTCACTAATGTTCCTTCCATGGCTAATTGTAAGGGTATAATTAACCACATGCCACTAGTATTGTATATACTAAGGTGTAACATGTCCAACACATTTAGAGAGAATTTACTACCAAGAAAATTAGAACTAAATTTTGGAGGAGAGAATATGCATTAAGTTAGACTTTTTTCAAGTAAAATATAAGTTTGTGTTGTCTAATGTCTTAAATCTGTATGTAATCGAATTTATCGATGGCATCGACAGACTAGTCAATCCCATCGAGTAGTTATATATCACATCGACAGCCCACTCGATTCCATCGAGAAAAATATGATTTTTTGCCTTTGCTCGTAGGACAATTTTTTAGTCCAAATCAATATGATCAAAGGTGGCTTCGATCCCATCGATGGGACGTCAATGTCACTCGATATGACGAAGCTCCCATCGACCAACTTGTGCATTTTTGCAGAATTGCGGGTTTTGTTTCCTATTTTAGTTTTCATCCTATTAAAGAGTTTGTAATCAAGGATTATAGCATAAGGAACGTGCTTAGGACTTTTGTGGAGTAAAGGAAGTTCAAAGCTAGGATTTTTGGGGTATCTAGGTTGTATTCTCGGATCGGTAAGCTCTTTCCATCTCTTGTAAACACTGATTCCATAGTGGATTCATAATCGCTTTATGCCGTAATTTTTTTTTTGTGAGAGTTTTTTCATGTAAAACCTTTTGTTCTATTTATTCTTGGTTAGATTAATCTCTTATTATTTGATTATAACTTGGGGTTTCTTTCGCGCATCCTCCAAACAAGTGGTATCAGAGCTAACGTTGGGGTTTTGAGTTTATTGAATCTAAAAACATATCTTCTAAGGGATCTAATATTAAGTATGAAATGGAGAAGTTTACTAAAAACAATAACTTTTAACTTTGGAAGGTTAAGATAAGAGGCCTTCTAGTTTAGCAAAGATTGCAACATGCTCTCCTTGGCAAGGTAAAGCATCCTGTATATATGACAGATGAAGAGTGTGTTAAACTAGACGAGAGGGCTACAACCTCGATACAATTGTGTCTAATGGGCAATGTCTTATATAATGTCATGGATTAAAAAACTGTCACAGGGGTGTGGACGAAACTAGAAGTTTATACATGAAGAAATCTTTGGACAGTCATCTGTATTTTAGGAAATAATTATACAATTTTAAGATGATAGAGAGATCTGATATCAACAAACACATGAGGATGTTCAATGAATTGCTTTATAAACCAACGAATATGGAGGTTCAGATTGGAGATGAAAATCAAAGTTTAATTCTATTGAATTCAGTTCCGCTGTCTTAAAAGGATCTTGTAGACACTCTGATCCATGGTAGAGATACCATTGATGTTAAAACTATCATCTCAGCCATACATGAGAAGTAGTTGAGAATGAAGACGCTAGTGATGGTACCTCTACAGATGCATTGGTTGGTGGGGAAATGAATTCTAAATGAGAAAAGGGTGATTCTCTATCTGAAGCCAAATCGAAATGGGAGGGCAAGATGAAGTGTTGGAATTATGGGATGACAAAGCATATGAAGGACTGCAGGAAGCCTAAGGCTCAAAAAAAGAGAAATTTTTGAGAATGTGTCAAAAGATGCCAATATAGTACAATTATGGAAGGAGGTGGATGGTGGTGATGTCTTGATCGCATCCAAATCTGGTTACATTAGTAACGACTAGATTTTCGATTCGGGGGCCTCATACTACATGACTTCTCATAGAGATTGCTTCACTAGTTACAATGAGTACGATGGTGGACATGTTTTTATGGCAACAACATTACATGTAAGGTAATTGGTACCAATTCAGTGTGTATTAGGATGTTTGATGGATTGTAGCGTATCCTGACGAATGTGAAACAAATTCTATTCTCAGGAAGAATCTTATCTCTCTTAGGGTTCTTGAGGAACTTGGTTGCAAGTTTATTAGTTATGATGGGGTCCTTAAAGTTTCGAAAGAGGCACTCATAGTATGAACGTGCGGTGGAATAAAAATCTTTACAAGTTAATTGGGAATATCAGGTGGAGTTACAACGTTTGTAGTGAAGTCCATTGAGCGAACCTAAAGGTTGACAACCCCAAGTGCACGGCTGTGATGTAGTTTTAACTTGTTGAGACATAGATCGAATCCACAAGGAATGAGGAACAAAATCTAAAACTAATTTAAAGATAATAGTTTGTCTTGGTTTTTAATCCAGCGAGGTAAAAAATATTTTAAAACAAATAAAAATGAATAACGATCTAAGAATACACTTATAAAAGTCACAATATCTTATTTACTGATTCAACTATTATAACTCAATTGGAATCGAAGTCCTATCATATCCAATTAAAAAATAATTATGTTAAAACAATCATCAATACCAATAAGAATATGAATTCAATTGAATGGTTATCTCATGAAGCACTCAAACATCAATCGTAAGGAATCAAGAGCGTCTAAAGAACTCTTAAGCGATAATAGATCAATTAATTATACAGATTATTTCCTTCTCTAATTCAAGCTAAGCAATTGTTAAATCAAAGCATTCATTGTAACCACAGTTCACAACAAATTTAGAAATCAATAACTCAAAGACTTTAAAGTAAAATCTAAATCAACTCAATCTACTATCATCATTCAAATCCATTATTTTTTAATCAAATAAACTAAATAATGTAATTAAATATAAGCTTCATCCTTTAGTCTTAGCTAAGAGATTAACCTAGCATGGCTAATATTCTAGAATAAAACAAAAACAAAAGATCTATTAGAACCTATTAAGAAATCGAAGTAGAAGAACATTGTCAGTGCTCCACCCGAGCTCTCTCTCTCTCTCTCTCTCCCTCCCTCCCTCCCTCCAAACCCTAGAAGATACTTAGGAACATCTTAAACAGCTCCTTAAATAAATTAAGAACTCCATCTTTTGCACCAACTTAAAAATTTAGTAAACTGACTTTGAATATATGCAATCACTCCCACCGTCGATGACATTAAACTCCCATCGAACCTATGTCAATGGCATCAAAGATCTACTCGAGGGATCAAGTAAGAACAAAAAACTGTCCATCAACGATTTTTTAAAATTTAAAAGTCTATCGATGGTATTAAAGCTCCTTCAATGGCATTAAGTAAGACATAAATTTTTGTCCAACAAACTTTTAAAAATCCTCGATAAGTGCTCGATAGTATCAACCTTCCATCGAAGTCCACTCGATAGCATCGAAGATCACTCGATGGAAATCAAGAACTTCTAAACTACTTATGATTTTCGCTTTTCATCTTTTTGTACTTGGTTTCCTTAATCCTTTAGTACTTCAAATCCTCCTTTAGGACCTTGGAATATTCAACTCTCCCTTGTGTCTTCTTTTGAGCTATAATTCCTCCTCTTTAAGTACATATTCATCCTTGAGCTCCAAATCACCTTGCATGCATAAAACACATAAGTATATCAAATTAATATTCAAATTCATGGGAAACGAATGCAGTTGATAGGATAAATACACAATATTTGAGTCTCAACATCCACATTGACACTTTTGTGGCATGTGCGTCTGGGCCACATAAGTGAGTGCGTTATGTAGGTACTTTCTGATCATAGTTTGATTCTTTTCTTTAAAAGCATTATTTTTCAAACATGTGAATATTGTATATATGGTAAATAATCTCGGCTAACTTTTAATATTGGAAAGCATGTATATTAGGGGGTGCTAAAGTATGTGTATTCAAATGTATGTGGCTTGTCACCTATTGTTTCCAATAGCAGGTCATTATTTTTTATCTCATTCATAGATGACTATTTCGGAAAAGTATGTGTTTATTTCTTGAAAATTAAATTTGATGTATTCACCACATTCAAGGTGTAGAAGGAAAGAGTTATGAAGCAAACATGGCAGAAACTGAAGGTTCTAAGCATAGACAATGGAAGTGAATTCATTTCAAAAGAATCCAACTAGTTTTGTAAAGATGAGGGGATCATAAGGCATAATAGAGTGAGGCACACACCTAAATAGAATAATATAGCAAAACGTATGAATAGGACTCTCTTAGAGAGATCTCGAAGCATATTGAGTAACACTGGATTGGGCAAGGAGTTATGGATTGAGGCCGTGAATACAACTTGTTATGTGGTAAATAGGTCCTCCTCTACGCTAATAGACTATAAAATTTTTAAGAGTGGATTAGTCATGATGTTGACTACTGAGGGTTGTGTGTATTTAATTGTAACACTTACTCTCATGTACCGTCAGTTGAGAGAGACAAGCTAGACCAAATGGCTAAGAAGTGTTTTTTTTTTTTTTGCTATGATGATGGTGTGAAAGAGTACGGGCTATATGACCAAGTCACACGAAATATCATAATTATTCGAGATGTCAAGTTTGATGAAGATTCCTAATTCTACAAAGATGATCACAAGGAACTAGAGAAATCAATAGCCATTGATGTCGATGTTGAAAAACAAGATACATAGGTAGAGCCTGAGTCATGAGAAAAGGTACAAGAGCAGGTGGAGCAGTTATCTTTCAAAAAAAATCCATTGAGAGATCACAGATTGCTGGTTAGATACAAGGATGACTCGAATGTCATATTTGTACTCATTACAGATGAGGGAGATCCGTCTACCTTATATGAAGCATTAGATGGTTCTGATGCTGAGAAGTGGGTAACAATCATGCATGATGAGATAAACTCTCTATATAAGAATGAGACATGAGAGTTAGTGGAGCTTCCAATGGGATAAAAATTGATTGGTTATAAATGGATTTACAAGAAGACGTATGATAGATACAATGTAAGATTAGTCACAAAAGGTTAGCACAAGAGGGTGTCAATTTCAGTAAGATTTTCGCGCTCATGGACAAGTAGGTGTCTGTCAGATTTTGTATTGGTGCTAGTTGCCCAATATAACATGAAATTATAATAGATGGATGTGAAGACTACTTTCCTACAAAGGGACTTGAAGGAGCATATTTACATAAAAGAAACAATAAGGGCTCGAAGTAAAAGAGGTTGAGAATAAAGTTTACAGGTTGAAAAGGTCATTATATGGCCTGAAACAGTCGCCTGGGCAATGGTGCAAAAGGCTTGATACTTTCATGATGAGTCAACAATTTACCAGGAGTGAGTATGATTATTACGTTTATGAAAAGACACTGAATGATGGACAATTCATTGTATTAGTATTGTACACATATGACATGCTTATTTCCAACTATAACATGTCTGAGATCGATACATTGAAGACTCAGTTGTTAGGGACATTTGAAATGAAAGATCTGAAGATTACAAAGAAGATTCTACGTATAAATATTGACAAAGACAGACAGATGAGCAAGCTATGATTATCACAGTCTGAATACCTTGAGAATGTATTAATTAAGCTCGGTAGGCAAAACTGGTTAGCACAACCTATGCTACTCACTTTAGAGTTTCTTCAAAACAATGTTTGACTACAAATGAAGAAAAACAAGTGATGTTTTATATACCCTATTTGAGCGTCGTTGGCAGTTTAATGCATGTTATTGTCTTTACAAGACCTGATATTTCACATGCAATGAATGTTATGAGCAGATACATGACTAATGCTGGCAAGTAACACCGTGATCTAGTGAAATGGTTACTTCAGTATATATGAGGTATAGTGAATTACGTCTTCATGTTTAAAAAGTCAAAAGACAAGTTGATAGGCTATGTGGATACCGATTATGAAGGAAATGTGCATAACAAGTGATCAACTTTCAACTACTTGTTCCAAACCCCAAGTGCAGGGTCATGATGTAGTAATAACTCGGTGAGAACGAGGTTGAATCCACATGACATGGGGAATACAGTTTAGAACTAATCTAAACCTAACTTGGTCATCTAGGTTTTTAATCCAGTGAGATAAAGAGAGTTTTGAATAATAAAAATAAAAGACTAAATCCAAGAATCCACTTATCGCAATCTCAACATTAATGTACTTAATTCAACGATAACTCAATTGAAATCGAAGTCCTATCCTATCGAATTGGATGACAGAGCGGTTAAGACAGAATCTGAACTTTCATTAGATTAGTTCCCTCACAAAGCACCAATGTGATGATCTCAAGGAAGTCAACCATCTACCATGCCTAAGAGACAGTGGTAAATCACAAATTTTATAGATCACACAATTGCAAAATGAAGGTGATTCCTACTATTTATGAAGGTGGTTCCTACATAGAAGTTCAAGTTTTGTGCAAGGCGGAGTATGCATGAGAAGAGATGACGATGGTGTAACTATGATGGAGGCAATTAGAGATGAAACTTGGAGCTGTGGTTTGTGAAGATTGAAGACATGATGGAGACTATTGTCTGATGTCTTAAATATATTTGTAATTAAGATTATCGATGGCATCGACATACCACTTGATCCCATCAACTAGTTGTCGATCCCATCAACAATTGACTTCATCTTATTGAGAAAATCTTGATTTTTGGCTTTTGTTCACTAGACAGTTTTTAGGTCCAAATCAATATGATTGAAGGTGGCTTCGATTTCATCGATGGGATGTCGATGACACTCAATATGATCGAGGCTCCGATTGACCAACTTGCATAGTTTTACAGAATTGTGGGTTTTATTTACTAATTCATTTTTTTTCCTATTAAAGGGTTTGTAATCGGAGATTAGGGCAAGAAGAACATGCTTAAGGCTTTTGGGGATCAAATGGAGTTCAAAGCTAGGGTTTTTGTGGTATTCGGGTTGTATTATCATATTTGTAAGTTCTTTTCATCTCTTGTAAACATTGATTTCATTATGGATTCGTTATTGCTTTGTGCCATGGTTTTCTTCCCATGAGGGGGTTTTCCATGTAAAATCTTGTTTTCTCTTTGTGTATGGTTTTATTGATCTCTTATTGTTTGATTATAACTCGGGGTTGCTTTCCCACATCCCCCCTAACAGTTTGTGTGTGTTAAAGTTCCTTAATATACATTGATATACCATCTTCTAACAACTTGAGCTTTTAGAACAAGTAGTTGTTTGACATGGTATCAAAATGGAAGGTCGAGTATTTGAATCCTTGGGGCAACAAATATGCCTTCGTAATTTATTCTCCAACGGAGAATGATATGAGTGAGTGTCTCACCACCCTTGCACAATATGTGTTAGTGCACTAATTTCCATGCCTTATTTGTCAATCATGTGAGTTTTTATGTCATGTAGTCGGTTTAACCCATGTAAGCTGAAGACCAAAGATACAAGTGGAGGTGGAGCATCAAGGAGTAAAAAAATAATTATATGAGGTGTATTGGTGACCCTAACCCTTGACCCAAAAAAACTTAAACTCCCACATGATTTTAATCCTAATAGGTAAACATTTTATTGATAATTCCTTAAGCCATAAGAACATAAATTAACCACTCTTAAATTGGCTTTAGAGGTCCAGTGTTGTTGGAAAAAATGTACAATTTTAGCAACTTTCAATGCAATTGAAATAAGCTAAATTAGAATAATAAGCTATGACATAATTTTAGATAATTTGGCTGCAACCAAGTATTACATTCAATCCCATTGATGACTATATTCGATACGAACGAAGGCGCTCGAGTCTATCCAAAGGCTTTCCTGTCTAATTCAGTGTAATCGAACCTTAATTCAGTGCGACCAAAGACTAGTCATTTCTGCCTATTTTATGATCATTGGAACTCGATTACTTTATAATGAAGATCCGGTCTTTGGGCATGTTAGATGGGTTTTGGTGAAATAGAAGTTTAGGTGAATCCTCAATCATATCTTAAACCCTAAGCCTCATATTTCATGAGATTTGATTAATCTTCTTAAGCTTTATTACTCTAATGAGGATTCTAACTTCAATGTTGAAAATTAACTCAATCTCTACCATTTTTTAAAGTTTAGACCAACCTCTATATGTATATCTTTGTTTAAATCCTTTAAAAGACCATTCTAATAAAATCCCTTAGGCATTACAACTTTTAATTAGTTGTAGAAGATTCTAGCCAACCTCTCATAACCTTGGTCATTGAAAGGAGCATCGCATGCAAGGTGTTTGACCCTTGACGTGAAGCATTAACAACGTATTAGTATCATGATTGGGGGAGCAAAGGAGAGCTTATTGAAGCACAAGAGAGCATCAATCAAGCAACCCAGGAAGGAGGTACAAAATGGGCTCAATCCGACAAGAAGTTATCATTTGTAAGAGTCCATATAAACTCATTTTTTATGTAGGATTAAGTGTAGAGTTTGAAATTCCAAACTTGACTAGGTTGTTGTATAGGACTTAAATCCAACTCATTGTATAGCCCATTTGATATGGGTGTATATGTGTTACTCTCTGAGAGAGCCTCCGATGAGAGTAAACATAGGTCCTTAGATTATGACCGAGGTTGTTAGCTAGCTGATGGAAAATCAACTTAAGTCTCTTGAGGGAGCTTCCGACGGGGGTATATGCTAGGATCATTGTGTAAGGCTATAAAGGTTAGGTGTGAATCTAATTTAAAACTTCTGATAGTAAAATCCATTAAAGTCATAGGTTAAGTGTGTCCACCAGGAGTAGAGTGGGGAAACTAAACCACTATACATGATTGTGTTTGGATTGTTTTTGAGCACTTGTTTAATTATGCTTATGTGAATAATATTTAATTATATGTATGCATGATTAGATTAATATTAGAAGTTGAGAGATAACACATCCCACATACACATGTATACTATCATTTATAAACTAATTTCTTAAATGACATATTATTTGTAGGTTATGTAATTGGACTCGCTATTGGCTTGAAAGCTTTAAAGTAAATGATCTTGTTTAGTTTAATTTATAAATTAGTTTAAGTAAGCAATTATGTTTAAAAAAGCATATATTTTATTTGATCATAATCACTCCCTTTAAGACATAGCCTTCATTTCTTAACTTCATCAAGCTTCTGTGTATAGCTTGTGGGTCCACCATATACACTTTCAATATATTTATGTAGTTCCACGACATTTTAAAGTTTCTAAAATACCTTTATTACTTTACCTAAAATGCTCTACCATTGTCGTCAAATAAAACATTCTCCACTTACCAAAACTATTTATGGGGGCAAAAAGACCTAATAGCCTTATACAAGGTACATATATAAAGATGAGGTTCCTAGTTGACCAAATGTGACAGTCTACCCATAACTTTTGGGGCCATATAGTCCACCCATAGCTTTAAAGCTATCAGGGACATGTCACATCCAGTTTTTTAACAGGTTGAAGAGTGCATACTATAGAAGTCAGTCCCATCTACTCATCATGTGGGCCCTACCATATAAAACAATGTTTAGCTGCTAATAAATAACAAAGTAAAAGTGTGGTCCACTTAATGATCAGTGACCGTTGTTAAGTTTTCCACGAGGTGATCCTCATGATAGATCCTGTTGAATGGGTTGGATGCAGATTACACATGACAAATTTGAAGTTATCCACTAGTAAGACCTTAGCTTAGGGTCCCACAGACTGTACATTCAGATATAGACCGTCCAAATTGTTAAACTTTTAGGGCGTGTTTGGCGAGACCAATCCCATGGGATTAGGTGGGATGGAATGGTTTTTAAGGTAATGATGGTGGTGTTGGTGTTTGTCTGTTGGTCCCAGGGGTTTGGGATAGCCCATGAGATATCCAGCGGGGTGTTTGGATGGTCACAAATGGATGGGTTTGCATCTCCACTGCTTCTCATGATGTGCCCTACTCAATGCTTTATAACTGCCTCAAAACAGCTTCATGGCTGAATGTAAGCAGGTGAAAATGATGGAGGGAGTTGATATCTCGTTGATATTTTGGTGGGCCCTGTACAGGGGTGAAAACCTATATTTCGGGATTGGCAGAATTCAGGCGCTGTTTACGGAGCAGCGGTGATAGAAAAGGGGAAGGGATGTAATCGTCTTTATCCCATGTCCAACGCCCAGCTAAACACGCCCTTGATGATGACAACCTCCACTGCTATTTTAGTATACGCTTTCCTACTGTCGTTGTATGGCCACCGATAAAGGAGTATCCAACATCCTCAGTGGGCCATGGTTTGGACCAATGTACCACGTTTGTGGTGAACGAGTGACTACATCAGGCAATTCTGCAACTATTTACTTTAGCAGATTGTCCAATTGTCACGTGGCATTCATCAATCCAGACATTTTGAATCGGGTCATACTACTGGTGGCCCTCGCATCAACGATCAAAGAAAGGGACCTGCCGGAATCCTCTGCAACACCTGAGCTATGAGCAGTCCAACTAATGGTTTTGTAAGATCTTCTCTGGTTCATCTGTTGCACCATCTCATTGTTATTTTATTTTTTTTAATAAAAAAACTCATAAATTTAAGTGGGCCACACACATTGGAACAGTATAAAATCATGCTTAATCATCTAAATTTATGCAGTGCAGCCCACTTAATGTATTGCTCCGCGGATTTTGGGGATCACCTGATTAACCCATATAAAGAGCATGGTGGGTCCAAGAAGGTTTCGGTGCTGAGCATCCACTGTTGCATGTTGTGTGGTCTAAATTTAGATCTGCAGCTAATGGACGGAGAGGATGCGCAAACATCACGGTGGGGGTACAGAGCTTGGATGTCCCAAAAACGGAAGCGGATTGCGTACTGAGTAACTCAGTACAGTTAGCGTACTGAGTAAACTCTGTGGGGTCCACCGTGATTTACATATTTTATCTACTCCGTCCATCTATTTTAATAGATAATTATATTGCTTGACCCCAAAAATGAGATATATCCAAATCTCAAGTAGACCTCACCACGGGAAATATTGTGAATTGAAATTATACTGTTGAAAATTTCTTGTGGGCCACAGAAGTTTTGGATCAAGCTGATAATTGTGTTTTCCCTTCATCCATGTCTGTGTAATTTTATTCACAGGTTGGATGACAAATCAACATCACTGTGGGCCCTAGTAGGGTTTCAACAGCCGAAGTCATTATTCGCATTGTTTCCTCTAGTGTGGTAGACTTAAGCTTTGGGAATACTTCTATTTAAAATCAACCACTAAAATGACCTGTTAAAACGGATGGACAGCATGGATATCTTACATACATTCATGGTAGGCCCAAATGAGTTTACTCAGTAAGATAAAAGCGTCCTGAGTAACTCAGTACCCAATCCTCTCCCCCCAAAAACAAAAAAGTGGGCCCTCTCGAAGTAAGAGCTAGCAAGCAATGTCAGCACCACGGACGCGGATTGCGTACTTCCCCTGCCCGTCCCTAGCTATGAACGGGTAATTCTGTGAGTGCGCCCACCGTGATGTATCTGTACATCCAAGCCGGTATATCCCTTTTATCAGATTATTTTAAGGGATAAAAACAAAAATGAAGCAGATCCAACGGCCAGATAGGCCATACTAGAGATGACTCTTGCATTTAATGCAACTTACATTTAATGCTTTGTGCATTTTAATGCAACCAAGCTTATTATTTAGTGTGGTCCACTTGAGCATTGGATCTGCCTCATTTTTGTGACTAAAATAATATAAGAAAAGGGACTGACGGCTCGGATATACAGATACATTACGGCGGGCACGCCCACGGAACTACCCGTTCGGAGCTAGGGACGGGCGGGGGTGGTACGCAATCCGCGTCCCACAAAGACACGCTTGCGTTCCGTAGCTCAGAAGATAGGGACGGTGGCACGCGCTCTTGGATGGATGCATTCACTGGGCGGGTCGCACTCACGCTTACCAAAGCTGTGTACCGGGTTTTCATCCCTATTTCTCCTACTTGGTCCCACATTTGCCACGTCTAAATCATTACATCCTAGCAATCTCTCGTGATGAATGATCCTAGCCATCCATTTGAAGCGATCAAATAGATCCTTAAAAATAGTCACTTTCTAAATTCAATTATTGAGATTATTATCATCATCAGCCTTGTCTTAGGTAATTGTGATTGGTTACCTGAGTCCTTTGTAAATTAAGTTTGGTGGATTCATGAGAAAAAGATGTGGCCAAAGTTTCACAAAGGCTATTGTCAATGACGTCCTTTTATTTCCTTTTTTTTAAAAATAAAAATAAAAATCTAGGCTTCGAACCGACAATGAGAGCACAAAACTCTCACTCAAGAAGTTATGAGATTATGATCAATGTGGCCGATGATTTGGACAATCCCAATTGACTTACGCCATGTGCAATGGATGACAACTTACGCCTTGGCAACACATGCATGGTAGCGATGCATGGATTAGTGGTAAACGTATTGTGTTTTGATACTGAGATTAGAGCTAGGCAAAGAGTCAAAAGTGTTTTGATATTGAGATTAGAGCTAGGAAAAGAGTCAAGTAAGACCGATTTAGGGTTGACATGACTTGATTCGGTTTTGAAATAGACTTGATTCGAGCTCGACTTGACTTGGTATTGAGTCCACCATGCCTGACTAGATCCAAGTCTAGGTGTAGACTAGACTAACCTCGACCGAGTCAGGTGCAACGGGTATCCATGGGCTGAAATATATATATATATATATATATATATATATATATATATATATATATATATATATATATGGGAAAGGGTACTATGCGCTCGACCTCACGAGTCCATCCCATGAGGTCGAGCTGTATGGGCCCCACCATGATGCGTTTCGAACATCTACCCTATCAGTCAGATGCACCATTCCATCGTGGGCCTAGGTCTCAAAAATCATGTCAATTCGTGACTTGTGTGGGCCACACCACATACAGAAGTGGGGAGGGGCTGTGTACCATTAAAACATTCATAATCATTTTTGGGGCCCACTGAGATGTGGTTTGCAAATCCAGCCCATCCATTATGTGTGTCCCACTTGAATGAGGGTTCAGACCAAGTTTCAGCAGCATTCAAAATTCAGGTGGGCCCACCAAGTGCTTTTATATGTTTTAACGGTGTTTTCACATGATTTTAGATGGTATGGCCCACTTGAGTTCCATATACGGTTGATTTTTGGGATATCCCATAATTTAGAGGGGACCCATCAAATGCACGGTGTTGATGGTCGACACGCATCACGATGGAGCCCACACAACTCGACCTCACGGGAGCTTATCGTGAGATCGAGCGCATAATACCTTTTCCATATATATATACACACACACACACACACACACACACACACACACATACATACATACATACATACATACGGAAATTCCCATGAGGTTGAGTTGAATGAGCCCCACCATGATACGTGTCGAACATCTACCTCATCAGTTAGATGCAACATTCCATGGTGGGTGTCGGGCTTAAAAATCAAGTTAAACGATAAATTTTGTGGGCCACACCACGTACAAAAGTTGAGAGGGGTTACCTTCCCATTAAAACATTCATAATCATTTGTTGGGTCCACCAAGGTGTGGTTCACAAATCCAATCCATCCATTAAGTGTGTCCCACTTGGATGAGGGTTCAGACCAAGTTTCAGATGCATCCAAAAATTAGGTGAGGCCCACCAAGTGATTTATATATGTTTTAGGCATGTCTTCACATGATTTTGGATGGTATGACCCACCTGAATTCCGTATACGGCTGATTTTTGGGATATCCCATAATTTAAAGGGGACCTATCAAATGCATGGTGTTGATGTTCGACACGCATCACAGTGGGGTCCACACAACTCGACCTCATGGGAAGTTCCCATGAGGTGAACGAATTGAACCATTTCCCGTGTATATATATATATATGTGTGTGTGCGTGCGTGCGTGCGTGCGTGTGTGTGTGTGTGTGTGTGTGTGTGTGTGTGTGTGTGTGTTGAATTTCAGATCGAGCTAAGTTAGTACCGAGTTAGATTTTGGGTCGAGTCAAGTCCAGTGACTAGGTGACCTGAACTCTACTCGATTTGAGTTTGGATTGGATGATGTCTACTCAGTTTGGATGGACTCACCCACTTGGTTCGGATCAAGTCGGTTTTGAACAAGTCGAACGAGCCGAGTTGTCCTGTGCTACTATAAGATCATAAGTTCGAATGCCCATGTAAGGGTGTGTGTAAAGAAAAAAAAAAGGAAAAAAAAAATAAAGAGTGTCACCAATATTTAGATGGGATGTACTTGGTGTTATCCTCGTGAGGATATAAAGGTGTGGATGAAGGGAAAACACAAATATTAGTTTGGTAAAAAAAAATTTGTAGCCCTCAAGAAGTTTTTAATGGTGGGCATTTAATCTCTACTTGGTGGTCCACTTGAGATTTGGATCTGCTTCATTTTTGAGACCATGCCCCCAAAATGGGATAGAAAAAAGTTATGGTCAGCAAACATGCATAAAGTTGTGCCCCATGCTCAAGGCAACACCCGCTAATATGTTACTCGGGTAACAACTAA
Organism: Magnolia sinica; assembly: GCF_029962835.1. NCBI lineage: Eukaryota > Viridiplantae > Streptophyta > Magnoliopsida > Magnoliales > Magnoliaceae > Magnolia > Magnolia sinica. The sequence continues at coordinate 98,404,498 of NC_080573.1, read as the reverse complement.
TCTACTCCCTCCATAGATACGCTGAAACCTATAACCAACGACATGTTTTAAAACTCCGATGAATCTGATGCGCCCTTCAAGTCAACCCAGATTCGATGGGACCTAATTCAGTTCGGAAAAACCGGTGGTGCCCCAACTCAACCCAGACTCTGGTGACTCGGGCTGATTCAGACTCATTTCGAGATCGAATGAGTGGATCCGAGTGGCAAGTTTTTCAACCCTGAAAAAGGAATGAAAGTGGAGAAGTAAGAAATCCACCCACCGTCATTACATTAGCTCACCCGTATTAATCAGAGACGAATTAAGCTGATAGCCCACCACACATGTATGCGTGTCCAGCAATTTACACGGTGCAAATTGTCTGTTCCATCATGGATGGAGTATGACTCGAAAGCCTAACTATTCTAAGATCTTAGCCGTTGATCGACCGTTTTCTATTTTCACACAGTCCATTTCGGCGATCCAACTTACGATTTGGACGGTCTAAATCGAAGTAAACATACGCCAAGTTATATGCAAACCGCAGCAGATGAGTCACCACCATTTATAAAAAGGTGGTGGGCCATCAGTTTCTGATCTTATTAAGTTTTGCTAAGAAATAATATCTCAATGGAAGAGGTGCAGGCACACGAGGAATGCGTGTGAGAGATCTGGTCCATTCATTAGGTGAGTCTGGTTGTGTACACATTCTGGCCTAAAAATCAAGTTGATCCTTTCATAATGTACGCCACACTAATACTTTGAATATTGACCGTTGGTCTTCTTTCTAACATTCAATCTCACACCAGAACAACGGGATAATCTTGTCTTAGATTATCGAACTATGAGTCTAATTTATAGGATTAAATGGGTCCTTGCTCTTACTCAGGTGGTAGACTCTCAGGAGTTTCAGCACCTGGTTGAGGGTTCGAGTGCCCATAGGTGGTGAAATCCCACCACGGCGTGAGTGTGTGGTGGTGTGTGTGCGTGTGTAAAAAAAAAAAAAAAAAAAACCTCTGTGCAAAGCGCTAGATCTCATATCATGTGATCCCCCAGTCTAATGCGGACGCGGTTTGGCTAGTGACAAAATGAGGTATATTTATATCTCAGGTGGACCACACCACCGGAAAACAGTAGTGTTTGAATGCCCACCATTAAAAACCTCAAGAAATTTTTAATCGTGGGCGTTCAATCAACACTGTGCGGTCAACTTGAAATTTGGATCAACCTCATTTTTGGGTTCATACCATAAAATGATATGGAAGAATGGGTGGACGGCATGGATGAAACACATACATCATGATAGGGTCCACAGATCACCAACCACTAGCTATCAGCTAGTGGCAGAGTCCGTAGCGAATTCGTTTCCCTTAAATGAACATTACTATAACTTTGTGATTGATTATTTATTATAGGCATCTGTTTAAAAGCTATCAATAACTTTTTCTGTCTTAGAAATACCCCATCATTTATTGGCCCTGAATAAAGCTTCGAAGAATTCAATTAAATCAAATTAAGGTTTTGAGTTAGAATTTATTATTTTTTGTATGTTCTACTTTTTGTTATTTGTAGTGTTTGAAGAATCTTAGTTTTATTTAAGGTCTTTATTTTGGTCATTTGACTGTTGTTTACGAGTTTTTGTAGAATTAAATGTATTTTTACAAATTTTAGTAATCTTTAATATTTCAGAAAAGTATCCTATTTCATATCAAATTACAAATGTAGGCTTATTTTGCTTACATAGGCTCATCAAATACATTGTAATTGGCGCTTCATGCAATAAAATCAATTTTCTCTATCCTTTTTAGTAGGGTCCACAAATGGATGATGTTGACTTAATTTTCTTCCAAAAATCATGACCATCTGTTTTTATGCGATTGATTAAATGGTTAGGATTGCTTCAATGATAGCTTATAAAGCTATCAACGTCTACCAGCTGGACCCATGGGCGCTAGACCAGTTTTAACAGGTCGAGGTTAAATATCTGGGACCCATTTAAAAATTGGGATCTATCCTTTTGGATCTAGTTTAAACTCGGTTCCCGCCCACCTTATGGAAGTCTTTACACTCACATACATACATACTCATTCTACCAATCAAACTTGCTTTTTTAAGCTATGCTTCAACACTTATATGATTTAATCCATCCATTTAGGTAGGCCTAACCATATAAATGCCCTTCTTTGACAAGGATCCAACCTGTCACTACACGGACCTAATTTGGGACCAAGGTCCAAAGACCCATGGGCAACTCGCTCATATTCTGCCCAAGTCCTTTAAAATGAAACACGGGACTGAAAGGACCTGACCCAGTAATACCCGAACCTGATGATCAGCCCGGGTTTCGGGATGCTGGAATGGACCCGTTAACAGCCCTAGCCAGCCATTGGATTCCTGCACAATGGCGTCCAACAATTTGTGTCCCTTAGATATTTAGCACACTAGCCACATAGACATGGTGAAAATCATTCGATCTGGACCGTCCGCCCAACCGGACGTCTTACACTAATGGGGCTGTACCTCGAAAGTCACACTGAATATCCTCACCGTCAATTGCTAAAAGAGCTCTAATCAACTGCCGGCATTCAAAGATCAAAATCCACCTCCGGAAGGGTTCAAATCCTATTATCCGCGTGCCTCCCGAGATATGGTATGGAAGGCAAGGATGGCGCACGTGATTGTCGTTTATGAAATAGACTCTCTAACATATCATCTTTTAAAAAGAAGTGGTGCCTTGAAGTGAGGTTGCAGGCCCTCTCAGATACATTTTTTGACCTAGAAGTTTGGCACCGGTGACAATGAATTTATATTTATTTTAATGTAAGTCGAAGAAGGGTTACATTTATTTTAATATAAGTCGAAGGGGGGTTACATCAAAGTAGGTTTTCTATCTCTATACTACCTTTTTTTTAATCTATTCTTTTAAAAAAATGTATTACTTTAAAAAAAAAAAAAAAATACATGAACCCTAATCTTAAGTTGAAAACACGCGCTTTGCTTACTATATTATGTAGATGGTAAACTCTCCTGTTGTGCACGTAGTTTGTAATCGTGAGTTATAGATTGGTGATAGAGACCATTGGACTGCGTCTCTGGTCATGAATGGATCACTTTTAAATAATAATAATAATAATAATAATATTCTTAATCAAAGAACTCTCGCTTGCATTTGTTGGCATGCAAATACATTGTTAGGAAAAAGTTCACTAGCAACCCATGTTGAAGAGAATGGTCTAAAGATCAGAGGACTACCATATTCCAATTAAAAGAATTTTATGCAGGCATGTATAAAGACTTCTGTAAGGTGGGCCTACTTGATCAATGGTTGGATATTTCGATCAAGCATATTAGTGGGACCTATTAGAGTAGTGATCATGCCAAACTTGTATAAGGGGTGATGCCTTTGGACTATGATATACATGGTATTTAAATGGGCATGGAAACCCATCAAACCTGTGGAGTCTAGAGAAGGTACGATGGCTTTTAAACTCCTCTAGCCTTGTTTATATAGCTTAAAGGATTAGGGAATTTGAAACACATCGAAAGTCCTCTACCTTTAAGCTTCACATAAATTTGTTAATCCTATTTCAACTAGAATATTGTGCGTGTGACACAGTTGCAGCGTATCACCCCTTACATGATTTTAGATCAATTGAGTGGGGTCCACTAGTACACCCAATCACACTATCCAACCCTTAGGAAGATCCAGACCATTGGTTAATAAGACCCACCTTATAAAATTCTTACATTTTTTCACTTGGGCCATATTGATCAATGTTAAAGATTAATTTTGAAAGCATATTTTTGTATTTAAAAAAAAACATCCAAATGGTTAACCAATGCAATTGTTGGATAGTACGAGCAACACTTTTATAATCTGGTCCATCAATGCTACTAGTATTGGATCACGGTAACTATCACAACATTTAATCTTGACGAAGTGAGACTAAGCATGATCACGAATACTACCAGCATTAATGACATAAATCAGGAACTATGAAGTATGGTATAAGGATTGCATACTTAGAGTGATCATATGTGTTTATCCTTAAGATGTCCCGAAGCTCTTAAATGTCTCCAAAGAGACACGGCTTTACTTCCGCTTACTTAGAACAAATTGCGCATATATAGAAAGAGAATCAGAAATTAACTTTATATCAAAATCATCAAAACTTTATAAATGATCATGAATGAGTCTTTTTTAAATACTAGTGAGAAATTCTTAAAATCAATGCATTCACATTGGTTAAAACCATTGACAATAAGTTTGGCTTTATAGCTTTCAACATTACTCTTAGAATTTCATTTGTTTTGAAATACATATTTACAACCAATTGGCTTTATTCCTTGGGGTAACTCAACGAAATCATATACTTTTATCCTTCATATATTCTTTTCCACCTCTATGTCAAACTCGTGTTCTTACAAGTATAAGATTTAATTTTCTGGAATCGCAGGCCTCCTCCCTCTTTCAGATCTTCTTAATAGTTCACCCTCCTAAGTTTGATTTTGATTTTCTTTCTCAGTGGGTCGTATAAGAGATTCATTGTGGTGATCTACAATGATTACAGGCTTAATTGCAGAATCCATACCCACATAGTCCGGAGTGATCGTGATGGGAGTCACAATCCTTTCTTCCTTGAATACAAAATTTTCAATGTTCGTGCTCCCACTATTTTTAATATCCTTAATGAATTTAACATTCCTAGTCTCAATAATCCTAATGGAGTAGAAATGATAGTAGAATTGACAACCTTCTAACATTTTTGAGAATCATATAAAGAAACAACTTATGGTTATGGAATCGATCTTTCTTTTATGCGGATTATAAACTTTGGCCTCAGCAGGACATCCCCAAACATGTAATATCAATGACTTGGCTTTCTTTCATTCCACAACTCAAAAGGGAATTTTACTTACAACCTTGCTGGGGACCCTATTTAAGATATGAACTACAGGTTTGATTGCATCACCTCACAAAGATTCTTGCAGTGTCAAATTTCTTATCATACTATGCACCATATCCATAAGGGTATGACTACTTTCAGTCACACCATTTTGTTTTGGAGTCCTAGGCATGGTATACTAAGCGACAATGCCACAATCTTATAGGTATCTAGTGAAGGGTCTTGGATTGTGACCTGATTCGTCATATCTGCTGCAGTATTCACCACTACAATTAGACCTGGCGACCTTAATTTTTCCATCAAGTTGATTTTCAACTTCAGCCTTATAGATTTTCAAAGCATCCATGACATCTGATTTTTCATTTGTAAGATAAAGGTACCAAAAATGAGAGTAGTTATATATAAAGGCGATAAAATATTTGTGCCCCACTACGGGATGTTGTAGGGAATGGCTCATAAAGGTCCGTGTGTTTCACATCTAAGAGTCTTACACTCCTTTTTGCACATTTCTTTCTAGTTTTGGTTTGTTTACTCTTAATACAATCAACACATATTTTATAGTCGAAGAAGACTAGAGAATTAAGAATCCCTTCACGCATTAGCCTTTTAAATATCTCATGAAAGATATTTCTTAATCTCTTTTTCCATAACATGGAGGAATTTTTATAGTCTAGTTTTCACTTAGATCGTACTTTATTTCAATGCATGACATTTACATTATAAACGTGTGAGGTATTCAAGTCTAATTGGTACAGGTTATTAACTATAGTGCCAGTATCAACCACATTCGAATCATAGTAACTACTAAACATTTCTATTCTCAAATCTAAACATATAACCAAATTTATCTAAACGAGAAATTGAGACTACATTGTGTTTTATGAAAGGTATATAAAATTATTAGATACTAACCTTATTTTTCTGTTATATAGAAACTAACATAGAATCATCAATCCGGTAATATCCTTCTAACTCTTCTTACTGTAGTATTCCAGATTTTTTATTTTTCTATAGTTTTTCTTTTTTCTGAAGTATGTTTTAGTTTAGACTTGGGTTTGAGAGTGTTTCATGCCCAAGTGATACATGACAACACTCTACGTCTCTTAAGTGAAGGAGGATTAATTGAAGGTTTGCCTATCCATCATCAGATTAGACACAACTTGAGATCCTCCAAGTTAGAAGAAAGTATGGCTATAAATCAACCTCACCATCCCGCTGAAGAGCAATAAGATGAGAATGTTGTATATAATGCTCATCCGCTTAAAACTTTACGTGATTACCTACAACCAGCGATGGCGAGTACACCTTCATACATGGTGTTTCCACACAATGTAGAAAACTTGGATTTCAAGCCGAGAGTGATCCAACTACTTCCGAAGTTTCATGGACTTGACTCTGAAAGTTTATATTTATATATTAAGGAATTTGATGAGATAGTAGCAACCTTGCACTTTCATAACGTGTTTGAAGACACCTTAAGGCTGAAAATATTTCCTTTCTCTTTGAAGGAGAAGTCAAGTCTTTGCTACACTCCTTAAGACTGAGATCTATCGGGACATGGGTTGAGATGACCCGGGAGTTCCTTAATAAGTTCTTTCCATTTCATATGACAAATACACTAAGGAGGGTGATCATGAATTTCTCTTAGAAGGAGGAAGAGATCTTCTTCCAATGTTGGGAGAGATTCAAAGATTTTTTGAATTCTTGTTCACATCATGGCTATGAAACTTGGCAGGTAATAAGGTTTTTTTTTTATTTTTTTATTTTTTTATTTTTATGATGGACACCTATGCACCAATTTGTAGAGATGATGTGCAATGGAGAATTCATGAATAAGGATCTTGATGATACATGAGATTATTTTAACGTACTTGCTGAAAATAAGCAATCAAGGGATACCTTATCAAAGCCCACTAATCCCAGATTGATTCAGTCTAGTAAAAAAGGGAGGAATGTACGTCTTAAGGGACGAAGATGATGTGAATTCTACTGTGGCTAATCTCACAAGAAAGGTCGAAGCCATGGAACTAAAAAAGTAGAAATGGTCAAACCCAATGAGACCATTGAGATTTTTTGTGGTATTTGTGCTAGTAATATACACTTGACACCAGATTATCCTACAATTCTTGCATTCCAAGAGTTGTTACATGAGCAATCTAATACTATGAACAATTATCAAAGGCCATTCAACGCCCCCATCTCAAACACATACAATCCTAGCTAGAGGAACCATCCAAACTTCATTTGGAGGAATGAGCAAAGGGCCAATACAGAAAGAAATCCTCAAGGAACTTTTCCATCAAATTTCAATCCATTAAATTAGAAAAGCTCTCAAGAGGATACGATTCAAAAATTCACTCAAAATCAAGAGAAATTCAACCAAATACGTTACAAGCATTCCAGGATATCAAAATATCCTTGGGAGTGTTCGCATCGTCTATCCAAATAATTGAGTCACAACTAGCTGTTGAGGAGAAATGAACTCTTTTAGCCCAATCTCTACCTAACCCAAAACAATAATGCGAATTAAGTGAACCAAGCTCTTCGAACCATTTGAAGCAACCTAAGTCTATCACCACTCTTAGAAGTGGTAAGATAATTGATATAAACATCCCGAAGAGGGCTGAGAAACCTAAGGACTCGGAAGAATCTGAGAGATATGATGGACCTAGCCATGCTACTCATGAGAAAGAACCGGAAAAAGAATACCATCCACTTTCTTCATTCCCTCAAAGGATGATTTCACCAAAACCTTTGCATGACACTCATGATATCTTAGAGGTGCTTGAGCAGGTGAGAATCAATATTCATTTGTTGGATTCCATAAAACAAATCCCGTCATATGCCAAGTTTCTGAAAGATCTCTTTACAGCTAATAGATGACAAAACATTTAAAAGAAAATTTTTTCTGACAGAAAAAGTGAGTGTTATCCTAAAGTAAGATGTGCCTCGGAAATTTAAAGATCTCGGTAGCCCAACTATCTCTTGTGTAATTGGGAATTACTGGATAGAACACGTTACTTGACTTGGGAGTGAGTGTGAATTTGATTCCATGCTTGGTTTATGAACATCTCAGTCTTTGTAAATTAAAACCCACCAGGACCATACTTCAACTTGCTAATCGTTTGGTTCACATACCAGATGAATGATAGAGGTCATGCTAGTCCAAGTCGATAAATTCTACTATCCAGTAGATTTTATTGTTTTGGATACTCAACCTGTCATTGATGTGAGCACTCAAATTCCTGTCATCCTAGGCCGGTCATTCCTAGCAACTTAAATGCAATCATTAATTGTAGGAATGGAATTATGAAATTAACTTTTGGAAAAATAATATTAAAGTTGAATATATTCAATATGTATAAACAACCCAAGGATGTTGATGATGCCCACAAAGTGAATGTGATTGATTCATTCACAGAAGATAGGTCACTTTTGAACCTATTCTTTAACACTCTAGAGACGTGCTTGGTCCATTCCCCTGATTTAGATGATGGCATGATTAGGGAGATGGATGCCTTGTTTGATACTACACTGATACTTGAAACTAACGGATGGAGGCCAAAATTTGAAAAATTGCCCCAAACTAGGATAAAGCCTCTAACGTCTAGTATAAAGGCACCCAAGCTTGACCAAAAACCATTACCCACTGAACTTAAATATGTTTACTTAGGTCAAGATGAAATATATCCAGTGGTGATTTTATCCAACTTGGATGAAGAAAAAGAGAGTATGCTTATTTCTACTCTCAAGGAACACAAATAAGCCATTGGATGGATAATCATGGACCTCAAGGGAATTAATCCTTGGATTTGTACTCATTACATTCATTTCAAGGACAATGCGAAAACATCAAGACAAACACAACATCAATTAAATCCAAACTTGAAAGAAGTAGTTAACGTCGAAGTGTTAAAGTTATTGGATGTGGGTATTAGCTACTCGATATCCGATAGCCAATGGGTGAGTCCAACTCAGGAGGTACCCAAGAAGTTTGGGATCACCATTGTAGCCAATGTGGAAAATAAACTCATGCCAACTAGAGTCACTATTGGTTGGAGAATGTTCATTGACTATAGAAAATTGAAAACAGTCACAAGGAAAGACTACTTCCCTTTGCCCTTTGTTGATAAGATTTTATAAAGGTTACCCGGTCATTACTATTACTGTTTTCTAGATGGATATTTGGGCTACAACCAAATAGAGATAGCCCTTGAAGATCAAGAGAAGATTACATTTATATGTCCTTTTGGCACTTTTGCATGCTAGAGAATGTCATTCGGACTGTAATGCTTCTGCCACTTTTCAGCGATGTATGTTGAGTATTTTTTTGACATAGTGGGATAATTCTTAGAGGTTTTCATGGATGATTTATCTATTTTTGGTACATCTTTCAACGAATGACTTAATAATCTCAAACTTGTGCTGAAAAGATGTTTAGAAAAGAACCTTGTGCTGAATTGGGAAAAATGTCACTTCATAGTTTAAAAGGGAATAGTCCTTGCACAAATATTGTCTAATATAATTAAAGTAGATAAAGCTAAAATCGATTTAATCTCTAACCTACCTCCACCCACGAGTATATGTGGTGTGTGATCCTTTTTAAGACACATTAATTTTTACTGAAGGTTCATAAAGGACTTTAGTCTTATCTCTTGTCCTTTGTGCAATCTTTTTCAAAAGGATACTCTCTTTGAGTGGAATAAGGAATGTTAGAAATCTTTCACCAAGCTTAAGGGCAGGTTGACTAGTTCTCCCATCATGCAACCACTCGATTGGAGTCTTCCTTTTGAGATTATGTGCGATACAAGTGACTATGTTATCAGGGTAGTGTTAGGTCAGAGAAAAGAGAAGAGGCCTTACGTTATCTACTACGCGAGTAAAACTCTAAATTCTACCCAAGTGAACTATTCCACTATGGAGAAGGAACTCCTTGCCATAGTGTTTTCTTTGGACGAGTTTAGGTCCTACTTAATAGGATCTAAGATCATCATTTTCACTGACCATGCATTGCTAAAGTACATTCTTTCTAATAAGGATGCTAAGCCCCATAGTTAAGATGGATCCTTCTTCTTCTTCAAGAGTTTGACATAGAAATAGGAGAAAAGAAAGGAGTAGAAAATGAAGTGGCCGACCATCTCTCTCAGTTGGTTTTATTGGATTCCATAAGGACAACACCTATAAATGATATGTCCCTGATGAACAACTTTTTAAAGTCTCTCAATTACCTTCGTATGTTAATATCACTAATTATCTTTCCACAGGTATCCCGCATATTCATTGGACTGTGCAAGATAAAAATAAGTTCTTCATCGAGGTATGCAAATTCTTCTGAGATAATCCATGCTTGTTCGAATATTGCCTAGATCAAATCATTAGGAGATGTCCCTGATAATGAACATCATAGGGTCATCTCCTTTTGCCATTCTCACGCTTATGTTGGCCACTTCTCGGCTAAAAAGACCACAACAAAAATTTTATAGTGTGGCTTTTACTGCTATCTTCAAGGATACACATAAATTTCGTAAAGCGTGTGATCATTGTTAGAAATTGGGAGGATTGTCTCATAGAAATATGATGTCGTTGAACCCTTATTCTCGTCATGAAAGCATTTGATTGTTGGGACATCAATTTCATGGGGCCATTCTCCCAATCCTTTGGAGATATCTATATCTTGTTTGCTGTAGATTATGTCTCTAAATGGGTCAGGCAATTTCATGCCGAAATAATGATCATCGCACGATCATTAAGTTCTTGAATGAAAATATTTTATCTCAGTTTAGAACCCCTTGAGTCATTATAAGTGATGAAAGATCTCACTTTTGTAATAGGCCATTTGAAGCTTTGATGAAGAAATATGGTATTTCTCATAAAGTAAGTACCCCCTATATTCCTCAGACAAGTGGCCAAGCTAAAATTTCAAATAGGAAAAAAAAAACTTGAGAAAATGGTTAACCTGAATAATAAGGATTAGTCACTTCGATTGATTGATGCATTATGAGCTTACCTCTTTAGAAGTTTGCTTGGCACACTTTGAGGATTCTAATGACTATATAATCCAAGACATAGTGAATGCCTTGTGAGACAATACCTCGGTAGTTGATACTGATGAGAGAAACATTATTCTGAAGCCCCTTTTTCTACATCTATAATGTTTACCATTAAAGGAGGAGAAGCTGAAAATTGAACCGAAGTCTGAACCAAAGAAATGTGTTAAGACTACACTGTCTAATGAGATTTTTTTTGAATTTCACCTACTTGTAGTCTCTGATTCACTGTGGTGTACTAACATTAAAAACTTTTCTATCATAGGTGAATATTATTCACTTTGGATACCTTAGTGGATTAAAAGAATTTTTTTTAACTGAGGCTCATAAAGTTCTCTAGACATTCATGCTCCAAGGTATCCTAGTATACTGCAAAAATGACTTTTGGATGATCTTGTTGAGAAACCTACTGAGAAATTTATCGAGATACTGGCCAGAGGAAGAACCTTTCTATATGATCGAGTAGTTTTTTCTTGTTTTTCTAATTTAGGAATAGAATTTATTGCATTTTTATGATTAGTTTGCAATCCATAGTTTAGTTTCTCTGCTAGAACCACATTTTATTAGAAGATTATTTTCGCTTTACATGTCTTCATCTACTTCCATTTATTTTCACTGCTCTCAATTTTGCTTTTATTACATATGTTTATATATTGAGGACAATATAGATTTTAGGTTGGGGGGTAGATTGTTAAAATTTTGAGTTATAATTTTTTTTTCAAAATTTTTGGAAATTTCTGTGAAATTAAGTGATTTTGAAGATAATCCAGAGAGTAGAATGATAAGATACTTATTATTGAAGATTGTTGAAATATGAATTTTAGTTGCTTAATTTATAATTAGAAGTTTTAAACATTGATTGAGTCATAATTTCACATATCACCTCTAGTTTACACATTAAAGTTTAAGTTTAATATTGAATTGTTAACTTGATGATTATTGAGAATGATATGAACCAAACCTGGGGAATTTGTCCATCATGTTCAATGAGAAGAAATTGAAAAGAAAGTAATAGAAAAAGAAAATACCAGCTAAAAATAGTTATCAAAGTTTCTTGAAAGGACTGTTAAAAAGAAGAAAAATGTGAAAATAGTGTGAAAACCATAGATGGAAAAATCAAAAGCAGGAAGAATAAAGTGTTGTACTGTAAGGCCAGTTTTGGTTTAGGTTTTGGTTATCTTGAACTCTTTTGATTATCAATGTTATCATGAAAATAGAGAATTGAACATTTGGCCATGTTAAGTTTAGACTTCACTATACACTCATGGAACTCAATGTTTAGAATTTTTCTAATCATACGATTAATGCTTTAAAATTGATTAAAATATTTACCAAGTGCTAGAGTTTAGGAGAAAGTATTACTCAAAATTAATGTATTTTAGATTTTTATAATATGGATTGTTTTCGGAATCGTTTGAGCTTATGGAAATTAAATATTGGTTATCGAAATATCTTTCGCATGTTTTGCTCGGGACTAGCAAAATTTTGGTTAGGGAGTGTGTCGAGAATCAAATATTGCATATTTAACCCTTCAATTATTTTAGTTTTCCTGGCATTTAACTTATCATTTGATTTAATTATATACATTTTTGTCATGCGAGGTGATTCGGAAGCTTATGATGGATATGTGCTTAAAAGGATAAATTTAGAGCTTAAAATAAGATAATGAGGAATTGGAGATCTGGAACTCATTAATGAAGAATTTATATATCAAAGATCCAAGGAAACCAAGTGAGGAATGAAGAGAATCGAAGGTTTAAAGTGAAGAAAAGGAATCCTAAAAATTGGCCAGAAAAATCATATTCTGGAATTCTGAGTCTAAAAGAGAAAAGTCCTAAAACAGACTTCGGTCCGATCAAAGCCAACTTCGGTCCGACCGAAATCGCGCAAAACATTCCAGTAAGAAAGTGAGATTTTCAGCCTTAATTAGGTCCAACCGAAGCCAACTTCGATCCAGTCCAACCAAGATCAACTTTGGTCCCACCTAAATTTGACAGATTTTGTACATATTTTTCATACATGACTTCGGTTCGACCGAAGCGTAATAGAAGTGCATAAATCCAAGGTCGGTTTGTGAAATCTCTAAGTCGGTGTGAAAGTTAGAGTTCCATAACTATAAATAGGAGTCGTTAGGACATTCCAAAGCATCTTCTAAGTCTTAGAAAGTGAGAGAAGGCTAAGGTGAAGCACTGACAACGTTCTTCTACTTCAATTTCTTGACGGGTTCTAGTTGATCGTTTATTTTTCTTCTAGGATGTTAGTCTTCTTACGCTGATCTCTTAGCTAAGGCTAAGTGATAAAACTTATAGTTTACTTTGATGTTTATATTACTATAATTCAAGTTTATAGTTGAACTTCCATTGATTTCTAGTTTGAATAAATGAATATTTCCAGATTTTTGTGGTTTATTATGACTCTAATTACAATAGATGCTTGGAAAGCTTTTGATATCTTTTTATGTATTTTGCAATTGTGTAATCTGTAAAATTTATAATTTACCATTGTCTCCTGGGTATGGTAGATGGTTGAATTCCCTGCGATCATCACATTAGTGCTTCATGAGGGAACTATTCCAATGAAAGTTCAGATTCTATTTTAACTGATCCATCATTCGATTGGATATGATAGGACTTAGATTCCAATCTTGTTATCGTTGAATCAAGTAGATTAATATTGAAATTTCTATTAGTGGATTCCTAGATCCTTAGTTTTTTATCTTTAATATTTCAAACCTTTTTTTCTAAATCGCTGGATTAAAAACCCAGACCACCCAAGTTAGACTTAGATTAGTTTTAGATCGTGTTCCCCATTCCCTGTGGATTTGACCTCATTCTCATCGAGTTGTTACTACATCATGACCCTGCACTTGGGGTTGTGAACAATCAATAAGGCCCACTTTATAAAATTCCTATAATTTCGATCCTTTTAACTCTGCAATATTAAGTTTAGAGTATGGTAGGGACAACATTGACCCCTACACATGCAAACTCTATGCACCACAAGGGAGTTCCTTGGTAGTCACCTCGGGCCCATTTGGATTCAAGCAAAGTTGTTCCAGGAAAAGTTATTCTGACATGGACAAATTCTCCATGGTTTCTCAAACCTATTTGTAAATGGAATTTAAAAAACATTATCCCAAATATACAACCATGTTAGCATGAATAGTTGTCACCATAAAAATGGTAAAAATTACTTATCCCTAATTCAATGCACATGGGGAACACATTATTACATTTACATACATCAGAAAAATTTTCCACATGACCAACCATCCAAATTTAAGAGCTCACTCAACATTTGTCACAAACATTAATGTACACATGCATTGCAAATACTACTTTCATCTCCATCTATGTTACCTTTCTCATATATATATATATACCATAATCTATTCTTGTTTCCTGTTCATTGGTTGATAAACACAAGATAAGATATAACTAGTTTTGGACTTGGATATTATTGATGCAGTTTTCCAGCAGACCCTTCCTAGTTGAGCCTTTGAGACTTGCACAGATGGAAACAAGAGACAAAGGAAACACTGGCTTGTACAGGGGACCCTCCGATGCCTAAGTCAGGACTTTGGGGTCTTTTGTAAGGTAGGATCTCTTTAGGAAAAGAGTCACCAGTCGAGCATTAGGATTTTGAATGCGTACCTTACATTGGCTGGGGGTACCTCTATTTATAGGAGAAGGAAGACGGCCGTATGAAGGAGTCGTTTCTGATGCTCCGGAGATGAATCCACTCAGAGATTCCTCCGGGATCTTCCTAAGATTATCATTGTCCGAGTTTCTCAGGATCTGATTTGATCCTTCGAAGATTTTGGGAGAGATCTTCGAGCTATTGGAGAGATTCCCGGACTATTGATCCGAGTAAAGATCATATAAGACATATTCAGTTTATCCCGAGCTATAGCCGAGCTATAGTTGAGCTATGATCAAGCTATGGTTGGCCTATAGCCGAGCTATGACCAACCTATAGCTGAGCTATAACCGACCTATGGGCTAGGTCGGCAGTTGGCCATTTGAGTGGTCTTATAGTTGCATCCTCTTTGAGTGTCCTCATAGTTGCATCAACCTCCTACCTGGTTTTGGACGTAGACGCCCCTTAGGGCCCGGAACTCAAAGGAACCGTCCTGGTGAGTAGAGTTGGTCCATTCCATAAGTTGACCTCATAACTTAACTATTTTTTCACCTATATATATATATATATATATATAAAGAGCTTGTGCCAACTGAACCAGCATTGCCGGCCTCGTAACCAAACAGCACCAAAGAGTTGAGTATCTTAGTAAATTACTATATTTTCTGTAATATTTTAAATAGGGGAGTTTTGCCGTAGCTTTTTGACTGGATTTACCGACCGTCGCATCCTCGCCTTTCCTCTATCAATATCTGTATATGCATCATATATACGTGTGCATGCATACAGACACTGAATTGAGCCATTGCAACAGCCATGAGCTTGGTTTAAATGTGTCTGACCTTTTGCTGAACTCAGCAGGTGTATACAAGGCATTCCCCGTACATGTCATTCATTAGGGATGCTAATTTACTCCAACTCCGGCTCTTGAGGCTCGGATTCGGTAATGGCCCCTCCAGTACCAAGCTCGGTACTGGTCTGTGCTCTGTGAGCCCCATCATGATGTATGTATTTAGTCCATGCTGTCCATGCATTTTTCTAGCTCATTTTAAGCATGAGCCGCCCAAAAATGAGGCAGATCCAAATCTCAGGTGGACCGCACCATACGAAGCAGTGGTGATTGAACACCCACCGTTGAAACTTTCTTAGGGGTGGATATGATACAGACATTGCGATGACCGCATGGAGCTGTTCCTAAGCCGCATTCCCTGTAACAGCGGTTGTAGGAAATTTGCGTCCATCCGTTGGGAGCGACGGTGTAAATGTTCTCGTCCGAAACAATCTGGGCTACTCAACAGGTGGGCCAATGTATTAAAGACGGTTGGATTATAAAACTTCGGCCAAGTTATTCTCAGGTCCGTGCTTATTTCGTAAATCGAGGTTCACCTGTCTAATGGACCATCTGATTCCTGGGGCTGGACATCTACGCACTGTTATCCCTAAGATGGATGGACAGGATATTGCACCTATGTGCCTCTGTTGGCACAATCTAGAGTGTACATGATCGGCATACGTGTGGACATGGCAATCCTCAACACTTGAAATTGCTGTAGAACCACTAGTACTGAAGTATGAAGTATTACCGAATGTCCTAGAGGGAAGTGATTATTTTCCAATAAGTACAAACAATACCTAACTTTTAAACAGAAAAATAAGACAAAGTAACTCTAAGGCTTCTAAGTCAATGGAGAGTCCAATTCACTTAGGCTATCACAAGATTTACAAATAAAGTGCAAGCCCATACGGATAGTCATAGTGTGTGGGATGTGATTTATAATCAACACTTATACATTAAGGGCCTGTTTGGGCATTTGCATTAGGGTGAATTAAATGGGATGGAATTGCGCTGACAGCAACATTTATGATAGATAGTGGATTGTGGATTGTCTGGGGATAGAAGTATACACCTCTATCCCAGGATGGATTCGAAATTATGTTTGGAATTCATGGGATTCCTTTCATCCCATAGGATATCACGGTGGGGCTGTTTGGATTGTCCATGTGATACAATATATGGTAAAAACTAAGATGAGCTTCATCAACGGTCCACAGTCAGTACTCAATATCATCATCGGGGATTGTTGGATGGGCCTCGTTTTTAGACACAGTCACATCCAAGGTGGGGCCTACCTGATGTCCGCCTTGGATTCGTGCCCCACCATGTGTGTGATTGGGCCAGCTGGTATTGAACGCTCGCCATTGGAAAATTTGCGGGGCTACATAAGTTTTGGATTAGAATGATATTTATGCCTGAGAAATCGGATTGCGTACTGAGTTACTAGTACCCTTTTATGGTACTGAGTAAACTCCGGTCCGCTGCTGCCGGTTTCAGAGATTCCATTCATAGGTGTTCTTCCAGTCTTCATCTTCATTTGCATCATCTCAACTTCTTCTTCTGGACTTGGACTTTCTTCCTTAGGGTGGGAAATAGATTCTACAGACGCTGCGAGAATGCCGAAAATTCGAGTCTTTTCCTTCGATCTTAAGTTCGAGATGGCTGGTAGCCAAAGAAAAGACCTCAGATCTCTCCCCCAGAGATCCGTAACAAAGCCTGCAACATTAGCTTTCTCTTTCCGGCCATAAAAGGTGGAGAAATGGAAAATGACCTCGTTCTTCTCCGTTTCACCAATGGTATAAGAAAAAACCTCAGATCTTCACAACCTTCAACCCGACTGTAATTCTGTTGAAAAACCACAGATCGTGCTGTGCAAGTAAACAAAACCATCGATTCAGAGGCGGAAAACCGAATCCGCCTCCGTCCTTCAAATCTCTGATCGAAAAGCCTCAGATCTCTCTCGCAGCAGACATTCCAGCCTCAACGCCTCTCAAATCTTTCTAAAAAAAAATCAAGAGGCAGAAGATCTTCCCTATAGAGAACCAAAAAACACGCCGAGGAATTGGAAATCAGGATGAAAATCATGGAATACTCGCGCCACGGGAAGTCTTCCAAAAACCCTCCGAATCCTGCCCGCAGGATCGCCCAAATCCCGCGCCTCTGACAGAGGATTTTGAAAGTGTAAGCTGGGACGGTGGCTCGGTTGCCCAAACGTACATGGGATGGAATAGGAGAGGATTTTACAATCCTACCCCTCATAAACCACCGTAAATCAAATGCCCAAACAAGCCCTAACTAAATCACAAATGATAAACATAAGCATAACTAGATAAATGTACTCAAAATAATCCCAAACACATTTATATATAGTGGTTCAGTTACTTGTCTACTCCACTCCCGGTGGACGTACTCTCTCCTTTAGTGTACCTGATTTCACTATCCAATGGTTTTAAATCAGGTTAACCATGAACCTTTATAACCTACACAAGGTTAATTAAGAGATCTACACAAGGTTCCCCTAAGTACCTACACAAGGCAACAAGTCCTACACAAGGCATCTTATGCCTCCTCAAGGCAATGTCTTACACAAGGACACACGTTGTCATGCCCCAAACTCGGAAACCGGGCTCACAAAATTTTTAATTGCCGAATCCGACGTTGACAGCCTCCATAGTACCCCATTCTTAGCTCCCGGCACCCATACACCAGGTTCCGATCCTGAAATTTTACAAGGAGGATTTCAAACACGATTTTGATTCAGTATAAGCATAACTATAAGCATAACCCACGAATAATAACTACAAGAACACCATCACAAAATCCACTATGATAAAAAAACTTTGAGTACAATGCGTATGAAGGAAAATACAAGATAATGATAATAATAAAACTCCTAAAGCTCGACTGCACACTCCAACTATGATGAAGCTACGGTTGCGTCCTGGCGTCACCTGCACGTATTGATCGTGTATATGCTTATAAAAAGCTTAGAGGGCGATGTAAGTGTGTGCGCAATATGAGTGTGCTCAGAATGTAAGGTCAGAGTAATACAGAATCATGCTGATGAATACATGAATGCAACTAGCCCTACCAAGGCTATGTGGTGCAAGATATGAATGCTATCGGCGATATCAAGACCATGCGATGCGAGATGCAACTTAAGCATGCCAATTCTCATCCAAATCCACATATCAATGCAGCTCATCACTAGAGCATCAAATATTAGTGCAGTTCTCATTCTGGATAATCATCGGGGTTTAGTATACTCCAAATGGTACTACCCCTTTTCAGGTGCGCAATCCAAGTGAGCATAAGAAACCTTACTGTCTACCTGGCCAATAGTCTGCCAATATCTATCCGGCAAGTCGATAGTGGACCCATTCACGAGCTGATTAAACTCAGCCTAGTAATGCCCGTACCCTTGGACAAGTAAGGCCACACCCCTTTCCAACCGACCACGACACAGTGGGAGACGCGGCCTCCTGGTATTCGGCTCTCATGCGCTCATATATCCACTCGGTCTCGATGTTGGAGTCACCTCTGGTACCATCGGGTTTAGGAATTTTCACCGAGGGACATCTATGACGCCTTGATACTTAGTAACAATATTTCCGGTGTCCAAACCTGCCATCCACGATGTGCCTGTGGAGGTCATAGCCTTGATGTCGCTAGGGCATATAGAAATCATATTGTATAAATGCGAAGTGCATGAATCACACTACCAGTCATGCAACAATCCTACGCGTATCGTGCGCTCATGAAGGGCAACTCCACCTATCAAGGAGCTCGTAAGCAATCTGCTCGAAGGCATATACTATGGTCAGTCATTCCTCATATCAAGCATACATATGATGTATATGGGCATGAATTATGGGACAATACTAGCATGTTATGTGGTGATGGATCTTGTTCATAACGAAGAGGGGTTTATACGGCCTACACACTACAAATATGGGCCTATCAATGGGACCTAGGGAGAGTTATAATGCGGACATTTAACCATCATTGTTCTTACAATGTGGATGTCAAACCATCATTACTCTTAAGGCACGGCCGCCAAAACATCATTACATGCATCATGGTGGAATCTCACATCGCAATGGGCCTCATACATCACAGTCGGCTCACACAAAGGCCTCACAAACGTCTCATTGGACCTCATATAAATCAAATGGGCTGATCAAATGGGCCGAATCAAAAGGGCTGATTCAAATGGGCCAAATCAAACAAATGGGCCGATCAAATGGACCGAATCAAAAGGGCCGATTCAAATGGGCCGAATCAAAAGGGCCAAGTCGAATGGGCTGAGTCGAATAGGCCGAGTCAAATGGCTGAGTCGAGTAGGCCGAGTCAAATGGCCGATTCCAATACACCATACGTACATTGTTAGATACCATTGAAGAGCATAAAAATGAATCATGTCCAAAGTATCATTTGGACCATACCACAAATGACAATGGTGATAATGATTTCCATCGTTAAATTTCAATGGCCCACCATAGTCCTTATTTTCCATCTAGTCTGTGCATAAGGTTGCAAAGACCTGGATATAGAGGAAAAATAAATATCATACTAGTTCAGAACCCCATAATCCCAAAGGGTTTTCAATGGTGGGCGTTCATCCCACTGTTCTCTGCAGTGTGGTCCACTTGATATTGGATCTGCTTTATTTTTAGTCTCAAGCCGGGAGACAAGCTCGCCAAATGGATAGACGGTAGGGATACATCACATGCATCATGGTGAGGCCAATCGTCAAATGGATGGACGGTAGGGATACAACACACACATCATGGTGGGTCGGTCACCAAATGAATGGGAGGTCTGGATATCACGCCTGCTGCACCATCCAGCAACTGGACGGTGCAGATAGATACATCATGGTGCGGTCCACGTAACATATATCATATAATGTATTATAATATAATATAATACCATATAATATAATATGATATATTATATTATAATATAACATGGCATATAGAAAAAGCCACCGTCTAGAGACCCATTGACGCTCTGGACAGTGTTGATCTAATGCACGAGATCATGATGGGGCGCATGAAGCAGATCAACCGGATGGACGGCGTGTGGTCGCCTTGCAGTGCAGCCTTCGACTTTTCATTCATTATATTGTATAGGAGGTCAAACATCACCTGAGGTTGGGCCCCCCTTGCTGCTCTGCATCCAGTGTCACAGGTGGGTCCCACGTACGTGGCCTCTGATGCATGCATCATGGTGGGACTGGGCATGGCACCGTCCAGATGGACGGTACAGATGAAACGCATACAGTTGTGGTGGATCCCACTGAGTAGACGGACGGTGAGGATCATCTTCCTGATCCCAGTAGCTGTAACGCTACTGGGCAGGAGACAGCCACGATAGGTGGGTCCCATGTGGAGCCCACGTCCAGCATATATGTATATATTACATATATATATTAATTTATTTATATATTATTTTATATTTTATTTATTATCATATATCTCATATATATATATATATATATATATATAATATTTTAAAACAGTGCATCCAGCGTCACTGTCCAGACCTAGACGGACGGCTTGATGCACACGCATATTATGGTGGGCCCCACACGCTGCTTTGGTGGGATCCACGTCCAAAGAATGAATGGCATGGATCTAGTGCATATACCATGGTGGGCCCACATGTGTGGCCCACATCGGCCTCGGATCAAACCGATACTTGTGTTTTCCTTCGATCAGGCCCGTCCAAACGGACTGCCATGTGGGCCACTCGGTGGACGGCATGGATAAAATACATACTTCATGGTGGGCCACACACACACACATCAAGTGGGCCATCAACAAGGAAAGGGGAAGAGCAAGATAGATAGAGAGAAGGAGAGAGAGATCGGCGTAGTGGAGGGGTCCCTCCACTATGGGCCCCTCATATGACTACAACACATACATTAAATTGGGTCTCATCACAAGTGGGTCATCAAATTGAAAATCAATGGTGGATCACCCACCTATTGTACTCCTCCTTGATCCCTTGGACTCCTATACTCCTTGCCTTCACTTTTGATGGAGGTTAATGGTGATTGGAAGGTTGAGATGGGAGATGAGAAGGTGGGCCACACTTAGTATTTGGGAGAGAGCTTGGATGTTGGAGCTCTCATGGAATTGGAGAGTAAAGATAGAAATGAGAGAGAGAGAGATAGAAATAATTGATGAAAGGGATGGATGGAGTGGTTGTTGTAAGGAAAGGAGATAGAGAGGTAAGGTTTAGTTTGAAATTTGAAAAAAGAGGGATGGGTAGGGGAAGAGAGTGTTGACTTATGGAAAAAGGAGGGATATGTATTAGTACTTGAGGTATGGAGTTTACTTGACTTGATTGATTGATTGATTGATGGGACATGTTATAGAGATTTCCTGAAAATTTGTAACGCGCGGCGTTTTCCTCGAAATGAGCGTAGGCCCACAACTCCTAGCCTGGGTATCGAATCGGTACGTGAGTCGCGGCGTTGGAACCGCGGCGATGGTGCGGTTGCTAAGATACAAGTTTCAGGTCGAGCCGACGTCGGTATGCAGGACTCGGCTTAGGATCACGCGTAAACATCGGATACAGGTCGAGGGTTGCCGAAATTCGACCGGAAGGATTGCGGAAGCCTATGGAACGGTACAGACTATTATACGGGCCTTACACACGTCCTATACAAGGACACAATGTCCTACACAGGGACACAGTGTCCTACACAAGGACACAATGTATTCTCCCGTCGGAGGCTTACAACTAGGACTTGACGAGTTTGACACTCAAACTTTGAATCTCAATCCCACACAAGGAAATGGATTTAGACGCAGTAGACTCTGAGTACTTACAAATAAGTGGTTGAGTCTCATTCTTACACAATGTGAAGATATTCAATAATGATGAAGAGTCTTCGACTCCCTTTGAATCGCAACATGCTATGATGTTGATGAATGCTCCGAGGTTGTGAGGTTTAGGGTTTGGATCTTCTCTATCTAAGTAGTATGATTTAAATCCATAGAGAAGGTTCTCATGAGCTATGCATTCAAGAGTTCCAACACTTAGGATTTTGGTTGGTTGGTAACTCAGTGAATGCTAGAGTTCATTATTCAATCCAAGTAAAGAAGATGATGAGTTAGTGCTTGTGTTAAGGATTGAATGATGAACTTTAATGGGAAAGAGAGAGCGAGTAAGAGGATATGTAGATCTTATAATAACAGGCTCAAACTCTCTTGGATTCTAGCTCATTTTACAAAGAGCAACACTAGTGTATTTATAGAGTTGAAATCCCAATGGTAAAAAAATGGACAGAAATCTGACATTTTCGATGTCATCGAAGGGTGTTCGATGTTATCAAAATTTGAATTTTGATATTATCGAACCATCTTCGATTGCATCGACTCTCTACTTAAGATATTCATTTGAGAGTAGGATGGATTCTAAATGTTTTTCATCAAGAATCTTTCGATGATATCGACGTGCACTTCAATTCATCGAGGGATGCTCGATTCCATCGAGATTTCTTTTGTAAAATACACAAAGGTTGCCAGACAATTTTGTCCCCTGTTTGATTCCATCAAAGAGTCCTTCAATCCATTAAAATTTGAATTTCGATGGTATTGAATGGTCTTCGATGAACTCGAAGAAAATAAGTTTTCTTTGAAAGCTTGCTAGACAAAACTGAGTTAGTTTCGATGCTATCAAATAAACTTCAATGTCATCGATAACTTAGTCTTGATAACATCGAGGATCACTTAAAGTATTTTCTAATTCTTTGGAAGAGGTCCAAGGTTGAAGTAATCGAAGGCCATTCGATGTTATCGAAGCATGGACTTCGATGATATCGAATAGCTATTGATGTTATCGAGGTTTCCAGCATATCTTTCATTTTATTGCTGGACAGAATGGGCGTTCGTTTGATACTATCGAACGATGTTCAATGTTATCAAATATTCCGTCGATTGCAGTTCGATGTACTCGATCAGGACTTGTGATTTTTCCAGTTTTATTTCTTTCTTTCATTTATACTCATTGTGCATTATACACCAACTTGACCAAAAGATGTTTTAATTCTTTTTATAGGATAAGTTGGGATTATATAGGGGCATATACCTGCTAGGGTTTGTTGTGGGATAATGAGGGTATGGTTTACCAGTTTAAGCTTGATCATGGCCTTTATCTTTGTTGAGGCTTGGTCTTAATGTCTTCATTTAAGATCTCACTTGGATTGACAGACTTAACACTCACGTATATTGACAAACAAGGGCACTTTCAACCATGGCTGTTACTTATTGTTATGGGTAAAAATATATTGACCAAGGAGAAGGGGTCAACTCGGACATATGTGCCCGTTGTATGATTAACCAACGCCAGACGTGCAAGGAGCTCCTTAACGACTAGAACTATAATCCATTGCTGGTTTAATCATTTATTCCCTGAGCTCGGCCATCAAAAGACGAAGTATCTCTGCTTCCATCAGATGTCGAACCCTTCCACAGTCCCATCCATTTTCGAGTTGTTGATCGGATCATCTCCTGGTAAGGGTTCCCGAGGTGTGACTATGTACTAGACATGAATCTGAGCTTCTACATTCAGGAAAGCCTTGCACCGTACGATAAGATGACGATGATGGTCATCCCGATTTCGTTTATATTATACCAAGGAATGAAGCTCAGTCTCAACGCTCGGATACAACGTTCGAGGGAAGGTCGACAAGTCAGTGATCCACTTAACGTTAAGGGAAAAGCTCAACCACGGCTCACCAGAAAATCCAGGTTGGAAGATTACTCCTTGAGATAGCTATATAGGTCACCTCGGATGCTCGACCTCGACCTCCTACTACATGTTTCTACTAATTCTGACTATTCAGATCTTATCAAAGAGATCTATCCGAGGTCTCGGCTAAAGATCTCATAAGATAATTACAACACGGATGTATCCGAGATCTCAGTCGAAGATCTCAGAAGATAATTATGACACCCTTGGGATATGATTCCCTCTACGATACACACCTTCTAAACCGGGAAATTCCCATCTGCGCAACCGCACCCATAAGGCTATAAATAAGAGCCCCTTTAATGGTGAAAGATATACACAATTCTATGCTCAAATCATACCCAAAGCCCTACATTCTACCAAATATAATTTACCTATCTGACTTTGGCATCGGAGGGTCCCCTGTTGCAGCTAAGGTCTCCTTTGTCTTCTTTGTGTGCAGGTACTCAAAGGTCTTAGAAGGGTTAACCAGATTTTTGCATCAACAGTTTGACACCGTCTGTTGGAACGACATTAAAAATCGTCCCCCTCATCTACAGTGCCCCAACAATAGCGAAAGGGAGAAAGAAAGCCCAAACCACTACTATTACACCCCGATCTTGCATTAGCAGAATAGTTGGTAGACCATCAGGAGCAACCTCCTAACTTCAAGCTGATTCTGCATCCACAAGTCCAATACAGCAGTCCCGGAATCGGGGAGGTCAGCTTGTCTCTTTGGAGCATCAAGTTAAAGCACTAACAAATAACATTGAACATATGAGGTAGATGCTAGAGTGACATAATCCTCCTCCCATTTGGGAGGCTGATGATCGAGCAGCTACTGAAATCTCGGCGTCGTCTCAAGCACCTGCAGGTTCCCAGAGGAACAAACAGGCTCATGAGGTGTTGAACTATGCAACCTCCCATGCCTCGGGAACTTCTACACTGGCTACCTCCGATCTACGTCATGCGTTAGAGAAGAAGCAGCATGGTAAGGCTCCTGAGGTAGTGGCCGAGAACGAGGACCCCTGGGAAGCCGAACTCAACGAGCTACAAGATGAGATCGGTGACATATGGCAAGCCTATCACGCACACACTCCGACCTCGATAGAAGCTATCTTGGAGGAAACTAAGTCGTTGTTCATTGACGATATCATGCAACCTCAGCTCCCATCTAGATTCAGGATGCCGCAGATTACTCCATATTCCGGGTCCACTGACTCGACCGAGCATCTAGAATCTTTCACGGCGTGGATGGAGCTTCATGGTGCCTTGACCGCAGTGATATGCCATGCATTCTCCCTAACTCTGTCAAGAGCAGCTCAACCAAAGTCTATCAGCTCGTTCGCATAGCTCAGAAAGACCTTCATTACCAACTTCATTGGAGGAAAAGAAAGGCAAAAGCCAACAACTCAACTCCTTAGCATCCTTCAGAAGGAGGACAAGCTATTGAAGGACTACATCAAGTGCTTCAACTTGAAAGTATTACAAGTGGAGGGCTACTCAGATCATATCGCCCTAGCTGCTATGATGGCTACCCTGAAGGAAGGAAGGTTCCTCTTCTCGCTCAACAAGAATCCCTCAACGACATTGGTTGATCTTCTCAACTGATCCCATAAGTACTCCAACGCCGAAGAATTATTTAGCTCGCAGAAAGCCACCAGGAGTAGAGGAAGCTCGATCAGGGAGAACCAACCTAAGGAATAACAAGCATCAGCTCCAAGTAACAAGCGTAGAAAGAACGATGACCCGACTGGGGGTCAACATCCAAGCAGACGACCCAAGAGCAGATTTCACTCTTACACTCCCTTCAACGCTATGCCCGAGCAAGTCCTCATGGAAGTTCGGGACAAGCGACTCCTTAAATGGCCGAATCAGATGAAGGCTGATGCCAATAAGTGGGATAAACCAAAGTACTACCACTTCCACCATGACCATGGTCATTTCACCAGTGATTACTTCAACCTTAAAAGAGGAGATTAGAGCCCTCATCTACAACAAACATCTGCGAGAGTATGTTAATATGAGGGAAGAACGGTCGGATCGAAAGAACGAGCAACCCAATAATGGTAACAACAACGAGGCTATAAGAGAAATTCGCACCATCTTCCATGGGTCTGTAAGAGGTGGAGACTCGAATTGAGCTCATAAAACTCATGCTCAGAGCATCAGCCATAGTAGTTCGGAACACCAGGTCCACCTCACCTACAGACCTCCAAAGGAGTAGAAGGTCATCTCGTATAAACTCACCTTCATCGAAGAGGACGTCAGAGAAGTCCACCATCCTCGTGACGATGCCTTAGTGGTGGCCATGACCATAGCCAACTGCAAAGTGTTTCAGATTTTGTGGACATCGACAGCTTGGTTGACATCCTTTACTGATGCCTTCGATAAAATGGGGGTCGGAAGGTCCCGACTCCGACCTATTAAAACTCCTCTGCTCGAATTCACAGGGGACAGTATCACCTCCAAAAGATCTATATAGCTTTCGATCACTGCGGGAGAGGGACGAAACCAGATGAAGAAGACGATCGACTTACTTATGGTTGACTGTCCTTCTATCTACAACGTCATCCTCGAGCGATCCTCCCTCAACAACATGTGAACAGTAGTATCAACATACCATCTCACAATGAAATTTCTGACTGAGCACGGTGTCAGGCAGATCAGATGAGATCAGCAGGAAGTTCGCCAGTGCTACTCCAGGGCTTTAAGGATGCATCACCGCATGATGGCCATCACTTCTCTTAATCCTTAGGAAGAGTCACTCGAAAGAGGGTCTCTAGTCGAAGACCTCGTAGCCATGCCCCTTAGTAATTCCAACCTGACCCGCACTGTACAAGTTGGATTATCGTTAGCTCTAGGACTGAGGGACAAGATCATGGACCTCCTCCAGTGCAACATTGTTTTCATTTGGTCCCACTAGGACATGCCCGGCATCAGCCTGGAAGTGATGGTCCATAAGCTAAACGTCAACCCTAACCACTGACCAATGAGATAGAAGTGACGAGCATTCGAACCAGAACGATATGCCATCATTGGGTAGGAGCTCGATAAGCTCCTAGAAGTCGGATTCTTTGAGAAGGTCTACTATCCCAATCAGTTCACCCATATTGCCTTAGTGAAGAAATCCAATAGGAAATGACGGGTCTGTGTTGACTACGCAGTCCTGAACAAGGCCTTTCCTAAGGATAACTTTTCACTTTCGAGGATCGATCAACTGATCAATAGTACTGTAGGGCATGAGCTCCTTGATTTTATGGATGCGTACCCAGGTTACAATCAGATCGTAATATAACCATATGATAAGCAGAAGATGACCTTCATCACCAACAAGGGGATCTATTGCTACAAAGTCATGCCCTTTGGACTAAAGAACACTGGAACCATGTATCAGCTACTGGTCAACAACATCTTCACTCAACAAATCGGAAACTCTATGGAGGTTTATGTCAACAACATAATCGTCAAGAGCATCAAAGCTACAAATCACACCACTAACCACGAGGAGTTGTTCACAATCCTATGAAAATATCAGATGAAGTTGAACTCGAGAAAGTAGGCCTTCGGTGTTGGCTCGGGTAAGTTTCTTGGCTTTCTGGTCAACTAGAGAGGGATTGAGGCAAATCCCACAAGATTCAAGATCTACTAGATATGAGCTCGCTAAGGATGATGAAAGAAATTCAGTTCCTCACTGGAAGGGTTGCTGCTCTCAATCGCTTCGTCTCCCGAGCCACCGAGAAGTGTCTCCCTATCTTCTAGTAGTTGAAGGGAAAACAGAAGGTAGAATGGATAGAGGACTATAACTTGGCCTTCCATCAACTCAAACAATACTTAGGATCACCTCCGCTACTTTCTAAACCTGAGCAAGGAGAGCCACTACTGCTCTACCTGAAGTCTTGGCCGTAGCGATCGACTAGATGTTGTGGGTCAAATATTGCATATTAGAACCCATTTATTGCTTGGTTTTATGAACATGATAATGTTTAATGTTCTATTTTAATCATGTTTATGCCACAAGGTGAATTCAAGAGCTTGGATTGAAAAGGATTTTAAAAGCATGAATTTAACACTAAAAAATCACCAACGCCAAGATTGGATCTGATGAAATCAAGAATGAAGAATGCACACATTGAAGATCCAAGAAATCAAGTCAAGAATGAAGAAAATCAGAATTTTGAAGTGAAATTGTGTAATCCTCGACCATTCCTAGCCTCTGCTCGACTAGTCCAGGCTACGCTCAACCAGTCTTGGACACCGCTCGGGTAGTCGAAGCTCGACCGGTCGACGTGTCTTGACTCGAACTCCGGCGAGTAAAACAACTAAATTTTCATCCTGCTCGACCAGTCGAGGGTGTCCCATGACCGGTCAAGGATGGCCCACGACTGGTCGAGGACAAAACATGACTGGTCGAGGATGTCTCACAACCAGTCGAGCGTTACGCAATTTTTGCACAGACTGCGTAAATTTGAGATAGTTTCCAAAAATTTCCACTCGATGCGAAAGTATAAGACCTAAAACTATAAATAGGGGTCCCTAAGGCATCCCTAAGCATCATTTAAGGGTTTGAGGAGTGGAGCAAAAGCGTAGAGAAGCCGTCGCCAAGAGTTTTTCTTCCTTTCCTTAGTTGTTTTTATGCTTTTATTAAGAGATTTTAGTTCAATCATGTCTATGGTTGGTTAAACCTTTTAGATAGGGATAAGAGGTGAAGCTTGTAGCGTGATGGGATGTTTCTATTGCTTTGATTCATGTTTATATTGAACTCTCTTTGATTTTGGTTTGATTATAAGGAATACTTTCAGTCTTTAATGGTTTGTTCTGATTCAAATTACAATGGATCTGCAATAGCTTTGAGTATGTTCTTTTCATGTATTGAGATTATGAATTTAAAAAATCTTGTTGTTCGCCATCGTCCCTTGGGCATGATCGGATGATGAAATCCTCCTTAACTTTCACAAATCTCTCAGATTGGTTTTGGGATTGGTAAATCCTGTTGTTTGCCTTGTCTCCTGGGCATGCTTTTGTGACAGAATCACTTCCAGTTCTCACATCTCTCATCCATTAAGAACTAGGTCAAAGGAAGTTCAGATTTGATTTTACTGAGATATCTTCCAATTGAATAGGATGAGACTCTAATTCCAATCATGTGACTTGAATCAAATATAGATCTCCCTGATCTCTACAAGTGGATCCTTGGAAACCCTAGTTTCCCACCTTTGAATTTCTTAAGTTTTTCATTATATCTCTCACAATTACTCTCTATATTTCCAGATTTAGGTTTACATCTTTTTCTAGTTCTAGTTCTAGTTTCTTTCAGAAGACGCACAAGTTCAGTCCCTGTGGATTCGACATCAGTCTTACCAAGATTATTACTACATTGCGACCCTACACTTGGGGTTGTGAACAAGTTTTTGGCGCCGTTGCCAGGGACTAACGGTTGCATTTTTCTGAGATTTTCCAGTTTTATAATTAGGTTAAGATTAGAGTTTGTTTTTTGTTTTTAGAAACTTTCTAATTCTAAGATTTCTTTTATTTTTAGAAACTAACTTATTTTCTATTTCTGGGTTTATAACTTTCCTTTTCGTTTTTAAAAACTAGTTTACTTTCTATTTTTATTTTAGAAACTTTCTAATTTTAGAATTTCTGTTTTTAGAAACTGACTTGTTTTGTTTTATTTTGTAGGATTTTAATTAGGAACTTCTAAATTGGTAACTTCTTTCCAATTCTCTCTCTCTCTCTCTCTATATATATATATATATATATATAGACTTCTATTTCCTTTCTTTCTTTTAGGTTTAGGTTAGAATTTGAAATTGAGGGCTGAGAGTGTTTCATGCCTAAGTGGGTCCGTGATAACACTCAACGTCTTTTGAGTGAAGGAGGATTGGTTGAGGGGTTATCTATCCATCACAGGATTAGACACCACTTGAGATCCTCAGAGTTAATTAAGGTTATGGCTGCCAATCAACCGGCAAGACAACCTCAACTTTGGGTCGAGGAAGTCCAGGATGAGAATGAGGTGCATTAAGCACTCCCGCATCGTACTTTGTGAGATTATTTATAACTGGTAGGGGTGTGCACGCTCTCATGCATGGTTTTTCTAGAAAATACGGGACACATGGATATCAGGCTAGGGATGATCCAACTCCTTCTAAATTCCATGGACTTAAATTTGAAAGTCCATACCTACACTTAAAGAGTTTGATGAGATTATATCCACTTTATATTTTCCAAATGTGTCTGAGGACACAGTCAGGCTGAAACTCTTTCCCTTTTCTTTGAAAGAGAAGGCTAAGACATAGTTTCATAAAGAAATGGAATCATGAACTTTGCCCAAAGCCTTGGAAGATCTATTGTTTTTTCCACATCATAAAATGAACACCCTTAGAAAGGCAATCATGAACTTTGCCCAAAAGGAGGATGAAACATTCTTCCAATGTTGGGAGCAGTTCAAGGATCTTGTCAGTTCATGCCCACAATACGGTTTTTAAACGTGGCGCAGTATACACTTTTTCTATGATGGACTGACATCTTCCATGCACCAATTGGTTGAGACAATGTGCAATGGGGAATTCATGAATAAAAATGTCGATAATGTGTGGGACTACTTAGATAGACTTGCTGAAAACGCACAATCATGGGACATTTACCCAAAATCAAGCACCACTTCTAGGCCCACTCAATCAAAGGAGGGGCAGATTATACCTTCTGAAAGAGGATAATGATATCAATGCTAAAGTGTCTAATCTCATAAGGAAATTTGAGGCCATGGAACTAAAGAAGGATAAGGTTAAGGAAACTATTTGGGGTATTTGTGCTTGCAATGTTCACACAACTGAAAATTGTCCAACAATTCCTGCCTTTCAAGAGGTGTTGAATGAGCAATCCAATGTCGTGAATAATTATCAAAGACCTTTCAATGGACCTACCTCCAATACATACAATCCTAACTGGAGAAATTATCCAAACTTCAGTTAGAGGAATGGACAAACTACTACCCCTCAAGGTATCTTTAATCAAATTCCAAATCAAAGGAAACCTCAAGAGGATCCTGTTCTAAAACATATTTAAGACCAAGAGCTAATTAATCAGAATTTGGTTCAATCAAGGTATGCTACAAGTCTTTCAAGACCTCATAAATGCCATACAAGGACTTAAGACTAAAAGTGCGATTGGTAATAAAGGGGATGCTTCTTGCTTAACCTCACCCCAATCCCAAACTGCAATATGAGATAAATGATCACAAATCTTTAAATCAGATGGAGTAAGCTAAATCTATCACCACTCTTAGGAGTGGGAAGACCATTGACAAAACTATAAAGGTTAGGGCTGAAAAGCCTAAGGACCCAGAAAAGGACAACGATGATAGACCTAGCAGTACTCTACAAGAATTAGAACTGGAACTTCAGGGCAAGCCAATTGCACCATTCTCCCAATGGTTAATTACACCAAAATCTCTATCTAACTCTTAGGACATTCTAGAGGTGTTGAAATAAGTGAATGTCAACATCCCTCTACTGGACGCGGTTAAACAAATACCTTCGTATGCCAAAATTTTGAAAGACTTATGTACAAACAAAAGACGTTAAAATATTTAAAACAAAATCTTTTTAACTAAAAAGTGAGTGCCATCCTAAAGCAAGATGTGTCATAGAAATGCAAAGATCCCGGTAGCCCAACCGTCGTTTGTGTAATTGGGAATTACTGAATTGAGCACGCACTTCTTGACTTAGGAGTGAGCGTAAATCTGATCCCTTACTCGGTCTACAAATAATTAGGTTTGAGTGAATTGAAACCCACCTTAACCACATTACAACTTGCTGATCACTCAGTTCGTGTACCGAGGGGGGTAATTGAGGACGTGTTGGTCCAGGTTGACAGATTCTACTACCTGATAGATTTTATCATCTTAGATATGCAACCCATCACTAAATGAGCACTCAAATTCCCATGATTCTTGGTCGTCCATTCCTCGCCACTTCAAACGTAATCATTAATTGCAGGATGAAGTCATGAGTATGTCTTTTGGGAATATGACATTGGAGTTGAATATCTTTTTCAACACAGGCAAACAGTTAGAGGATGAAGATGATTTTCACGATATTAACCTGATTGATTCTTTCGTGGAGGATAGAGTACTTCTGACCTTATCCTCTGATCCTCTAGAGACTTGCTTGGCCTACTCCCATGATTTAGATGATGATATGATTAGGGAGACGGGTGTCATGCTCGATACTGTGCCAATACTTGAAGTTAACCAGTGGAGGCCCTAATTTGAAGAATTTCCCCAAACTGATGTAGTACCTATACCATCTAACCTCAAGGCACTGAAGCTTGACCTAAAACCTTTGCCCTCTTATTTGAAATATATCTATTTAGGTCAAGATGAGACATACCCGGTGGTGATTTCTTCCCACCTTGAGCAAGAACAGGAGAGTATGCTCATCTCTACTCTCATTGAGCATAAGGGAGCCCTTGGATGGTCGATTGTGGACCTCAAGGGAATTGACCCTTCAATTTGTACTCACTACATTTATCTTGAGGATAATGCAAAGACCTCTCGATAATCACAATGTAGACTAAATCCAAACATGAAAGAAGTGGTTAAGGTTGAGGTTCTTAAACTATTAGATGTAGGTATCATATACCTTATATCCGATAGTCAATGGGTGAGTCCAACTCAGGTAGTTCCTAAGAAGTCCAGAATCACCATCGTAACCAATGCCAACAATGAACTCATGCCAACTAGAGTTACTATTGGTTGGAGAATGTGTATTGACTACAGGAAGTTGAATACCAATACAAGGAAGGACCACTTTCCTTTACCCTTCATTGATCAAATTTTGAAAAGGCTAGCTGGCCATTCCTATTATTATTTCCTTGATGGATATTCGGGCTACAATCAGATAGAGATAGCCCCTGAAGATCAAGAAAAGACCACATTCACATGTCCCTTTGGCACCTTTGCTTACCAAAGGATGTCATTAGGACTACGTAATGCCCCCGCCACTTTTCAGCGATGCATTATGAGTATATTTTCTGACATGGTGGGGCAATATCTAGAGGTCTTCATGGATGACTTCTCTGTCTTTGGTCCATCTTTCAACGATTGCTTAAAGAATCTTAAATGTGTTCTGAAAAGATGTGAAGAAAAGAATTTGGTACTCAATTGGGAGAAGTGTCATTTCATGGTTCGTAAGGAAATTATCCTTGGACATATCATTTCGTCCAAGAGAATTGAAGTAGATAAGGCTAAAATTGATCTTATCTCTAACCTACCTCCACCCAAGAACATACGAGACATGTGATCTTTCCTAGGACACGACAGTTTTTACAGGAGATTCATAAAGGACTTTAGTCACCTCTCTCGTCCTTTATGTAATCTACTTCAAAAGGATGCACCATTCGAGTGGACTGAGCAATGTCAGAAAGCTTTTACAAAGCTCAAGGGCATGTTAACCACTGCACCTATTATGCAGCCACCCGGTTGGAGCCTTCCTTTTGAACTTATGTGTGACGCGTCTGACTATGCTCTTGGGGTGGTCCTAGGCCAGAGAAAAGAAAAGAAGCCATATGTTATACACTATGCAAGTAAAACCCTAAATCCTACCCAAGTGAATTACTCAACTACAGAGAATAAACTCTTAGTTGTAGTGTTCGTTATGGACATATTTAGGTCTTACTTGATCGGATCCAAGATCGCCATTTACACAGATCATGCGACACTTAAGTATCTTCTTTCTAAGAAGGATGCTAAGCCCCACCTGGTAAGATGGATCCTTCTACTCCAAGAATTTGATTTGGAAATAAAAGATAAAAAGGGAGTAAAGAGCGTAGTGGTTGACCATCTTTCCCGCCTTGATCTATCTGATTCCCTTGAGATGACACATATAAATGACATGTTCCCTAACGAACAATTGTTCAAAGTCTCCAATTCACCTTAGTTTGCTGATATTGCTAATTATCTTGCCACAGGTTTCACGCCGACACATTGGACTACACAAGATAAGAAAAAAAATTTCGCCGAGGTTCATAAGTTCTTCTAGGATGATCTATATTTGTTTAAATATTATCCAGACCAAATCTTAAGGAGATGTGTGCCAGACAATGAACACTAAAGTGTCATCTCCTTCTATCACTCTCAGACTTGTGGTGGTCACTTTTCTGCTAAAAAGACCACAACTAAGATTTTACACTGTGGCTTTCATTGGCCCACTATATTCAGGGACACTCATGAGTTTTGCAAAGCTTGTGAGCATTATCAGAAGTTAAGAGCATTGTCCCATCAAAATATGATGTCTTTAAACTCCATTCTCATCATAGAAGCATTTGATTGCTGGGGCATCGATTTCATGGGACCATTCCCCCAATCTTTTGGAATTTTATATATTTTGCTCACCGTAGACTATGTCACTAAATAAGTCGAAACGATTCCGTGCAGGAACAATGACCATCAAACGGTCATTAAATTCTTAAAAGAGAACATTCTTTCCCTGTTTGGAACGCCTCGGGCCATCATTAATAATGAAGGCTCACATTTTTGTAATAGGCCATTTGCAAACTTAATGAAGAAATATGGCATCTCCTATAAAGTGAGCATTCCATACCACCCACAAACAAGTGGGCAAGCTAAGATTTTCAATAGGAAAATTAAACACATCTTGGAAAAGACGGTTAACCCTAACCTTAAGGATTGGTCAATTCGATTGACCGATGCCTTATGGGCTTACCGTACCATATTTAAGACTCCTATTGGAATGTCTCCCTTTAGACTTGTCTATGGGAAGGCTTACCACTTGCCTATAGAGTTGGAACATAGAGCTTACTGGGCGATCAAAAATTTAAATTTCAATTTAGATAACACTTGCTCGCTACGCAAACTTCAATTGAATGAACTCGAAGAAATCCGAAATGATGCGTACGAAAACTCAAGAATTTATAAGGACAGGATAAAGGTGTTTCATGACCAACACATTCTTTGGAAATCATTCATACTAGGTCAGAAAGTCCTCTTGTATAATTCTCTGTTACATCTCTTTCCGGGTAAACTCTGATCTCGTTAGACCGACCCTTTCACTATTACCAATGTTTATCCTCATGGGGCTGTCGAGATTCGAAATCCAACCAATGGCAATGAGTTTAAAGTAAATGGACATCGATTAAAGTCATTTATTATGAAATTTATTTCAAATGATATGTCCATACCTCTGAATGATCCTGTTTATCAGGATTGATCTCCTAGCCTGGCGGAAGTGTAGTTAAGTTTATTGCTTTCTGCCGTTCTAGGATAGTTTGCTTCTGCCATTCTAGGATAGTTTGTTTCAGTTGTTAGGATAGTTTTCTTTTCGGTTGTTAAACTCTTGTATTAACCCACCTTCACGCTGAGATCCTTTGAAAAAAGCTTCAAAATTCCTTCATCAGGTACTATCTTTCCATCACTTTTCCTTCAATTATGTGGTCTCTTTCGCAAATCATGTTTTTTTTCTTTTACATTGAAGGCAATATAGATTTTAGGTTGGGGATGGGAGATTAGGTAACCTAATCAGTATTTTCTCAGTTTTGAGCAAAATTTAAAAATTTTGAAAAATTTTCAATGTTTATCTGTTTTAAGTTGATGATATGATATAAATCGAATTTTGAATTGTTGGAGTTGGAGCAACTAAGTAACCTATCACTTATGGTTCTTACATTCAATTGATTAAGAGTAAGTTTGAATATTATGTTATTCAAATTGTTTTTTATGAATAGTACTAGATTTTCTGGTTGTTAGTATGATGATCATTGAAAGATATTGAGAACCGAGTCCGGAGAATTTTATCCACCTTAAAAGAAGAAAAAGAACCAGTTAAAAAAATAGGAGATTGACAAAGAAGTCATAAAGAATGAAGAATGACAACATCTTTGAGGAGAATGAAAAATGTCTTTGAAAAGGATGTAATGTCTAAAGAAGAGGAATAAATACAAATAACCGTCGATATAAAATCAAAAACTGGAAAAAGAAGGAAAATAAGATAAGTTCGGAATCAGTACTTGTGTTTTCAACCAATCTTGAAGTGATGAGCATGATTAACATTATGAAAAGATAGTATTTTCACTGAACACTTTGAAAAACTCGATATGCGAACTACGCTCTGACCTAATGGATAAATGACTTATTTGATTGATTGCTTATGTGATTTAACTCTAGTTCTTCAAAATCTCAATTTCTCATCTTGAGACTACTCATTCATACTTGATTACACAAAAGATCATTTTCAGAAAAAGGTTGGAACATTACACATTAAGGTTCATTTTTCGCATACTTTGCTCGGGACTAGCAAAATGCTAGTTGGGAATTGTGTTGTGGGTCAAATATTGCATATTAGACCCCATTTATTACTTGGTTTTATGAATATGATCATGTTTAATATTCTATTTTAATCATGTTTGTGTTGTAAGATGAATTCAAGAGATTTGATTAAAAAGGATGTTTAAAGCATGAATTTAACACTCAAGAATCACCAAAGCCAAGATTGGATCTGATGAAATGAAGAATGAAGAATGATCACACTGAAGATCCCAGAAAATTAAGTCAATAATGAAGAAAATTGAAGTTTTGAAGTAAAATTGCATAATCCTCAACCAGTCCTGGCCTCTGCTCGACCAGTCCAGACTACGCCTGACCAGTTCTGGACACTGGTCGACCAGTCAAAGCTCGACCGGTCGAGGTGTCTCGATTCGAACTCCAATGAGTAAAACAATAAAATTTTTGCCCAACTCGACCAGTTGAGGATGGCTCATGACCTGTTGAGGATGTCCCACGACCAGTCGAGCGTTACGCAATTTTTACGTAGACAGCGTAAATTTGAGACAGTTTCCAAAAATTTTCACTCGGTGCGAAAGTGTAAGACCTAAAAATATAAATAGGGGTCCTTAGGGAATCCCTAGGCATCATCTAAGGGTTTGAGGAGTGGAGAAAAATCATGGAGAAGGCATCGCCAAGAGTTTTTCTTCCTTTTGTTAGTTGTTTTTATGCTTTTATTAAGAGATTCTAGTTCAATCATGTCTATGGTCGGTTAAACCTCTTAGCTAGGGTTAAGAGGTGAAGCTTGTAGCATGATGGGATGTTTCTATTTTTTTGAGTCATGTTTATATTGAACTCTCTTTGATTCTAGTTTGATTATAAGGAATACTTTCAGTCTTTAATGGTTTGTTGTGACTCAAATTACAATGGATCTATGATAGCTTTGAATATGTTCTTTTCATGTATTGAGATTATAAATTTAGGAAATCCTGTTATTCACCATCGTCCCTTAGGCATGGTTAGATGATGGAATCCTCCCTAACTTTCACAAATCTCTCAGATTGGTTTTAGGATTGGTAAATCCTGTTGTTTGCCTTGTCTCCTGGGCATGCTTTTGTGACGAAATCACTTCCAGTTCTCACACCTCTTATCCATTGAGAACTAGGTCAAAGGAAGTTCAGATTTGATTTTACTAAGATATCTTCCAATTGGATAGGATGGGACTCCGAATCCAATCTTGTGACTTGAATCAAACATAGATCTCCCTGATGTCTACAAGTGGATCCTTGGAAACCATAGTTTCCCACCCTTGAATTTCTTAAGTTTTTCATTATATCTCTCACAATTACTCTCTATACTTTCAGATTTAGGTTTACATCTTTTTCTAGTTATAGTTCTAGCTGCTTTCAGAAGACACACAAGTCCAGTCCCTGTGTATTCGACCTCGGTCTTACCGAGATTATTACTACATCGTGACCCTACACTTGGGGTTATGAATACTCGAACCTCATCCGAGAGCAAGGGGAAGCAACTCCCAGTGTATTACATCAGTAAGGCCTTAGTCCTAGCAGAGATCGGGTACCCAGACATCGAGAAACTCGCCTTAGCTCTGGTCGTGTCATCCCATCGCCTCTGACCCTACTTTCAGGCCCATACAATTACAGTCCTGACCAATCACCCCCTCTGTCAAGTACTTCAAAAACCCAGGGTGTAAGGGAGACTCATGGAATGGGCAATCAAGCTCAGTAAACTCGACATCAACTATCAACCTCGGACCACCATCAAAGGTCAAGTGGTGGCCGATTTCATTGTTGAATTCACCCATGGGCAAAACTTGGAAGTTGGTCCAAGCAGCAAAACCGACCAACTAGCCAAAGATGACTAAGTGGTCAAGCCCGACTCAACAACCTAGACATTGTATGTCGATGGCTCATCCAATTCTAAAGGCAGCGGGGTCGGGGTAGTCATTGAGGCTCCTGACCAAACCTGCACACAATATGCCTTAAGATTTAGATTCCAAACATCGAACAACGTGGCAGAGTATGAAACAATGCTTGCCAGACTCAGGCTGGTGGCAACAATGAGAGCTTAGAACCTAAAAATTCTATTGTGATTCACAACTCTTTGTCAACCAGGTTGCTAATGAGTACAGGCCAAGGAAGAAAGAATGACTGCCTAGCTACAAAAGGTTAGGGAACTTATGAGCAAGCTCCCCAAGTGTGGCATCAACTTGATCCCCAGGTCAGAAAATTCCAAGGCGGATACACTAGCGAAGTTGGCCACAACGGTCAAAGATGACATCCTGAGATTGATCCCGATCGAGTTTTTGACCGAGTCGAGCATTAACAAGTCCGATCCAGAAACAGTCCTTTTAGTAAATTTGGTCCTAAGCTAGATGGACTCGATAATCAAATATTTTTAGGAAGGCAAGCTACCCATAGATCGAATCGAGGCACGCAGGCTTTGGTCTAGATCAGCACGGTACATCATAGTTGGAGACACCCTGTATAAAAAGGGGTTCTCTCTACCCTATCTCAGATGTCTCTGACCTAAAGAGGCCAAGTATGTTCTAAAGGAAATGCATTAAGGGATTTATGACAATCACTCTAGCAGCCATGCCCTCGCCCATAAAGTCATTTGACAAGGATAACTCTGGCCGACCATCCGTGAAGATGCCAATAAATATACCTGAAGGTGTAACAAATGTCAGAGGTTCACGGTTATACCCCATCAACCTCCCAAGCAGTTGACCCCCATGACCGGACCATAGTTGTTTGCCCAGTGGGGGATAAACATTATTGACCCCTTGCTAATGGGTAAAGGTTAGACTAAGTTCACAGTTATCACGGTCAACTACTTCCTTAAATGGAACGAGGCCAAGCTGTTGGCCAAAATTACTGAGCAAAAGATCACAAATTTCATCTGGAACAATATAATCTACCGATACAAGATCCCACACACGATCGAACAATGAAAAACAGTTCGACAATGATCAGTTCTGAGGCATGTGTGGGAATCTCAAGATTTGAAATGCTTATTCGTCACCTCAGCACCCTCAAGCTAACGGTCAAGTGGAGGCAGTTAACAGGATCATAAAAAACCACATCCGAACTAAAATCGATAAAGTAAAAGGGACCTGGTCTGAAGAGCTCCCTTATGTCCTATCGGCATATCGGACCACTATTCAGATGACCACAGGAGAAAATTCGTTCTCCCTAGCCTTCAGAGTAAAGGCTGTTGCCCCAGTCGAGATAGGACTCCCCACTGCGTGGATTCGGTCTTACGATGAAGCTTAGAGTACAGAGTAGATGGCTCTGAACCTTGATTTACTCAAAGAGAGAGGGGACCAAGCTCAAATCAAGGTCACAACCCGGCAACAACATGTCACTCGATTCTACAATTCTTGAGTAAGGGTGAGAGAGTTCCGAGCTAGAGATTTAGTCATCCTCAGAATCTTCCAAAACATCAAGGAACCTGGTTCGGGGACTCTGGGGCTTAACTAGGAAGGACCCTACAAGATAACGGGCACAACCTGACCTGGAACTTATCGACTCAAAGACATGGAGGGACAACCTCTGCTACATCTATGGAACATCGAGCATTTGAAGATCTACTATCCGTGAAAACTGATTAAATCTTACGTCGGGATCTACATATCTACTGTTTGAAATCTACAATAATCGACCTACTAAGTCAGAATATGCATGTCTATTGTTTATAACCTACAATAAAAATCCCAAGGCTGGAAATTTTAAACTTATATTTGTTGTCTACACTATTCGAACTACATAGTCTACTGAGGACTTACCTTGGTGTAAGGAAAAACAGTCCTCTCACTAATTGTTCAACCCTCAAAGAAGAGGTCGGGCCATTAATTGATTCTACTATATGGTCTACTATAAGTGCTATGTTGTATATCAAGCAACCTATATTGTCAAATTTTGTAGTGACAAACCACTTTGGAATGATGGACTTGTTCATGATGGAAAGTTTACCTTCATACGAAGATGTGTTACAAGCCATGAAGACTGTTATATCTACATCAACTTCATGTCCAACATCAACTTCAAGTTTAAGACTAAGTTCAATTACATGTTCAAGTTCTAGAACAAGTTCAAGTGCTACTTCAAATGCAAGATCAAGTTTAAGTACACTTCATAGTCTAGAAAAAGATCAAGTTTCAAGTATACAAGTTCAATCTTCAAATACTTCAAGAAGAAGATCTACTGGATCTATCAAAGCTACAAGTTTAATGTTTAACATTTCAGGTATAATTGACCCTAGAAAGACCTTAGGTTTAGGTCATTCATATTGCACATTTAATTTGGGTCATTATGCTTATTATAGGCTTTACTTCGACTAGTCCTAGTCAATGTTCGACTAGTCTAGCCTCTGGCTCGACCAGTCCAGGGTTTTTCTTGATCAGTCCAGATTTAAATTAAAATTTTCTGAATTTTCTGGAAAGTCCTCAACCAGTCGAGTACCCTGCTCAACTGGTCGTGAAGACTGGCTCGACTCGAACTCCAGCAACCATTTTGAGCCCCACTCGACCAGTTGAGTACCATGCTCGACTAGTCGAGGGTCAGTTTTATCCGATCGTGCCAGAATTTTTAAAATTTGCCTTCTCCCAGTAGACCAGTTGAGGGAACCATTTTTCAGCCTATAAATAGAGGACTTTTCTCAGGTTTTTTATTCATTCCAATCTAATTCAAGCCACCACTCTGAGAGATAAATTCTTGTGATTGTCAAGATATTATACAGTAATTTAAGATTCTTTTTATAGCTTTTTGATTTCTAATTTCTTGGTCTGTTACTACTTTAATCTGATTTGATAAAAGGGAATTCTAATCTACCCATTTTGAGATTCAAGAAATTGAATCAAAGTAGCCCAAGGTTGGATTAATTTATAATTCATTTAGACCTAGAACCCTTCCATTTGTGTGATTGAATATTGGACATCTTCATTTTCAAAGAAGCGGTTCTATCGGGCTACATCAAAAGAGAATCTTCAGATAAGTATTTGATTTACAGCTTTTGATTTTTGAGATTGCCAGAAAATCTCTATTGTGGTTTTGACTAAGATAACTAGAAAATCTCAGCGTAAGATTTTAAATTCTGGTAGCCCATTGAAAACACAATTGTAAAGGTTTTAAGGTAAACCTTGGAAAACCTTCTTTCATAGTGAAAGCCAATATCACGTGGGTAGTGATTATTGGGAGTGGAGTAGGTGTGGCTATTTTAGAATAGTTGGTATGCACACCGAACCACTATAATTCTTAGAGTTGGGTGGATGATGATGTATGTGATTTATGTGCGGTGAATGCTTGTATTTATTTCATTTACTTGTAGTGAATGTTGTAATAGTTAGATTTGTTTCAATTACTTCTTATATTAGTTTGAGTTTTTGATCCTTACTAAGTTTAAGAAATCAGGTTGTCTTACCATAAGCTTTGGCTTTTGGTGTAAGGTTGTCCTTTGAACAATGTTTGTATCAACCTCTCAATACTATTGCAATTGAGGTTGTAATTTGTTTCAGCTATCTGCATTTATATTCCTCATTTATTTTTTATTTGGCATAGTCCTATTCACTCCCCCCCTCTCCCCCTCTAGGAGTGAGAGCTTGCCCTTTTCAAGTGGTATCAAAGCGAAGTGGCTCATTCTATTGGATTTATTTCCTGAGCTTATCAACCTAGAGCTTTCAGTATGTCAAATTTTAATAGCCTATCTATTACTAGGCCACCACCGTTTGATGGCTCCAACTATGCTTATTGGAAAGCCAGGATGAGGATATTTCTGAAATCCATTGATGAAAGCGTATGGCAAGACACAGTGACTAGATGGAATCCACCAATGTCTGAAGTTCTATGCAGTGATGGAATCAAGTCCCTAAAGGAAATACCGTCTTATATGTGGACTACTCTTTAAAAAAATGAGAGCAGTAAGAATGCTAAGGCTTTAAATGTAATCACTTGTACACTATCACCTGATGAATTCAAAAGAATCATTTCTTGTGATACTGCTAAACAAGCCTGAGACATTCTTGAAATGACACACGAGGGTACATCTATTGTAAAAAAGTCTAAAGTTCAGATCCTCACCACTAGGTTTGAGGAAATTCGTATGGAAGAAAATAAATCTTTCATAGACTTCTATACGAAACTAAATGACATAGTCAACTCTATGTGGGGTCTTGGACATGGTATCCCAGAAAGCAAAGTCTGTGCAAAAATACCATGATCACTTCCTAAGAGATTTAATTCCAAGGTGACTGCCATTCAGGAACTTAGAGACATGGATCATATGAAGGTTGAGGAACTTGTTGGTTCACTTCAAACATATGAGTTAAATTTCAAAGCTCTAAAAGGTAAGTCTATAGCTCTTAAATCATCCAAATCTATTTCTCATGATAGTAATGTTAATTCTGATTGTGAAAACTCGAACGATGATATGGCTTTACTTGCGAAAAAGTTTTACAAGATTTTTAAAAGTAAGAAAAGAGTTGATTTTCAAAATCCCTCTGAGAAGAAAAAGGGTAAATCTAAATCATGGAAATCTCTAAAAGATAGCCAGTGTTTCAACTGCTATGAATATAGGCATTTAGCAACTAAGTGTGCAAAGAGGGATAAGCCAAAGAGAAAAGGCATATTAGCCACATGGGATGAATCATCCAGCTCTGAAGCTTCTTCTAAGTCGGATGAATCTGAATCCGAAACTTCAAATGAAGTTAAGGCTTTAATGACTCGTGCCAGAGTCACTTCCTTTGATAGTTACAACACATCTGAATCTCTAAGGGGTGACCTTGAAAATGATAATGATGATGTTCTTCAGGATGCCTATAATGCGCTATACAGGGAGAGTTGTAAGTTGTTGTCAAGCTAAAACTTTAAAAAGAGAAATTTCTGAAATTAAAAGAGGAATTTGAAAACTCTGTTTTAGAAAAATCTCATATTTCTGATTGTTTTAAAAAAATAAAATGTGATTTGAATTTCAAAACATCTGAACTTGAAAAATTAAGAATAAAAAATGAGAAACTAAAATTAGAAGTTTCTTCCCTATTAAGTTCAAAGGATACATGGAGGTATGCCCATGGAGACCCTAAACTTGAAAAGTTATTAACCGCATCTAGAACATGTGGGGACAGATCGGGTCTGGGCTATGACAAATACGTACCTCTAAAAAATAAGAGTGTACCTCCTACATTTGTCAAAGGAGAATCCTCTGACTCAAAAGGAAAGGGCTTGAAATATAATAATCAAAACAACTCTAAAAATGTAAAAAGTTTTCAAGCTTCTAAAGTCAATACTAATAATGTCGGCTTTAGAAAATAATGTTATAATCCTTTAGCTGAAAAAGTTGTGGACTTACTCAAAGAGCTTTTCAAATCTAACTCTAATATGAGAGTTAATAATAATTTCAAGCGAAGGAAAACCAACAGTGCTCCAAAATCCAAAACTATAATGAAATGGGTTCCTAAGGTTACTTATTTGGTTGCCCACACCACCTTTAAGGCTTTGAGTCAATCAAAGTGGTACCTAGACAATGGTTGCTCAAGACACATGACAAGTGAGAAAGATTTGTTCACCAATTACAAAGAAATGACTGATGGCTCAGTCACTTTTGGTGATGGAAGCAGCTACAAGATAATTGGCCAAGGTACAGTTCATATTTCTAACCTTCTTCCTTTTGAAAATGTTTTATTTGTAGAGGGATTTAAGCACAATCTTTTGAGTATATCTTAAATTTGCGATAACAAACATAGTGTTAAATTTACAAATCAAGGATGTAAGATCTCAAATGAGAAAGGTTGTGTGATATTTAATGGTCGTAAAACATCTGAGAATTGTTATAACGTGAATGAATCTTGCTCATCTAAATTATCTTATTACATGGTCCAAACCGATGATAACGAATTATGGCATAAATGCCTTGAACATATGAACTATCGAAATTTTTATAGATTGAGTAAAGATGATCTCGTTAGAGGTCTACCCAAATTGAAGGAAATAGATAAAATATGTGGCGTATGTTAGATTGGAAAACAAACAAGGAATAGTCATAAGAAAGTGAACTCCTCTGCCACATCCAAACCTCTTGAACTTCTCCACATGGATCTTGTTGGACAAACCAGAACGGAGAGTAGAGGTGGTAAGAAGTATTTCTTGGTAATTGTGGATGACTTTACCAGGTTTACTTGGGTTGCATTCATGAGAGAAAAATCCAAAACTCTCGATGAAGTTAAAAGAATACTTAAGCGTATTTAGACTGAAAAACAAATGAATGCTGTTAAGATCCGAAGTGATCATGGATCAGAATTAGAAAATAACAATTTTGAGAAGTTTTGTAACGATCATGGTATATGAGTTTTCTACTCCTAAGACGCCTCAAAAAAATGGGGTCGTTGAAAGGAAAAATAGAGTGCTACAAGACAAGTGCAGGGTTGTGATGTAGTAATAAACTCGGTAAGACCGAGTCGAATCCACAGGGACTGAAACCTGTACGTTATCTGAAAATAACCAGATCTAGAACTAGGCTAAGATGAAATCTAAACCAATTGTGATCTGA
This sequence comes from Magnolia sinica, assembly GCF_029962835.1. Taxonomy (NCBI): domain Eukaryota; kingdom Viridiplantae; phylum Streptophyta; class Magnoliopsida; order Magnoliales; family Magnoliaceae; genus Magnolia; species Magnolia sinica. The sequence continues at coordinate 98,359,501 of NC_080573.1, read as the reverse complement.
GGAATAATGGTGAAATATTAATCTAAACTTAAAGAATTCAGAGAAAGGGAACTAGGGATTCAGAGGATCCACTTGTAGAGATCAGGGAGATCTTATGCCCACTTCATGGATATTATACTGAACTTACTTGATATAGTTTTCAAGAGATGAAAGGTATAAGAATTAGGTATGATTCCATCGCAAATCCATGCCTAAGAGACAAGGTAAACAACAAAACTTAGACCAATCCATAACCAACTAAAAGATGTATGAGTGTTAGGAAGGATTCCATCATCCAACCATGTCTATGAGACGATGGCGAACAACAGGGTTTCCGAACATCAAAATAAAAGGAAAAGAATTATTCAAGCCATCACAGATCTATTGTAATTTAAATCACAACAAATCATTAATGACTAAAAGAATTTCTTAAATCAAAACATAGTCAATCAGTTCAGTTCAATCAAACCTGTAAAAGCTCCCATCATGCCACAAGCTTCACCTCTTAGCCCTAGCTAAGAGATTTAGCCTAACATAATCATAGAAAAAAGAAGAAAAATAAAGAAAAAATACATAAAAATTCTAAACACTTCTCTCACCGCCTCTCTCTCTCTCTATCTGACGTCTCCTATTCAAGCACCCCCTCTTCTCCACGTTTGGAACTCTTTTTATAGCTTTTGGAGTAGTGGAAATCGGATTTGGGAAGCTATCGCACGCGCAGCGAAAGCCTTTTCGTAGCCAAGTTCGTGCTGTAAAATCAGCGTCTCTTGGAAGTATTTTGGCTGGCCTACACGATGGACGGTTCAGATTTGCCATATGATCAAAGATGGTGGGCCACAATCGCCCGAAAAATCTGATTTCGCGGACGTGCATAGCCTTTCGCACGTCCGGTGCCGACGTGATCGGTGGGCCCCACAGAGGTATTTTGGAGAAATCCACCCCGCCCATTAGATTCGGGACGAACTTTCTTAAATTGTTTAAAGTTTTAGATAATTATTCCACAATTATTTCTGAAATTCTATTTGATTTAGATTGCATCTTATGCTAGTTCTATTTCTATCTAGTTTCAGATAACGTACAGGTTTCAGTCCCTGTGGATTCGACCTCGGTCTTACCGAGTTTATTACTACACAACCCTGCACTTGGGGTGTGAACAAGTTTTGGCGCCGTTGCTGGGGTCACCCGCGTGACAGGCGGGAATACTTACTACTATACTACAAGTACACGTGTACACGTGGTTCGGTGCGGCTCGGCACGTGTACACGTGTAGTGTACACACCTCACATACAAGCCCCACTGTGATGTGATTTGAAAATCTGATCCAACCATTTACTTTCTCATCTTATTTAAACCGTCGAGACCAAAGTTGAGAGAGTTCCAGATATCAGGTGGGCCCAGAATCAACAGTTTATGGGCTGATCTATCAGTTAGGGTACTTCCATAGTGATCCGAGGGTTGAAATTTGATATGTACGGTTAATTTATGGCCCTCAGGCCATGTATGAAGTTTTGAGCCAATCAGATGGCAAGAACTATGTGATCTTGCATTTTTCACCAATTTCGGGCCTCTTTAACGTGAATAACTTGATTTCCTCGGATCCCTGGTGTGTAATTCCATCGATCTTGGTCCCCTGGAGTCCATCCCTTGCCTTGGGTGTCATCAGAGCGTTAAATCCATGGTTTAAGCACCCTTTTTCAGTTCATGCTTGTAAATACACTCTTCATCACAAACACGATTAAATCAGGCTATTAAACGGTATCATGCTTGTAAATCCATGCAATAACTGGGTCTGATATGCAATATTTGACCCTCAAAACAACCCCCAACCAGCATTTTGCTAGTCCCGAGCAAAATATGCGAAAAGTAAGTTGAGAATTACAGAACAATTTCTATAAACTCGAGTGATTTTTGTAGAATAATTCAGATATGAGAATTCCCAGATTCATGAACATTGGATATTACTTTCTCCTAGACTCAAGCGCACGGTAAACTTCATAATCAAGTTCAAAGTATTATTCCATTAATTAGGAAAATTCTAATCATTGAGATCTATGAGCATACAGTGTAATCTCAGCTTATCATCATTAAAATTCACTTCTCTATTTCAGGATATCATTGGTAACCAATAAGAAGATTCATGATAACCAAAACTTGCCTCACAGATCATCTTTTTCATTCTTTCAGCTTTTGATTTTTCCATTAAAAGTGACACCAAGAAGGGGAATCAAATCCTCACCTACAGGGAGCAAACCTATGATGAAGACTGTACACCCAAAATTTTCACATATCATTCATAGGGAATTAAATCTACACCTATAGGGAGCAAACCTATGGTGTAGACCATTCGCCCAATCCTTTCAATTTCTCAGGTTGGTTCCTTTCAAGCTTAGTGAGTACCAAGTAAATCCTTCAATATCAAACTGAAACCTTAATGTGAAAGCGAGATGTGACATGTGAGATCATAACTCAATCAATGTTTACAACTTCTAATTTTGGATTAACAATTCAAACTTAACTATGAAATCCAACAGATACTGAATCCAAGCGTCTTAAATTACCAACATCACGTATCTTGAAATTCCAAGTGCCCTAGATGGCCGTCAAAATCCCTTCGAATTCACAAGAAAGTCCAAAAAAATTTAAAAAAAAAATCACAATTTTTTGCTAAAAAAAGACTAAGAAAATGCTGATTAGGAAACCTAATCTCCCACCCCAACCTAAAATCTACATTGTCCTCAATGTAAAAGAAATAAGCATGCAATGCACATGGGACAGTGAAAATATAAGAGGAGTGATGGAAAGATAGTACCTGGACGAAAGAATCAAGAAGCTTTCCAAGAATATCTACGTAAGAGTGGGTCAGCACAAGACCGAAAAGGCAACAGAAGTAAAATAAAAATAAAATCCTACCTATACCACTTTCGTAGGTGCTCTCGATTGCATTTAGCATATGTAACAAGTCTTTAAACCCCTAGGTTGCCCCTAGTGGACGAGTTGTAGTCTCGTGAGGGTTTGCAGCAATGTTACCCACAAACATTGAACTAACTAACTAGGAAAATGAAATGAAATGAAAAGCTAGGTTGCCTCCCAGGAGCGCTAAGTTTAAGCCTTCAGCCAGACAACAAATTAACCTAAAACAGCATGAAGCAAACTACCCTAATCCTATGAATGCAGGGAAAAACTACTCGATCATACCGCAAGGTTCCTCTTCTGGCCAATATCTTGATAAGTTTCTTAGTAAGTTCCTCAACAGATCATCCAAAAGCCCTTTTTGCAATAGGCTTGGACGCTCTGGAGCATGACTTTCCAGAGAAACTTATGTACCTCATAAGAAATTTTCCATTGAATTGCTTGAGGTATCCAGAGTATATACGATTCACCTGTGACAGAAGAAGTTTCAACGTTAGTATCTCACGGTGAATCAAAGACTACAAGTAAATAAAGTTTAGAAAACTTCTTAAGAAGTGATGTAGTCTCAACACATTCTGAAGTTCCAAACTTCGATTCAATTTTCAGCTCCTCTTCCTTTACTGGTAGACGTTTAGGATCAGGGGAAGAAGGGGCTTCAGAATAAGGGTTCTCTCGGTCAGTGATGACTACCGAGATGTCGTCTTGCAAGGCATCCACTTTATCTTTTGACATGGGATCGTTTGAATCTGCAAGGTATGCCAAGCAATCATCCAAAGAGTTGGGAAGTTCAGCTGAGTGTGACTTATTTTTCACATTGTAGCTCGCGATGATCTGCCTAAGGAAACCATCATCCTTGAAAGTAGCCAGATGTATGCTTTCTTCCTCCAGTCCTACATAGACAGATTGAAAATCAATAGGGTAAGCATCGATGTGATCACTTTGTTCATTGAGATTACTCAATCGAGGCGTTGAATTGTTAAACGTGTACAGCTCAGATGGTGGCCTCAATTGGGTGGTTTCAAATTCCAGGGTCGTAGCGAGCAACTCGTCCTTCTCCTAAATCACATCATTATTCGATTCAGAGGTGTGGTCCAAACATGTTTCAGAAGAGTTAGAAGGGTCGGTTGTAAGGAGCTCATCCTCCATCTTTAAATCAGACATGTTAGGTGAGGGGAGTGACTCATTATGACCGACCACTTTGTGTACATCTTGATCATTGACCTGGACCAAACTTGAGATAGATTCCATGGGAACTGTGGCTGCACATTCAGGATCGCCGTCCCAATATTCATCATATTCTAGTTCAGTGCAATGCACATTTAGGGTGGGATCGCCTTCCTCACATTCTATTCCTAAATTTGGTTGAGGTTCAAAACTAACCTTTACCTCATCATTGAAATCCTGTGTGTCATGTAAGGAAGGTGTGTCATCATCACTATATTTAAAAGACACCCATGTATCTCCACCATTCTTTTGAACAGTCATTGAGATCGACTCATCGGGGAGTTGAACCGTATGCTCATTAATGGAATCCAACTCCTCATTCCAAATTTCAGATTTCTTCAAAAGCGAGTGAGGATTACTTTCCTCGCATTGTATTTCTGGATTGGATTGTAGTTGGGATGAGCGAGCTTCCTCTATCCTATCGAGGCGCGAATTGAGTGCTTCCATTGCTTTTCTAATTTCAGCAAGACACTCCATGTTATGCTAAAATGAATTCTTTTGGATCGTTTCTGGTTGGTTCTCAAAGGTAAGGTATCCAAGAGAATAATCATTACAACATGCTGTTGGTTTATCTTCCCAGTTTTGATGGTTCCACTGGTTATAGTCATACTGATCATACATGGGAGAACATGATGGTTGATAATAATCCTCATTCCCATAATTATGATCGTATACAAACCTATTAGCCGATGGAACATAACGTTCTAGTCGGTTCTCAATGTCGGTTCTCGATGGAGAAAAATCTTGATGTATACGTTGAATTCCAAAACCCTCAGGCATTCCCTAAAACTGCTTATCCATCTCAGCATAGACACGTACCCAAGCTTCCATGGTGAACCTTAATTCTGATTCTAATCATAGAAAATAAAAAAATTCCTATAGCAGTACAGAAAGTAAGAGGAGAAGTTAGAATGATGTTACCAAATGAGAAGTTCCTATGTTAAGATCCTGCAAAAGAAAACAAAAAAGATTAGTCTCTAAAATAGAAAGTCTAAAGTTAGAAAGTTCCTATAATTGAAATAGAAAGTTAGTTTTTTTTTTTTTTAATTTATTTAAAAAGGGAAGTTAAGTTTCTAAAATAGAAATCTAACCCTAAAATTAGAAAGTTTCTAAAAATAAACTAATTCTTAAAAAGGAAAGTTTCCAAAAAATAGAATAAAGGAAAGATGAGTTAGTTTCTAAAATTAGAAAGAATTTCTAAAAAGGGAAATAACTAACCTAGTTTCTAAAAAAAAACAAAAGAGGAAAGTTTCTAAAAATAAACTAGTTCCTAAAAATAGAAAAATACTAGAATTAGAAAATTTTCAAAACTCAACCCTAATTCTAAAAATAGAAAAAGTAGAGGAATTAGAAAATGATTACCAATTTAGAAGTTATTTCAGGATCCTACAAAACAGGAAAACAAGTTAGTTCCTAAAAATAAAATAAAAACTTTTAACCTAAAGTTAGTAAAATCCTAATCTTAACCTAATTCTAAAACTAATTAATCTCAGAAAACATAACCATCAGTCCCCGGCAACGGCGCCAAAAACTTGTTCACACCCCAAGTGCAGGGTTGTGATGTAGTAATAAACTCGGTAAGACCAAGGTCGAATCCACAGGGACTGAAACCTGTACGTTATCTGAAAATAACCAGATCTAGAACTAGGTTAAGATGAAATCTAAACCAATTGTGATCTGAGGAATAATGGTGAAATATTAATCTAAACTTAAAGAATTCAGAGAAAGGGAACTAGGGATTCAGAGGATCCACTTGTAGAGATCAGGGAGATCTTATGCCCACTTCATGGATATTATACTGAACTTACTTGATATAGTTTTCAAGAGATGAAAGGTATAAGAATTAGGTATGATTTCATCGCAAATCCATGCCTAAGAGACAAGGTAAACAACAGAACTTAGACCAATCCATAACCAACTAAAAGATGTATGAGTGTTAGGAAGGATTCCATCATCCAACCATGTCTATGAGACGATGGCGAACAACAGGGTTTCCGAACATCAAAATAAAAGGAAAGGAATTATTCAAGCCATCACAGATCTCTGTAATTTAAATCACAACAAACCATTAATGACTAAAAGAATTTCTTAAATAAAAACAGAGTCAATCAGTTCAATTCAAATCAAACCTGTAGAAGCTCCCATCACGCCACAAGCTTCACATCTTAGCCCTAGCTAAGGGATTTAGCCTAACATAATCATAGGAAAAAGAAAAAAATAAAGAAAAATACATAAAAATTTCAAACACTTCTCTCTCCGCCTCTCTCTCTCTCTCTATCTCGATGTCCCCTATTCAAGCACACCCTCTTCTCCACGTTTGGAACTCTTTTTATTGCTTTTGGAGTGGTGGAAATCGGATTTGGGAAGCTATCGCACGCGCAAAGCCTTTTCGCAGCCGAGTTCGGGCTTCATAACTCTCGCGTTCCTTGCATTATTTCGTAAAATTAGCATCTCTTGGAAGTATTTTAGTGGCTTACACGATGGACGGTTGATTTGCCATATGATCAAAGATGGTGGGCCACAATCGCCCGAAAAATCTGATTTCACGGACGTGCATAGCCTTTCGCACGTCCGGCGCCGACATGATCGGTGGGCCCCACAGAGGTATTTTCAAAGAAATCTACCCCATCCATTAGATTCAGGATGAAATTTCGATCAAGAATGAGTGGTTTTGAGCGTCCATTGATGCGGCCCAGAGAAGAAATCACCTCAAAATCATTTTGAACGTCGCAGAACCCCTGTTTGTGGCCTCTGTATCGCGCACGTGTGCTTGCATGGGTCCAAAAGTTCAACAAGGTTTTGTAGTAGTCGAGGCCCTCTATACGATGGACGGTTTGGATTGTCCACTAGGACAATGTGTGGGGCCCACTAGCGTTTTGGCGCCGTTGCTGGGGTCGCCCGCGTGACAGGCGGGAATACTTACTACTATACTACAAGTACACGTGTACACGTGGTTCGGTGCGGCTCGGCACGTGTACACGTGTAGTGTACACACCTCACATACAAGCCCCACTGTGATGTGATTTGAAAATCTGATCCAACCATTTACTTTCTCATCTTATTTAAACCGTCGAGACCAAAGTTGCGATAGGTCCAGATATCAAGTGGGCCTAGAATCAACGGTTTATGGGCTGATCTGTCAGTTGGGGCACTTCCATAGTGATCTGAGGGCTGAAATTTGATATGTACGGTTAATTTATGGCCCTCGGGCCTTGTATGAAGTTTTGAGCCAATCAGATGGTGGGAACTATGTGATCTTGCATTCTTCACCAATTTCGGGCCTCTTTAACGTGAATGACTTGATTTCCTCTGATACTCTCGATGAAGTTAAAAGAATACTCAAGCATATTCAGACTGAAAAAGAAATAAATGCTGTTAAGATCCAAAGTGATCATGGATCAAAATTCAAAAATAGCAATTTTGAGAAGTTCTGTATCGATCATGGTATATCGCATGAGTTTTCTGCTCCTAAGACGCCTCAACAAAATGGGGTCGTTAAAAGGAAAAATAGAGTGCTACAAGAGATGGCCAATGTAATGTTAAATAGCATGAAGTTACTTAAAAATTTATGGGCCAAAACTGTTAATATTGCATGTTATATCATAAACCATGTTTATATTAGAAAATATAAAGATAAAACGGCTTATGAATTGTGGTTTAATAAGAAACATACAGTTAAATACTTTCAAATTTTTAGAAGTAAGTGCTACATTTTACGAGACCGAAAATTTTTAGAGAAGTTCGATACTAAGAGTGATGAAGGAATATTCCTAGGTTATGCTCTGAATAGTCGAGCATACCGTGTTCTTAACAAGAGAACTGGTCTTATTCAAGAGTCTATAAATGTTGTTATTGAGATCACCTGAATACACAAACATCTAGTTCAGAAGATGATGAAGTCACTGTAATTGATAAAAATCAATACTGAACTACGATCAGCTAAAGACCATCCTACTGATCAAATACTAGGTAACCCTCTCACTGGTGTGCGTACTCGAAAACAACTGAAAAACATATGTAATCATGTGTGTTTTACTTCCCAAATCGAACTAGCCAACGTAAAAGAGGCTCTCACTGATGAAAATTGGATAGTTGCCATGTAAGATGAACTAAACTAATTTTTTAAGAATGATGTATGGTATTTAGTTTCAAGACCATCTGCTAAACATATCATTGGAACCAAGTGGATTTTCAAAAATAAATTTGATGAGTTATGGAATATAATAAGAAACAAGGCTAGACTGGTTGTACAAGGGTACACTCAGATAGAAGGAGTTGATTATGATGAAGCCTTTGCCCTAGTAGCTTGTCTTGAATCCATCAGATTATTCATATCCATTGCATGTTTCAAAAGGTTTAAGATTTATCAAATGGATGCCAAAAGTGCATTTCTAAATGATGATTTACATGAAGAGGTTTATGTTGAACAACCTAAGGGTTTTGAGGACCGTAAACACTCTAATCATGTGTATCGCCTTAAAAACGCACTTTATGGTTTGAAATAAGCTCCATGACATGGTATGAGAAATTGACTAAGTTCCTACTAAGTCATAATTTTGTTATGGGGAGTGTTGATAAAACTCTTTTTATTAAAAAATTCAATGAACACATACTAATTGTACAGATCTATGTTGATGATATTATCTATGGTTCTACTTGCTCTAACTTGTCCATTGAGCTTATAGAGTTGATGAAATCCAAGTTCGAAATGAGTATGGTGGGAGAATTGAACTACTTTCTAGGTTTACAAGTTAAACAATTAGAAGACAGTATCTTCATTTCTCAAACCAAGTATGCTTTAAACCTAGTTAAGAAATTTGATTTTTTAGAGTTTGCACGACCGGTCGAGCACATACTCGACCAGTCGTTGCTCGATGGGTCGAGCATGTACTCGACCGGTTAAGTTGCGCGGTTGGGACCCCTTTATGAGTGAGAAAATCACTTTTTCACCCATTTTCTCATCTTCCTCACTTGCCCTCTCTTCGACCCATCGAACCCATCTTCGATTAGTGCTTGGTAAGTACTCCATTTTTTATTTTCTTTCATATTTGGTTCTTTAGATCATATATTGCTAGATTCTTGGGTTGATTTGAGCTTTTCTAGTGGTTTCTAAGGATTTCTAGTTAAAAATCTGTTGGGTTTGAAATCCTTATATCCTTTGTTGCATTTTTTTTCTTTTTATCTTGCAATGGAAGGAAGATCTAAGAAGAAAGCTACCAGAGCTTCCTCTTCTCCATCCACTCCAATTAGGGTGCAAACCCTTTGTCCTCCCTGAGAGGATCCTGAGTATGTGCGGGATCTTTATCATCGCGAGATTATTGTTGAGCGGTCGGTCAATTCAAATCACCTTGCTCAATTTCAGATTCTTCCCCTCCTTACCGCTGTAGGTTGGGAGAACATCTTGAATTGGGGCGAACCGACATACCGCTCCATTGCACAAGGGATGTTCGCTTGCATTATCGATGTATCTCTTTTTGAATTGACCTTCACAATTGTCTTTAGAGAAGGATCATTTAAAGTTGATCATTACTTAATTTCGGGCTTACTTGATGTTAATGTAAATGATGATGGTATTCCAATACCGACCTTAGCCGAAAGGATGAGTGAGTCAGAAAAGTATACACTAACCCCCAAATTATGTAACATGGACTTGGAATGGAGTGCCGGATATGTGCTCCGGTCTAACCAAATGTTGCCCAAATACAGGATTTTGCATCACATTTTTATTTCAAATTTTTATCCTTGATCTGGCAACAAAACTGAATTAACATCATTTATGGTTCATATTATTCACTCCGTTGTATTGGGCATTCCTATTTGTCTTCCTTCTTTAATATGTTATATTATTATTCAATTTCGTCTTCACCTGGGCCATAACTATATCTCATTTGCTTACTTGATGACTACCCTAGCTTTGCATTGTAATGTGGTCATGCCGCCTGGTGAGGCTCTTATTTCGCTTCTTCCGTTCAATAATTTAAATATAAACAAGATGAACCTGAAGCTCAATCCTGATCAAAGGGATGGGGAAACAGAGGAAGTTGAAGAAGAAGATGCGCTACCAACCGACACCATGATGGAAGATTATTTGATGAGTTAGAATCAAATGTTTTTTAGGCTGATCCTGATTATCAGCCACCTGAGTATGATGAGCGCATTCGCACTTTAGAGGAGAAGGTGGATGCATTTAAAATATCTCAGGATAGTCAAATGAAATATATGCATAAGAATTTTCGACGCATAACTAAGAGACTGCATCAGATTGATCCATCCATTCCATCTCCTTCTTCATTTGGATCGGACTATTTTTTCTTGATATTTTGGGTATGTATTAATGTTAAACTTTAACTTTCACTTCTTTTTGGACTTGTTATGTATAACTTACTGATGTTGATACTCTGTTTAATTATGCTTTTAACTTTAACTCTTTTTCTACTACTCTCTGTTATTATCATAATCACAACTATGTTTGCTCTCGATTATTTATCTTCCTTTGTTAAGTTGTGACAAAAAGGGGTAGAATTTAGTAGTTCTGTGGTTGTGTTCATGAGATTATATGGTGTATGGTGTAGAGTTGCATTTTTTTTAAAAAAAATATGTATTTGTTAATACAAGTACTCTACAAGTCACCAAGCTCAGATTGAGGGGAGTAGATTGAGGGGGAGTTTTTTAAAAGAGTGTCATATCATGAAGTGGAGTTGTGATGTTTGTGGACTTGTGTATTATTGTGAAATCTTCTAAGTTGGTTTTGTCACAAATTTGACAAAGAGGGAGATTGTAAGTGCTATGTTATATATCAAGCACCCTGTATTGTCAAATTTTGTAGTGACAAACCACTTTGGAATGATGGATTTTTTAGTGACAAACCACTTTGGAAGATGTGTTACAAGCCATGAAGACTGTTCTATCTACATCAACTTCATGTCCAACATCAACTTCAAGTTCAAGACCAAGTTCAATTACATGTTCAAGTTTTAGACCAAGTTCAAGTACTACTTCAAATGCAAGATCAAGTTCAAGTACACTTTAAAGTCTAGAAAAATATCAAGTTTCAAGTATACAAGTTCAAGCTTCAAATACTTTAAGAAGAAGATCTATCGGATCTACCAAAGCTACAAGTTCAATGTTCAACATTTCAGGTATAAATGACCCTAGAAAGACCTTAGGTTTTGGTCATTCGTATTGCACATTTAATTTGGGTCATTGTGCTTATTATACGCTTTGCTTTGACTAGTCCTAATCAATGTTCGACTAGTCTAGGCTCTGGCTCGACCAGTCCAAATTTAAATTCAAAAATTTAAAATTTTCTAGTAGGTGCTCGACTGATCGTGGAGACTGGCTCGACTCGAACTCCAGCAACCATTTTGAGCCCCACTCGACCAATTAAGCAGGCCACTCGACTAGTCGAGGGTCAGTTTTATTCGATCGCGCTAGAATTTTAAAAATTTGGTGCTCCCAAGACCAGTCGAGGCTGACCTTAGACCAGTCGAGAGAACCGTTTTTTATCCTATTAATAGAGGACTTTTCTCAGCATTTTTCATTCATTCCAAGTCAATTCAAGCCACCACCCTAAGAGATAAGTCCCCGTGATTGTCAAGCTATTATACGGTAATTTAAGATTCTTTTTATAGCTTTTTGATTTCTAATTTGTTAATCTCTTGCTACTTCAATCTGATTTGATAAAGGGGAATTCTGATCTACCCCTTTTGAGATCTAAGAAATTGAATTAAAGTAGCCCAAGGTTGGATTAATTTAAAATTCATTTAGACCTAAAACCCTTCCATTTGTGTAATTGAACATTGGACATCTTCATCTTCAAAGAAGCGATTCTACCGGGCTACATCAAAAGAGAATCTTCAGATAAGTATTTGATTTATAGTTTTTGGTTTTTGAGATTGCTAAAAAATCTCTATTGTGGTTTTGACTGAGATGGCGAGAAAATCTCAGCGTGGGGTTTTTAATTGTGGTAGCCCATTAAAAACACAATTGTAAAGGTTTTAAGGTGAACCTTGGAAAATCTTCTTTCATAGTGAAAGCCAATATCATGTGGGTTGTGATTATTGGGAGTGGAGTAGGTACGGCTATTTTAGAACAGTTGGTGTACACACCGAACCACTATAATTCTTGGAGTTTGGTGGATGATGATGTATGTGATTTATGTGTGGTGAATGCTTGTATTTATTTCATATACTTGTGGTGAATGTTGTAATAGCTAGATTTGTTTCAATTGCTTCTCTTACCATAAACTTTGGTTTTTGGTGTAAGGTTGTCCTTTGAACAACGTTTATATCAACCTTTCAATACTATTGCAATTGAGGTTGTTATTTGTTTAAGCTATCTGCATTTATATTCTGCATTTATTTTTTATTTGGCATAGTCCTATTCACCCCCCAACCCCCCTTTAGGAATGAAAGCTCACCCTTTTCATTTACTGAGGGCTTCCCTTAGTGTAAGGGAAAAACAACCATCTCACCAGTCATTCCACCCTTAAATAAAAAGTTAGACCACTAATTAGTAACGTTATTTGAACTGCACGATCTACAATGAGGATTTCTCTGAGGGCGAGGGAAACAATCCTCCTAAATAAACTGCTCGACCCTTTATGAAGAGGTCATTGCAGTTAATCTATTCGTTCTACAAAGGAAAAATCTCCTAATAAAAGGAAGAGCTCAAGAGCTCGCCCCTCATGGTCCTACTCAACTAATATGTTCAGCCTACTACTGTGATCGTTGTGCGATTAACCGACCTGCTAAATCTACTTAAAACTCCATGCATAACAATGACTTAAAAAAATATCTTTTCATTGATAAAAATATATATTACATATGTAAGAGGAGTACAAAAGGAGGCTAGAGGGGTCTACTCAGACTTTCGCTGAGGACCGCTTCTCGGCTGTAGCAGGGATTGAGCCTTCATCTCCTTGTGACGCCTGGTCCTCGACGGGACTGTCCTCAAGGCTACTAAGGTTGAGCTCAGGCTATTTTTAATTGACATCCTTAAGGCATTTGTCATACCCAAAATTGTACATTAGCTTTCTCTTCAATTCATTCCTTGAAGGCCTTGAATTCCTCCACCGTTGCTACCCAGGCCGCCAAAATAGACGTCATGGCTTTTGCCAGTTTCTCACATTAGGTTGATCTTCATGTAAGGCCCGTATCCTAGTCTGTACCATTCCGTAGATTCCCGCGATCCTTCCTATCGAATTTCGGGGACCCGCGACCTGTAATTGTTGTTTGCGCACGACCCTGAGTCGCACCCTGTCAACCTGAGTCGACTCAACCCGAGACTTGTACCCTAGCAACTGCGTCATCACCAAAGTTCCAACGTCGCATCTCACGTACCAAGGTGATACCCAGGCTAGGAGCTGTGGGCCTGCACATATCTCAAGGAAGCGCCGTGCATTTGTGAAGTCCTAGAGAGGAATCTCTACAAAATATCCCATCAATCTCATCAAGGGTCAAGTACAAGTCATGTACACACATCACTCAACACATCATCCAACACATCACTCACCCCATCACAACCCATACCTCTCTTACACAACAACCCCAAAAGTTAACATTTCTATCCCATCTCCTCTCTCTCTCTCTCTCTCTCTCTCTCTCTCTCCCATCCATCACTCCATCCCATCCTCTCTCTCTCTCTCTTATTTCCCCCTTCTCTTCCAAGCAAACCAAAAAAATCCAACGTCTAAGCTTTTCTAACCTCCAAGAGAGTTTTGTGTGTGGCCCACTTCCTAACCCTCTCATCTCCCATCTCAACCCTTCATACTTCATCATCTTCCATTAAGATCGAAGCCAAGGAGTTCGGCATTCCAACGGACCAAGCTGATCAATGGTGGGTGATCTTAGATCTACATTTTCATTTTTATTTTTATGATTTAAGGGCCCACATATGGTGGGACCCACCTTGGTGTATGCTTTGTATCAAATAGGAGCCCATAGTGGCGGGGCCCCTCAATCACCGTCGATCTCTCTTTCTCTCTCTCTCCCTCTCTCTCTCTTTTGCTGATAGAATGTGGCCCACCTGATCGAGACTGTCCATGTGTTGGGCCCCACCTCACTGTCCGTCCATTTGGATGGGCCTGGATGAAAGAAAGAAACACAAATATTAGTCGATCCAAGGCTTTGGTGGGCCACCATGTGGACTCACCTTAATGTATGTGTGAGAGCCACACCGTCCAGTAGCTGGACGTGTGGGGCCTACTTGATGAGGTGTGGTGTCCTCACCATCCAGCAAGGACAGTGGGACCCACTAGATGCATGCATCTGCTATCCACGCTGGACAGGGACCCACTTGATCTACATTTTATTCAAGCAGTCCATCCATTTTGATGGTGGGCCACCGTGGTGTGCGTGCTTCCCCAGCCGTCCATCTGGACGGTCTCGGTGGGGCGCACCGTGATATTATATATATATAACATATATATTATATATATGGTGGGCCCCACGTGGGACCCACCTGGTGTGGGAAGCGGATTGATTGGGTGCCTCAAACTAACTATATAGCTGCTGTATTGAGCCAGGAAGTTCGGTGAGCTCCACTGTGGCATGTGTTATATCCACAGCGCACATCTGTCAGTGGACCACGCCTTGATGGATGTGTTGTGATCTCAACCATCCAGCCCATCTATTGTGGTCCACCATGATGATGTGTTGTATCTGCACTATCCGTGCACATGTAGCCACCATGATGTACGTGTGGATCCTCATTGTCCATTGCTTAGACAGTGGGCCACATTAATGTATGTATTTTGTCCAGCCGTCCATCTATCTGGATGTTGGATGTACGCTGGTGGCCTCTCTTCAAATAAATAATAATATTAATAATATATATATATATATATGTTTGTGGTGGGCCCATGTGGGATCCACCAGCTGGATGGGATTTACTAAAATTCCCACACCAGCTATATAGTTGACATGCTGACGTCAGTTTTGTGGACCCCAACAACATGTAGCTATTGTGGTGATGCCGGTAAGTGCTGGGGCCCCTGCATGATGTAAGTGTTGTATCCACCATCCATTGCTTGGACGGTGGGTCACCTTGGCATGGGTGTTACATCCAAATGACGAGTTTGATTTACGGCTTGAAACCAAAATGAGGCAAATCCGCCTATTAGGTGGACCACACTGCAAAAATCAGCGGGATTGAACGCCTACCATTAGGTATATTTGGGGCCACAAAAGTCTTGGATTAATTTGAAAATTGTTTTTCTTCTTAATTCAGGTCTTTGTGACCTTATGAACAGATTGGATGGAAAGTGAACATTATGGTGGGCCCTATAAATTTTAACAGTGAAAATCATTATTCCCGCTGCTATTTATGGTGTGGCCCATGTGATGCAGCCCACTCGTTATATATAAGACCCAATGTTGAGGCCCATGAGTGAGGCCCAATGTGATGTATTCGAGGCCCATGGGCGAGGCCCAATGTGATGTATTTAAGGCCCATGGAATGAGGCTATTGTCACGCCCTAAACCCAAAAATTGGGCTCACAAAATTCTCGATTTCCAAATCCGATGCCGACAGCTTCCGTAGTACCCCATTCTCGGCTCCCAGCGCCCATATGCCAGATTTCGATCATGGGATCCTACAAGGAGGATTTTCCAATGTACATTTGTCTCATAAGGAGCATAACCACAAGTTTACCCAAATCATAAAGGTAACATCATTATCACGTATCCACTAATATAAACATTTGAATACAGTACTGAAAGGGAAATACATATATCGAAATCAAAGCTCCAAAAGAACACTGTGCGCCCATGCTCAATGCTGCTACAACCTAACGTCACCTACACACATCTATCATGCATAAGCTTATAGAAAGCTTAGAGGGTGGTGTAAGTGTGTGCATAAGGTAAGTGTTAAGTATTCAATACAATGTCATAATTATATAATATCAGAAATACTGGCAAGATCATGAATCATATGATATCAGAGTAAACGAAAATACTGACAAGTCTATAAGTCATACAATATTAGAGTACACAATACAGATCAGCTATGCAAATGAGGAGTCATAAAGAGCCAAGTATCAGATACCGAGGATGCAATGCAATATGTGGTGCGAATGACCATGCAGGAGTGTGAAGTTGGGATGATAGTACATAGTATCGCAGGCTATGGGGTCCATCACAAGGGACTTCTATCCAAACCAGTCCTATACGTAATTTGGATAGTCAGACTCAATGTGGTAAACTCCTGATCTCATGTTGGTTGCACACCCCAATTGAAATTCTGGCCATTAAGAAGGCACACATATCAAATTAGTTGCACACCACCAGCTCGATTGGATAGTGAATGAATGAATGAGTAAGATGTTGAGTATATAACTACTGCTCAATAAGTCCACATATCAGTACCGTACATCTCTGGGATCAACACCAGGGTCTAGTACACTCTACATGCAATCGTCGCCCACTATACGTGGAACCATGTAAGTGAAAAAGACCTCACTATCCACCTGGCCAGTAATCAGCTAATATCTACCTGACATGTCGATAGCGGACCCAATCATGAGCTGGTCAAACTCAGCTTAGTTATGCCCACTACCCTTGGACGGGTAAGGCCACCACCCCTTCCCAACAGACCACGACACAGTGCGAGACACGGCCTGCTCGTATTTGGCACTCGGGCAGTCATGTATCCACTCGGTCTCGAAGTTGAGGCGTCTCTTGGCCTCGGAGGTTTATAGATTTTCACCCAGGGCTATCTATGGCGGCCCGATGCTAGTAACAAATTTCTAATGTCCCATCTGGTCATCCACAATATGCTTGTGGAGGCCACAACCCTGATGTCGCTAAGGCATACAGTAATCACAACACACAATGCAAGATGCCTGAGTCATACAATCCTGCGCATACTGTGCACTCATTTGAGACAATCTCCACCTATCAGGGAGTCTCATAATAACCTGCCTAATGACATATGCAATGGTCAACTACATCTCATAACAAACATGCAGATGATGCTTATGGGCATGTATCATGATGCTATGCTGTCACATATTCATAATCGGTATTGACAACCGCTACCCATAATCGGTATCGATAATTGGCCTATATAATCAGCCTCGATAATCGGAATTGACCTCGACAATCAGCCTCGACAATCGGAATCGGCCTCGACAATTGAAATTAGCCTCGATAATTTGGAATTGGCATTGATAATCGTAATCAGCCTCGATAATCGGAATCAGCCTCGATAATCAGTATTATCCTCGATAATCGGCAACGGCCTCGATAATCAGAATCGGCCTCGACAATCGGAATCGGCCTCGACAAATAGAATCGGTAATCGGCCTAACAAAGGGCTTAAGGGAAGGTCACCGAAATCGGCCTCGACAATCGGAATCGATAATTGGTCTAACAAAGGGCCTAAGGGAAGGTCACAATGTGGACATTTAACCATCAATGCCCATCAATGTGGACATTTAACCATCATTGCTCCTAAGGAGTGGCCCACATAGAGCCAACCGTATAGTGGACCCATGGCCCCACACAATGGCCCAATACACATCACCATGGGCCTCTTTTAAGGGCCTAATACACATCATGATGAGCCTCACTTATGGGCTACATATGTATCACATTGGGCCTCGCTCATGGACCTCATGTACATCACAATGGGCCGCAATACATGGCCCCATATATGTCAAATGGGCCACAATATATGGGCTGAAAAATACATCTCATTGGGCCTTACCAAATGGGTCAAAAATAAATCACAATGGGCCACGTCCCATAGCCTAATACACACCACAATGGGACTCATCATATGGGCCACAATTGCATCAAGGTGGGCCTTAACGAATGGGCCACAAATACATCAAGATGGGCCTCATGGATGGGCCACACCAATGGGCTTCAAGGGAGAGCGTGGGTTACACTAAAAATCATTTCAGCAGTTGATGGTGTAACATGTGTATCACTGTACACTATCATTCTATGGGGCACATGGCTCACTAATGATGATCAGCACTGCCAAACATTGTCTATGTAAATCTAGGTGGGTCCCACCTACCCACACTTGTCACACATGTGGGGTGGGCCCACTCCATCCACAGTGTGGATAATATAAAATAAATACATCAGGGTGGGTATCCACGTCCCTCACCAGGGACGGTGTGGATATAATATATAATATATATAAATCAAGGTGGGTCCCACCTATCACACATGTCACACATGTGGGGTGGGCCCACCCCACCAATAGATGGACGACGTGAATACACAACATACATCATGGTAGCCCACAGCACACCGTCCAGACGAACAATGTGAATAAAATACATCACGATGGTCCCTCAGCACCGTCCAACCATTGTCTAGCACCGTCCAACACAATCTGAACGATGTGGATAAACGCATACCATAGTGAGTCCCACTTAGATGTGGGTTGACTAGGAGGTGGGCCGGCCACTAAGCCTCCCACAAACATCACAGTGGGCTTAAGAAAGCTTCAATGGTGGGCGCCAGCCCTGTTGGTTCATGCTAGATGCTAGACCTGACTAAGCATTAGATCTGCCTCATTTCCAGGCCCACAGCCCAAATAATCAGTCCATATGGACGATGTGTTTACAACACATACATCAGGCCCACCGTCCCAAACCTTTGGACGACAGGGATGTAACACATACATCAAAGGTGGGTCTCACCATCAATGGATGGTGTGGATATCACACAGACCCACAGAACTTGCTGACGTCGATCACAGCCATATAGCTGGTGTGTGGAGAACCAACCAATTCGCTTCATCTGGTGGGTCCCACGTACATGGCCCACCAAATATATAGAATACATATATATATATATATATATATCATATATTATGTATATTATATTGATATTATTATTATTTACTTATTATACATATATAGTGGTCCCCACACGTCCAACGTTTGGACGTGGAAATATCAAATATACATCATTATGGGGGGCCTGATCTGGACGATCTGATGGCACATCAGGTGGGTCCCACGTGATGGATGGTCCTAATGAAACATATACATCATTTTGGTGGACCCACCTAACTTGCTGACTTTGCACAACAACTGCTAGGTGCTGCTCGTCAGATGGGTGGTGCAGATAAAACACTCACATCAGGGTGGTCCACCAATGGACGGACTATTTGGATCTAACACATATATCATAAGAGGTGCGCCCCACCTGTCTACTGACGTCAGCAGTAGCAGCTGCTACTGCTGCAAAGGGATGCACGGTGTGGATGAAGCCACGTCCAGATGGACAGACGACTGGTGGGCTCCACCATGATGGATGGCGTGGATACACCACACACATCAAGTGGGCCGCATGACATCAAGAGAGAGGGAAAGAGAGAGAGAGAGAGAGAGAGAGAGAGAGAGAGACGAACGTGAGAGGGGAGGGACCCCGCCACTATGGGCCCTCCCCGTACATTGCATACCTCAAGATGGGTCCCACCATATGTAGGCCCTTAAATCATAAAAAAAAGTAAAATAAAGATCACCCACCATCGATCTCCTCTTCTTTCTTCCACCAACGCGATTTAGAGCTCCAAGGGGTGAATTTTAATGGTTGAGATGGACTTTGGATGGTGGGATTAAGTGGTAGGAAGGTGGGCCACACCAAGCTCTCTCATGGAGGTTGGGACATTTGGGTTGCTTGGGAGAGTGAGAGAGATGAGAGAGATGATAGAGATGAGAGATGTGAGTGATGGGTGAGTGATGGATGTACTTGATAGGGGATGGGTTGTAAGAGAGAGAGAGTTGACTTTGGGGTTGCTTGAGGATGGGGTGTGAGGTGATGTGTACTTGACATGAGATGTGATTGATGAGATTGATTTGAAAGCTCTCTTATGTTTTACAACTGCGCGACATTTTTACTCGAACTGAACGCGTGCCCACATCTCCTGGCCTGGGTATCGCCTCTGTGCGTAATGCATGACGTCGGAACTGTGGTGACGGCGCAGTCGCTAGGGTACAAGTCTTAGGTCTAGCCAACTCTGGAATACGGGATACAACTCAGGATCGCGTGCAACTGCTATTTACGCATCGTGGGTCACTGGAATTCGACTGGGAGGACTGGGGAAGCCTATGGAATGGTACTGGCTAGGATACGGGCCTGACACCCATTGTGATATACTTGAGGCCCTTATATGAGGCCCAATGTAATATGCATGAGGCCCATTACATTGTGTATGAATCCCTTGCGTGAGGTTGTGGGCCACTTCGTGTGAGGCTCTATGTGGGTCACTCCTTGAGAGCAATGTTGGTTAAATATCCACATTGATGGGCAATGATGGTTAAATGTCCTCATTGTGACCTTCCCTTAAGCCTTGTTAGGCCCATTCGCATCATTCTCTAAGTGAGTTGATCCTAATTATTGGGCCCCATTTGCATGGTCCATCTATTCTCATTGGGCTATCCCAAGATGTTGGGCCCCCATTGGTTGTTAGTAGGATTATTTCTTTTATTTTAGAGTCCATCTAGGACTCATTTAGGCCCTCTAGGGCATCTAGCGGGCCATGTAATAGTATGGTGAAGGAACCTTTTTCGGATCCTTAGGTTTGTGGGTAGGCCGCTTAGGCCCAACCTTGATATAAGGGGGAGTACATCATCATCATATAATATGCTTAATATAGCTCCGTGATCCATGCCCATACGCATCATATGTATGCTTGATATGAGGAGTGATTGATCATAACACATGCCATTAGGCAGATTATTATGGGACTCCCTGATAGGGGGAGTTGACCACATGAGCGCGCTGTACGCGCAGGATTGTTTCATGACTGGATAGTGTGATTCATGCATCTCGTATTATGTGACATGACTAGTGTACACCCTAGCAACATCAAGGCTGTAGCCTCCACAGGTATATTGTGGTTGGCAGGATTGAGCACCGAAAATCTTATTATACATGGGGTGCTATAGATGTCCCTAGGTGAAATTCCCTAAACCCTTATGGTACCAGGAGGTTGCTCCAACGTCTGGACAGAGTGGATATATGAGCGCCGAGTGCCAAATACCAAAAGGTTGCACTTTCCACTATGTCGTGGTCGGTTGGAAGGGGTTGCAGCCTTACCCACCTGAGAGGAGGAGGCAAAGTTAGGCTGAGTTTGACCAGCTCGAGGAATGGGTCCGCTATCGACGAGCTAGACTCGATATTGGCAGGCGGATAGTGAGGTCTCTTCCACTCACCTTGTTACGCGCAATGGGGCGGCAATCTGGTTTGGAGTGTACTAGATCACGGTGATATTCCAGAGTTGAGCCATATTGATATATGGATCAAATGAGGATCGGTATGCTTGAGTTACATCTCGCATCGCATGCTTTGGTATGGCCGACATCATTCATGCCTTACATCGCATAGCCTTGGTATGACCAATAGTATTCATGGATTTATCAACATATTCCGCATTACTCTGATATTGCATAATTATATTACTACATTGCACACACACTTTCACCACCCTCTAAGCTTTCCATAAGCTTATGCACGACCGTTGCGTGCAGGTGACATTGGATCGTAGCAGCGCTGAGGCAGGAGCGCATAGCAGATCATCATGGAGCTCTTGTCTATCATCATTGTATTTTCCTTTATACACATTGTACTTATAAGTTTTTTATCATAGTGTAAATGTGATGGAGTTTTCGGTTGTTGTTTGTGGGTTATACCTTTGGTTGTGCTTATTACGAATCAAATTCATGTTGAAAATCCTCATCGTAAGATCCTAAGATCAAAAACCTGGTGTATAGGCACTGGGAGCCGAAAGCGGGTACTACGGAGGCTGTCAGCGCCGGATTCGGTGATCGAAAATTTTATAAGCCCGGTTTCCGATTTGGGGCGTGACACTTCATCTCAGATAGATCGACCTTCCACTTGGCAACCTTTGCCCGAGCCTCCTTCAAAAGCAACTATGCTACCTCTAGCTCGATCTTTGTTCGGTCCCTCTCCTTCTGAGCCTCCTCCGCATGGACCTTAAAATCCGTCAGCTCCTCCACCTAGGCCTTGAGGGTTATCAGCTCCTCCACCTGGATCTTCAGAGCTACAAGCTCCTCCCCATATTTCTTTAAGGAAAATCGAAGCTACTCGGCCTCAACAATTTGGCGACAAGCGTTTAAGAAGACATGGCCGAACTATAAAGGGATTCATGTCAGATAAAATACAAGTATAAAAGCAACTACGCAGAGGATAGAATTCTAGCTTGTAGAAAAACGTGGCCACCTGTCCCATGGCAACGGCTGGGTGGATGTCCACTGCCTCAGTAATCTTGCCATCAGGAGCATGACAAGCTATGCAGTAAGGAGACCTGCCGTATAGGAGGACTTAGATTGAGAGCCCCCCTGAGTTCCACTCCCTTGACAATTCAACTAGTTGCTCGCTTGGACCTGTGCTATAGGGGTAGAGCTATAGAGGTCGGTTCTGCCCGAACCTCGGAGGGTTGCGAGTTAGTAGTAGGGGTGGTCTCCCTCATAGAGAAAGGCCCCTTGTTGATATGCATCGACTACTTCTAGGACTAATGACAGGATTATGGTGGTGGTGTTGGGAGCTACCAAAGCGCTCCTCTCGCTGGCAGCCGAACTCGACTACCTTCTTGCGGGTTGGTTTAAGCCCGATCTCGACTTCCCTCCCGTCGCCTTGGTGGGAGGGACGATTGCTCTTCTCTTTAAAGGCTTCTTTTGAGCCATCTCGGCATTAGAGGGAACCTGAGCTCATTTAGTGGAAGGGACTTGGTCGAACATCTCTGCATAGAAAAAGTAGCTGGTCAGTAACGAGAAAAACGACATGACTTTTGAACTCCCGAAAGAAAGCATTTGAATATACCTTGCATGGATGATGCAAGATCGGACTAGTAAAGGAGGTCGGGGGTAATTAACAGCTTCCAAGACCTCGCTAAAGCCTCCACCCACCTCTGTGTGCGATTCGGTTATGCTCTGAGTCAGTCATTAAGGCCGGATGCTTGGGAAAAATTGCCAAAGACCATAACAATTAGAAGAAAAACAAGAATTTAAAAGAAGAAGAAGAAGAAGAAGAAGAAGAAGAAGAGAAAGCAGTAGTTTCGATGTCTATGACCTAGTTGGGCAAAGCGGGTGGGAACCTGAGGTCACAGCTCGGCAGTCGCCAGAGCCTTCTAGCCCCCTGATGCTCAAAACTATTTACTCTTCCAATTTTTATTAGAGGTTGGGACGTCCATGATGATGCCCATGCCCTTCTTTGGCTAGGATGAAAAATAGTACCAACCCTTGTGAAAAGGATTGGCCTTCACCCGGTACATGTGAAGGAATTCATTCGTGGTCAGGTTGGGTTATCTGAGCTGAAACCACAGGATGAAGGACCCCACCAGAGCCCTCCAGGCATTTGGAATTATTTGGTCAAGGGCCAGCTTCAGACATAAGATGACCTCCTTAACGATGCGATGGAGAGGAAACACCGGACCACACTGGAAGGCAACCGAACATACTGCCACCTAGCCCTCCCTGGCTTCACTTGGAATTTCGCCAAGTGCAGGAGCTCAGATACCACTGAGTTCGATATGTGGTACTTCGACCTAATCCATAGTAGGTCAAATTCCCTCAGACTTGAACCAACTGGGCCGGTCTTCTCAGACTCTGTGGAAGAAGGGGTTGCATCTTCCCTTGTCGAAGTCGAGTCTGCCTCAACTCCCGTGGGTTGCTCGGTAGAGGACTAGGCCACAACCCTCACCCTCAAAATGGGCGTGATCTCCCTATCGCTCATCATCATTAACAAAGATAGTGGATTGCACAAAGCTTCCTCTGGCCAGTTCCAGCCCTCCAGCTTCGAATTGCCCTGGAACGTAACGGGTTCATCCCAGCTATCCGACGGATCTGACATTTTTGGCCTAAAAATGAAAGCAAAAAAAGAAATAAAGGAGGAAGGAGGAAGGAAGAAGACTAAAGAAGATACAAGGACCACCAAAGAGGAAGGGTTTCCACTTATCGAAAATCGTCAAGTTCAGTGGGCAGCATAAGCAGAGGGTGGTAGCAGAAGCAAATGTCCCCATGCTATAAGGGCATCCCCCTTTTATAGGGGATTCAATTGTGCAACAATAATGACCTGCATTCAATGGGACAACCAAAAGGGCTCTTCGATGCCCACGCGTGGCCACGTGGAGCCTTCCCACTCAACAAGTGGTCTGACTTCCCAGAAGATGCCACACGTCTATGCCCCATAAGCCATGAGCCAAACAGGCACCCTACTAGTGCACGTGACATCGAGCTGGCGCACATTACCTAGAGTGTGTCATACCATGATTGCATATCTTCTTCAATCCCCGTGCCTTTCGCCTTATTCAACATTAATGACAAGCAGGCTCAACACCCCACGCGCAACATAATCTGACCTTCCTAAACCAACTTACTTCTCAAACCT
This sequence comes from Magnolia sinica, assembly GCF_029962835.1. Lineage (NCBI taxonomy): Eukaryota > Viridiplantae > Streptophyta > Magnoliopsida > Magnoliales > Magnoliaceae > Magnolia > Magnolia sinica. The sequence continues at coordinate 98,335,010 of NC_080573.1, read as the reverse complement.
ACTATGCAAGCTGAGAAGTAGGGAGCTATTGTTATGGGTAAAAATATATTAACTAGGGAGAAGGGGTCAGCTCAGACATATGTGGCCGTCGTGTGATCAGCCAGCGCCAGACATGACCAAGGAGCTCCTCAATGACCAGAACTGTAATCCACTGCTAGGGAAATCGTCTATTTCTCGAGCCTGGCCATCAAAAGACGAAGTATCTTTGCTTCTATCAGATGTCGAGCCCTTCAATGGTCCCCATCCATTTTCAAGTTGTTGTTTGGATCATCTCCTTATAAGGGTTCCCGAGGTGTGACTCTGTACGAGACATGAATCCGAGCTTCTACACTAAGCAATCCTTGCACCGTATGATAAGATGAAGATGATGGTCATCTCCAATTTCATCTATATTCTACTAAGAAAGGAAGCTCGGTCTTAGTGCTCAGATATGACATTCGCGGGAAGGTCGGCAAATCGGTGATCCACTCAACATTAAGGGGAAAGCTCAACCACGGCTCACCAAAGAATCCAGTTTGGAAGAATACTCCTCGAGATGGCTATATAGGACACCTCAAATGCTTGACCTCGGCCTCCTACTACATGTTTTTACTGATTCCAACTATTTAGGTCATATTGAAGAGATCTATCTAAGGTCTTAGCAGAAGATCTCGGAAGATAACTGTAACAAGGATCTATTCGAGATCTCAGCCGAGGATCTCAAAAGATAATCACGACACCGTCAGGATACGATTCCCTCTACAATACACACCTTCTAAAAAGAAAAATTTCCATCTACGCAACCACACTTGTAAGGCTATAAATAAGAGCCCCTCTAATGGTGAAAGGTACACATAATCCTACGCTCAAATCATAACCAAAAGCCATACTTTCTACCAAACCTAGTTTGCCTGTCTGACTTTGGCATCGAAGGGTCCCCTGTTGCAGCCAGGGTCTCCTTTGTCTTCTTCATGTGCAGGTACTCGAAGGTCTTAGAAGGCTTAACCATATTTATGCATCAACACTTATCACAATGTATTTTGATACCTTTGATGAGAAATGCTTCAGTGATCTCAAAGCACTTTTGATTATAATGCTACTAATTGCATTCGGATACTTGGATTATCTAAACTGTCCATTAAATTTAAAACACATTTCATGAGTACTTGTGTAAAAATAGGCCGATTAGATGATCTAATTGATATTTCATTAGCCTTATTATTTTTTGAGCCATCTTTTTTTTTTTTTTTTTGCAAGTGATTGTTTAGAATTAAAAGCAATCCATGAAAGGCCCTAACAAATAAACAGATTAAATTATACATTAGACTTATTTTCATGTAGACCTTTCCCTTTCATATTAATGTCTATTGATTAGGTGTTTAACATTAAGTAGGTGTGACTTTTGCATGGTAGCCAAGGGAATGGTCTAAACTAATGAATTAGAGTGTCCACATATCACAATGAGCTCTAGAGCATTTCTCTTCAGACCTAATTGGGAAAGAAAATAATGTTTTTCAAAAAATTGTAATAAATGAAACAATATTTTTATGTGAACATGGTTTTTTTTTTTTTTAATTTAATTTTACGGGGGGGGGGGGGGGGGGTTGTATGCTATCAGCCCCAATCTATGTCATGAACCAAACACGCATACTGGGCCATGAACGTGGCATGGTATGGTGTATTGTGGTGTGCATGCGTGCATGCGCACACGAATATACTTGTAGGTCAAAAAAATTTTGTCAGTTATTTGTTTTGTATTTTTAAATAGAACTGAAAAATGAAAACGTTACTTTTTTAAAAAACCCAACAGCCATGATTGTTGGCAGGGGTGCTCACATAACCATTCGAGGAAACTTTTGAAGTCTATATAAGGACATGTCGAGTTCCAAAATTTAATTAATTTTTAGTCTTTTGACTCTCCCTCTCTCTCTCTCTCTCTCACTTCGAATCTCTGCAACAATTTCATCTAGTTCAATCTTCGAGCTAGTCATATAGTGACACTTCGAATCTTCGTACATTAAGTGTGCCGGTGTGATGAGACAACATTCGAGGGTATCTTGGACATTGATTGTCCAGTATTCATGTTGCACTACGAAGATCATCCAAAGGAGGACAAGCCAATTTCAAGTCGAGTGATTTTGGTCACGCCTCGAATCAAATTTTTTTTTCTAAATTCATTCTTATTCAAAATTTTAATTTTATTTTAATTTCTTTTTATAATTAATTTTAATTTCAAATTTCTATAATTATGGATTTATATATCAAAAAATTCCTACAATCTTGAAATTGATCATTAATCTGTACATCTGTAACAATGGAAAATATAACAATAAACTCGACCACTGAATTATCTAAAATCAAACTATTTTCTACAAACCATTTTAAAAGGTGGAAATAAAATCTTACCTTTTCTTTAGATACATTAAAAGTATCGTACGTGCTATATGATACTTTCCAATATGAAGCCGATAAAGAAAATGTTGTAATGGATGACCGCAACTACAAAATTTATATTCTGAATTCCATTTCTAATTAATTGTATGATGTATACGCTACATATGAAAGAGGCAAGGAAATTTAGTCAACATTGGCTAAGAAATATGTGTTAGAAGAAGCTGGTGCCAAAAAGAACGTTATTTCCTCATTTCTGAACTTTTCTATATTAGATAATAAACTCGTATCTGATCAGGTACTTAAGTATGAAAGTTTAGTACACTAGCTTATATTTGAAGGATTAAAATGGATTATGTTTTCCTTGGAGGTGCTTTAATTGAAAAACTCCCTCCCTCCTAGAAAGAATACAAAAATAAGATAAAACACAAGAAAAATAAAATGTCCATGAAAAACATTACCATACATATCTGAATAGAGGAAGCCAATTATATAAGAGATCAAAAAGAAAATGATAATGGCACTGCTTCAAATGCTAACTTGATTGAAATAAATTAAGAAAATAAAAGGATCAAAGGATCTTGTTCTCACTATGGAAAGGCAGGTCACCTTATTGATTAATGTCTGATTAATGTCGATACTTAAAAGAAACATGTTTCCACTATGGAAAATCAGGCCATCGTGTTAAACAATGTAGGCTCAAAAATAAGAAAAGAAAACTGTTTTAAAAAATAACAAATATTTTCATTGTGGTCAACTTGGGCATCATATTGGAGAGTGCACGCATAAGAAGAAGGCTTCTTAAGATTTGGCCAATCTAATTGAATAAGACGAATAATATGAAATAGTTGTAGTAGTATATGAAGTTAACCTTGTCAACACAATGCATTGGATACTAGATACTGAGAATACACATCACATTTGTAAGGATCGAAGCATATTTGCCTCATTCCAAGTTGTAGGGGATGAACAAGTGTTCATGGGAAATGCTTGAACATCCTCAATAATAGGAAAATGAAAATTAATCTTAAGACTCGCTTCTGGAATGACTCTTACACTAAACAATGTTCTACATGTGCCTGATATTAGAAAAAAAATAATAATTCTGGCTCCCTCCTAAATTAAATTGGTGTTGATTTAGTTTACATTTCAGAAAAGGTTATACTGTCTAGGAATCGGACATTTGTTGGAAAGGGTTACTGTTGTGATGGAATGTTTGTACTGAATGCGTCCTCTATTAATATTAATAAGATGAATTCCAGTTCTGTTTACTTGCTTGAGTCTCTTGATTTATAACACAATAGATTAGGACATGTAAATGTATATGTTCAAAAAAGAATGAAGAAACTATGTCTTATACCTAATTTTTTAAATTAAGAGCCAAATAAAAATGAAGTGTGTGTATAATCTAAGTTCCATAAGAAACCATTCAAATAATTTTTTAGAGAATCTAAGATTTTAGAACTGATTCATAATGACTTGGGTGATTTTAATAATCACGTGTCTATAAATGGAAAAAGATATACGTAACTTTCATAAATGATTTCTTGAGGTACATTAGGGTATACATACTAAGAATTAATGATGAAGCCTTGAAGTTCTTTATCAAGTATAAGACAAAAGTTGAAAACCAGTTAAATAAGAAAATTAAGAGAATTAGAACAGACAGGGGAGATAAATATGAATCATTACATTTTAAGGAATTTTGTGAAAAGAATGACATTATACATGAAACCACTACCCCTTATAAACTTGAACAAGGCGGTATAACATAACGAAAAAAATTAACTTTGAAAGAAATGATGAATGCAATGTTAAACAGTTATGGTTTATCCTTAAACATGTGAGGAGAAGTCATTCTTTCTGCTTGTCACATCCTAAATAAAATACCTTATAAAGTTATAAGTAAGACACCTTATGAACTATGGAAGAAACATTCTACTAGCTATCTCTTGGAAATCCACCAAACAGACTTGTATTAATCGGTCTACTATATGGAATTCGAGTTCATTGCTTTAGAAAAGACTGGAATAAAAGCAAAATGGATTAGAAGTCTATTAGTTGATATACCTTTATAGCCAAAACCTATTTCGACTATATCTCTATATTGTGATTGTCAAGCTATAATAGAAAAGGTAAATAATAAGATCTATAATGATAAAAGTAGACATATTCGACTCTAGTGTAACATAATAAGACATTTACTACATGATGAAGTAATAGCCATTGATTTTGTGAGATCAGAGAAGAACTTAGCAGATCCTTTGACTAAAGAACTTAGCAAACAACTAGCAATAGATATAATTGGGCTGAATCCAATATCGTGATCTACTGGTGTTGGTAACCCAACCTATACAAATGGAGATCCCATGCGATAGGTTTAAAATGGATAAACAACAAAACACTAGGAGACGTATAACATTACAATAAGAAAGCTCATTCTATGAGGTAGACAGTGTAAGCAACAATTACTAAGGTTGAGTCTCGAACTCTTAATAAATCCATATGCCATATACTTGTTGGTGGTATATTCAATTATTGTGTATACTTGATGGAATTTACTTATACAAGTGTGGATGTGAGACTACTTAGTATGAGAACTCAAAAACATTCTCTAAAGCACTAGTAAAATCCAAGTAAAGACGCATGCCAAAAAGCAACAAACCATATAACTATCTGTATCGAAACAATTTATGTGAGTGACATATGTAACCGTTTTACATTAATAGGAATCTGGTTCAAGACACTTTGTCACCTGATTCTTGTGAACCCACCTTATCTATTCTAAGTATCAATTCAAGTCTATTAGACATCGATATAATGCACAATTATTTTTGTTTAACCCAAAAGTAGTTATTTTGAAACATGTTAGGAATTGTTGTAGTTTTGGTGTTTCAAAATAAATAAATAAATAATTATTTGAAAATTTTCCTCAAAAAATTTTAAAAAGTAACAAAGGTATTTTGTCTTGTAGTGGTGTAGGTTTAGTCTCACATCTGATATGTAAAAAGAAAATTTTGGATTTATAAGAAGATGTTTTTGCATAAGGCGTAGGCCCCTTTCTGGGAGGCATGTTGTAATACCCAGTCCATTCCGTACTAGTTTTTATGCATATATGTACGATAATCGACACCCTTAGCTAGACCTAGATTAGCCGTTCATAGTACTGTGCGCGCATGCGCGCGAGTGCACTTGCAATCCTAAAAGTTTTTTATTGCTTTTTCAAATTTCGATTGCGACGATTATTTGTTTTGTATTTCTGGATAAAGTCGAAAAATGAAAAAGTTTCTTAAAATAATAATAATAATAATAATAATAAATCTAACATCCATGACTATTGGCAGAGGTGCGTACCCACCCATTCGAGGCAACCTTTGAAGCCTATATAAGGGATATCTCTGGCTCCGAATTTTAATTAATTTTTAATCTCTCTCTCTCTCTCTCTCTCTCTCTCTCTCTCTCACACACACACACACACACACACACACTTCGAACCTCTAAAATGATTTCATCTGGTTCAATCTTCGGGTAAGTCATACAATGATAGTTCATGTCTTCGTACATCGAGTGCTCCAGTATGACGAGATAACATTCGAAGGTATTCTGGAGATTGATTGTTCAGTATTCCTATTGCACTGCGAACATCGTCCAAAAGATGACAAATCAATTTCAATCCGAGTGATTTTCATTGCGCATCAAATTAAATAAGTTTTTTCTAAATTCATTCTTATTCAAATTTCAAATTTATTTCAATTTCTTTTTACAATTAATTTTAATTCCGAATTTCCTTAATTAAGAATCTAAAGATCCAAAAATTCCTACAATACACATGTAGCATATGTGGGCGCTTAAAGCTAAATTGTGACATAAGTGAAGTGATTGAAGCTATTTGGTGGCACATATTGTACAAGACACCCATGGCCACATTTGAGACGTGGGCATTTAAAGCTCGATGACAGGATTATTGCTATTAAAACCATTGGCACATATGACATATTCTGAGTGATTGAAGATGTACGAGTGCTCAATGTGCCATCGGTGTAACTGGAAGTGCTTTGCCCATGTGTGGCACAAGAGAAGATTAATAGTATTGGTAATGTACCTGGTAAATAGCACACGTGGGGTGTAAGTGAAAATGGTTGGTGAGATATGGCATGTTAGCATGTGTGATACAATTTGCATGTGGGGTGCGAGAGAAGGTGGATGCTGCAACATGTGCCAATTAGTCACATGTGGAGCATAATGAAAGATGGAAAATGGCTCATCTTGCACTTGCGACACATGTGAAGAGTTGAAAATGGACGGCAGCGTATTTGGATTTAAAAATTGAGAAAGTCATTTTCCTTTTGTCCGAAAAAAAATGTCTTTCTTGGGAATGGAAGTAGAAGCAAATTTATTCAGCTTGCAGCAATGATAAAAAATAATAATAATAATAGAAAGAGAGAGAGAGATAATGTTTCTAACAAATTCCAAATAAATAAATAAAGATTTGGCAAACATTATAAACTTTTGTTTTATAGTACACAACCATGTCGGTACACACTACACTGTTAGCCACCCCCACTAGGGAATCGACATCAAGACCTCAGTGTTGAAACGCAAACAATATAAACTTAATTTGGACCGAAACAATTAATGTTTTCTTTTGTTTCATAAATCCAATCAAACTTTTATATAATTTCATATATAGTAACAAATCTCATTCTTGGCAATTTCTCAACCTGAAAGTTTGTGAGGAGATTTCAAAATTTGAGTTTTTTTTTTTAAAAAGAAAAATCTTAGGGAAGATTATATATATATATATATATATATATATATATATATTAAAAATACTTATCATAAATCAATAAATAAATTATATACATATAACAAATTCCTTAAGATATTTACTCTTCTTTTTTTTTTTAGTTAATATTTGGTAATATCATGATAAAAAAATATTTTAAAATCTTCCAATATTTTAAAAATCTCATAATAATTTTGCCGTAATATCATGCACTGGAATTTTCACGATATTATTGCAATTGCAATGTGCACCAACAATATGCGCAGGCATTTCTCTCATTGTTCAGAGATGCAGGGCGGGAATCCCAATGCATCTCGAAATGGGATTAAGAGAACAGAATTTCAAGAAGGAAATGAAGCTCCTGTTAAAGGTGTTATCCGAACGTAACGGTTCCGCTAACGCAATGCATGTATCTAAATGCGGAGCTCTGACGTTAACTACATTTTCATGTGCGTGCTTTTTTCTAATACATTTAGGTGAATTAATTAATTATGCTTAGAAAAGTATGTTGATTTTAGGATTTTTTTTTTTTTCCCAACCGACAAGTCTACACAAGGGGCTTCTTTATATTCAAATCCAAAAATCAGCGTCATGTCTAATCTTCTGACTGATATGTAATAGCAGCTTAGACTTCCCAGCATTTTATTTAGTTGAGGTAGCGATGTCTGATAATGACTTCTATGACTTTTAAAATGTTATATTCTCCCTAATGGTGCACCAGAGATATGGTGACTTATTTAATACTCTGGCTGCATAATATGCTAGATATGCTGCCTCATAAATTGTCACTGTGGAATGCATTAACTCAAACTAAACCACGCCAAAATGTGATGTCCCATGATGAGTTCTCTAACTTTAAAGAGACCTTTTTACGCACTAGTTGCACATCCATCTAGTTGGCAGGTGGGCCCCACCATGGTATTTGTATGACATCTTGTCCATCTAGCACGGTTATCTCATCCTCAAAATCAGATGGCCCAAAAGTCAGGTTTATCTGACTGTCAGGTGGAGCACACCATAGAAAACCATGGACAAAAAACTCCATGCTCACTTCTGTCTTCCCATTTTCATGATTGGATCAGATGTACAACCAGTTGTGGCCGACTATTTTTCAACTCTAAAAATGTTAAATACTCTTGCAGCAAACGCTACTGGATGTGCACGCACTTAGTCAATTAAAGTGTGGCATATATTAATTCAAACTAAACTATACCAATCTTGTGAAACATGCTGTAAAGAGGTCAAATCCTAAATTCAGATTGGTTGAACAAATCTAAGCTCTTACTAGTGGACATTTGAAATAGGAATATTGGATATTTTTCATTTGAAATGCCTCGGACTGTCAGACCTGCTGAAGCCTTTCGCAGGAAGTTGGTGTATGAGAATGTTAGGTGGGGCTGCGATTTATTTGTGAGAAATTGATCATATTCATTCATTTTTTGAATTCATTTTAGTACGTGCCACAAAAACTTAGGTGGATGGAAAAATAAGTGGGTTACAAAAGAGGGTACAATGGGGAAAGAAATTGGTACAGTTGAAACCTTCTTAGGCTCGGTGGTCTTTAAATGTCATCCAAACTGTTTATAAGTTCATTCCCAATGGGATGAAGTATAAACTCTAAAAAGATAGGCTACTACAAAACCTTTACAGCCATTGGAATGTTTCAACAGTGCTAACTGAATCCCCACAGTTTCCTCTCTTGTAGGCCACTTGAGTTTTGGACCCACCTTATTTTTGATCACATGTCCTAAAATGAGCTCCCAAAATAGATAACCGGGTGGATTTCACGTAAACATCACATGGGCCCCACCCAGCATCCTTGGAACTTTCTGAAAAGGTTAAAGTTCCTGCCCCCACAATGATGTATTTATTATATCCACACCGTTCATCCATTTGGCAAGATCATTTTCGAGCATGAAACCAAAAATGAGTCATATTCAAATCTCAAGTGGACCACACCACAAATAACAGCAGGACAATGATTCTCATCATTAAAACATTCATAGGGCCACCATAATGTCTATTTTCCATCACAAAGACATGAATGAAGAAGAAAAACAAATATCATATTGATACAAAACTTATGTGATCCCCAGGGAGTTTCAATGGGTTTCAATGGTAGACATTTAATCCCCCACTGCTTTTTGCACTATGATTCACTTGATTTTTGGATTTGTCTTTTTTTTCGGCTCAAGCATTGTGGAAAGCTCGCCGAGTGGATGGACGGTTTGGATATAACACACATCTGGTGATGGGACCTACACAAATTGATGACATCAAAAAACTAGCCACGTCGGGGGTGTATGGTACACCAGCCAATCGTGTTGTGAAAATGAGAAGTTTTCAACTGTACGACCCATTTATGGCCCATTTACATTTGTAGGCCCACCTCTTTTTACCTTTCAAGAATAAGCCCCGTTCGGCTGCCAAAGGTCGAAAATGCCTTTGCTTTTACTTCCGCAAGAGGATCGGCCGCTGACGCTCCTCGAACGCCGAGTTGTACGAACGGTTCAAAAGATATCAAAGTTACATGGGCCCCACAGTTATGTATTTATTATATCCACAGCGTTCATCCATATTTAGAGATCATTTTGGAGTATTATCAAAAAGAAAAAATCATATCCAAAGATCAACTGGACCACACCACAAAGAGCAGCGGGAAAATTGATTTTCACCGTTAAAAATTTTGTAGGGCCTACCATAACATTTATTTTCCATCCAATCTATTCATAAGGTCACAAAGATCTGGATGAAGAGTTAAAACAAATTTCATAATGATCCAAAACTTCTGCAACCCCTAAATGGATTTCAATAGTAGACGTTCAATCCTCCACAGCCTTTTACAATGTAGTCCACTGCCTTTTACAATGTAGTCCACTTGATATCTACGTCTGTCTATTTTCGTCTCAAGTCTTAATACGAGTTCACCAAATAAATGAACCATTTAGATATGGCACATACCTCATAATAGGACCTACAAAAAGCGGTGGCGATTCTAATGGCAAAAAATAAAATAATAATAATAATAATAATAATAATAATAAATAAACAAGGAACTTATGGCTACGGTGTTTTCTATAGCTACAGATTATAACCATAGCCAAATTCGTAGCCCCTGCCATTTTGATATGTCCTTTTATATGTATCGAAGGTCTTTCGATATGTATCGAAGGTCTTTTGATTAATCGAAAAAGGTCCAGAACTGTCCAGCAAATTTGCCTAAAAAATCCTGCAATTTTCAATACATATCGAAGTGTATTCGATATGTATTGAAGGTGATTTGACCAATAGCTACGGATTATAACCGTAGCCATAACTGTTGTCTGTGCCGGTCTATGAATTTATTTATTTATTTATTTTTTAATTGTTTTACATGGATAACTTTATTCTACCTACAATTTTCTCTAATACATATTTATATAAATATGTATATGTAAGCATATAAAAAAAATTTCTATCTTTTTTTCATTTCTTTCTTTCTTCATTTAACAAAAATATCTTCTAAACCAAAATTAGTTACTTGACGTACCCTATATAATTTTGGGGTAGGAGAAGCTACTTTCGCCAACTAACCTGGTTATTTTTCAAGATTTCACGATCATTCCTAACGATTCAGTGTTGATTCACGGTCATTTTCATGCATTTCACAGTCAATTCCCTTAACTTCACGGTCAATTCGCTTCACTTCAGGTTTATTTCCATGCATTTCACGGTCAATCTCAGCGGTTTCGTTTTGATTCACGGTCATTTCCATGCATTTCACGATCAATTCCCTTCACTTCACGGTCATTTCCATGCATTTCACGGTCAATTCGCTTCACTTCACGGTCATTTTCATGCATTTCACGGTCAATCCCGACGATTTCATTTTGATTCATGGTCATTTCCATGCATTTCACGGTCAATTCCCTTCACTTCACGGTCATTTCCATGCATTTCATGGTCAATTCGCTTCACTTCACAGTCATTTCCATGCATTTCACGGTCAATCCCGGCGATTCCGTTTTGATTCACGGTCATTTCCATGCATTTCACGGTCAATTCCCTTCACTTCACGGTCATTTTCATGCATTTCACGGTCATTTCCCTACACTTCACGGTCATTTCCATGCATTTCATGGTCAATCCTGGCGATTCCGTTTTGATTCACGGTCATTTCCATGCATTTCACAGTCAATTCTCTTCACTTCACGGTCATTTCCATGCATTTCACGGTCAATTCGCTTCACTTCACGGTCATTTCCATGCACTTCACGGTCAATCCCAGCGATTCCGTTTTGATTCACGGTCATTTTCATGCATTTCACGGTCAATTCCCTTCACTTCACGGTCATTTCCATGCATTTCACGGTCAATTCGCTTCACTTCACGGTCAATCTCGACGATTCCATTTTGATTCACGGTCATTTCCATGCATTTTATGGTCAATTCCCTTCACTTCACGGTCATTTCCATGCATTTCACGGTCGGTCGCTTCACTTCACGGTCATTTTTATGCATTTCACGGTCATTTCCCTATACTTTGCGGTCATTTCCATGCATTTCACGGTCAATCCCGGCGATTCCGTTTTAACTCACGGTCATTTTCATGCATTTCACGGTCAATTCCCTTCACTTCATGGTCATTTTCATGCATTTCACGGTCATTTCTCTACACTTCACGGTCATTTCCATGCATTTCATGGTCAATTCGCTTCACTTCACAGTCATTTCCATGCATTGCACAGTCAAGTCGCTTCACTTCACGATCATTTCCATGCATTTCATGATCAATTCGCTTCACTTCACGGTCATTTTCATGCATTTCACGGTCAATCCCGGTGATGACGATGCATTGAATGTCTATGGAGGATTGAACGTCTACCATTGAAACCCTTTTAGCGGTCACAGAAGTTTTGACCGTGAAATGCATGGAAATGACCGTGAATCAAAACGGATTCACCGGGATTAACCATGAAGTGCATGGAAATGACCGTGAAGTGAAGCGAATTGACCGTGAAATGCATGGAAATGACCGTGAAGTGAAGAGAAATGACTGTGAAATGCATGGAAATGACTGTGAAGTGTAGGGAAATGACCGTGAAATGCATGAAAATGACCATGAAGTAAAGGGAATTGACCATGAAATGCATGGAAATGACCGTGAATCAAAACGGAATCGCCGGGATTGACCGTGAAATGCATAGAAATGACCGTGAAGTGAAGCGAATTGACCGTGAAATGCATGGAAATGACCGTGAAGTGAAGGGAATTGACTGTGAAATGCATGGAAATGACCGTGAATCAAAACAGAATCATTAGGATTGACCGTGAAATGCATGAAAATGACCGTGAAGTGAAGCAAATTGACCGTGAAATGCATGGAAATGACCGTGAAGTGAAGGAAATTGACCATGAAATGCATGAAAATGACCATGAATCAAAACGGAATCATCGGGATTGACTGTGAAATGCATGGAAATGACCATGAAGTGTAGGGAAATGACCGTGAAATGCATGGAAATGACCGTGAAGTGAAGGGAATTAACCATGAAATGCATGGAAATGACCGTGAATCAAAACGGAATCGCCGGGATTGACCATGAAATGCATGGCAATGACCGTGAAGTGAAGCGAAATGACCGTGAAATGCATGAAAATGACCGTGAAATGCATGGAAATGACTATAAATCAAAACGGAATCATTGGGATTGACCGTGAAATGCATGGAAATGACCGTGAAGTGAAGCGAATTGACCGTAAATTGCATGGAAATGACGGTGAAGTGAAGGGAATTGACCGTGAAATGCATGGAAATGACCGTGAATCAAAACGGAATCATCAAGATTGACCGTGAAATGCATGGACTTGATCGTGAAGTAAATGAAATGAATGAAATTGACCACGAACTGATTAAAATTGACCGCGAAGTGAATGAAATGGATTTTCGACCATAGACCTAATGGAATCTTGAAAAAATAAACCAGGTTGGTTGGCTAAAGTAGCTTCTCCTGCCCCAAAATCATATAGGGTACGTCAAGTAACTAATTTTGGTTTAGAAGATATTTTTGTTAAATAGAGAAAGAAAGAAATGAAAAAAAGAGGGAAAAAAAATCTTATATGCTTATCTATACATTTTTATATAAATATGTATTAAAGAAAATTGTAGGTAGAATAAAAGTCTCCATGTAAAAAAATAAAAATTCATAGACTAGTACAGACTACAATTATGGCTACGATTATAATCCGTAGCTATTAGTCAAATCACCTGTATCAAAAATTGCAGGATTTTTGTGACAAACTCGCTGGACAGTTTTGAACCTTTTTCGATTGATCGAAAGACCTTTGATACATATAAAAGGACATATCAAAATGGCAGGGGCTACGGTTATGGCTACAGTTATAATCCGTAGCTATAGAAAACACGTAGCCATAAGTTCCTTGTTTATTTATTTATTATTATTATTATTTTATTTTATTTTATTTTTTACTTTTGGAATCCCCACTGCTTTTTGTGGGTCCTATTATGAGGTATGTGTTATATCCAAACCGTCCATCTATTTGGCAAACTTGTATTAAGGCTTGAGACGAAAAATAAGACATATCTAGCTATCAATTGGACCACACTGTAAATGGATGTGGAGGATTGAACGTCTACCATTGAAATCCTTTTAGGGGTCACAGAAGTTTTGGATCATTATGAAATTTGTTTTCCCTTTTCATCCAGGTCTTTGTGACCTTATGAATAGATTAGATGGAAAATAAATGTTATGGTAGGCCCTACAAAATTTTTAATGGTGAAAATCAAATTTCCCGCTGCTCTTTGTGGTGTGGTCCAGTTGATCTTTGGATATGATTTTTTCTTTTTGATAATGCTCCGAACTGATCTCGAAATATGGATGAACGTTGTGGATATAATAAATACATAACTGTGGGGCCCATGTAACTTTGATATCTTTTGAACCGTTCGTACAACTTGGAGTTTGATACCGATCCGCTGGAAGGAAAAAGCAGGGGCATTTTCGACCCTTGGCAAGCCGTCCATACATCTGGGGCATATTATTGAGGGGTGAAAAGAGTGGGCTTTAAAATGTAAATGGGCCATATATGGGTCGTACAATTGTAAATTTCTCTTTGAAACGTTACTGTGGGCACTACAAATTTTTTAACGGTGAAAATCATTACCCCCACTGCTATGTGGGGCCCACCACCATGTTTTTGAGAAATGTACTCCATGCATCCGTTTGGTGAGCTCATTTTAGGAAAATGGACCAAAAACGAAGTGGATCCAAACTAAAGTGGGCCACACGAGAGGGAAAAATGGGGAAAGAAATACCTATCGTTGAAACTTTTCTGAGCTCCACCTTGATGTTTATATACCATCCAAACCGTTTATAAGGTTATTAACACAAGGATGAAGTGAAAATACAAAAAATTTAGGCTGAAACAAAGCTTTTATGGTCATAAGAATGTTTCAACGGTTCTAACTGAATCCCTACTGTTTCCTCTCGTGTGGCCCACTTGAGTCTTGGATCCACTTCGTTTTTTATAACTTGTCCTAAAATTATCTTGCAAAACGGATGAACGGAGTATATTTCCCATAAACAATGGTGGTGGCCCCACCCAGCATCCTTGCGCAGGAACTTCTGCGAAAGGCTTTCGCAGGAAAATTTTGCCTCCTGATACATCTGAATAGGAAGTATATTGGCTGGTGTACCACCCACCATCGGACGCCGTGGATTTCCAGGAAAAGCCTTTCCATGAAGTTTCTGGGCTGAGATGCTTGGTGGGGCCCAAAATGATGTTTCTGAAAAATCCACACCGTCTGTATATTTTGGGAGCTCATTTTAGGACATGCAGTAAAAAATGAGGTGGATTCAAAACTTAAGTAGGATACACAAAAGGAAACAATATAGATTTAGAGACCATTTGAAACATTGTATGTTCCTTTTTTAGTTCTCGATTTTTAATAGTCTATTTAATTCAACCAAATATTCCAACAGACCTTATAAACTGCTTGGATGGCATGGCATATAAACATCAAAGTAGATCTGAGGAAGGTTTCAACGGTAGGAAAATCTTTCCCCATATTTCCTCTCGTCGGGCTTCTTGAGTTCTGGATCCGCCTCATTTTTTATTTTATTTTTTGAATTTTATTTTCACATAATTTAGATCAAAAAATAAATTGACCGTGTGAATTTCTCACAAGCATCACGGTGGACCCACTACCATCCCAGCGCAGAAACATTACGTGGAAAGCTTTTACAGAAATCCGCGTACCACACCACCGCTGTAAGTAGGTGTCGTGCCAAGACGAGCGCCGACGCTCCTCAGGCTCCGAATTGTACGAAGGCTTCAAAGGAGATAAAGTTACGTGGGCCCACGATTACACAATGATGTATTTACTATATCCACACCGTCACCCGTTTAGGTAGATCATTTTACAGAAAACAGCCTAAAATGAGTCATATCTAAACTGCAAGTAGACCACACTACTAATAACAGTGGGACAATGATTCTCACGGTCAAAACATTTATAGGACTCACCGTAACTTTTATTTTCCATCCCATCTGCTCACAAGGTCACACGGACTTAAATGAAAAGTAAAAAACAAATATCATATTATCCAAAACTTCTGTGACCCTCGAAAGGCTTTCAATTGTAGACGTTCATTTCTCCGCTGCTTACGGCACTGTGGTCTAATTGATCTTTGTATCCGTCTTATTTTTCGGCTCAAGCCCGGCGGCAAGCCCGCCAAACGGACAGCTTGGATATAACACATACCTTGTTTTGGTACGCATGGAACTTTGATGACGTCATGACGTCAGTACACTTTCAAGGTCGGTGGTTTGCGGTACATCAGCCAATCAGCTTCCATCTGAACAGGGAAACGGATCGGCTACACACCCTGCCACTAGCCAATGGCTAGCGGTCGGTGCTATGTAGGCTCACTGATATTTTTGTTTCATCCATGCCGTCCACCCATTCTTGCGGATCATTTTATGGTATGAGCCCAAAAATGAGTTTCGGCCAAATCTCAAGTGAATCGCACATTGTTGATTGAACTCCCACCATTAAAAACTTACTGGGCCACAAAAGTTTTGGATCAAGTTGATTTTTTTTTTTTTACCTTTATCAAAGTCTGTGTAACCTAATCAACAGGTTAGATGTCAAATAACCATTACAGTGGACCCTAGGAGGTTTTTAATGGTGGATGTTCAATCACAACTATTTTTCATGGTGTTGTCTACCTGAGATTTTGATCTACCTCATTTTTTTGGATCAAGCCCTAGAATTATCTTTCAAAATAGATGGACGGGGTGGATAAAACAAATACATCATGTTGGGTTCCACATAGCACCGACCATTAGCCTGGCTGGTGGCAGCGTCACTAGCCAAACCGCGTCCTCTAAACATAACTCATGATTTGGCAAGTTCAGTTTGAATTAATTGTGTGCCACGTGTATGATATTTGGTGCGTGCATATCATCTATCTTACTCTGCAAGAGCAAAATATCTCTTCTGTAAGCCTAATGACAAGTTATCTTTTTGCAAACACCCTGGTCCATAGCTCAAGTGGTAGAGTGAAAGATACCTTGTTTCTGTTGGAAATTATATAGATTTATATTATTTCTGTATAATGTAGAAACTGAAAATAAAAATTAACTTGAATAAGAATAGACTAAAGCACGTCTGGGACGCTGTCCTTAAGGTGTTATTTACCCCTACTCCAGTGAATTGAGTATGCTAATAGGTTACAGGTAAACCACTTCTAGGATACGACGAGCCTGGTGTGGGTCTGCGTTCAGTAAACATGAAGGCCCACTAAATGAAACTCTGTTACACTCAGTCTAGCAGAAATACAATAAAGAAAAATTCCAAAAGAGAAAAAGAGAAGAGAAGTTGTGATTTAGACCACTACACTGGTCAGTTCTTCAACCACTGGTTCAGTTGAACCGTTCCAAACCACACAGTTGGTCTGTTCTTTAAGCAATGGATCTAATTAACCTTGCTATACTGCTGATAATTTGGTCTGTAGGAAAGGAGATGCTTTGGTTCGTATGGGACTGCTGGAGTGGGTTGAGATTGTTTGGAAACCCATTTATCCTTGTTTATATTGGTTGTGGTGGCTAGGGGTTATGGTCCAGGGAAATAAATCCCATGACCATTTTCTAGCTGTTGGAGAAAACTAGCCATTTTATGGTCATTTTCTGACTGTTGTGCATGGGCCATTAAGATGCTGCATGCTGACTATTGTGAGATAGCAGCTAGCCGTTTTCTAGTTGTTGGGCTAGCCATGCAACAGTTACAGCTGGACCCTACACTAATGGCACAACTGTTACAGTTTTTGTTGTAATGGCTCTTTTCAACCTCTCTATAAATACTGGAGGACCCTCTCTCAGTCCTCTAGTCTCCCTTCCAACCAGCCACTCACCTTAGTCAACTAGTCGCACACGTCTCGCTCCGGTTTGCGAAGGGAGCGACCCTTTGTGACACGATGCGCACGTGCGAAGTGCAAAGTGCACTAGCAGTGCATCTACAGTCACACTGCCTCACATGCCCATGCCCTCGCACCGAGCCCATGACCGAGACCGAGACCATGCCCGAGTGCGAGCGCGCACATGGGTGTTCCAGTGCTACGCACGGGAACACGCAAGTCCCATCATCCTCAGACTAGATAAGCAAATATTATAGTACTCCAACACTTTCATTTAAACCACTTTTTCTTCTTTTCTTTTTCCAATGTGGGACTATTCCCAAAACCCATAAAAAGGTGTTTTTCAAACACTTTTTATATATTATATATATTATTTTATTTTAAAATATTTTTATAAAATCAATATTTTATAACAATTCTCCACTGATTTTTTATAAAATTATTTTCTCGATAAAACATTTCTGCCAGAATAATCAACTTATATGCATAAAGAAAGATAAAGAAATATAGCTTTCGATTTTAATCTTTTCTTAGTGTAAGTATCTCAAAACTCTGTCGAAATGACTGGTAGCCATATCGTTGAACTAGTTATTTCTAGATAATAGAGTTGGAGAAACCACACACATATTCGATATATGTTTGTTAGAGTTCCCACAATCTTGCTCAACACAATTAATGGTCTTGTGCTTATCCTAATTTTTGAACGATCCTGAGAGAAAACTCCTAATTCTCATGAGAGATGGCACCATCTCTACGTTCATATAGGTGAAATCCTTTCAGTGTCTCCATTACTATAAGACACTTGTCCTATAGACTGGATTTCATTAAGAGTTATAAGACTCAACCATCTTTCGTAACGCTCAGCACTTATCTATTATGAATGAAGTTTTATAGTCATGTGCTAATCCTAATTCGTGAACGATCCTGAGAGAAAACTCTTAACTCTCATGAGAGATGGCACCATCTGTACGTTCATATAGGTGAAATTCTTCCAGTGTCGACACTTGTCGTATAAACTGGATTTCATTAAGAGGTTTAATGAAAAGGTCTGTCAAGTTATTGCTTGATTTCACATAGGAAATATCAATGATTCCATCTTGAATCAATTGTCTGACATAATCATGTCGAAAACTGATATGTCTAGACTTACCATTATATGTGCCGCTATAGTCTCTAGCTAATGTGGCTTCACTATCACAATGTAATGACACAGCCGATATAGGCTTTACACAGAAAATGATTTATAATAAAAGATCCTTTAACTACTTAGCCTCTTTGCCTGTTGCAGCTAGGGCTATAAATTTAGACTCCATAGTTGAGCTCGTTATACAAGTCTATTTCTTAGATCTCCAAGATATAGCTGCACCTCCTAGGGTGAATACCCACCCTTTAGTAGACTTGTTGTCTCCTGCACTCGATATCTAGCTCGCATCGGTATATCCTTCCAATACGGCAGAAAATTCTGAATAAAATAGTCCTAAGTCTTTGGTTACTTTTAAGTAATCAATGACTCTACTGATTGCATTCCAGTGTTCAGTACTGGGGTTACTAGTAAACCTACTAAGTTTACTCACACCATATGCGATATCAGGTCTAGTGCATTGTATAGCATACATAAGACTTCCTATAGTACTGGCATATTCTAATTGTTCAACTGTTCTTCCGGTATTTTCTTTTAGCTTGATACTTGGATCAAATGGGATTTTTTGCTTCCTTTATATTTAGATGGTTGAACTTATTTAGTATCTTTTCAATATAATGAGATTGACACAAAGCATAACCCCCACAATATTTTTTAACTTTAATACCTAAGATGGTATCAACTTGCCCAAGATCCTTCATTTTGAATACGGAAGATAGAAACTTCTTTGTTTTAGTCACACATTCCATTTACTTATTATTAACATGTCATCAACATACAGACAAATAATAATGATATAATTACCATCTACTTTAGAATATATATATTTGTCAGCTACATTATGCATGAAACCATGAGATAATATTTTGGAATCAAACTTCTCATGCTATTGTTTTGATGCTTGTTTTAATCCATACAAAGATTTGATTAATCTACATACTTTGTTTTCACTTCCTAGTAGAACGAATCCTTTAGGTTGTTTCATGTATACCTCCTTATTGGGGTCACCATTCAGGAATGCAGTCTTTACATCCATTTGGTGGATGTGAAGATGATGTATGGAAGCTATCGCAAATAATATCCTAATGGATGTTATCCAGCTATAGGAGAGTATGTGTCAAAGTAATCTATCCATTCTTTTTATATAAAATCCTTAGGTACTAGTTGAGTTTTAAATGTTTGGATAGTCCCGTCAATGTGATATTTCTTCTAAATACTCACTTACAACCTATGGGTCTAAAAGCTGGAGGTAAGTTAATTAGTTCTCATGTTTAATTTGATAGTATGGACTCCATTTCATCGGTTATAGTTTTTTTCCAGAAAGTTGAGTCTCTAGAGGTTATAGCTTCTTCATATGTTTTAGGATCATCTTCTATAGTCATCACTATATGTATTTTTCTTATAACATTTTCTCTATCTCCTTCTACAAGATGGAAAATAATGTGTTGTGAGTCTATGTAGTCATCTCCTAGACTCTTCTTTATTCTTGTCCTTTGACTCCTACAAGGTTCAACAGGAGCTTCCACTATTTGTGGAGTTGTACTATCTAGTTCTCTATAAGGAGTTTGGACTTCATTATCCTTTGACTCTAAGGATAGTGAGTTCTCAAAGAACTCAACGTCTCTTGATTCTATTATTGTATTAGACTCTATATCTAGAAGTCTATAAGCTTTATTATTTTGTGCACGCCCTACGAAAGTGCACTTAATAACTCTTGGTCCTAACTTAATTTTTTTTGGATCAGGGGTTCTGCAATATGCAAGACACCCCCACACTTTTAGATATCCTAGGTTATGTTTTCTACCTCTGTATGTTTCATATGGAGATATTTTATATTTTTTAGACGAAATTTTGTTTAAAATATGGCACGCTGCAAGCAGTGTCTCACCCCATAGACTTAGTGACAACTTTGCTTTTATCAGCATTGAGTTGACCATCTTTACTAATGTTTTATTCTTCCTTTCAGCTATTCCGTTTTTTTAGGTATGTATGGCGCAGTATATTGATGTATTAGTCCATGTTCTTCACAAAATTTATCGAATTTATTGGAGAAGTATTCTCCTCCTCTATCGCTACGGAGAATTTTTATTTTCTTATTTAGTTGATTCTCTAATTCTGCTTGATATATTTTAAACATGTTCAATGTTTTATCTTTACTCTTTAATTGATAAACATACACATATCTAGAGTAATCAACTATAAAGGTTATGAAGTACCGTTTACCTCCACGAGTAAGAATGCCGTTTAACTCACAGATATCACTGTGCACAAGATCCAATACTTGAGACGATCTTTCAATACTTGGAAAAGGTTTCTTCGTCATTTTGGATCGTATGCACACTTCACATTTATCGGTTTCATTATCTGTATATGAGATTAAATCATTCTTAACCATGAACTTCAAGGTACTATACCCTAAATGGGTTAGTCTATCATGACACAGTCCAGCGGATTCAACCATATATGGAGAAGTGCTACTTTCATTTAGAGAAAGCTTAACCATCTCGTTACAAACATATCCCTTTTCGACAAAATTCTCATTCTTAGACAGAATCAGTTTTTTTGACTCGTACACTAACCTTATGCCTAGTTTACCCAAAAGATCCCCAAAAACTAGGTTTTGCCTCATGTCTAGGACGTGCAGTACATTAGTCAGAATCAATTTCTTCCCAACGGTGAATATTAGTTCGACAGTTCCTTTGCCAACGACCTTCAATCGAACTTCATTACCCATTTGGAGTTCTTGACCATCGGTCAATTCCTCATAGGTTTTGAAGGCTGATTTGTCGTAGCATACATGTATGGTAGCGACAGTATCATACTACCAACTGGGAACCTTTCCTTGGATGGTATTCACCTCAGTGATCATGGTCACAATATCACCTTCTTGCCTCTTTTTAGATTTACGATATCGGCATACTTGAACATAGTACCCGATTTTTCCACAAACATGGCATGGGCTTTTGAACTCTCCGTTCTTCTTTTGAGCGTTTTTCATGAATTTCCCTTTATTGGGGTTCAGGGAATCGTCCTTCTCGAGATTCTTTTTATTAGTGTTCTCTACTTCATGTACCTTGGATGAGGCATTCTTGTTATTATTCTTTCTGTCGCGGTTACGGGATTCTTCCTCAATTCTGAGGTGTTTTTGGATTTGTTCCAGTGTGTAGTCTTCAGTTTTATGCAGCAACTTTTTTCTATAGTCTTTCCACATCAGTGGCAATTTAGCGATTATAGCCCCGACTTGGAATGATTCAGGAAGATCAATTTTGATGGCTTTGATTTTGTTTACTATTAGTTACAGTTCTTGGATTTGAGGCAGCAGCGGTTTGTTATCTACCATGTTGAAGTCAAAATACCTGGCGATGAGAAATTTGTTGGTTCCATCTTCTTCAACCTTGTATTTGTACTCTAAAGCGGCCTAGATCGCATTTGTTGATGACGTTTGTTGGTACAGATCGTACAGGCGGTCGGAGAGCGCGTTCAGAATGTGTCCTCTACACAAGAGTTCGTCTTCAGCTCGTTTGGTGCACCTGTTCAGAGGTGTATGTGTCGGATGCTTCAAGTAGTGCTTGCAAATTTGGATCTAATATATAGTAGATCTTCAACGTCGTAAGAAGAGGTTTCAGCTTATCTTGCCATCTCGTAAAATTTGTTCCATCGAACCGATCAAGACGTATCAAATCCTGATTCATCAGCTTGATGGATGAAACACTGTCGACTTCCATCAATTAACGCTTTAAGAATGTTGAAAATTATACAGATTTAAGTTATTTCTATATAATGTGGAAATCGAAATTAAAAATTAGCTTGAATAAGGACAGGCTAAAGCACGTCTGGGATGCTGTCCTTATAGCGTTATTTGCCCCTACTCAAGTGAATTGAGTATGCTGATAGGTTACGAGCAAACCACTTCTAAGATACGACGAGCTTAGTGTGGGTCTGCGTTCAGCAAACATGAAGGCCCACCAAATGGAACTCTGTTACACTCAGTCTGGCAGAAATACAATAAAGAAAAATCCCAAAAGAGAAAAAGAGAAGAGAAGTTGTGATTTAGACCACTGCACTGATCAGTTCTTCAGCCACTGGTTCAGTTGAACCGTTCTAGAACACACCGTTGGTCTGTTCTTCAAGCAATGGATCTAATTAACTTTGCTATATTGCTGATAATTTGGTTTGTAGGAAAGGAGATGCTTTGGTTCATATGGGATTGCTGGAGTGGGTTGAGATTGTTTGGAAACCCATCCAGCCTTGTTTATATAAGCCGTGGTGGCTGGAGGTTATGGTCCAGGGAAATAAATCCCATGACCATTTTCTGGCTATTAGAGAAATCTAGCCGTTTTATGGCCATTTTCTGACTATTGTGCATGGGCCATTAAGCTGCTGCATGCTGACTGTTGTGAGACAACAACTACCCGTTTTCTAGCTATTGGGCTAGCCATGCAGCAGTTACAGCTGGACCCTTCACTAATGACATAGCTGTTACAGTTTTTGCTACAATAGCTCTTTTCAGCCTCTCAATATATACTGGAGGACCTCTCTCTCAATCCTCTAGTCTCCCTTCCAACTAGCCACTCACCTTAGGCAACTAGTCGTACCGCGACTCGCCCACGTCTCGCTCCAGTTCATGAAGGGAGCGACCCTCTGTGACACGATGCGCACGTGCGAAGTGCAAAGTGCGCCACTAGCGACTCTATAGCCACACTGCCTCACATGCCCATGCCCTCGCATCGAGCCTGAGCTCGTGCCCAGACTGAGGCAAAGACTAAGCCCGTGCCCGAGCGTGCGGAACACGCAAGTCCCATGATTCTCAGACTAGGTAAGCAAATATTATAGTACTCCAACACTTTTATTTAAACCACTTTTTCTTCTTTTCTTTTTCCAATGTGGGACTATTCCCAAAACCCACAAAAAGGTGTTTTTCAAACACTTTTTATATATTATATATATTATTTTATTTTAAAATATTTTTATAAAATCAATATTTTATAACAGTTTCAACGCTGAGGTCTTGGTATCCATCGTGGGGGTGACTAACAGTAATGTCAACTGACAGTGGGGTGTACTAACAAGCTAACAAAAAAAAGTTATCATCTTGCAAATTTCTCAGCTCGGAAGTTTTTAAGGAGATTTTTAATTTTTGAGGTCTCTCTCTTGAGGATGTTATAGGAAAAATCTTGCTTGAAATTTTTAAAAAAACATTTATTATAGATTAGTACCTAATTTTAATATTTTGTGTTGAGGTTAAAATATGGACCACCCTCCACTCAATGCTGAGAGCACGGAACGGACCTTGGACCTGCATAGAAAGGTGAGCAAAAGAGACCCTAGCTTAAACAGGGGACCCTCCGATGCCTAAGTCAGGCTAGGGAATCTCAATCTAAGTTGTGTAGTATAGAGAGAGGGTGTCAGATATTGTGTACCTGCCCCTGTAGAAATGAACTGCATTTATTCCTAAGGGTCGCTCAGGACGTGCCCGATAATCTCGACGTGGTCATAGTCACTACGCAAGAGCTACGCATACGTGGTAGTTGACGGTTATTCGGAGATTGTGTCAATCGCATCACGAGCACTACCTGATCATGCTGTGAGTCATGCCTTTGTCGAGACATGGTCTTAATTTGAGCCGACCGCATGACCTGAGCCTTACTGGAAGACCAGAACTCACAGAAGCATGGATGAGTGAGCCGTCAATATGCTAAGGAAAGAAGCTCGGCTCGAAACATTAATCCTCGGCTCGGAGATACATTGGTCGAGTAGAAGCTTCACGATCTGAGTCGTCTTAATCAGATCGGTCGTGACGCTATAATATTGAGGTCCAACCTGTCTTGTAGAATGCGAGTCAGAGTTATTCTGAGGCCAGAGTTGTTACTATGACTCTGCCTTAATCCTCGGATCGGACACCAGCCTCGGGTCATTCTCGGGTAGGCCTAAGAACAATTACTAGTGTTGAAGTTAGCCTTGCCTCGGCTCGATTCAGATTTCCCCATAACGTTTTGATTTAAGTAATTATATCATGAATTGGTTGGTCATCATCTAACTCTTATCCTGTTTAATTGGAGTATATCATAAATTAGTTAAAAGTTTAAATAAATTTTAGAATATCTAAAAGTTTAAATAAATTTTAGATTATTATTGTGATAATTCTGCAAAAGAAATTAATACATGCATATTTAGAAACTTTTGCAATAATATCATTCAAGCTATTTCTTCTGAAAATGTCACAAGATTTTCAAAATCACGAAGATATTTGTTTCATTCCTCCAGTGATATATAGTGGAGTTTGCTTGGTCCACACTATAAGATCTGGTTGCGGGATGGCCGTAGGATCTACTGCGCATTGGATATGAAGGATAGATGAAGATGACAACTTACCTATTTGTGCCACCATTGCTATGAAATCAGAGTTCTGAGATCTTCCTTTCCTTACACCCTTTAGAGAAGTAGTGATGGGGCTAAAGCTCCTATCGATGGATGTGGATCGGGGGGCCCTGTTTTTATTTATATTTGAGAGGACAGGGGAATTTGAAACCCATCAAAAATCCTCTCCTTGAAAGGCTTCACACATAATTGGGAATCTCAGTTCCCTCATGATACTATGTGCGTATCACAGTAGCAGCACACTACCTCATACGAATTTATGGATGTATCACAACTTAGTAGGGCCTGTTGGTGTACCCGATCACATTATCCAACCTTTAGGCAAATCTAGACCATTGATTAACAAGGCCCACCTTATAAGATTCTTTCATTCTCTCACTTGGGCCATATCGATCAATGTCAATGATCACTGCAACAAATTAGACTTTTTGCAACTATTTTTTAGCGATGAGTCTAATTTCATTGCAAAAAGTCAATTTTTTACAATGACATTTCAAGTCGTTACAAAAAATAAATTATTTACGATGATAGTTTAAATCGTCACTAATAGCTAACTTTTTTTGCAACGAGCTTCAATTGTCGTCACAAAACTTGTCGCGAAAAGTTGTCGTATAAATTTTTTATAACGAGCTTAACCAGTTGTCGCTAAAAGCCACTTTTTATAACAAATTAGGTGGTGTAAAAAAATGTTTTTTTACGGTGACACAAAATTTGTCATAAATAGTAGCTTTTGCAACAACTGGATAAGCTCGTTGCGAAAATACAACAGTAGACTTTTTTCCACAGTTCTTTTTGCAACGACTAGTTCAACTCATTGTAAAAAATACTGAATTATACTTTTTGCAACGAATGTAGTTTCATTGTGAAATGTTAGAGTATTTGCAACAACATTGTAAATCATCGCAAATAGTCGACGTGTTTGTGACGAGCTATAATTATCATCGTTAAAATATTTCCCACCAATTTCTCCTGGGAAAATTACATGGCGGGAAAGATATTTCGCCACGCGTTTCTATCCACATCGCTAATGTCCACTTTATGTGACGAATTGAGTATCGTGGCAAAACATTATTTTTTGCAATGACACAAAAGTCGCTGCAAATAGTTTGTTTTACCGATGACCAGGTTAACTCGTTGCGACAAATACTAACTGAAACTTTTTGCGATGAACGTAGTTTCATTACGAAATATTAGAGTATTTGCAACAACATTGTAAATCATCGTAAATAGTCAACGTTTTTTCAACGAACTATAATTATCGTCGCTAAAACGTTTCCCACCAATTTCTTCTGGAAAAATTACATGGCGGGAAAGACGTTTCGCCACGCGTTTCCATCGTTATCGCTAATGTCCACTTTATGCGATGAATTGAGTGTTATGGCAAAACTTTATTTTTTGCAATGACACAAAAGTTGCTGCAAATAGTTTATTTTAGCGATGACCAGCTTAACTCGTTGCGACAAATACCAACTGAATCTTTTTGCGACGAATGTATTTTCATTGCGAAATGTTAGAGTATTTATAACAATATTGTAAATCATCACACATAGTCAACATTTTTGTAACGAGCTATAAATATTATCGCTAAAACGTTTCCCACCAATTTCTCCCGGGAAAATTACATGGCGGGAAAGACGTTTTGCTACGCATTTCCATCATCATCGCTAATGTCCACTTTATGCGATGAATTGAGTGTCGTGGCAAAATATTATGTCACGCCCCCAAACCTGGAAATCGGATTCATATGAATCCCGATCGCCGAATCCGGTGCTGACAGTCTCCGTAATACCCCATTCTCGGTTCCCAGCGTCATATGCTAGATTCCGATTCTGGGATCCTATAAGGAGGATTTTTTTTTGTACATTTAACTTATAATAAGCATAAGCACAAGATTACCCAATTCACAAAGGCAACATCATCATCACATATCCACTAATACAATCATTTGAGTACAATGCTGAGAGGAAAATACATAAATAAAAAATCAAGCTCCAGAAGACCACTGCACGCTCCAAGCTCAACACTGCTGCAACCTAACATCACCTGCACGCATCTATCGTGTATAAGCTTATAGAAATCTTAGAGGGAGGTGTAAGTGTGTGCACAAGGTAAGTGTCAAGTAAGAAATATCAGAGTAATCAGAGTAAACGAAAATACTAATAAGCCCGTAATCATTCAATATCATAAATACTGGTAAGATCATAAATCATACGATTTCAGAGTAATGCGAAAACATGCTGATAAGCCCATAAATACCATCAGCCTTATCCAGGCTATGCGCTGTAAAAATGTAATAAAAATAATATCATATACTGATGAAGCAATGTAGATCAGCTATGCAAATGAGAAGTCATAGAGAGCCAAATATCAGATGTCGAGGATGTGATGCAGTACACAATTCCTGATGAATTCACGAATAATGTCAGCCGTATCTAGACCATATAAATGCAGAAACAAAGTAACCCAAAATGCTATATGCCACGGATGTAATGCAATATGTGGTGCGAATGGAATGACCATGCTGGAGTGTGAAGTCGGGATGATGGTACATAGTATCGCGGGCTATGGGGTCCATCACAAGGTTCTTCTATCCAAACCCGTCCCATACATAAATTTAGATAGTCACACTCGATGTGGTAAACTCCTAATCTCAAGTTAGTCGTGCGCCCAACCAAAATCCTTATCATAACGAAGGTACACAATAATTAGTTGCGCACCACCAGTCCGAGTGGATAGTGAATGAATGAATGAATGAGCATGTAACTCCTACTCAATAAGTCCACATATCAGTACGGTTCCTCTCTAGGAAATCACCGGGCTCTATTACACTCCAGACCAGATTGTCGCGCCATTGTGCGCAATAAGGTGAGTGGAAGAGACCTCACTATCTACCTGCCAATATCAGGCCTGGCTCATCGATAGCGGACTCATTCCTCGAGTTGGTCAGACTCAGCCTAGCATTGCCCCCTCCTCTCTAGCAGGTAAGGCCATACCCCCTTCCAACCGACCACGACACAGTGGGAGACGCGGCCTAGCGATATACGGCCCTCATGCGCCCATGCATCCACTCGGTCTAGACGTTGGAGTAACCTCTGGAACTAAGAGGGTTTAGGGACTTTCACCCAGGGATATCTATAGCACCCCATGTAGAACAAATTTCTGGTGCCCCATCTGACCATCCACGAAATACATGTGGAGGCTACGACCCTGATGTGGCTAGGGTGTAAAGTAATCACAACACACAATGCAAGATGCATGAGTCATACAAATCAGCCATGCATCAATCCTGCGCATACCGTGTACTCATGTGAGACAATCTACGCCTATCAGGGAATCTCATAACAATATGCCCAATGACATATGCAATGATCAACCACATCTCATAACAAACATGCAGATGATGCGTATGGGCATGTATCGTGGTGCTATGCTGTCACATACTCATAATCGACATCAATAACCGGCACCGACGATCGGCATCGACAATCGGCCTCGACAATATGGACATTTAACCAACATTGTCCCCAAGGAGTGGCCCATATAGAGCCTATCATATAGTGGACCCATGGCCTCACAAGGGCCTAATACACATCACGATGGGCCTCATATAGGTCTCGACAATCGGCCTCGCCAATCAAAATCGGCCTCAACAATCGGAATCGACCTATACAATCAGCCTCCACAATCGGAATCGGCCTATACAATCGGCCTCGATAAATCGGAATCGATACTCGGCCTCGATAATTAGAATCGGCCGATAATCGAAGTCGACAAATCGGTCACGTCAATCGGAATCGGCAATCAGTCATAACGATCAGAATCGATCGATAATCAGAATCGGCAAATCGGTCACGTCAATCGGAATTGGCAATTGGCTACGACAATCAGGATCGATCGATAATCAGAATCGGCAAATCGGTCATGACAATCGGGGTTGATCGATAATCAGAGGCGGCAAATCGGTCATGTTAATCAGAATCGGCAATCGGTCATAATGATCGGAATCGATCGATAATCAGAATCGGCAAATCGATCACGTCAATTAGAATCGGCAATCGGCTACGACAATCGAGATTAATCGATAATCAGAATTGGCAAATCGGTCATGTCAATCGGAATCGGCAATTGGCTACGATAATCAGGATTGATCGATAATCAGAATCAGCAAATCGGTCACGATAATCGGGGTTGATTGGTAATCAGAGGCAGCAAATCGGTCATGTTAATCGGAATCGGCAATTGGTCATGACGATCAGAATTGATCGATAATCAGAATCGATAAATCGGTCACGTCAATCGGAATCGGCAATTGGTTACGACAATCGGGATCGACCTTAACAGTCGGCACCAATGATCGGTATCGACAATCGGCACCGATAATCTACATTGATAATTGGCACCGACAATCAGAATCGATAATCGATACCGACAACCAGCACATAAACAAGGCGGGGTCCATATATGAACAACCGATCAACCCTAATATAAAGATTGGCCCTCGACCGTGGTTATATCAAATCCGGTAGCACAGAGCCATCCATCCATGGTGAATGAGACCCACTGATTAGGGTTAACCAGTGAATGATGAGAATGATGAGAATGAGACTATCAAGGCCTAAGGGAAGTCACAATGTGGGCATATGGTTAAACATATGAGATTAAACATATGAGACTATCAACCATCATTGGCCCGCATAGGGTTAAACATATAGTGGGCCCATGGCCTCACATGAAGGCCTAATACACATTGCAATGGGCCTCATACAAGGGCTACATACAAATCACTATGGGCCGCATCACATGGACCTTGAATACCTCACAATGGGCCTCACTCATGGGCCTCGAATACATCGCATTGGGCCTTGCCCATGGGCCTCGAATACATCACGTTGGGCCTCGCCCATGGGCTAAATACACATTTTAGTGGGCCTCTCATACATCAAGTGAGCCGCACCAATAGGCCTCATAAACAACACGCCGGGCCTGAAAACTGATAGACGGCAAGGATAAAACATACATATCATGGTGGGCCTCAAAATAATCTAGAAACAGGGTGGACACATACATCAAAGGTGGGTCCCACACACGTGGCCCACCAGAGATTGAATCTACCTCACGTCCCGATGGACGGTGTGTATACAACACATACAATAAGGTAGGGCCCACCGCTGCTGGATGATGTGGCAGGTGGATCTCACAGATAGATAGTGAGGATAAAGCACTTACATCACGGCGGTCCATCAGACGGACCACGCAGATGAAACATTCACATCATGTGGGTCCCACGCCCATCAAATGGATGGACAGCGATGATAGAACCCATACATCAAGGTGGATCCACGTCCAGGAAGGGATGAACGGGTGGGATGTAAAACATGTAGGTCCCACACACAAAAGGACGGTCTGGATTAACAAATACCATGTGATGGGGCCCACGACACTTGCTGACGTGAAGACAGGTGGGACCCATAAAACTTGCAGACGTCAATACAGCAGTTATGCTGCTCGTCCAGCAGATGGACGGTATGGATGCCACATATACGTCAGTGGTGGGTCCCACCGATATACAGTGTGGATGAAATCCATATGACAGGCCACGTCCAGCACTTGACGACTTGGATTAAGATACTTACATCAGAACGATCCAACATCCAGATGCTAGACTGGACAGACGACGTAGATACAGAATAATATATATATATATATATATATATATATATATATATATATATATATATATATATCCAAGGTGAGCCCCACCAGTACCGTCCAGATGGACGGCTAGATGCAAAATACATAAATCAAGGTGGGCCCCACCCCTCACACGTCCAGCACGTGTGGGGTGGTCCTACACACTGCTAAAATAGATGGGGACTACATGGAGAATACATACATCATGGTAGGGCGTCCAGGTGATGGACGGCCTGAGAATAAAACACATACGGTAAGCTCCACCGTCCAGACCCCTGGACGGTGGATGGCATGGATTGAAGCATATACCTTGTAGGTGGGTCTACACGTGTGGGATCCACCAGCTTCTAATAAAGCTAATATTTGTATTTTCTTCTTCATCCAACAAGCATCTTGGGCATCCAGTGGACGAACGACCTGGATGGAATACGTCAAGGTGGCCTCGCGTCCCTCGTCTGGACGGACGGCTTGGATTAAACACTACAAGGTGGGCCCCACGTGCATGTGGCCCACCTATTTTTGGATCAAACTAATATCTGTGTTCTCCTTTCAACGGGTCTGGCTGCAGATTGCTACTGCTCGTTGCCACTGTATCTGCCCCAATCAGGGTTCATGATCTCACCAAATGGACGGTCTGAAGATGGATGGTGAGGATTATACTACATACATCAAGGTGGGGTCCACACAGGTGGCCCGCCAGCTTGGCAAATCAAGCGAATATTTGTGTCTTTCCCTTTGTTTGGGCCTGTGTGACCGGCCGGTTACACAGGCCACAACTAGGCAGCAAGGTGGGCTCAATGGTGGATAGCAGTGCGGTCCCATGGTCCAGGCAGCGTGGATAAAACCCATTCATCATGGCTGGGGTCCACACGTCCCACGTGGCTGGACAGTGGACCCAACACATCAGGTGAGTCCCAAGTGAGTGGGCCACCCTACGATCAAGCTGACATTTATATTTTCCCTTCATCCGCACCAGTCAGCAGCTAGGTGGGCCGCCACTGCTGCTGGACAGTGGGCGGCCTATGGTTGGACAGCGTGGATGCTTATATTTCGGTGAGGTTCACAACATATGGGGGAGAGAGAGAGAGAGAGAGAGAGAGAGAGTAGCGGAGGGACCCTGCCACTATGGGCCCCTCACATAAATCATACATCAAGATGGGTCCCACCATGTGTGGGCCCTCAAATCACAAAATCAAACAATAAAGATCACCCACCTTGGATCTCTTCTTCCTTCTTTTGCCAACACGAACTAGAGCTCTAAGGGGACGATATCAACGGCCGAGATGTTCTTTAGATGGTGGAGATGGGAGGTAGGAAGTGGGCCACACAAGCTCTCTCCCATGGAAGCTTGGACGTGGGTTGCTTGGAGAATGAGGGAGAGAGAGATGAGAGAGAGTGGTTGTAAGAGAGAGAGGGATGGATGAGTGATGGGGTGATGGGTGAAGTGAGTGATGGGTGTACTTTTATGTAAGAGAGTGTTGACTTTAGGGGTTGCTTGGGGATGGGTTGATGTGTACTTGACATGAGGTGTGCTTGGTGGGATTGATGGGACATGATTTGAAATCTTTCTCAGGTTTGCAAATGCGCAGTGTTTTTCCTCGAACTGAACGCGGGCCCACATCTCCTTGCCCGGGAATCGCCTTGGCGCGCGAGACGCGTCATCGGAACAGCGACGACTGTGCGATCGCTAGCGTACAGGTCTCGGATCAAGCCAACTCAGATCTATAGGATACGACTCAAGGTCGCGCGCAACTGCCGATAACAGATCGTGGGTTGCCGAAATTCGACCGGGAGGACCGCATGAGTATATGGAACGGTACGGTCTAGGATACGGGCCTTACATATTATTTTTTGCAGCAACACAAAAGTCACTGCAAATAGTTTATTTTAATGATGACCAGGTTAACTCGTTATAACAAATATAAACTGAAGCTTTTTGCGATGAACGTAGTTTCATTACGAAATGTTAGAGTATTTGTAACAATATTGTAAATCATCGCAAATAGTAGACATTTTTGCGACGAACTATAATTATTGTCGCTAAAACGTTTCCCACCAATTTCTCTTAAAAAAATTACATGGCGGGAAAGACGTTTCGCCACGCATTTCCATCGTCATCGCTAATGTCCACTTTATGCGACGAATTGAGTGTCGTGGCAAAATATTATTTTTTGCAATGACACAAAAGTCACTGCAAATAGTTTTTTTTAGCGACGACCAAGTTAATTCATTACAACAAATACAAACTGAAGCTTTTTGCGACGAACGTAGATTCATTGCGAAATGTTAGAGTATTTACAACAACATCGTAAATCATCACAAATAGTCGACGTTTTTGCGACGAACTGTAATTATCGTCACTAAAACGTTTCCCACCAATTTCTCCCAAAAAAATTACATGGCGGGAAATACATTTTGCCACTCATTTCCATCGTCATCGCTAATGTCCACTTTATACGATGAATTGAGTGTCGTGAAAAAATATTATTTTTGACAACGATACAAAAGTCACGACAAATAGTTTGTTTTAGCGACAACCAGGTTAACTTGTCGCGACAAATACCAACTAAA
This sequence comes from Magnolia sinica, assembly GCF_029962835.1. Classification (NCBI taxonomy): domain Eukaryota; kingdom Viridiplantae; phylum Streptophyta; class Magnoliopsida; order Magnoliales; family Magnoliaceae; genus Magnolia; species Magnolia sinica. The sequence goes on along the minus strand of NC_080573.1, from coordinate 98,301,655 downwards.
TCTTTTTGTGACGAACGTAGTTTCATTGCGAATGAGTAGAGTATTTGCAACAACATTGTAAAGCATCGCAAATAGTCGATGTTTTTGCGACGAGCTATAACTATTGTCACTAAAATATTTCCCACCAATTTCTCTCAGAAAAATTACATGGCGGGAAAGACGTTTCGCCACGCGTTTCCATCCTCATCGCTATTGTTCACTTTATGTGATGAATTGCGTGTCGTGGAAAAATATTATTTTTTACAACGACACAAAAGTCGCTGCAAATAGTTTGTTTTAGCGGCAACCAGGTTAACTCGTTGCGACAAATACCAACTGAATCTTTTTGCGACCAATGTAGTTCATTGCGAAAGGGCAGAGTATTTGCAATAACATCATAAATTATTTGCCTGTGTACTCTTATGAATAGTTTTTCTTCATCTGTCTGTGTGCTCATCAATTAAACAGTGGAAACCAACGTATATTGCCTCATTAAGTTCCTGATCGACGATCGAACAGTGCATATTATTGATGATCGGTCGATCGACTTCCTAATCAATAAATCGAATGACACGAAGTGTTGTTGAACATTTGATGAACCTCCAATTAATGATTGAACAGTACAAACCAACATAAATCATGTTATCAATTCCTCTATTGACGATGAAATGGTGCACATTGACAATCACTTGATCGACCTCCAATCAACAATCGAACGATATATAGAAAGTGTTGTTGACCATCCGATCAACCTCCAATCCTTTATCGGATGATGGAAATCATCGTGCGTAACTTCATTAAGTCTTCAATCAATAATCGAATGTTACACATCACCGACAATCACAAGATCAACCTCCCAATCAATGATCGTACAACACAAAGCGCTTTCGACCATTAAATCAACCTCCAATCATTGATTGAATGGTGGATTATTGGGATGGATGGTTGGATGGTTGGATAGAATAGTTAGATGGATGGATAGATGCGATGGTTGAATGGTTGGTTGGATGGATGGTTGAATTGGATGGTTGAATGGGATGGTTGGATGGATCAATATGTGAATAGATGAGATGGATGGACCGATGAATGAGATATTTGAGATATTTGAGATAGATTGATCGATGGGATGGATTTTTGGATGGGATGGATAGATGATTGGATGGTTGGGATGGGAATGGATGGGTGGTTGTTTGGATGGATAGATGATATGGATGGATGGATGTTTTGATGATTGGATTGACTGAATGGATGGATGGGTTGGTTCAATGGATGGTTAGATGGATAGTTGGGATAAATGGATGAATGGATGGATGGGATGGTTGGATGGATGGATGGAGTGGTTGTACAGATAGATGGCATGGATGGATGGATGTTTTGATGATTGATGGGATGATCAAATGTATGAATAAGATGGTTAGATGTTGGATGGATGGATAATATGGTTGGATGGATGGATGCATGGATGGATGTTTGGATGACTGGATATGTAGATGGATGGAATGGTTGGATAAATGGATTGATGGATGTTTGGATGATTGTATGAGATGAATGAATGGTTTGATGGGGGATGCAATGGTTGGATGGGGGATGAGATGAATGAGGCTCCGATGGGCCACTAAGGGGATAACAAGATGTATGAATTCTATCCACACCGCCCGTCTTTGCACGACACGTATCTATACACCAGCTGTAACTTACAGGCTACAACTTACACCTTGTAAGCTGCTACAAATCGGATTGCGTACTGAGTTACTCAGTAATCAGTACGCTCTCATCGTACTCAATAAACTCAGTTGGCTCCACCTTGAATGTATGTAGTCTATCCACGACATCCATCCGTTTTTCCATCTAATTTAAGGGGTTGATCCCAAAATTGAAGCATATCCAATGATCAAGTGGATCATACCCACTTGAAATAGTGGAGATAATGATTTCCACCATTAAAACCTTTTTAGGCCCACAGTGATGTTTACTTGTCATCCAACCTGTTCATAATATTATAAATACATGGATGAAGAGAAAACACAAATATAAGCTTGATCCAAAACTTCTGTGGCCCTCAAGAATTTTTCAACGGTAGATGTTCAATTCAACTGTTTACTGTGGTGTGGTCCATTTAAATATTGTATATCTCTAATTTTTGGGCTTAAGCCCTGAAATTATTTTGTAAAATGAATGAACGGAGCGGATAAAGTTCATAAATCATGGTGGACCCCACACACTTCACTCAGTATGCTAAGTGTAGTGAGTTGCTCACTACGCAATCCGCTTTCAAGATGCTGAGCTGTGTTGACGACTTGACGTGCACATCATGAAATTTATCAGTGGGCTCTTATCATACTGAGTAAACTCTGTTGGGGCCCACCGTGAATGCATGTGGTTTATCCATGCTGTCCATTCGTTTTTCTAAATCATTTTAGTGGTTGAACCCAAAATTGATGCATATCCAAAGCTCAAGTGGACTATTCCACAGGAAAAAAGTAGAAGTATTGATATTCACCGTTGATAAATTTATAAGGCCCCAATGATGTTTATTTTTTATCCAATATGTTCATAAGACAAATATATGTGATAAATATTCATAAGAATAACTCCGAATCAAATCGGATCGGTTTGGATCGGATCCATTCAGTTCGGATCGATCCGGATTGACCACGATCCGAACTCGATTCGATGAACGGTTGAATCTGACTGATCCAACTCGAACAACATTGATCTAGGCCTTCGGATCGATTCAGATTGGGTCGGATCCACTGGATCGGGTCTGTTTGTGACCAGCTCTTACCAACATGTCAAATGTGCCAATGCATGTCCTACACTACCTGGCATTTCTTGTTCCAATATGTCACATGTGTCATCATCCATCTTTATTAGTTCCAAATATGCTACATGTGCTAATGATGCTAATGAGCATAAGTACTACATCTAACTTTAAGTGCTCAAATGTTAAATGTGCGATGCATATCTTACACCACATGTGCCACCATACAACTTCAAGCAACTTACACATAAAATGTATGTAGCAATTTGGCTTCATGAACCCACACATGACACTATGTCATGTCTGCTATTATTCATTTCTAAGCATCCTATATTAGATGAACAAAAAATTTATGGCAGATGCGATCATAAGATGGACATCCCAAAAAAAGAAAAAACACCATTCAAGATATCTGATTTCAAATGTTGCTAATTTGATGATTTGATCGACCTGATGTACGTTATAAACATATAACTATGATGGGTTGCATAAGTTGGATGGTTGGATGTTATATACATTCCATGTGGCCTGACCAGTCTTGAACTTCACTACTTTTTAAATAAAAAATAAAGGTAAAATAAAGATTCCTCGAAAATTTATGGTAAAAAGTCCTTCATTTTCAGGGTTTTATTTGATTCTAGATCTTACTTGAACAATCCACTTAAATTAGACTGACTAAATTATGGAGCCCAATTTACTAAGTTATAGAACAATCCGAGCCTCTGATCCACAACCACTTGTTTGGTGAAACAAGACCGCTGGATATTTTTTCATTTTTAAATGCCCAATCAATGTCCACCAATCAGACAATCAATAATTAACCATGAGTAGTGTTTTTTTCTTCTTCTTTGGCTACACCTAAACTCGTACCCCAAATTTGGACGGTTTAATTTGAATTATTTTTATGGCATTACAAAGAGAATGAGATAGATCTAAATTTCAAGTGGACCCACTACAGAAAACCATGGGAGCCCCCACGGTTGAAACATTTATAGGGCCCACAGTGATGTATTTTTAAGATCCATCCTATTCATAAGTTAACATAGAGATAGATGAAGTGAAAACAAAAAAATCAGCTTAATCGGAAACTACTGTGGCCCCTAAGAAGTTTTAAATGGTGGATGTCACTGTCCCCACTATTTTCTATGGTGGGGTCCACTTTGAACTTTAGATCTATCTCATTCTCTTTGTAATTCCATAAATAGATCTTTAAAAATGGTTGGACGGTATGGATACAACACATGCATCATGGTGGGTCCACAGAGCTTGGTGACGTCACTTCCGTAGCGATTTGGCTACTAACATGGTCAGTATCCAATCCGCACCCCTCTCTATGGAAACAGATTGTCTACTGCCCATGCCACCAGCCCTGTGGCTGGTGCTTGGTGCTCCGTGGGCCCACTATAATGTATGTGTTTCATCCATTCCGTTCATCCATTTTTACAGATTATTTTAGGTATTGTACAAAAAATGAGAGGGATTTAAATCTCAGGGGGACCACACCACAGGAAAACAATGGTGATTGGATATCCACCATTAAAATCCTCCTAAAGCCCACTGTACTGTTTATTTGACATCCAATCTGTTGATTAGGTCATAGAGGACCAGATGAGGGGAAAAACCAAAGATCAGCTTGATCCAAAACTTTTATGGCCCAAAAAGGTTTTTAATGGTCCACGCTCATTCAACTTTGTTCCCTGTAATGTGGTCCATTTGAGATTGGGATATACCTCTTTTTGGCTTATGGTATAAAATTATTTGGAAAAATAGATAGACGGCATGGATGAAACAAGTACATCATGATGGGGCCCACAAAGCACCGACCACCAACCATTGGCTGGTGGCAGGGGGAGTAGCCAATCCGCTTCCCCTCTCTATCGTATTTTGGAAATCGGATTGCGTATCAAAGTGTATCTCTCACTATTGTACCTAGTAAAGTTTGTTGGGCCCATCGTGAATACCTGTGGTTTATCCACGCCGTCCATTCATTTTTCAGATAATTTTAGGGGTTCAACCCAAAATTGTTGCATGTATAATGATCAAGTGGACCTTACCACAGGAAAAAGTGGAAGTATTGATTTCCACCGTTGAAAACTTTTTAAAGCCCTAGTGATGTTTATTTGTCATCAAACCTATTCATAAGATCATAAACACATGGATGAAAGGAAAACACAAATATCAGCTTGATCTAAAAGTTCGGTTGGCCCCAAGAATTTTTCATCGGTAGATGTTCAATTCACACTGTTTCTGGTGGTGGGGTCTACTTAAGGTTTGGATATGCTCATTTTTGGGATAAATTTTTAAAATCATGTGGTAAAAGAGATGGATGGAGTGGATACAATGCATGAATGACAGTGGGGCCCACAGAGTTTACTCAGTATGGTTAGCGTAGCGTGTTACTCAGTACGTAATCCCCTTCCTGTATTCCCGTAAATTGTGGACGCGGATTGCATCCTACCCCCGCCTGGACGGGGCAGGGCTCTATGGGGCCACAGTGATGTAAGTGTTTTGTCCACGCCGTTAATCGCATTTCTCATATCATTTTAAGATATTAGCCAAAAAAAAGGCAGCTCCATATCTTAAGTGGACCACAAAGTGGAGATTGAAAGTCTATCATTAAAAACTTCTTGGGAGCTGGAGAATTTTCGGATCAAGCTGATATTTGTGTTTTCACCTCATCCACGTCTACATAACCTTATGAATAGGTTGAATGGTAAAAAAAAACATCAACGTTGCCCTTAGAAAGGCTTCAACGGTGGGTGTCATTATCACTGCAGCTTCATCTGGTGTGGTCCATTGGAGCTGTGTCCCTGCCTCATTTTTTTTGTTCTTATCTTAAAACGATATGATAAAAGCATTTAACGGCGTGTATAAAACACTTACATCACAGTAGGCCCCACAGATCCCTGACGCAATCTGTGTGTGGACTGCCAAAGAGAGAGAAGCTATAACAGAAAGAACACTAATGGTAAGGCAAGAGACCCTTCCGCTCCCCAAGTTTGACTAGCCTCGGATGTCATTCTTTATACTCGCAAAAATTAAAATTATCCATCCAACTCTCCATCCTCCCTAAAATTAAAAATATCTTCTGTAAAGAAGATAAGAAGCTTTGAACGGTAGAGTGCAAAGAGAAGTCAGCATCAAAGCAGTGGTCAGGTTCAATTGGTGATCTCTATACGTGTTCCTCTTCTGAGTTATATCTATATTTTGAGGTAGGTATGTTCACAATGGACCCTACCATATGAATGATTTGGCTCTTATGATCCATATGAGATTTTGATCTGCCTCATTTATGGACAAAATATTAGAACTAGGGTGTCTTATTGACCGAGTCGAGCCGAGCTAGGCCAAGCTCGTCTCGGATCGACACGTGAACAACTCCAATTGTGGAGATCCCCATATTGGCTGATGGAGATGTTAAGTCACCAACATGCTTGAGGCGGTCCACCAGATTTTGCAACTGAAGTAGATCGGCAACCTGAACCAGAGTCTACAATGCAAAGGCCAGAGGGAAGTCAACACGAATGCAAGTTGCATCATGACTACACGGCTCGCAAAATTGTTTGAGAATTTTAATAGAAAATAGAAATGATTAAGACTTGGGGCATATCCTGGGCCATGTCAAGGGCAGACTGGAGTTCAATAACATCAGACCGTGGCTTTGAAATAGGCACATCTTGGATAACTGCTGATTTATAACCCTGAAAGAATAGCATTAAAAGACAGCTGATATGAGTTTTGCAAGTTACTGAATTTGGCTCCAGTGGCTAAGCTCATGGTTTTGATAATGGCTCTTATAATGGTTATGGTCCCAGGCTATCATGTTATGGAAGACATGCTTGATGCTTGGCCTGAATTACTAGCATTTGCTTTTGAGTCGGCACTCACCGGCAGGGCACAACTTTCAGTGATCTAGATTGTTCACCTGGTATACCACACAGTGGATCCTAGTTACCTAATGACTAGAAGATCCTATTGATTGGATAACTTGAACTGTTTGATCAAAGGGATTTTTGTTCCATTGTCTCCACGGTGGGTCCACCACAGGAACAAACAATATCACTAGATGCTTGACCCTAATAAAGAACTGGTAACTTGGATGAAGCATTGTACAATGGCTACCATAACCATGGTTACATCTGGTATAATGGGCGAATGCCATTACAGATGAGACAATGTCCATTGTACTCGATAACTATTTTGGGTTGTTATAACGCCAGTATTATAATTTTCATACATTTTTTAATGTTTCCAAAGGAACACCAAACGGTACAATCTGTTTTACTGCATTTCAAATTGAGAATTGATCACACAGAGGCATGGTACCACAACTTGTAGTACCGTACCATATTTTCATCCCACATGTCACTTTCGTAGGTCATAGGTGTTATGAAAACATTAGGTCCCACCATAATGATCACCTGGGGCAAAAATTAGCCCATTTCGAGGGCAACACCATCGGTACACATTTGATTTGCCGCACCAAGATGACTTTCCAAAATTAAATTAGGACATTCCATTAAAATGCTCCAAATTTCATATGGGGTCCACCATCATTTGTATATGCCATCCAATCCACTCATTTCATTTGCCGCAACACGATGACTCTCCAAAATTAGGACATTCCATTAAAATGCTCCAAATTTCATATAGAGTCCACCATCATTTGTATATGCCATCCAATCCACTCATTTGATTCACCACACCGCAATGATTCCCAAAAATTAGGACATTCAAAGCTTCCTGATGGCCACACCACATGAATTTAGAGTTTCGGCACAAATTAACACCATTTCCTATTATGTGACCCACCAAAGTTGTAGATCTTACTGAAGTTTAGGACCCATTGTGAAAATGTGACATTAAACTTGATGAACGGCCGGTGTAGATTCGATGCATATTTTTCCCACATAGCGATCACTTAGCGAGAGTCAGACCATCTGCATGCCTACGGAAGTAAGCCAGCCCAGATCAAATACAAGTGTTGCCTTTCGGTAGATTACTTCAGCTGGAATCATAACCAAGCTTATCCAATGGTAGAACGCATACTTCCTTTTTAATTTAAGAGAATTGCTGCATTGCTCTCAGACCAGTATAAGTTATGGTGCTCCTCATAGCCTAAGTTCAGATAGGTAGTCCAATCAATTAATCTAAACTGTCCATTATGTCCAGAACATATTTCTGAATCTACAATGAAAAATAGCATTGATTGAGTGATCCAATCTATCCATTATTTCACCATTCTTTATGTAGCCGTCCATTTTCCAAGCCATGGAGGATGGCTAAGATTGCATAACAAAAGTGATTCTTTAGGATCATAAGCAAAATAATCAAATTGTTGAATGGACATATGTTTTTGGGTAAATGATCCTGATCGTCCATATTAAAAAGGCAACGGAACATCTCTGTCTAATCGAAAGGAACGGTTAGATCAGTGGTCCACGTTGAACAGTTACAACTCGGAACGTCTGGGTGGTCAGGATTGTCTAGTTTTCGGCCTACAGCACATTAACATTTAGCTCACCAGATCATTAGTCACGATCTCTACAATGACAAAAAATGGGTGGGTAGGATGGTGGAATCTCGGATTTTTGAATTTACCTACAACTTCCTCAATCTACTCCTAACGCTTATTTTGAGTGCCTGAACACAGAGCATTGTTTAAATAATTCAAATTTTGAGTTAATACTTGCCATGTATATAATTTTTGATAGTTGAAAATTTTAATTGTAGAGGAAAAGAATGTTTGTCCCTTGTGGACACGTGCCTCAATCTCTTACTGTCCATTCATTGGATAATGAATATCCCATGAGAATAATTGGATTGGGAAGACTTTGTTTTCATTCACATTTGGTTAAACATGTGTAGAATTCCACATATGTAGGGACTAATGTATTTATTCAACTTGTGATAGGAACACAAACATAGATAAGAGTTGGATACAAATTAGAAATAGGGCTTCGAAAGATTATATAGAAGGAATCGAGGAGTTCATGAAGGTGGAAAGAAGTCATATAGGCAGACTTAATAGCACCCGATGTCTGTGTCACAAGTGGAGGTGGGCAACTTGGGCCCGATCCAGTGGATTCGACCCGACCAGACCCGATGCGATACCATTCCGAACAGAACCAATGGTCTGATCGGGCCTGATCGATTCTGATTGTCCAGATCCGATAGTTTTTCGGGTCGAATCTGGATAGGCCCTGTTCCGAACCGACCCGACCCGAAAACCCGTTCCGATTGGATCCGATTCGGACTGACCCGATCCGAACTATGTGTATATATATATATATATATATATATATATATATATATATATATATATATATATATATATATAACTTTTACCACCTAGGCTTTAGGTTCGACGCCAAAAAATCCCGCCTAATGTACACTTGAGCCTAATGTACACTCTCTATATCTGTGATTTTCTCTCTATTTCTGTTGAAGAAGAAGGCTAGCTAGATGTCCTGTAGATCAAATCCTTTTCTTTTTGCCGTTGGGTTTTGGAGCTTGAAGTTCTCTGTTGGAAGAGAGAAAGAGGGAAAGGGAAAGCGGACTGTGGATAGACATGGAGGCCGTTGGGTTTTGGAGCTTGGATTTCTTTGTTGGAAGAGAGAAAGAGGGAAAGAGAAAGCGGACTACGGACAGACATGGATACTGGAGAGTGCGTGAATACCCGGATAGACATGGAGATAAAAAATAAATGGCAGAAAATTGTGGGAGATGAGACAAATCACGAGGTATGTTTTATATCCAAACCATCCATTCATTTGGCGATCTCATTTTAAGGCTTGAGACAAAAAAAAAAAAGACAGATTGAACCATCAACTGGACCACACTGCAAAAACTAGTGGGAGATTGAACGTCTACCATTGAAACCCTTTTTAGGGTCACAGAAGTTTTGGACAATATGAAATTGGTTTTTCCTCTTCATTCAGGTCGTGTGACCTTAATGAAATATATTTTTACTTTTTAATCAGGTACTTGTGACCTTATGAACAGATTGGATGTAAAATAAATGTTATGGTGGGCCTACAAATTTTTTAACGGTGAAAATCATTATCTCTGCCACTATTTATGGTGTGGTCCAGATGATCTTTGGTTATGATTCATTTTTTGGATAATGCTCTAAAATGATCTCTAAAAATAGACAAACGGTGTAGATATAATAAATACATCACTGTGGGGCCCATGTAACTTTGATCTCCTTTGAACCGTTCTCACAACTCAAAGCTCGAGGAGCGTCCGTGCTGTCTTCGCATGGCACGTGCCTAGAGCAGCTAGACAGCTGGTGCTAGCTATGGGCTAGCTACAGCCTATAGACAACTTTACTTTTATAAAGCTTCTTCAAGAAGCTATGTGCGGGTGTAAAGCTTCTTTAAGAAGCTATATATTTTTTTTATCTCTCTGAGTAAACCATGTGGGGCCCATCTTGAACTTTTTAGTTGATCTACACCGCCCATCTTGAATCCCTGACTGTGGCTGATCTGTTATTGTTCTTGTGTTTTTTTTTTTTTTGTCTTGAATCTGGTGTTCTGTGCATCATTCTAGTTGATTTCTCAAGTTCCTGCATGATCTTAACTCCAATTCTGTTGTTGGCATGCATCTATTCAGAGCATTGATTTGGTTTTGGAAGGATTTAACGAAAACCCAGATACATAATGTGTCTTTCCATGATTCTACGTTATTGCTGTGTTTATTGTGTAGTTCAGCCTCAGATATGTAATGGATTACCATTCCCAGATCTGTTGAGTTGTTTGTTTTCAATCTATGTAGCATCTCCACTGTAATGCATTATATGTCTAGGGAAATTGGATTTATTTATCTAGTGGGCCTGTACATTAACAATAAACATGATTTGACAATCAAAACAAATGTAGGGTACTCAGCCACTTGTTCGTGCTCAAAGCAAGGTCCTTCTTCCATGACTCAAGGTAACGGTTAAGTTTGATCGCTGTGATTTTTAGCGTTCATCTGTTTTGACAGATATCCACGCCGTTCATCTATTTTGACAGGTATCCACGCCGTTCATCTGTTTTGACAGCTCCCCTAAAATGAGGCATGTCCAAATCTCGGGTGGACCACACCACAACAAACAGTGGTTGTTGAATGGCCACCATTGAAAGTTTCCTAGGGCCACCAAATGTTTATTGTTCAGCAATCGGATCCAAACCTTGCACAATCCGATCTGACTCGGTTTTCCTAACCGAGTTGGACTCGGATCGGTTCACACCAACACATGTTCGGGTCTGACTGAGTCAGCTGACTAAGACTCAGTCCTGGTTCTGTCCGAGTTCAGGTTGAGCCATGTAAAATCCGGACCTAGTTGGGTTGGGCCAAATCTGAGTCGACTTGGTCCGATGCCCAGCTCTAGTCGCAAGTGCAACAACTTGTACTACAAAGCTACAAACAAAGTGCATGTGGATTTATATGATAATGGGATGGATAGGACGTATACCCATTGGTATCATCATGGTGAAACTGATGAAGCCCTAATGATTGAGGATGATAATGATGGTATTGGCGGGAGATGAAAATACGTGTTCTAATCCTATGCAGGACGTCATAGAAGACTTGCACAGAGGAACATTTATGAATAATTGTGTGGGAGAATCAAAATACACCCACACTGTAGATGCGACATTAGGGGAAGGGGAAATAAATAAATTTACATGCTTATTGAGAGATGTTGAGTGCAAACCATATCTAGGTTGCCAGAAGTATACAAAGTTGTCATGCTTGATAAAGTTGCTACATATGAAGATAATAAATAGTTAGAGCAACAAATCATTCAACATGATGATTGAGTTCATTAAGGATATACTTCCTGAAGGGGAAACATTACTAAAGTCCCATTATGAAGCTAAGAAGGTTTTGTGGGACCTGGGACTCGGATATGAGTCCATACATGCCTGTAAGAATGACTGTATACTTTTCTGGAAGGAGCACGAGAAGGATGATATGTGTCCAAAATGCAAAGAGTCCAGATACAAACGAGTAAATGTTAAGGGTAAGAAAATCCCACACAAGGTCCTGCGTTACTTCCCATTAAAACCAAGGCTACAAAGATTGTTTATAAACAGGAAGACAGCTTCTGAGATGAGGTGGCATAAAGAGAAGCGCACCACGGACCCAGAGGAGAAGGTATTAAGGCATCCGATAGATTTTGAAGCCTGGCAAGAATTTGACAAGAAGCACGGTTGGTTTGCCGATGAACCTCGAAATGTACGGCTTGGACTGGCCAGCGATGGTTTCAAGCCATTTGGAAACATGAGTACCACTTATAGCATGAAGACGGTTATACTTATTCCGTACAATTTACTGCCTTGGAAGTGTATGAAAGAGCCATTCTTTATGATGTGCTTGTTTATTCCTGGCCTAAAGTCTCCTGGAAATGACATTGACGTGTATTTGCGCCCGTTGATAGATGAGTTAAAAGATTTGTGGGAAGATGGCGTAGAGACATATGATGCGTCAAAGAAAGAAAATTTTCAATTGCATGCAACATTGTTATGGACCATTAATGACTTTCCTGCCTATGGGAACTTGTCCAGGTGGAGTACAAAAGACAAGATGGCATGTTCGACATGTAACAAGGAAACGACTTCTTATCCATTAAAGAATGGGAGAAAGATATGTTATATGGGCCATCGTCGCTTCCTCCCTCCGTAGCATAGTTGGCAGAAAAGAGGTAAAGATTTTGATGGTAAATGGGAAATGCAGTTGGAACCTAAGCATCTATCCGATGATGATATATTAACTCAAATGGAGGCAATCAAACATGTAGAATTTGAAAAGAGACCGAATACTAAGAAAAGGAAGGTTAATGTAAACGAGTTGAATTGGAGGAAGAAAAGCATTTTCTTTGAGTTGTCATATTGTCGAACACTGAAACTGAGGTGCAATCTAGATGTGATACACATCGAGAAGAATATTTGTGAAAACGTCATAGGAACAATAATGAATATCGAAGGAAAAATAAAGGACACCCCGAAGGCTCGCATGGACTTGCAGAATATGGGGATCAGGAATGAATTATGGCTAGTTCCGAATGGTGATAAATATATGGTACCACCAGCTTGCTACACACTGTCTACGGATGAGAAAAAGAGTTTATGTCAATGGTTGAGGGATGTAAATTTTCCAGATGGGTTCGCATCAAACATCGCGTGATGTGTAAATGTCAATGATTGTAAGGTATCGGGCATGAAAAGCTATGATTGTCATATTCTTCTTCAACAACTACTGCCAGTGGTAATTCGTGGGTTTAAGCATAAGGATGTCTCCAATGCATTAATTGAGATGGGATTTTTTTTTCAAGGAGTTGTGTTCCCTTGAGAAGATTAGAGCAATTAGAATAGGACATCCCAATAATTTTATGCAAGCTTGAAAAGATATTTCCGCCCGCATTCTTTAATGTCATGGTACATTTAGCTATGCACCTTCCTCATAAGGTAATCATTGCTGGACCTGTGTCATTTCGATGGATGTATCCCATCGAAAGGTAATATATAAATTTAAATTTAATCGTTAATCAATTGTTATATTAATAATGCTTTTATATTAATTATGTTTATGGGTCTGATGATGCATGTCAACAGATTCTTATACACTTTGAAGAAGTATGTGAGAAATAGAGCAAGGCCAGAAGGTTCCATAGCAGAAACCTATATAGATAACGAGTGTATGAATTTTTGCTCGATGTATTTTGAAGATGTTGAGACAAGATTCAACCGACAAGAACAAAATTATGATATTGTTTAAGGAAAACAGCATGGGGGACTGTACGTCTTTACACAAAATGTACGCCCTTTAAGAGCTGCAACATATGATGAGATGGGTGTAATTGAGCTCGCAAAAGCAAGAATGTACGTGCTGAATAATTGCCCCGATATCAATAACTATCTAATGTAAGTGAGCTATTTTGAATTTTACTCATATTTCATATGTTTTACATTCAATTTATAGCATTTATCCACTTCATATGTAGGGAATACAAGCAATATATTAAAAGACAATGCACTACCAATGTGCAACAGAGGCACGAACAACAATTTTCAAATTGGTTTGAGGAACGTGTAAGTGATCAACATAGTGTTTACTTAAATATTCTTGTAAATATTTATAAATTTTTTTATTATAATTTATTAATCTCTTTTACACTTGTTTTCAATTGATGAAATGATTACGTGAAGATAAATCGATTAAAGCAACGGATGAACTGTATTCATTAGCATGCGGTCCTGATTCACGAGTTTTCGGTATAATGGTTGCATTGTCAAGGGCATTAGGCTTCATACCAACGAGCGCGATGAAAATCGTAAAACTCAAAATAGTGGCATGGTTGTGAATGGAGATCATGAAGAAAGCTTACATTTTGACTTCTTCGGTATATTAACGGACATTATTGTTTTAAACTACTGTGGAGGAAGTCGGGTCTTCCTTTTCAAATGTGACTGGTGGGATGTTAGTAATAACAAAACGGGAATATAAAGAGAATCATTTCATAAGCATAAATTTCTCTCGTAAATGGTATAAGGATGACCCGTTTATACTAGCTATTTAGGCTGAGTAAGTTTTTTACCTCAAGGACACTAAATTGAAAGGCAATTGACATGTTGTTCTGAGAGAACCTCCTAGAAACTGGTATGATATTCCAAATTTGGAGGAAGATGTACAAGTTGAGGGGGAAGATGAAGATCCACTAACATCATATAGGGTTGATGGTATTATCCAAGATGACGATCATAGTGTTGACATGTTGCTTAGGGATGACATGGGCCTAGAGTATGTTGATGCCAATTTAATAAATGTTGAAGTAGATAAAAATTTCATCAATAATAATGAAAATGATAGTGGAGATGACTAGGATGACGATGTACAACTTCTATGTAGTGATCATGATACATGAAATGGTCATGTAAGTTTTAGCTTGTATAATATTTTAAAATTATAAATAAAAGTTATTTTCTTCATGTTCAATCTTTTCTTCATATGGTATCATTTTTTTTTTTATGTACTTTGAATTATATTATTTGTAATTTGAATCTCCAACTCTAGCAGCCATGGCACCCGATGGTGGTATTAAGAGACGTAAACTGTTCTCCTCCCAGTCATCCCCTAGTGAGCCTTCCACTGCAGGACATTCCTTACCCCAGTTACGCTTGAACCAAACTCCCACAGCCCAAACTCTTTCCTCCCAGGCTTCTGTCCATCTTTCCTCCGCCCAACAGTCACCATCAGATGTTGCAGGTAAGATTTACATATATTTTATTCCTATGTTTATATTTAAAGACAATATCATACAGATGCTTAAGTTTTTGTTGATTTAAAAAAAATGCACTTTTAAAAGTAGGTTTTTCCTATAGTTCAGCGAAAACTTAAGCGTCTATAAGGCATTGTCTCTTACATTTAATTAATGTTCGATTTGTATATATTAAATTGTATTATTTTCATTTTGCAGATGAAACTTCCACCACATCTAGAAAAGGACATGGCCGGTCAAGGGTACTTGCTCTTGCTAAACATTTGGTGATAAAGGCGAGCGACCCTCTATCACTTTCCCACTAGGGAAGTATATACCGATGGGGCCATGGGCAGCCATTTTCACGACCGAGGTGGGGGTGATATGTCGACAGTAGGCGCCCCTTACTTGTGGGTCTTGGCAGTCCGTGCCTGATATTGACAAGGCAGTCATACGCAGTTGAATATTGGTAAATGAATACTAAGTTCCATTTTATTTTATTTTTTCTTTTAAATAATTATGTCATTAAATTTATTTACAATTTATTGATTCATAAAATATATTATTTATTAGGATAAATTTGACATTGACATGGAACTTAGTAATGTTAAAAAGGAGTTCAACATGTCTTTGGGCAATCGGTTCAGGCAATATAAGAGTCGGTGTCATTCCTACTATAAAAAAAATGCGGGTCGTGAGGGGACACGACAACACCCTTACGATGGCATCTCCCTCGAAGATTGGGATAAAATTTGCAGTATTTTCGAGTTTGATGCATTCTAAGTGAGATCTAAATTTCATTCATGCTTAGTTTTCAATAACTTTGTTATAAGTATTGCAATAACTTGTTTGTACTTTTAATGTAGAAAGGAGTAAAACAAATGCTGAGAATCGCTCCAAGCTTATGGTGAATCACACGGCTGGTTCGAAGCCGTTTGTCCGACTTCATAATGAGATGGTATAATTTACTTCATTTATCTTACACGTATTAATTTAATTTATTTATTACATTACTTATTAACATTGTAAATATGATATTTCTTGCTTAAATGGAATAGTGTGACTAGGAGACCCAGGAAGAGCCTGATCTCATTACTTTTTATAAGAACACACACATTAGGAAGAAGACAGGAACTTGGGTGACTCCACGTTGTGGGGAGCTATATGTGAGAATCATTTTAACTTATTTTAAAGTTGTTTTATTACTTATTCATTTCATATTAATAATGTTTTATTAAAACTACAAAACAAAATGCTACAAATCTAGACTCAATTTCAGTCGGAGGACACTACACCATTGACAGCAGACGAAGCATGTTTTTGGGCCCTTGGCTCTAGATCTGGCTACGTCCGTGGTCTTAGGCATGGGGAAGTGCCTGCATCGACCCATCATATCTATGTTGATTTGGATAAGGCTACGAGGAGGGCCAAGCAAGTAAAGGCAACGTCGGCTGAGCTGTGAGAAATGATAAATGATATAAAGACACGATAGACTCAATTGGAGAAAATGTTGCATACCCTCATGTCACAGCAGCCCCAATCACATTGTAAGACCCGTGTCCTAGTCCGTACTGTTCCATTAGCTTCCGCGGTCTTTCCAGTCTAATTCCGGCAACCTTTGCACCATATCCGACGTTTGCGCGTAATTCTAAGTCGAGACCTGTATGCCAAAGTCGGATCGAATCGAAACCTATATCTTGGCAACCGTGTCGTCGCCGCGGTTCCAATGCCGCAACTCGCACACCGAACCGATACCTAGGCTAGAAGATGTCGATCTGCATTTATTCCAAAGAAACGCCGCGTGTTGCAAATCTCGAGGAAATCTCTACGATTTGTCCCATCAATCAATCAATCAATCAATATCAAGTACAACCATACCTCAAGTACAGCAACCCATCCCTACTTTTTCAAAAGTCCACTCTCTTTCCACCTCACTATTCATCTTTTTCCCATTTTCAACAACTATACCCCTTTTTCAAAATTTTCAACCCAACCCATCACCCATCACACTTCACCCATCCATATCATCTCTCTCTCTCTTTCTCTCATTTCTCAAATCTCCCAAGCCACTCAAGCCTCTCACGTCCAACCTCTCTCTTTCAAAAATAACAAGTGTGGCCCACCCTCTCATCCCTCATCCCCACCATCAAAAGTCCATCAACCTCCATCAAAAGGCAAGCTAAGGAGCATTAGAGTCTAAGGGACCAAGAAGAAGGAAGATAAGGTGGGTGATCTACCGTTGTTTCCAATTTTAAGGGCCACTTGTTGTGGGACCCACTTTGATGTATGTGTTGTATCAATGGAGGGCCCATAGTGGCGGGGTCCCTCCTCTCTATCACTGTTTATCTCTCTTTCTCTCTTTCTTTCCTCTCCCTAGAATGAAGTGGGCCCCACCAAATCAGGTTAAATCCACTCCATTCATCAATGGTGTGGCCCACCACATTTTACGGGAATCCATCGCCCATTTTGGGATGGTGGAAAGTTCCACATGTTATATGATACATTGTATTTATTTTTATGTTTATATATATATGTATGTATACATGGTTGTGGGCCACGTACATGTGGGACCCACCATGGTGCAAGTGTTGTAGCAACATGGTCCAGCGTCCAGGGACGCTGGACATGTAGCCGTGGACTGGGGTGGCTAACAGTGCGTGTATTGACAGTGGTGTGTACTTACAAGCTTGCAAAAAAAAGGAGCCTTTTTAGAGTGAGCTGTCTATGCCGGCCCCACCTTGATTCAGGTATTTAATCCAAGCCGTCTATCCTCTTCCTCGGATTATTTTAGGCGTTGAGCCAAATTTTTTGAACCAATCCGGTTCTCAAGCGGGCCATACCATAGGAAATAGACGTATCACCATTGAAACCCACTTTGACCCTTCCATTCGCTAACAACACATTGCATATTGGTCTCATTTCGTCGATCATGAGTCGTAGAATCCTATAGTTGGGTCGGATCGGACTGATGTGGGCCCTACCATGGAAAATCTGCAGAAAAACTGTTTTCTTTATAAAAAAAACAAAGACAAAGGAGGAAGCAGCGCTGACGCTGCTGCTGCCATTACCTGCCGACGCTGGACCCCACCGTGATGCGTGTCGACCATCAACATCGTGCATTCGATGGGTCCCCTCAGACCAGGAGGCTTCCCCAAACATCAGCTGTATCAGAAATTCAGGTGGGCCACACCATTTAAAATCATGTGGAGACATGCCTAAACATATAAAAACACTTGGCGGGGCCTACCTGAAATTTGGATGCGGCTGAAACTTGGTCTGAATGTTCAGCCAAGTGGGACACGCATAATGGACGGGCTGGATCAGTGGACCACATCATAGTAGGCCCCCAAACTGTGACCCTATGAACAGTTTAGATGGGAAAAAAAAACATTCCAGCGTGACCCTATCAACCGTCTGGATGTAAATGAACATTATGGTGGACCCTGGTCCACTTGGCTTCATGAACATATCTGACGCAAATAAATATTACAATGGGACTACCCCCGGTCCACGTGACCCTTTGACAGGTTGGATGGCAACAAACATCACTGTGGGCACTACCCTCCTATGGTCCACGTGACCTTATGAATAGATTGGATGATAAATAAATATTACAGTGGGCCCTACCCTGGTCCACATGACCTTATGAACAGTTGGTTGGAAAATAAACATTATGTTGGGCCCTAAGTTGCTTGGAAAATAACACCACTGTGGGCCCCGGTCTGAATGACCTTATCAATGGGTTGGATGGGAAGTAAACATTATGGTAGGCCCCACATGGAACCCACTTATGTATGTATTGTAAACCATACCCTCCATTAGAGTGGGCTCCATCATGATGCATGTGTTTCATCCAACTGTCCAACCATTTTGGAGATAATTTAAGGCCCACCTCGATATACGTATACGAGACCTATGCATGAGGCCCATTTAATGTATTGGAGGCCCAATGGGATGTACATGAGGCCCATACCATGATTTATGTGTTGACCCTTATAGCGGCAGTGCCTTGGGAGCAATGATGGTTTGATGTCCACATTGTAAGGTTAATGTTGGTTAAATGTCCACATTACGACTCTCCCTAAGGCCCATTAATAGGCCCATACCTATAGTATATAGGCCGTCTAGGCCCATCTTCATTTTGATCAGAGCCCATCACCACATAACATGTATAACATAGATCTATGATTCATGATCATACGCATCATATGTATGCCTGATATGAGAAGTGACTGATTATAGCATATGCCTTCAGGCAGATCGTTATAGGCTCCCTGATAGGCAGAGTCGCCCCACATGAGTGCTTGGTACGCGCAGGATTGTTACATGTTTGGTAGGGTGATTCATGCACTTGCATTTGTGTGATCATGATTAATGTATACCCTAGCAACATCAGGGCCATGGCCTCCACAGGCACATCATGGGTGGCTAAGTTGGATACCAAAAATGTTTGGTTCTAGCATACGGGCGCCATAGATGTCCCTGGGTGAAAATCCCTAAACCCGATGGTACCAGAGGATGACTCCAACGTTGAGACCGAGTGGATATATGAGCGCATGAGGGCCGAATACCAGGAGGCTGCGTCTCCCACTGTGTGTGGTCAGTTGGAAAGGAGTGTGGCCTTACTCGCCCGAGGGTAGGGGGCAATACTAGGCTGAGTTTGACCAGTTTGCGAATGGATCCGCTATCGACGTGCCGGATAGGTATTGGCAGACTATTAGCCAGGTGGATAGTGAGGTTTCTTACGCTCACTTGGACTGTGAGACTAGGAGAGCGACAGTGCCATTTGGAGTGTATTGAACCCCGGTGATTATCCAGAATGAGAACTATATTGATACATGATGAGGATTGGCATGCTTGAGTTGCATCTCACATCGCATGGCCGTATTATGGCCTATAGCATTTATATCTTGCACCGCATAGCCTTGGTACGGCTGATCGCATTCTTGTACTCATCACCATGATTCCACATTACTCTGACATTGCATTCTGAGCACGCTCATATTGCGCACACACTTACACCACCCTCTAAGCTTTCTATAAGCTTATGCACGATTGATGCGTGCAGGTGACGCCAGGACGCAGCCATAACATAGTAACAGCAGGAGCGTGCAGACGAGCTTTGGAGTTTTTATCTTTTGCATTATCTTGTATTTTTCCCTTTCAGACGCATTGTACTCAAAAGTTTTTTATCATAGTGGATTTTATGGTGGTGTTCTTGTGGTTATTATTCGTGAGTTATGCTTTTGGTTATGCTTATTACAATTGAATTGATGATTTGAAGCCCTCCTTGTAGCATCCCAAGATCGGAACCTGGCGTTTAGGTGCCGGGAGCTGAGAATGGGGTACTACGGATGCAGTCGGCACTAGATTCGGCGATCGGGAATTTTGTGAGCCCGGTTTTCGAGTTTGGGGTGTGACACACATCCTCAGTGGTAAGTTGAATGCCATATTTAAATTATGCAAGTAGTATAAAATAGTCACTAATAATATTTTATTTTAATAATTTTATAGATTTTTCTGCAGATTGATGTTATCTTCCTAGGCCACACCACATTATCGATGACGCACATTTTTTTTATTATTCATTTTTATTGGACAATTTGGACATGTGTACCTTTTTTATGCTCTAGATAATTATAAATTTAATTATTTTGTTTGATCTCATTACTTTTTATATTTCAATGGATGATGAATATTGATTAATATAGGATATTTTATTTGATTAAGTTGGTTCAAACAAAAAATTTGATGTTATTTTGTGATATGTAATGGTGACGTGTTAGCTCATCGCTAATATTTTGTAACAAGTTGTTAGGTCATAGCAAATAATTAAATAATCAGTGATGACTTGTTGTTTTTGTCACTAAATAGAATTTGTGACATCGTATTTGCGATATAATTGACGACGATCAACAATCGTCGTCACAAAGGCTTTTGCGACGACTTTATGATTTCTTTAGTAATAAGTGGACTCGTCGCAATACATCTTTATTCGCGACGAGTTTTATGTTTAGCGACGTTTTATGATATGTAATGACGACATATAAACTTGTCGCAAATAAGCTATATTTAGTGACAATTTATTAAGTCGTCGAAAATAATTAGTATTTGCAACAAAATTGGTGACAAGCAATACTCATCCCAAAAAAGATTTTACGAGAAGTGTGAGGTTATTAGCGATGATGAAGACTTATATAAAATGTCTTTATTCGCAGCGACTTTCATATATAGCAACGTTTTACGATATGTAATGGCGACGTGTAAACTCGTCGCAAAAAAAAAATTGTGACAAATTTTGATTTGTTAGCGACGACGAGGACTTGTCGCAACACGTTTTTATTCACGATGAGTCTCATATTTAGTGACATTTTACGACATGCAATGGCAACGTGTAAACTCTTCGTAAATAAGCTTTATTTAGTGATGATGTATTTAGTCGTCGCAAATAATTATTATTTGCAACAAAATTGGCAATAAGCAACACTCGCCGCAAAAATAATTTTGTGATAAATTTGGATTTGTTAGCGATGACGAGGACTCCTCGCACCTCTTTATTCGTGACGAGTCTTATATTTAACGATGTTTTACGATATGCGATGGCAACATGTCAACTCATTACTAATAAGTTTTATTTAGCGAGTCATCACAAATAATTATTATTTGTAACAAAGTTAGCGACAAGCAACACTCATCGCAAAAAAACTTTTTGTGACAAATTTGGCTTTGTTAGCGATCACGAGAACTCGTCGCAACACGTCTTTATTCACGAAGAGTCTCATATTTAGCGACGTTTTATGATATGTAATGACGACGTGTCAACTCATCGCTAATTAAGTATATATTTGTGACAAGTTATTAGGTCGTCACAAATAGTTAAGTTATTGGTGATGGGTTGCCGTTTTCGTCACTAAATAGAATTAGTGACGCCGTATTTGCATCAAACGTGGCGACGAGAAACACTCATCACTAAAAGTTTTTAGCGACGAGTTTAGAGTTTTTAACGATGAGTTGACTTGTCGTGAAAAGATTGAATTGTTGTAGTGGATTAATCTTTAGAAAACACTTTTGAGAATCTATTTTGATTTTGAGAAAATATCGAAATGGTTAACCAATTACTTTGTTGGATAATATGAGTAGTGCTATGACAATCTGGTCCATCAAGGCTGTTAATATCGAATCGCAGTAGTCATCACAACATTTAATCTAAGCGAAGTGAGACTAAGCGCAATAAAAAATACTTATAGTCTTGACGACATAGATCTGAAACTATGAAGTGTGGTATAAGGATTTCACACGCAATGTAATTATGTGTGTTTATCCTTAAGAGGTCTTGAAGCTTTAAAATGTCTTCAATGATAGACGACTGTAGTTCTACTTACTAAAATTGGATTGCGCATACTTAGAGAGAAGAACGAACATTGTTTATATCAAAATCATCAAAACTTTATCAAATGAGATCTCTTGAATGTCTACAAAAATTAAAACACGCACAAACTCACACTAATTGAAAACATCTGCGGGAAAAACGACTCCCATGGATGTTACATGCTCCTGAAATGGTGTGGTAGAGAGCCCTTTAGTGAGATTATTTGCAATCATCTGCTTAGTGCCGATGAACTTCACAGACATTTGATGATTCTAAACTCTTTCCTTTACAACAAGATACTTGATGTCAATATGCCTCGACCTTAATGAATGCTTGTTGTTACTAAAGAAGGAAATCGCGATTGAATTATAGCAAAATATTCTCAATGGTTTCGGGATATGCTCCAATACCTGTAAACATGAGAAGAAACACTGCACCATAATGCTTGATTAGATACCTCATGACAAGTAATGAATTCAGCTTTCATGGTGGATGAGGCTGTGGTAGACTATTTCACGTTATTCCAAGACATAGCCCCTCCTACCATCATGAAATGTATTTTGAGGTAGACTTCTTAGTGTTAACACAGCCAGCATAATCTACGTCCGAGTATCCAATTAACTCCAAATGATCAGATCTTTTGTATGTGAGTCCGAAGTCTTTTATTCTCTGTAGATACCGTAACACTTTCGTTGCAGTTATCCAATGTTGTAGTCATGGATTAGATAGATATCGGCCCAACATTCCAACGACAAAGGGAATATCTGGTCGCGTGCAGACTTGAGCATACATGATGCTCCCTACTACTGATGCGTAAGGAAATTCCTTCATTCAATTCTTTTCCAAATCATTCTTTGGACACTGAAATTGGCCGAATTTATCACCCTTTACAATGGGCGACTGTCTAGGAACAGAATTTTGTATGACATACCTTTCAAGTATCCTAGTAATATAGGCCCTTTATGATAGGCTAAACAGTCCATAAGATCTGTCATAACGAATCTCAATAATAATGACATAAGACGCATCACCAAGGTCCTTCATTTCAAATATTCGAGATAAGAATTTCTTGGTGTCACTTAATATCCTAATGGCACTGCTAGCCAATAAAATGTTATCAACATACAAAAGCATCATAATGAACTTACTCCCACTAATTTTAATGTAAATACATTAATCCGTAGTATTTTCTACAAAGCCATATGAGAAAATTACTTCATGAAGCTTTACATACCACTGTCGTGATGCTTGTTTCAACCTATAGATGTATTTCTTTAGTTTACAAACCAAATGTTCTGAACCATGGGCTACAAAACCTTCAGCTTGTAACATGTATACATTCTCATTTAGATCCCCATTAAGAAATATTGTCTTTACATCCATCTGATGTAAGTCTAAATCCATATGAGCTACAAGAGTCATTATGATCTTGAATGAGTCTTTCTTGGATACTGGTGAGAAAGTCTCCTTAAAATCAATGCCCTCATACTGGTTAAAACCCTTAGCAACAAGTCTGACTTTATATCTTTCAACATTAACCTTTGAGTCCTGCTTAGTTTTAAATATCCATTTACAACCAATCAGCTTTATTCCTGAGGGTAACTCAACAAGATTCCACACTTTATTGTCCCTCATGGATTTCAATTCATCCTTCATGACATCAATCCAACAAGAAGGATCAACACTTTGTTAGACTTGTGTAAATGATTTAGGATCCTTTTCTACCCCTATGTCAAAATCATGTTCCTATAAGTATACGATGTAATCATCTCAATTTATAAGTCTTCTCTTTCTTTTAGATCTTCTTAATGGCTCAGCCTCTGGGTTGTGATTTTGATTTTCCTCATCAGTGGGTTATACATGAGGTTTAGTGTGGTGTCTAGAGTGATTGTGGGGTCAACCGTAACATTTATATCCACGTGATCTAAATTGACTATGACCGGAGTTACAATAATTTCTTCCTCAAATACAAAGTTTTTAATGCTCCTGCTCCCACTGTTTTCAGTGTCCTCAATGAATATGGCATTCATAGTCTCAACAATCCTGATAGAGTGGGAATGACAATAGAATCGATATCCCTTTGACCTTTCCAGGTATCCAATAAAGAAACAGCTTATGGTTTTAGGATCAAGCTTTCTTTTATGTGGGCTATAAATTTTGGCATCAACAGGACATCCCCAGACATGTAGATATTGGAGACTTGGTTTTTTCTCATTCCACAACTCAAAAGGGGTTTTACTTATGGCCTTACTGGAGACCTTGTTAAGGATATGAACTGCAGCCTTAATCACATCACCTCACAAAGATTTTGACGATGTTGAATTGTTAACCATGCTTTGCACCATATCCATAAGGGTGTAATTACATCTTTTAGTCACACCATTCTGCTCTGGAGTCTCAGGCATAGTGTATTGGGTGACAATGCCACAATCTTGTAGGTATCTAGAGAATGGCACTGGATTACGTCCTAATTTGTCATATCTACCATAGTATTCACCACCATAGTCAAATCTGATGACTTTAATCTTCTTATCGAGTTGATTTTCAACTTTGGCCTTATAAATTTTAAAAGCATCCGGGGCATCTGATTTTTCATTGATAAGATAGAGGTACCCGAAATGAGAGTAGTCATCTATAAAGGTAATAAAATATTTGTGTCCACTTCAGGATGCTGTAGTAAATGGTTCACAAATATCCGTATGTATCACCTCTAAGAGTCCTACACTCCTAGTTGCACCTTTCTTTCTGGTTCTGGTCTATTTTCCTTTTATGCAATTAATGTACACTTTATAGTCGGAGAATTTTAAAGAATGAAGAATTCATTTTAGCACAAGCCTGTCAAATCTCTCATGAGATATGTGACACAACCGCCTATGCCACAACATGGATGAATTCTCATAGTCTATTCTTCGTTTAGTTCTTATTTTATTTCCATGCAAACCATTAACATTATAGACGTGTGAGGCAATCAAGTCGAACTAGTATAGGTTGTTCACCATAGAGCCGGTGCCAATTTTAATTGAATTAAAGTAAATACCGAATCCTTTATTCTCAAACTGAAATGAATATCCCAATTTATCCAAACGAGAAATAGAGACTAAATTACTCCTTATACAAGGCACACAAAATGTATCTATAAAATCTAATGAATAGCCTGACTCAAACCTAAGCCTATAGACTCCAATTACCTCCACGTCAATTTTAACACCATTGCCTATGTATATTGAGCACTCTGCATTAGTTAATAGCCTAGTCTATAGTAAGTCCTGCATAGAAGTACATATGTGAATAGTAGTTCCCGAATCTATCTACCAAGAATCCACCTACATATCAGTTAGATTAGATTTAAAACATACTAGAATAGAATTATTACCCTTCTTTACGAGCCATTGCTTATATTTCACGCAGTCCTTCTTTTGATGGTCTAACTTCTTGTAAAAGAAGCAATTATTACTTTTAGCCCGCTTTTGGCTTGATCCATTTCCAGGTTGATTTACTTGATTTCCTGTCGGAGGGCCTGAGTATCCATTATTAGAGCCTTGATTCATTTTTCTTTTCCCTTTATGTCCATGTCCATGTCCATTACCTGGGGTCACCAAATTAATATTTTGTACCTTGTCTATTAACTTGATCGTATCTTCCTCTTGAACACACTGAGAAATTAGTTCATCCAACATTCATTTGTCCTTTAGAGTATTATAGTTTACTAGGAACACACCGTATTGAGGAGGTAAGTTGTTCATGACCAAGTGAACCAATTGGTCATCTATAATTTCTAGACCAAGAGAGCGGATCTTAGTTATAACTTGGATCTGCTCTATAATGTATTCACGAATGTTTCCTTTTCCATCATAGGATGTGAGGGTTAATTTGTTCAGAAGAAAACCTACTTCAGCCTTATCCGATCTTTTGAATCGATTTCTCATTTCGGTCAGAAAAATTCTAGCCTTATTGTAGCACCCTGGTTCTCATAACTCAAGGATGATTGCTCCTAATTGAGAACCCGAGTATTACATTATGAAGTGAACTACCATGCATCTAATTAATAGAAAAATTCATAACATAAAGTAAGGCAACCATTACATAAGCTAAGAATATCATGAGTAATAACAAAGAAGTTTAGTGAAAGCAAAATGAAATCCCTCAGCGGGGGATTTTAATTACAATCCTCAAAATTTAAACAAAACATAAAGTATGAATAACGAAAGTATGTAAATCCTAAAGTAGTAATTAAGCTCCAATGGCTCAACTACACTAGCATAGGGTCCTTCCTGGCTGAACTCCTCTTCAGTCATCTCTGGGATCCCAACGGCAGGGTCTCCTTCCATCATTAGACCTACATCTATTTGGTGCAATCGCTCAATAAGGTGAATGATAACTCAGTGGGAATTTCCCTCAAAGGTTTCATGCATATCATAGTATTCCAATCATAGCTTCAATCAACTTAGCAATTTAATATAAGATTAATGTAACATGAATACATGCATGGATTTATAAATGTATGTTTAAAGTCACAGACCTAGGGATGCATATCCAACTGTCAAAAGAAAGGGTCACCTACACTATACTAACTATCTGGAAAAGACCGTGTAGTGAGAGCGCCCAAGGAAATTTAGCCTCTTGGAAAAATATTCAGGATACACCCGAGGAGGTTCTAAAAACCCAGAAAAGCCTCATGTAAAGAGAGCGGCCCATAGTGGTACGAATGCACTTGTCCTGAAGGTTAAACTAGAATAATAGAAATCTTAGTAAACAATACAAAATGTGGCTTATGTCGAGCACTCGGTAAAGCTCACATGTTATGCATGGATATTATGCACCATGATATCCACGTATATTCCTTAGCTTTGGCAACATCGCCTCTTAAATTATAGTCATTATCAAATCTTAAGGTTCTTGGTAAAATATTAAACATTCAACTATAAGTTTAATATGACTTCAACATGGTTCTTTATAATTCCTCTAGGATTACATAAGGGCCCACAAATAGGAATGTTATTCTCAAGTATGAATATAATATTTGAAATATTTAAGAGTTCACTCCATACTCCCTACTAAATAAGATATTCGACATATATTCTTTATCATCCAATTTATAAGACAAAGTGATATGTAGTTTCAAGGCTCATGTCATGAATATTAGAAGTATACTTATATTCAAGAGATCATTAATACAACATAGAGATAACATGAATAAATTCTATTCACATGGTTAATCAATATGGAATTAGAGTAACAGGATTTAAAGCATTACCTCATGTCAATCAATACTAAGTAGGAATGAAGGAAATGAATTCATATTCTCAATATTCTAAAATTATCCATACATTAGATTTAAACTAAGATGGAAACTAGTGAATGTAAGAAGCAATGAGGGTAATTCCTCACCTCTCAAGTCAGGTCCACTTTTCCATGCTTGTTGGACTTTACGTGCACACTTTAGGATTGAATCATCAGTCGACTCAGTAGCTCGACTCGCTGATTCGACTTGCCCTGAACTCAACAAAACCTGGCAAATTGTTGAGTTAACTCAGTAGTTCAACTCAGCTCTCATCCTTCTACACCTCTTTTTCTTTCTATTTTCTTCCTTTCTCTTTCTTTCTCTTCCTTTTCCTCCTTCCTCTTTCCTTTCTCTAAGAGGCATCTAGCGAGGTAACTAAACAGTCGGCCCCTCATCTGACTCGCAACCCGTCGAGTGGACTCAGAACGTGACTCGATGCGGCACATAATGAAAGACAATCATCCTTCCCTCCTCCTTCAATACCTTCTTCTTCCTCTTTCTTCTTCTTCTTCTTCTTCTTCTTCTTTCAAAACCCACAACCAGCTACTGGACTTAGCAGGAGTTTGATTCGGCTCAGACTATGACTCGGAGGACCTGCTTCAGCTAACTCGGTAGGGCGATGTGGTGCAGCTGTGAGACCTGGTCGCAAGCACCATCCCTTCTCTCTCTTTCTCTACTTCCTTTCTCTCCATTTCTCTCTCATGATTCTCTTCTCTTGACCAGGGGGAAGTTCTGACTCGAATCGGACTTGGACTCAATGCAAAATGGGTGGGCTGACTCGACAACGAGTAGCAGCTCCCCTCCTTTCTTCTACTTCTTTCTGCTCTTCCTCTGTTTCTCTCTCTCTCTCTCTCTCTCTCTCTCTTGTCTTCTTCTCCTCCTTCTTCTTCTTCTTCTCTTTCAACCAGAACGGGTCTGAACTCGGACCGAGTCAACTCGACCTATTGTGGTATGTCGAACGGCGCATTCTCCCTCTCTCTTGTTTCCTTTCCCTTTTCGGAAAAGTTGCCCTAAAAGTAGCTATTTATAGTCTCCCTAAATCTGATTCTAGAACCGTCCAGCATAACTAATCTAGAGATTAGTTATGGAATTTTAATCCACTAATCGGCAACTCTATTTAACTCTAACGATTGATTTCATCTTGATCAGTTTACATGGCCTTAATCCACTTTCACCAATGAGTTTCTGGGATGATGGCCCACCTAAGGGTTAACTTTGATCAAGGTTTAAGGGCCTAAGGCTGATGTGTGGTTTTCCCAGCCGATCGAGGAAGATGATTAACCGTCCATGGCAGATTTCGGACGAGAGGTTTATCTCATGATCTGATGCACCTGGATGGCTTGGATTTGACCATTGATCATTGTGGGGTCCATATCTAGATGTTAGTCCACAAATCTTGGTGGGTTCCATGTATTGGAGTTGCGGGCAATTTTCTCGCAATAAGGAGATCTTGTGCGAGATCTCTAAGCTAGATGCTTGAGAACACCCTAGTTTATAGGGCGAGGATGTATTTTGGGGAGGTTGTTAAAGGTGAGAGTGGATGGGATTGTGCCAGCACAAAAGCAGGAAGATTCCTTCTGCAACTTCTCTCTCTCTCTCTCTCTCTCTCTCTCTCTCTCTCTCTCTCTTTCTTTTTATAACAACCTAGTTTTAAGGGCTAGGATTCATTTGGAATGGATGGTCGAGGCTGCAAGAGGCTAGGGTTGCCAGCTTGGCAATCCGAAAGGAGAAATGGAGCTTTCCATTTCTGAAAAAAATGGCCACACACAGTCTGAATATGCCTGGTTTTGTGCCCACACACGACCTAGGTTTTGGTCGAGGATACGCCCTAAACATGATGGACAGTCCAGATCATCTCAGATGATCGTGATGGTGGGTCACGACCACCTAACAACGGACAGCTGTTCAAATGTCATAGGCAGGAAACAAAGAAAGAAGGAAAGAAATTTCCATCCTCAGTAATTCGTTGAGTCAAACCTGGTTTGACCTGACCCTATGCACAACGCACAGTGGGTGCACACAGAATTTGTGCACACACTAGTTAAAAGTGGGGTCCATTAAGATTCTTAGTGAAATTCGTTTCGACCATTTGTCTTGAATAGGGTTTTTGGGCCATCCCACCAAAGATGAGGTGGATCTGACGTTCACGTGGGCCATACTTCCAAAGTTTTAGCTTTAATTGTAGATTTCTACTAGTCTGATGGTTAGATCATTTTGAAATTGAACATCAATGGTAAAAAATCCAAGGGACCACTTTAACTAGAAATCAATGGATGGATTATGGATCAGATGGCCTAATATACATTAATGATATTAAATATCATTTTTACAATATTTATTATTATTATTATTATTCTATAAGTTGTTTATGTGGGCTGCATACCAATCTACGCCATTTATTCATTCACTCAGCCCTGTATAGGGCTTGTATCAGAAAGATTACATTATCTTAATTTGTAAGTGGGCCACGATACGTGATTATCGATATATTTAAATTAACTGTTGGATATGAAATTTTGATATTCTAACTATTGAAATTTAGTGGTGGTTTGTAACTTATCAAAGGATGGTGGATAACGTAGGTTATTTGTTTCATCACATGAACATGCTAATCTAGATTATACTAGTAGCGCGCGAAAGTATAAGGTGTTACAATCTACCCCCCTTAAAGAGAATTTTGTCCCTGAAATTCAATACTTCAATCATGAATGGGGTCGAAAACAATCTAATTGTGTTGTTTCTAAGGATTTACTACTTTTTCATCAAGGATGTGTGTCTGCCTAAATGTATATGACTAATTATATAAAAATAAATTGGGGTTGTTACATCTACAGTAGGCATGGCACCTCTCACGGACTAAGAAATTGAATACTATATGATTTTGGGACACATTTCATTAGATCTAGACCATGCCTCGTAATGGTCAACCATTGATTCAGAGGAATTATTAGATGGCCTTGGAGGCTCGAGTTTTACCAAGGCAAGGTCTAAATTTAGGCAACCTAGGACAATTTCAATTGATTCCTTTCAATGAACATAATTTGACCCTATTAGGGTAGGAACATGGTGCGTTTGAGTTGGAATTGAGACAGGTGTAAAAGAGAAATATACTCACATTAGTGGATTATGTCATAAAACAATTTATGAATAGAAACAAATATCAGGCAAAAAATTTCAATCCAATTGGTGGGGGCATCAACTGAACTATTTAGGATAGAGATGGGCCCAACCATCCAATCCTGGTGAGAATCATTTACATCATCATTATTCCTCCTATGAGAGGTAACGATAATATGTGTTTCGACAAGAAATGAATGGATTTGTTTCGAGGAAGTATCATTCAATAATAATAACGGAGATAAAAGAACATTTATCATCATAGATTTCATTAATTTTGAATTTGTTTACATCATCGTGTTTCCCTTGATTTAGAAATAAAGTACAATGAAAGAAACGAAGAGTAGTTCAATGGTAATTTTGACAGCATTTTAGTTCATAGCATTGGTCTCTAGATTTTAAAATATCGTTGTGTTAGAATGACATTCATCTTGATCTATTCCATGCTCTCGAAACGCTCTGAACCTTCAATCTAAAGTATATTCCTTTTGATGTTTTCAAAATGAACAATCTTCACTTAGAGCTTACTGTCCGCACAATTGACTCATTGTGCAAACCACTTGTTGTGTGCCCCTCTTTGTTGTGCGGACCACCCGTTGTGCTCTCCTCTTTATTGTATGGACCACCTGTTGTGCACCGTACAACGGACACTTCAAGTACCTGAGTTTATTCTAAAGTCTAGGCTCTTCTTTGCTACTCTGGTATTGTTCCAATCCCCCAAATATAGAAGATGGTGGAATACTTATAGCCTTCCACATGTGTGAACCCCTCACAAGAGACCCATTGTGCGCACATATCCATTGTACGGATATGCCGATTGTGCACCGCACAATGAAATTTCTAAAGGAACTTCTATTATGCACCGCAAAATGATATTTACAAAAGAATACTATTGTGCTCCGTACAACCAAGTGTTGTAGAACTTTATCTCTTTCAAAATTTTCTTCTCTTCTTCTTATTGATTTTTATGCCTCAACAGATGCCCCCTTGATCTTTCATTTTTTTATTTTCTTTCTTCAAGATGAAATGGAGGATCAATCCTTAAAATCACATTCTATTTCCTCTTCGTGCACAACCACTACTTGTTGTGCTATCGGGTCCGCACAACAAACTCGAGTCCAAAATGTTATATAAACTGGACTTATGTCCACTTCACTCATCTGGGGTCTCCGTCCGACCTCTCATGCGCACCAACCCTTTTCCACACAATGCGTTCTTGCGCACAATACATACCGGCGCTCTGTGCATGACACTTCCCAGCGCACAACGAACTTTGCTGAATTTTCTTCTAAATCTTGAATTCCTTCCCTTCTTCTCGAAATCTTTATATTTGTTCTGATAGCCTTCATTTTCCAAGCATGAAACATTCAGAGACTTTGTCTTCAAAAAGAAAGAATTATTCATCTTCTTCAACATCTGGACAAACTCCTCAACACACTTGGGACTATGTAGAGATTAATGAAAATGTATTGGAGCTTTGCCACCCTTTTAAGAGTAAAAAAAATTATCATTCCTATAAATTTGTGGTGTCATTGGTTGATTCTTCATAGTGAACCACCTACCCACCGAAGCAGCCTTGTTTCTATGGATGACTGGATCATGAAAGAACCAAGAATTCTGGAAGGTCGTTTGGAAGGGAACAAATCTTGTCAGAAAGCTAGCATGATCTATAAAATGTAATTATTACATCCTTACTGCAATCCTCATCAGCCATTTCCTACTCACCGCTTAGCAACATTTCTTCAATGGCCATTCATCCTGGAGAAGAGACGAATTTCTAGCTAAAGGTCTTCTATTGCCTCGAGATTTCTACAGTTCTTGGGCTCGAGCCATTACTCAAAAACATACTGCCATCTTAGAACAAACTAAACTTCTTGACACAATCATAGCCACATCTGAATGTTTTTACAAAGATGTAACTATCTTCAGGGGTTTCCTCAATCATTGGTCGCCAATCACCAATTCATTCCATCTTCCTTTGGGCGAAATGAGTATTACCTTATGGGATCTTTTCTACATATCGAGTCTCCCCATCATCGGCAATATTTTTGATGCCTACATTCCTTCAAATGAAGAGTTTTCTCTTATCTCTATAGGATATAGTAAATCTATGATTTCAAAGAATACACTTGAACTCTTCAGAGAACTGGCCAACTTCCCACAGCCTGAGCACATTAATTCTCTTGAATGGCTAGCTCACTTCTCTCAAAAATTATGGTATGTTTTCTTTCTTTCTTCTTCTCTTTCTGAGTCTTCATCTTTCTTTTAATAACCATATTATTTTTCTTTGATAGCTTTGTAGGCTATAATCATCAGGACCTCAAGATTATCTGTGAGAGTATTGAGAGTACCACCGAATACAGCTCTTCTTATGAATTAGCTACATTTTTTAATCTTACTGGCTAAGTTTAGTGATATTTCTCGACTCGGAACAGATGGATGCCATCAGACTATCTTTCTTCATGGTTGCGAGTGCAATGGCAAAGGGTCAGAAATATTCGCTAGCTCTCCCAGTTCTGTGCTCTCTATATCACGCTTTTGGGGACGTCATCTTCGGTCTTGGAGATTCAATAGTCAAATCTTTTCTGGTTTGTGCTCCCTGACATTTCTTTATAGCCTGGCTAGGACTATACTTTCTGTCACGCCTCAAACTCAGAAACCGGGCTCACAAAATTCCCGATCACCAAATTTAGCACCGATAGCCTCCGTAGTACCCTATTCTTGGCTCTCGACATTCATATACTAGGTTCCGATGCTGGGATCTTACGAGGAGGATTTTCAACATCAATTTGTTCCATAACAAGCATAACCCATGAACAACAACCACAAGACACCATCACAAAATCTACTATGATAAAGTACAATGCACATGAAGGGAAATATAATGCACATGAAGGGAAATACAATGATAATAATAATGGAAACTCATGAAGCTTGACTGCATGCTCCTGCTGCGACTAAGCTACGGTTGCATCCTAGCGTCACCTGCATGCATCAATCATGCATAAGCTTATAGAAAGCTTAGTGGGTGGTGAGAGTGTGTGCGCAATATAAGTGTGCTCAGAATGCAATATCAGAGTAATGCGGAATCATGCTGATAAGTCCATGAATACTAACAACTGTACCACGGCTATGCAATGCAAGGCATGAATGCTATCAGCCATACTAAGGCCATGCGATGCGAGATGCAACTCAAGCATACCAGTCCTCATCTGAATCCACATATTAACGCAACTCATTAATAGAGTATTAAATATCAGTACAGTTCTCACCTTAGATAATCACCGGG
Organism: Magnolia sinica; assembly: GCF_029962835.1. Lineage (NCBI taxonomy): Eukaryota > Viridiplantae > Streptophyta > Magnoliopsida > Magnoliales > Magnoliaceae > Magnolia > Magnolia sinica. The sequence goes on along the minus strand of NC_080573.1, from coordinate 98,267,612 downwards.
GTTTAGTACACTCCAAATGACATTGCCCCTTTCTCAAGCACGCAATCCAAGTGAGCATAAGAAACCTCACTATCCGCCTGACCAATAGCCTACCAATACCTATCCGACACGTCGATAGCGAACCCATTTACGAGTTGGTCATACTCAGCCTAACAATGCCCCTTACCCTCGGGCGGGTAATGCCTCACCCCCTTCCAACCGACCATGAAACAGTAAGAGATGCAGCCTCCTAGTATTTGGTCCTCGTGTGCTCATGTATCCACTCAGTCTCGACATTGGAGTCATCCTCTGGTACCATCAGGTTTAGGAATTTTCACTCAGGGACATCTATGGCGCCCCGATGCTAGTAACAATATTTTCGGTGTCCAATCCGTCCATCCACGATATGCCTGTGGAGGCCACAACCCTAATGTTGTTAGGCGTACAATAATCATGTTATACAAATGTGAGGTGCATGAATCACACTATCAGTCATGTAGCAATCCTGCGCGTACCATGCGCTCATGTGGGGTAACTCCACCTATCAGGGAGCCCTATAAACAATCTGCCCGAAGGCATATGCTATGATCAGTCACTCCTCATATCAAACATACATATGATGCCTATGAGCATGAATCATGGAGCTATACTAAGCATGTTATATAGTGATGAACTCTATTCATGACGAAGATGAGCCTAGACGGCCTACACACAACAAGTATGGGCCTAATAATGTGCCCCAGGGAGAGTTACAATGCGGACATTTAACCATCATTGCTCTTACAATGTGGACGTCAAACCATCATTGCTCCCAAGGCATGGCCCACCATAAATATCATTACATACATCATGGTAGAATCATATATCACAATGGCCCTCATATACATCACATTTGGCCTCGCACCAAGGCCTCACATACATCTCATTGGGCCCCACTCATGGTCCTTATATACATCACATTAGACCTTAACCCTTGGGCCTCAAATACATCACAATGGGCCTCATATACATCAAGTGGGCCACATCACATGGGTTGCACCAATGGGCCTCATATACATCAAGTGGGCCGCATCAATGGGCCGCACCAATGGGCCCCATATACATCAATTGGACGGCATCAATGGGCCTCATATACACCAATTGGATGATATAATGGGCCGCACCAATGGGCCTCATATATATCAAGTGGGCCGCATCAATGGGCCGCACCAACAAGCCTCAAATACATTAAGTGAGCCGCATCAATGGACCACACCAATGGGTCGCACCATCTACACTATTCATCTATTTTTTAAAGATCATTTTAGAGCATTACCCATAAAATATGGATCACATCGGAGGATCATCTGGACCATACCACAAATAACAGTGGAGATAATGATTTTCACTGTTAAACATTTCACCGGGCTGGGGCTCGCCATCATGTTTATTTCCATTTAATCTGTTCACAAGGTCACAAAGACCTTAATTAAGAGGGAAAAGCAAATATCATAATAATACAAAACTGTTGTGGTCCCAAAAAGGCTTTCAATGGTAGCCGTTCAATCTTCCACTGTTTTCTACTGTGTGGTCCACCTAATATACGAATCTGCCTCATTTTTAGTCTCAAGCCTTAAGAGGAGCTTGTCGTTCGAATGGACGGTTTGGATGTATCACATACATCAAGGTCGCCACTTGATAGACGGTGTGAATATAATATATACATCAGCGGTGGGTCCCACCATCCAGCCACCTGGACGGTGTGGATAAGACCCATACATCAGGTGGGATTCCCACCATCCCAAGTAGTGGACGGTGCAGATGCACCACATACGTAAGGCCTCACAGGGCACCGTCAAGATGGACGGTGCTTGATATAGAATACAAGCATTAAAGGTGGGTCCCACGTGGGCCCACCAGATATATATATATATTTCTTTAAAACGTTCAGTGTCCAGATGGTTAGACGTAACATATACATCAAGGTGGCCTCACACCACCCGTTCAGATGGACGGTGTGGATGTAGAATAAAGACATGAAGATGGGTCCCACCCACACGTGTCACACGTGTGGGGTGGGCCACGTCCATGACAGATGGATGGCTGGATATACAGATACATCACAGTTGGCCCCACCAGTATTTGCTGGATTAAAACCAGCAGCCTTGAGTTGCGTGGAACCCCACCGTCTGGATGGACGATGTGATACAAACATCAAGGTGGGCCCCACCCCTGACACACATGCAGGGTGGGTCCCACACAAGTCATAAAATAATCTCTTCAAATGGATGAACAGTATGGATTTAGCACATACCTTATGTGTGCATCACACAGGACTGTCCAGGTACGGACGGCCTGGATATATGCCCCACCCCACACATATTGCACATGTGGGATGGGCCCCACACGAGCTAATGACGGATGGTTGGGATATAGTACATTCATCATGTGGGACCCCAGAACTTCTGACATTATGCAACAGCTGGAGCTGTTGCGTGGGGTCCCCAAATGGATGGTCTGGATGAAACGATGGATGTCATGGGATGAAACATATACACCACGTTAGGCTCCCACCTGTCTAGTCCCTAGACGGTGTAGATGGTGGGACCCACAGCACATGCTGTCGTCACAGCAATGGGACCCACAGAGCTTGGTGGCATCAATACACCAGCTATATAACTGGTGTGAGGTACCTAGCCAATCCGTTTTCAAGGTGGGGTCCATCTCGTGGACAGCGTGGATCAAGTGGGCCATACAATTATCATCATCATTAAGAACAAAAGAAATAAAGAGAGAGAGAGCAGTGTAGTGGTGGGACCCTACCACTATGGGCCTCTCATATGATTACAACACATACATCAAATTGGGTCCCCACCACTATGGCCCTCTCATATGATTACAACACATACATCAAATTGGGTCCCCACCACTATGGGGCCCTCATATGATTACAACACATACATCAAATTGGGTCCCATCACAAGTGAGCCATCAAATTGAAAATCAATAGTGGATCACCCACCTATTGGCCTTCTTCTTTAGCTCCTTGGACTCCTAGGCTCCTTGGCTAACTCTTTAAGGGTGGATGATGAAGTTTGGATGGTTGGATGGTGAGATGTGGGGGGTAGGAAAGTGGGCCACACCTAGTTTGTCCTTGGGAGGTAGGAGTGAAGAGAGAGAATGAGAGAGAGAGAAGTGATGGGATGAAAAGGTAATGGAGTGATGGGTGATGGGTGTAAGGAAGCGATGGGTGGAGAGAGAGAGTTGACTTTGGGAATAGGAGAGAGATGGGTTGCTTGTACTTGTGATAGGATGTGTACTTTGATTGATTGATGTGACCTATCGTAGAGATTCTCTTGGAATTCGCAACACGCGGCGTTTCTTCGGAATGTACGCGAGCCCACAACACCTAGCTTAGGTATCACATCGGTGCGCAAGACACGGCGTTGGAACCGTGGTGACGGCGCGGTCAAGTTGAGCTGACTCAGATCTTTGGGAGGTGACTTAGGGTCGCACACAAATGCCCATTATAGGTCGCGGGTTGCCAAAAGTTGACCAGGAGGACCGCGGAAGCCTATGGAATGGTACGGACTATGATACAGGCCTTACACTTTCCTTAGACCTTTACTGACTCTGAAAGAGTATACTCAAACCCTCATTGGCTCCCTCTTCAACATTATCAACTAAGAAGGATGATGAGAATCGAACGGTTGGGTCACTCGAAAGATAGAGGATAGTGATCCTATCGACTTTTATCAATTTCTGTTAACTAGCCATCCAGAAGGAATAGAAGTTGTTAATGATAATTTCATCTCTTTTGGTGAGCATTCATTTCTTGTCTCCATCAGATCTAATACTCTTCCACTGAGAGAAGGTAGCATGTTCTGGTGTGAACCATATAACCTAAGCAGATTTGCTCGTCAATTTGGATTTGACCAAACATTACCAGAGACTTGTGACAATGTCATGAGACCCATGAGAAGTTGTGGTATCGGGCCATATAATTGGGCTCTGATATGGAGGCAGCTCTTAAATGTTAAAACTGGATCTCACTTCATAATTCCCGACTATAATTATCCAGTTCATACTTCTTATTCCTGGATGCATTGGTGAGTTCATCAATATTATTTGGTATGCGAGTATGTAAGTGCTATGGTTTTATGCTCCTTTGGTTGTCAAATTTTGTGGTGCCAAAACCTCAATCTATGTCTTACGTAGTTCATTGTTATAAATGTTCAAGACATTTCATCACCGCTCTAAGCACTTTACTTCAAGTCAAGAATGAAGAACTACTTCAAACTACGTCAAGAAATGCAAGTACAAGCTACTACAGTAGAATACAAGTACAAGCTACAACAGTAGAAGTGATCTTGTTCAAGATTCAAGTCAGTGTACAACACAAGATGAATTGTTATTCAAGCTATAGAAGATCTCATGTTCAGTGATACATCAAGTTCAAAGATCTCAAGCTTCACAATCTTCAAAGGTCATCTATCATCTGAAGATATGAAGTCTCGATGTTCATACCTCACTTTCAAGGTATGATTGACCTTAGATTGTCCTTAAGGTAGGTCATTTTGAATACATAATTTAATTGAATCATTTTACATGGAATTGGATTGTTCTAAGATTAGCCCTGAAGCTTGTTTGACTAGTCCTAGCACTACCTCGACCAGTCCAAGAAATTTCAAGACCTGTCCTAAGTTGGTTGCAATTTTTCAGAATTTTCTGTTCGTCCACGACCAGTCTTGGACTCTGTTCGACCGGTCGTGTGAACAGTGTCGACTCGTCCTACGACCAGTCTTGGTTCTCTGACTCAAACTACAGTAACCAATCTTTGAGTCATACGACCAGTTGTGGGTATGTTACGACCAGTCGTAGAACGGTTTTATCCAATCGCGCTCAAAAATTTAAAAATCTGTTTCTCCTACGACCAGTCGTAATGTCCTCAGGACCAATTGTAGCCGAGTTTCTGCAACTATAAATAGAGCATGAATTTCAGAGATTGGTAACTCAATTCAAGTAAAATCAAGGGATCACTCTGAGATAAGTTCATGTTCATTTTAAGCTACTTTATGCATAATTTATATTCTCTTTTGTTGGGTTTACTAATTTGATTTTGTTTTTACATTCCAATCTTAATTGAAAAGAGGAATTGTGATATTCCTTCTTCTTGGAATCAAAATCAAATATAGCTAGCCCAACTGGTTTAATTTAAAATCAATTAGAACCTATAACCATTTTAAAGTGAGTATTGGACTTTGAACTTCTACATTCGATCTTCTACTCCGATTGGTTCTTCCGGGCTACAACAAAAGGAGAAATTCAGGTATTTTACATTTATGTAAATTTTCATTTTGGTTTTATTTGAGATTAAGCTAGAAAAATCTCATTGTGTTGGTTATCTGAGGAGAGCCAAAAAACTCAGAAGTGAGGGTTTTTAAATTGTGTAAGCCCTTTTCTAAAAGACACAATTGTGAAGGTTTTGGGTGGACCTGTGAAAACCTATTTTGATAGTAAACGCTAATATCCCCTGTGTGAGGATATTAGGAGTGGAGTAGCAATCTGTGTGGCTATTTTTTAACAGTTGGTGTACACACAGGCGAACCACTATAACCCTTTATGTTTTGTGGATGTGTGATTTATATTTTCTATCTTTGATCATTCAGATTTGTGGGATGTATATGTGAATGTGAATGTTGTAATATTTACATTTCAAGCATTGTTGTGACATTGTAATAGTTTAGAATTTATTTCTTGCTATTTCATTTGTTTTCTTTCTGTTTGAGTTTTTAATATTCAATTTGTTCTAGAAATAAGGTTGTCCTACCATAAACCTTTGGTTTTTATGGTGTAAGGTTGTCTTTAGAACAACATTGATATTAATCTCTCTTTTTGAGGTTGCTTTACATTCTAATATAGTGATTTATTAATAGTGCTATCTTTTATTCATTTATATTCTGCTGTTAATGTTTAAATTGGCATTGTCCTATTCACCCCCCCTTAGGACATATAGCTTGGCCATTTCAAGTGGTATCAGAGCCTAATAGCTAGTTTTAATTCTTGTTATTTGGATTTATTTCCTGAGCTAACCGATCTAAGCTATATATAAGATGTCAAATTTTGATAGCCTTTTAGTCACTAGGCCTCCACCTTTTGATGGCACCAATTGTGCCTATTGGAAAGCCAGGATGAAGATCTTCCTTAAATCCATGGATGAAAGTGTGTGGCTAGCCATAGTGAATAAATGGACCCCTCCTACCACTGAAGTAACTGGGATCAATGGTTCAAAATCAATGAGAGTAACACCTTATTTCTCATGGACCACACTTCAGAATAGTGAGAGTAGTGCAAATGCTAAAGCACTAAATGCAATCACTTGCGCACTATCATCAGATGAATTCAAAAGAATTATATCCTGTGATTTTGCAAAGCAAGCTTGGGATATTTTAGAAATGACACATGAGGGTATATCAATTGTCAAGAAATCTAAAGTCCAAATCCTCACAACCAAATTTGAGGAAATACATATGGAAGAAAATGAAATGTTTATGGATTTCTACACTAGATTAAATGACATTGTGAACTCTATATGGGGTCTTGGAGATAAAATCCTAGAAAGTAAAGTGTGTGCAAAAATATTATGCTCACTTCCTGAACGGTTTAATTCTCAGGTAACTGCGATTCAGGAACTTCGTGATACGGATACTATAAGGGTAGAAGAATTAGTTGGGTCTTTATAAACATACGAGTTAAATTTTAAAGCTCTTAAAGGAAAATCTATTGCCCTCAAGTCTTCTAAAAATGTTTCTCAAGAAAACAATCCTGATTTAGAAAATTCTGAAGACGATATGGCCCTTTTAGCGAAAAAGTTTTATAAAATTTTCAAAAGTAAAAAGAGGGTTGATTTTCAAAAAGCAAATGATAAGAAAAGATCTAAATCTAAATCTAAGACTTGAAAATCTTTAAAAGATAGTCAATGTTACAACTGCCAAGAATATGGACATTTAGCAAACAAGTGTCCTAAAAAAGATAAATCCAAAAAGAAGAGTATGTTGGCTACTTGGGACGAATCCTCTGATTCTGAAGCCTCTTCTGATTCAGAAGATTCTGAAACCGAGTCGGGCAGTGAAGTTAAAGCCCTTATGACTCTAGCCAAATTCACACTTTCAGATAATGATTTAATAAGTGAAGAAAATTTGAACAGTGAATGTGAAAATGAAGATGATCTTCAAGATACTTACAATGCCCTATATAAGGAAAGTTGTAAAATTGCTATGAAACTTAAACTTCAAAAAGAAAAAAATTTCAAAGCTTAAATAAAATTTTGAGTCTCTTGTTTAAGAAAAATCCCATATTTCAGATTATTTTGAAAAATGCAAATGCGATTTGGAATTCAAAACCTCCCAGATTGAAAATCTGAAATCTAAAAATGAAAAACTTAAACTTGAAGTCTCTTCTCTTTTGAGTTTAAAGGATACATGGAGATATGCCCAAGGTGATCCAAAGTTAGAAAAACTTTTATCCGGATCAAAAAAATGTGGCGACCAATCCGGTTTGGGCTACGATAAGAATATTCCTCCTAAGCAGAAGAACACTCCTCCCAAGTTTGTGAGAGAAGAAACTTCGAACTCAAAAGGGAAAAGTAATCAAAATTTTTCTAAAAATTCTAAAACTTTTCAAAAACCTAAAAACATCTATATCAACTATAAAAATCAGAACCAAAACCCTTTAGCTAAGAAAATAGTTGATCTTCTTAAGGAGCTCTTAAAATCTAATCAGTGGATCACTCTAACAATAACTACAATAAAAAGAAGACCTACTATACTCCTAAACCCAAAACAGTTATGAAATGAGTTCCTAAGGTTACCTACTTGGTTGCCCACACTGCTTTTAAAGCTACAAGCCATTCAAAGTGGTACTTAGACAGTGGATGTTCAAGGCATATGAATGGTGATAAAGGTTTATTCACCGATCTCAAAGACATGACTGATGGTTCAGTCACATTCGGCGATGACAGCAATTGCAAGATTATTGGCCAAGGTACGGTTCAACTCTATAACCTCCCTTTGTTTAAAAATGTTTTATACGTTGAAGGGTTAAAACACAATTTATTAAGCATATCTTAAATATGCGAAAATAATCATAGTGTAAGATTTTCTAAACAAGGTTGTGAAATTCTAAATAATAAGGGTTTAATAATATTAACTGGTCGCAGAACTTCTGAAAACTGTTATATTGTTAGTGAATCCAGCTCATCTAGTCAAACGTGTTACATGGTCCATACTGATGAGACTGATTTGTGGCATAAACATTTTGGACATGTACACTACCATAATTTATATAGATTGAGAAAAAGAGAACTAATAAGAGGTCTACCGAAATTGTAAAAGATAAACAAAATATGTGGCAAATGCCACATAGGCAAGCAATCAAGGAGCTCTCACAAGAAGGTGAACTCCAATGCCACATCAAGACCACTCGAGCTTCTCCATATGGATCTTATAGGACCTACCAGGACAGAAAGTCGAGGTGGCAAAAAATACATTTTAGTAATAGTGGATGATTTTACCAGATTCACTTGTGTAGCTTTCTTAAAAGATAAGTTAGAAACCCTTGATGAAATAAAAAGAGTTCTCAAATGGATTCAAACGGAAAAATGTTCTTAAGTCTTAAGATCCGTAGTGATCATGGATCAGAATTTGAGAATAGCAGTTTTGAGAAATTCTGTAGCGATCAAGGAATATCGCATAAATTCTCTGTGCCCAAAACTCCTCAAAAAAATGGAATTGTAGAAAGGAAAAATAGAGTGCTTCACGAAATAGCTAATGTAATGTTGAATAGTATGAAGCTATCTAAAAATCTTTGGGCTGAAGTTTTTAATACTTCCAGTTATATAATTAACCAGGTTTATACAAGTAAATCTAATAGTACAACAGCTTATGAAATATGGTTCGATAAGAAGCCTACTGTCAAATACTTTCGAGTTTTTGGCAACAAGTGATATATTCTACGTGACCGTGAAAATTTCAGAAAGTTTAATACTAAAAGTGATGAAGGGATCTTTTTAGGATATTCTTTAAACAGTCGCGCATATTGAGTACTGAACAAAAGGACAGGTGTTATTCAAGAATCTATAAATGTGGTCATAGACGATCACTTGAATACACCTGCCCTAAGTTCAGATAACAATGAAGTTCTTTTAATTGACAAACCAGATACTTCATCAAATCAAACTGATTCTGAATTGAGGACTGTTAAAAATCATCCAACCACTCAAATTCTTGGAAACCCTCTCGCTGGTGTGCGCACTCGTAGACAACTTAAAGACATATGTAATTACATATGTTTCACATCCCATATAGAACCGGCTAATGTAAAATAAGCTCTTACTGACGAAAGCTGGATAGTTGCGATGCAAGAAGAGCTTAACCAATTTATGAGAAATGATGTTTGGTACCTTGTTCCTATATCTAAAGATAAACATTTTATTGGTACTAAGTGGATTTTTAAAAATAAGTCTGATGAACTTGGTAATATAATTCGAAACAAGGCTAGACTGGTTGTACAAGGGTACACTCAAATTGAAGGAATTGATTATGATGAAACCTTTGCCCCAGTAGCTCGTCTTGAATCAATCAGACTATTCATATCTATTGCTTGTTTTAGAAAATTTAAAATTTATCAAATTGATGTAAAGAGTGCCTTCTTAAATGGCGATCTACATGAAGAAGTTTATGTTAAACAACCAACGGGTTTTGAAGACCCAAAGAGTGTTGATCATGTCCATCGCCTAAAAAAGGCTCTCTATGGTTTAAAACATGCTCCCAGGGTATGGTATGAAAAGTTGACTAAGTTTTACTAAGTTATAACTTTCAAATGGGAAGTGTTGATAAAACTTTGTTTGTTAAGAAACATAATGATGATATCTTAATAGTTCAAATCTACGTTGATGATATTATTTATGGATCTACCTATTCTAACATGACTGTTGAGTTTGCAGATTTAATGAAATCTAAGTTCGAAATGAGCATGGTTGGGGAATTGAACTATTTCTTTGGGTTGCAAGTAAAACAACAACCTGATGGTATTTTTATTTCTCAAACCAAATATGCTCTGAACTTAATAAAAAAGTTTGGATTTGAGAATAGTAAAAATTTTGATACTCCTATGAGTACAACCTTAAGACTCTCAAAGGACTTTACAGGTAAAAATGTTGATCCTAAGTTATATCGTAGTATGATTGACAGTTTACTTTATTTAACTACTAGTAGACCAATTATTGCTTTAAGTGTTGGTATTTGCACTATATATCAGTCTGATCCTAAAGAGTCTCATTTAACTGCTGTTAAGCGGATTATGCGATATGTCGCAAGTTCAATTAATTTGAGTCTCTGGTATCCATATAATACTAGTGTTCAGTTGGCAGGGTACATTGATGCTGATCGGGCTGGAAATATCAGCGATAGGAAATCAACCAGTAGTGGTTGTTTTTATATAAAAAATTGTTTAGTTTCTTGGTTTAGCAAGAAGCAAAGCTCTATATCACTCTCTGTGGCTGAGGCTGAATACATCGCAACTGGAAATGCTTGTACTCAGCTTGTTTGGATGAAACGTATGTTAAGTGATTATGAAATTACACAGGATTCAATGGTTCTATATTGTGATAATTCCAATGCTATAAATATTTCAAAAAATCCAATCTAGCATTCACGTACCAAGCACATTGATATTAAGTATTATTATATTCATGAATTAGTGGAAGAAAAAATAATCTCTTTAGAATACATTCCGACCGAGACTTAACTTGCTGACATTTTCACTAAATCGCTCGACAAAAGCAGGTTTAATAAATTAAAAATTGATCTTGGTTTGTGCATTCAAAATTGATTATTCATGCATATATGTATTATAGTGTATATATATTTGATAATTTATTTGGTTAAATTTTAAATTTTTATAAAAAATGCATATTTTTATTGATACTCGACCAGTCGTGGGTGTACTTGACTGGTCCTAGTACGACCGGTCGAGGACAGCTCAAGACTGGTCATGGCGCACGCTGTCCTCTTTTATTTGGGGAAAATCTTCATCTTCCTCATTTCTATCTTGCTCTCCAATAAGCCGTGGCATGACTAGTCGAACCCTACAGTGTGATTTGTCAAGGTTAGTGTATTTTATCAGTCTTGCTTGTAGATTCATGGTCCATTTGCTTTAATCTCATCATTCGAGTGCTTGATTTCAAGCTTTATTAGGTTATTTAGGGTTTTCTTCTCAAATTTCTAATTTTGAGAAAACCCATTTTTCATCTTTTACATCTCCTTGGTTCTTTGAATTTCTTGTTACCAATGGATGCTAGAGGGAAAAAGAAAACAGCCCATGTTCGATCTTCTTTTAGATCTACTCAAATAACTTAGTGCCATCTTCGGTCACCCAAAACTGATCCCTCATATGTACGGGATTTGGGTTTGCGCAAGGTTATTGTTGAAAGAGCTATTGATCTTAACCACATTGCTCCTTTTGGTATCATTCCACTCCTCCAATTTATAGGATGGGATAACATCTTACATTGGGGTGGGCCTGCATACCAATCTATTGCTCAGTCCATGTTCGCATGTATCTCTAATTTTTTTGCTGAGAATTTAACATTTAAAATAGATGCTAGAGAAGTCCCTTTTGATGTAGATCGTCATCTAATATCTGGCCTTATGGAAATGCCTATTAATAATGAGGGTATTCCTATTCATATTCTAACTGAAAAACCCTCAGAATCAGAAAAACGAATGCTCACCAGAGCATTATGTAATATGGATGTGTAATGGACTCATAAAGGAAATGTGCTCCCCTCAAAGTACTTGTTACCCAGATACAGAGTCCTCCACAGAATCTTTACTTCAAATTTGTATCTGCATTCTGGTAATAAAATAGAACTGACTTTCTTTATGGTTCGTGCTTTGCACTCTGTCGTCTCTGGTACTAAAGTTTGTCTTCCATCTCTAATATGTCATTCCATCATTCAGTTTCGTCTCCATCTAGGTCATAGTGATATTCCATTTACCTATCTTATGACTGTTTTAGCTTCTCATATGTTGGTTGCTATGCCTGTTGGAGAGGCTCCCATCATCTTATTTTTAACAACTCAAATATAAACAAGATGAAATTGGAATTGGCTCCTGGCCAAGTGGATGTTGGTGGTGATGGAGCTGAAGCTAAGAATGAAGAAGAAGCTGATGATCTTCCTCCTGATGACATAAACATGGATGATATTTTTGATGAAATTGAGTCTGATTTTGCTAATGATCCTGATTATGAACCATCTGAGTTTGATGCACGTCTGCATGCACTTGAGGAGAAGGTAGAGAATATGAATGTTGCCCATGATTTACGATTTAAATACATGCGCAAGTATCTTAGGCACTTAAACAAGGGCCTTCATCAACTTGATCCTACCATACTTGCTACTTCCTCAGAATCTGATTGAGTGATTTACTCTTTGGTCTGTAATAATTTTAAGTCTACTTTTGTTGGGTTATAAACTTTATTTGGTTTGCTGACTGTAGCTTGCTGACTTTGTTTAAACTAGTTCATGTTATGCGGACTTTAATTTGCTTATATCTTGACTCCTTGATTACTCCTGTTTATTATCCTTTTCCATTTTTCTTCTTCCTTTGTCATATTGTGGCAAAAAGGGGGAGAATTTATATGGTTTTGCATATGAATTGATATGTTGATGGAATATGGACTGTGGTATAATAGCATTTTTTTCTGGATATATGTGTGCTACTTAGGGGGAGTAAGTAAGGAGGTGTTCTGCCTACTTCATCTTGATGTGTGATGACAACTGGTGCATGATTCTTTAACCAAGTTGTAATTGGTTTTTTCTTTTATAACCTGTGCATTTTTTTTTTGTATTCATATTGGTTATATTATTGTTGAGTGTTTTGTCACAAATTTAACAAAAGGAGAGATTGTAAGTGCTATGGTTTTATGCTCCTTTGGTTATCAAATTTTGTGGTGCTAAAAACTCAATCTATGTCTTACGTAGTTCATTATTATAAATGTTCAAGACATTGCATCACCGCTCTAAGTACTTTACTTCAAGTCAAGAACGAAGAACTACTTCAAACTACTTAAAGAAATGCAAGTACAAGCTACTACAGTAGAATGCAAGTACAAGCTACAATAGTAGAAGTGATCTTGTTCAAGATTCAAGTCAGTGTACAACACAAGATGAATTGTTATTCAAGCTATAGAAGATCTCATGTTCAGTGATACATCAAGTTCAAAGATCTCAAGCTTTACAATCTTCAAAGGTCATCTATCATCTGAAGATATGAAGTCTCGATGTTCATACCTCACTTTCAAAGTATGATTGACCTTAGATTGTCCTTAGGGTAGGTCATTTTGAATACGTAATTCAATTGAATCATTTTACATGGAATTGGACTGTTCTAAGACTAGTCCTGAACCTTATTCAACTAGTCCTAGCATTGCCTTGACCAGTCCAAGAAATTCCAAGACCTGTCCTAAGTTGGTTGCAATTTTTCAGAATTTTCTGTTCGTCCACGACCAGTCCTGGACTCTATTCGACCAGTCGTGTGAACAATGTCTACTCGTCCTACGACCAGTCCTGGTTCTCCGACTCAAACTGTAGCAACCAATCTTTGAGTCTTACGACTAGTTGTAGGTGTGCTACAACCAGTCGTAGAGGGCCTACGACCAGTCGTAGACACCCTACGACCTGTCGTAGAATGGTTTTATCCGATCGCGCTCAAAAATTTAAAAATCTGTTTCTCCTACGACCAGTCGTAGTGTCTTTAGGACCAGACATAGACGAGTTTCTGCAACTATAAATAGAGCATGAATTTTAGAGATTGATAACTCAATTCAACTAAAATCAAGGGATCACTCTGAGATAAGTTTGTGTTCATTTTAAGCTACTTTGTGCATAATTTATATTATCTTTTGTTAGCTTTACTAATTTGATTTTGTTTCTACATTCCAATCTTAATTGAAAAGAGGAATTGTGATATTCCTTCTTGGAATCAAAATCAAATATAGCTAGCCCAACTGGTTTAATTTAAAATCAATTAGAACCTATAACCATTTTAAAGTGAGTATTGGACTTTGAACTTCTATATTTAATCTTCTATTCCGATTGATTCTTCCGGGTTGCAACAAAAGGAGAAATCCAAGTATTTTACATTTATGTAAATTTCCATTTTAGTTTTATTTGAGATTAAGCTAGAAAAATCTTATTATGCTGGTTATCTGAGGAGAGCAAGAAAACTCAAAAGTGAGGGTTTTTGAATTGTGTAAGCTCTTTTCTAAAAGACACAATTGTGAAGGTTTTGGGTGAACCTGTGAAAACCTATTTTGATAGTGAATGCTAATATCCCCTATGTGAGGATATTAGGAGTGGAGTAGCAATCTGGTTGTTTCTTAACAGTTGGTATACACACAGGTGAACTACTATAACTCTTTGTGTTTTGTGGATGTGTGATTTATATTTTCTATCTTTGATCATTCAGATTTGTAGGATGTATATGTGAATGTGAATGTTGTAATATTTACATTTCAAGCATTGTGGGGAATGTTGTAATAGTTTAGAATTTATTTCTTACCATTTAATTTGTTTCCTTTTTGTTTGAGTTTTTGATATTCAATTTGTTCTAGAAATGAGGTTGTCCTGCCATAAACCTTTGGTTTTTATGGTGTAAGGTTGTCCTTAGAACAACATTGATATCAATCTCTCTTTTTGAGGTTGCTTTACATTCTAATATAGTGATTTATTAATAGTGTTATCTTTTATTTATTTATATTCCGCTGTTATTGTTTAAATTTGGCATTGTCCTATTCACCCCCCTCCCCCGGCTCTAGGACATATAGCTTGGCCATTTCAGAGTATTATCTAGTAAACCATGCCATATGTATTCTTCCACCACAATTAAGAAGTTATCAGAAAGACCAAGGCATATGTTATTTGAAGAGACAAATCATGCCCGTTGTTCAGGTCAGCTTTGCATAAAAATTTCTTCAGAAGATACTGTTCATGAAGTAAAGCCTGCTGATACCCTTGAAGGATGGATAGCTTTTGGCATTCCTTTGAGAAGTTCGGAGAATATATCTGAGTCATCAAATTTTCTAAAAGCAAATGATGATTCTTTACGATTTCATTCTCCGCTGCCTCTAAGAATTTTACGAGATAATTTACCCTCATCATCAAAGAAGCAAGAGACAGAAAATTCCCACATCTCTCATCGGAAAGATAAACATATTATAATAAAAAACTAATAGCCAATTCTGAAAAGCAAGTTTTTGAATAGAGTATTGTAAACATTTTGGAAGTATTTGTCGTCGTAATTTGAACTTGTTTCAAGAGAAAGACATTTTTATATGTTTGTCTAATCAATGTTTGTGATTTTCATGATTTATTTCATCATATTAGGCAATCGCATGTTTGAGCATATCTTAAGTAAAATAGATGAGCATATATGTATTTGTAGCATTTTGATGCTACACATAATTTTAAGCTCTTGAGTAGTGGAGCGAGTATACCTTTGACTGAACATACTTTGACTGGACATGACTTGACTCGACTTGACTTGACTTGACACTTTCACACAGTTTAAGCTCTTGAGTAGTGGAGCGATCATAGTTTTTTAGACTCATGAGTAGTTGGAGTCGGGTCTTACGCGAATGGTCTATGTAACTCTTATGAGTTCACTGGACTTATAGCGGCCGAGGAGTTCACAAACCGCGATCCATTAGAGGGGCCTAGTGAAGCTACCAGGGCAGTGAATTCGGTGTGTTTTACGCATAGGGTTGGCCGCAATAACTCTCTAGAGTTCATGGGGCGCGCAAGGCTACCTTAGGGTATCAAATTCAAGGACGTCAGTCCATCAATGAGGGGGTAATTTATTTTAGAGACCCTGTCCTCATGAGGTACTACTGAATCAAGTCAGAAATCTAGGGGATCTTATGCATGGTTGACCTATCTATGGACAATGGCCAAAGAATGTACACTCCAACCCCGCTTTTTCTTCATCTACCAGGTCAGACCCATTCACGGGAGGGCATTTTCTCTCACCCTCCCCCGTGACATTGTTGAAAGCTGTACAGATGGCATTGGTCTCACGCGTGACTGGCCGCTGTAGACTTTTTGGCCGCTTAGGGCTTTTAGTCGCTGGCTCCATTCGCTACCTGCGTGGGTCTAAGCATGTGATGACATATATGGGCTTTTTAGGGCCATTAGCTTCACACTGCTGCTCGTATAATATTTGACGTATTGCAGATTGTGGTAGGTCTTATGCGTGATATTTCACTGCCGTAGATAATAAATTTATAACTGTAGTAAGACAATAATATCAATTCGACAATAATGGCTTTTGTAATAGTGGTCAACAGCAATTAGTGATGGCGATAAATATCAATTTGATGATAATCATCAGCGCTTAGTGATAATCAGTGATCAATTTGATACGCTTGATATGCTTGAGAATCTACCTTTTATATAAGGAGAAGAATACATGGCATTGCCTTTTGAAACATTTTCATCATTCTGCTTGTCTTGCCCCCTTTTAATTGGGAAGTATTATAATGATAATCTTCGGAATCAAAATTGCAGTGATCTTTAAGAATATACTTCCCGTCAGTCTTGTGAATATATTTGTCTTGCAGCTTCACATTCCGATCACAAAGATATGAAGAGTCGTGTCCATATTATAATATTGTTCTTCTTTCAAATGATCCTGACTATCTTCGATCAGGATTGCGTGCCATTACTATCTCTCTAATATCATATGTTTTCCTTATGACTATTTCACCATTGTTCATTATTTTTTATAAAATATTCTTCAAGGAGAAGCAATTCTTAGTTCGATGTCCGAGAAAATGAAGATAATAGCAGTATTTTCTCTTATCTTCTTCATTTTCTTTGGACGCTTTGGCCATGGCAATTTGATTTTCTTTATGACCACCAATTGATTCACCATAGGAAATCTATTGTCTTCTTTAAATGTATACTTCCCACAATTCTTGAATCGCCCATATCCTTTCTTTACTTTCTTAGTTGTGGAATCACTCATATTTCTTTCACCAAAGTTTCTTTGTCCATCTTCTTCATTTTTTCTTTATTCTTCAATAGTATCAGTCAAAGTTCTTTTGAGATTTTGAAACAGCCGGCTCATATAAGAATCGAACACTTTTAAACTAACCTTTTCTAACTTGCAAGCCTTCTCGATCAGATCTTGAAAGGTTTATATATTCAGACCAATAAGACCCAATGCAATATCTGGTCTTATGCATTTTATATATAACTTGATTTGTTCTTCTTCTTCCGCAAATTGTGGGCATGATGCCCTCAGGATTCTTCATTGATTGATGAATTCTTTGACCAGTTTGTCTTCTTGTTGGCATATAGAAGCTAGATCGTTCAGACTAATTTCTTCAGTGGATAACCTATGAAGCCATGAATAATGACGAATATTCTTGACGAAACTCATTATAAGAAGTATTGCAAGTGACAACTCCCATGTCGCAGTAGTTTTCTCCTTACCTTTCCATCTCTTCGATGGATCTCTTGCAAACATCATATTTATGATACTTTTCATCTCGTTCTTCGCCTTTTTTTATTACTATCACTCCTTGTTTTATCATTTTCTGTAACATATGCTTCAGTTTGAAGCAATCTTTTGTGGAATGTCTTAGGAAATGATGATAACGACAGTAATTCTTTTCTTTTGTCATCTTAACTTCCTCTGGATATTTGGGCTGAGGTACTTGATAGCTCCAGTAGTTTACCTTTGATCTATTCGATCCTCTTCTTTCTATTCTGTTTTGAAACATTGACATTTTTTTGGCCATCAACTCCAATGCATGTGCTTTTGTAGCGAGATCTCGGAAGGTCTTTATGTTGGACGATTGTGAGTCCGAACGCAATTCCCGTTTTCATAGAGTTTTAAGTATATCTTCACCTATTCGTCTTGCTTATAATAGTTGCCATTGGTTGCAGCTTGAACGCATGTATTGTATCCTAATTCTTTCGATCGTTGCTTAACTTTACTCTTCAATCTTTACTAAGCTTTTGCATCAGAGCTTTGCATTGAAGCTTTAGGGGTGGAGCATGGAGCTTTGTATTGGAGCTTTATTGCTGATTTGCCTCCTTTTGATTAGGCGAGATTTTCTCTGAGAATCTTCACAATTAAAACTATTTTACCTTTCAGCCGTTAGCAATAATTTGATCGCCATAATATTCTCGGGATTTTTCGAGAACAAAGAATCAAGAGTTTCGCATGGCTGTTTGAAAGGATATGTTTAAAAAGAATATTTAGAAATCGTGTTTTTCTCTGATTTCTCTATTCATTGAGCATTCTTCATTCTTACTTCATCAAAGAACGAAGGTTCATGAAGACATATGGATGAAATAATGCTTGTCTTAAGTTATGTTATTTGCTTTCTTGAAAGATCATTAATACTCTGGATTCGTTGTTCTCTCCTTTCTCTGTCATGCTCTCTTTTATATGTCATCGTAATCACATATTTCTATCTTCTTCATCACTGTTTCTTTCGTCATCCTGAATATTATTTGACCCAATCCGATTCTCTTGGAAGATATCAACATGATGCCCCTAAGTCTTTCCATTGACTAATGAATTCGTCATTTGATTTGTCTTTCTCATTGGAGAGCAGGGACCAATTCAGTCAAACTGAATTCTTTGGTCTCGTCTATCTTTAAATGTATTTGCTTCAACTTTCTCTAGTATTTTCTGTGTTGGTGATGTGTATTGTCGATGCGATTTTGCACGAATCCGTTGAATATGAAGTGATCGCGTTAATCAGGAGAAAAGCTATTGCGGTTGTGTAAGGACAGAATACCTATTGTTCAAAACAGAGTATCATTTATTTTAATTAAATAAAATTGTAATTTATTTTAGAGATGAAGGGGAGGATGTTCCCGTTGATAGTCACCATTTTGGCGTCTATTTGACGCCTAACAATGATAAAAGTTCTCTGAATATTTTCTAAGTTATCATTGAATAATAACAAGTCCCCAGTGGAGTCACCATTTTTTTTCGACAAGAAACGAATGGGTTTGATTTGAGGAATTATCATGAAATAATAACAAAGAAGATAGAAGAACATTCATCATCATAGATTTCATTAATTCTGAGTTTGTTTACATCCTCGTGCTTCCCTTGATTCAGAAAAAAAGTACAATGAAAGAAACGAAGAGCAGTTCAATGGTAATTTCGATAACATTTCAGTTCATAGCATTGCTCTCCAGATTTTGAAATATTGTTGTGTCAGAATGACATTCATCTTGATCGATTCCATGCTCTTGAAACGCTCTGAACCTTCAACCTAAAGTATATTCCTTTTGATGTCTTGAAAATGAACAATCTTCACTTGGAGCTTACTGTCCGCATAATGGACTCATTGTGCGAACCACCTGTTGTGCGCCTCTTTTTGTTATGCGGACCACCCGTTGTGTGCCCTTCTTTGTTGTGCGGACCACCCATTATGCGTCATACAATGGACACTTCAAGTACATGAATTTATTCTAAAGTTTGGGCTCTTCTCTGCTACTCTGGTATTGTTCTAATCCCCCAAATATAGAAGATGGTGGAGTATTTATAGCCTTCCACATGTGTGAACCCCTCACAAGAGAACCATTGTGCGCACATACCCATTGTGCGGATATGCCCATTGTGCGCTGCACAATGACATTTCTAAAGGAACTTTTGTTGTGCACCGCATAATGATATTTACAAAAGAATTCTGTTGTGCGCCGCACAACCAAGTGTTGTAGAACTTCGTCTCTTTCAGAATTTTCTTCTCTTCTTCTAATTGATTTTTATGCCTTAACAATATGCAACTGACCTCCTTGAACATGAAGCTAAGCGATGCTAATTATATAAATCTGAGACACTCAACACCTGTGGGTAGGATGAGTCTTTCAGCTTTACATCACTAGCACTATTTGCTTCATGTCGTTCATGTTTCTGCCAAAAGGTGACCGTCTGTGTTTTCATCATCGTCCGCATAAAGTATGAATGCATCTGTATGCAATCCTTCAACTTAATCCCAATTTCATAAGTATGCACCTATAAAAATTTTCACCAGTTGGGCTCACTATGGTGACTAACTGTCACGCCCTAAACCCAGAAATCGGGCTCACAAAATTCCCGATTGCCGAATCTGGTGCCGAAAGCCTCCGTAGTACCCCATTCTCAGCTCTCAGCGTCCATATGCCAAGTTCCGATCCTGGGATCCTACATGGAGGATTTTCCAACGTACATTTGTCTCATAAGAAGCATAACCACAAGTATACCCAAATCATAAAGGCAACATCATCATCACATATCCACTAATATAAACATTTGAATATAGTGCTGAAAGGGAAATACATATATTAAAAATCAAAGCTCCAAAAGATGGCTGCACACTCCAAGCTTGACGCTACTATAACTTAACATCACCTACACGCATCTATTGTGCATAAGCTTATAGAAAGCTTAGAGGGTGGTGTAAGTGTGTGCATAAGATAAGTGCCAAGTATTCAATGCAATGTCATAATCATACAATGTTAGAAATATTGGCAAGATCATGAATCATACGATAACAGAGTAAGGAAATACTAACAAGTCCATGAGTCATATAATATCAGAGTACGCAATACAGATCAGCTATGCAAATGAGGACTCCTAAAGAGCCAAATATTAGATGCCGAGGGTACAATGCAATATGTAAATCTTGCTAAGTCCATCTAGGCCATATAAGTGCAAAAACATAGCATCCAAAAATGTCATATGCCTGCGAATGTAATGCAATATGCAGCACGAATGAAATGACCAAGCTGAAGTGTGAAGTCAAGATGATAGTATGCAGTATCGCAGGCAATGGGGTCCATCATAAAGGACTTCAATCCAAACCAATCCCATACCTAAATTTGGATAGTCAGACTCAATGTGGTAAACTCCTGATCTCAGGTCAGTCGGTGCCCCAACCGAAATTCTGGCCATTGCGAAGGTACACGTAACAAATCGTTGCGCACCACCAGCCCCAGTGGATAGTGAATGAATGAATGAATGAATGAGTATGCAACTACTGCTCCATAAATTAGTACAGTTCCTCTCTAGGATCATTACCAGGGTCTAGTACACTCTACATGCACATTGCCGCCCACTGACATATGTCTATGCAAGTGGAAGAGACCTCATTATCCATCTGGCCAGTAATTAGCCAATATCTACTTGGCACGTCGATAGCGGACCCATTCACGAGCTGGTCAAACTCAGCCTAACTATACCCCCTTCTCTCGGGCGGGTAAGGCCACATCCCCTCTCAACCGACCATGACACAGTGGGAGACGCGACCTACTGGTATATGACCCTCATGCGCTTATATATATCCACTCGGTCTCGACGTTGGGGCGTCTCCTGGCCTTGGAGGTTTAGGGATTTTCACCCAAGGCCATCTATGGCAGCCCGATGCTAATAATAGATTTTCAGTGTCCCATCTGGCCATCTACGATGAGCCTGTGGAGGCTACGGTCCTGATGTTGCTAGGTCGTATAGTAATCACAACACACAATGCAAGATGTATGAGTCATACAATCCAGTCATGCATCAATCCTGCGCATACCATGCGCTCATGTAAGATAACATCTACCTATCAGGGAGTCTCATTACAACTTACCCAATGACATATGCAATGGTCAATCACATCTCATATCAAACATACAGATGATGCGTATGGGCATGTATCATGATGCTATGCTGTCACATACTCATAATCGATATCGACAACTGACACTGATAATCGGCATCGATAATCGGCCTCGATAAACAGAATCGGCCTCGACGATCGGAATTGGCCTTGGCAATCAGAATCGGCCTCGATAATCAGAATTGGCCTCGATGATCAGCCAAACAAGCATAAGGGAAGATCACAATGTGGACATTAAACCATCATTGCCCAACAATGTGGCCATTTAATCAACATTGCTCCCAAGGAGTGGCCCACATAGAGCCAAACATATAGTGGGCCCATAGCCTCACACAAGGGCCACATATACATCACATCGGGCCTCGACACATGTGCCATAAATACATCACATCGGCCCCAACACATAGGCCGGGTATACATCATATTGGGCCTCAAACATGGGCCTCATATACATCAAGTGGGCTACAGCAATGGGACGCATTAATGGGCCTCATGTATATCAAATAGGCCGCACCAATGGACCTCATGTATAACAAATCGTGCCCACCCTTATGTATTTTTAAGATCCGACCTATTCATAAGTTAACATAGAGATAAATGAAGTGAAAACCAAATGGCTCCTAAGAAGTTTGAACGGTGGATGTCACTGTCCACTATTCAATGGTGGGGTCCACTTGAACCTTAGATCTGACCCATTCTTTAGCTTATGACATAAAATGATATCTCAATATGGTTGGACAGTAAGGATATAACACATACATCATGGTGGGTCCCATAGATAGTGGATGAAACAGGTGGGACCCACAGAACATGCTGCCGTCAGTACAACAACTAGGCAGGATGCATCACGTAGCATAGGTGGGTCCCACATAGGGCCCACCACAACATTTATTATAAATGAATATATATATATATATATATATATATATATATAAAATATTATATTTAATATAGCCACAACGTCCAGGCCCTGGACGGCCTGGACAGACGCATACATCAACATGCAGTCCCATACATGGGGTGGGTCCCAACAACGTCTAGGCCCTGGGTGGCCTGGATCATACATCACAGTGTAGCCCCACATGTGGGGTGGGTCCTACCGTCCAATCAGGTGGACGGTGGATACAATACATACCTCATGATTTAGACCCACAGACTTGTTGCGTCAATACAGCAGCTATATAGCTGGTGTATGGTACCCAACCAAACCACCTTCCCACTGTTGGTGGGTCCCACCGTCCCAACCTGATGGACGGTGGATACAATACAGGCATCAAGTGTGGCCCATCCCAATGGATGGACGATGTGGATGGGATCTCAAAGATCCCGGGTGACGTCAATACAGCACCTCCATAGCTGCCTGTTTTGAGCAGAGCAGGTGGGTCCCACGTAGGGCCCACCACCATATGCATAATATATTATATTAATATAATATTATTTATATATACATTTCTTCTTTTTTTTGCTAGCTAGTACACCCCACTGTCAGTTCACACTTCATTGATAGCCACGTCCAGCGTCCAGGGATGCTGGACGGAAGGTGTGGATTGCTGACATGCACACGTGTGGAGATGGGGCCCACAACGTGCTACTGGATGAATGAATGAGACATGTACATCATGGTGGTCCCATGTAGTGGGCCATGAGATTTCGATCAAGCTAATATTTATCTATCCCTCTCATCTAGGCCTATGTGACCGACTGGTCATGTAGGCCCCAACCGGGATCAAGGTGGCCCATTTGTTGAACGACATGGTAAAGTACACATATCATAGGTGGGCCATCAATCATATAGAAAGAGAGAGAGTGTGTGTGAAAGAAAGAGAAAGGAGAGAAATCGGCGATGGCGGAGGGGTCCCGCCACTATGGGCCCCTCTTTGATATAAGCATACATCAAGGTGGGTCCCACCATATGTGGGCCTTTAAATCATAAAAAAATACATAAATAAATAAATAAAAATAATAAAAATGTAGATCCAAGATCACCCACCTTTGATCTTCTTGGACTTCTTCTTCCATCAACACATCCTAGAGCTCCGGGGGATGTATTTCAACGGTGGCGATGATCTTTGGGTGGTGGGATTGTGTGGTAGGGAGGTGGGCCACACCTAGCTTTCTCCTCTCCCTTGGACATGGGTTACTCTTATGGAGCTTGGGAGAAAAATGAGAGAGAGATGAGAGAGAGAGAAAGAGAGGTGATGTGAGTGATGGAGTGATGGGGAGAAGGATGGGTGAAGTGATGGAAAGTTGACTTTTGGGGAGGGGTGGTTGTACTTGGGGATGGGATGTGGTACTTGACATTTGATGTAATTGATTTAATATTTCTCTTGATATTTGCAATGCACGGCATTTTTCCTCAAACTGAACGCGGGCCCACATCTCTTAGCCTGGGTATCACCTCGCCGCGCGAGACGCGGCATCGAAACCAATGCGACGGCACAGTCACAACGGTACAAGTCTCGGGACGAGCCGACTCTAAAAAATGGGATATGACTCAGGGTCACGTGCAACTGCCAATTACAGATCGCGAGTCACTGAAATTCGATCGGGAGGACCGTGGAAGCCTACGGAACAGTACAGGCTAGGATAAGGGCCTTAAACTAAAACAACCGAATCTAGTCTCATTAATACGGACTTAAGATTGCGATTATAATCCTGCCCTCAATGGGCTATATCTAAATCAGTCTGACATGGCCCACATGGTAGTTAGTGTTGATCTTTGGAAATTTTAGGAACTTAAAGGAGAAACATGTAGGTAGGTTACATTATTAATATTCCAACAATCTACATCAACTCCTAAGGATGCGTAATGGGCTCATAATTGGTCCGAATCAAG
This sequence comes from Magnolia sinica, assembly GCF_029962835.1. Taxonomy (NCBI): domain Eukaryota; kingdom Viridiplantae; phylum Streptophyta; class Magnoliopsida; order Magnoliales; family Magnoliaceae; genus Magnolia; species Magnolia sinica. The sequence continues at coordinate 98,243,089 of NC_080573.1, read as the reverse complement.
ACTCTAAATGATTTGGTCATTATTAATGAGTATCACAGGTCCAATCTTTATCATTCATAAGATGGATGGTTAGCATAAAATGATTCAAATGGATGATGAGATCCTTACATTAGTGTCCATAAGATGGATACTACAGATCCAATGCTTAAGATCCACAAGATGAAAGGTTCATCTTCTTTACTGTCCATCTAATAAATGTACCAGATTGTATGTGTTGGGGTACAAAAAATACTTGGGTTGACAGGAGTTTGGTTTGTTGCGCATCAAGGATCCGCAGCCTTGCCCATTACGCAGCTCTCTCTATCATCCCTCTTTAGAAAATCTTCCGCGATGAATAGTGCTGATGAATAGTAGCATGGATGAATAGTCACATGAGTGAATAGTAGTATGGATGAATACTAGCGTGGGTGAATAGTGCTACAATGAATAGTTGTGCAGATGAATAGTAACATGGGTGAATAGTGCTACAATAAATAGTTGTGCGGATGAATAGTAGCGTAGGATGAATACTAGTGTCATAAATAGTTGCGTGAGTGAATAGTGGCACAGGAGAATAGTGCTACGAGGAAGTGGCAGAGTTGCGCGGGACCACGCAACTCATCATAGTTGTGCCGACCCGCCCAACTCCTAGAAGGGACGGTTGGATTGAAATTTGTAAAATGATGGGAAGTGGGGTACACGACATAGGATTCGAGGTCCCACATGTGTGGAAGCCTATAAATACCCCTCCCCCTCTCATTTGAAAGAAAAGAGAATTTTCAAAGAGGTGTCAGGAGTAGAGAGAGAGAGGATAGAAGGGAAGATGAGTTGTGCGGACCCACGCAACTCAGGACCCACGCAAGTCAAAACCCAGGCAACTCGAGTGAGTTGTACGCCCCTATGCAACATGAGCTTTGTTGTGCTGTAACGAGCTTGGAATTTTTGTGCTTATCTTTCCTTAAGTAGTTGTTTTGGGGTAATTAGCGCTTTACTCGATTGCTTGTGAAATTCGCATCAATCATTTTAAATTGTATCTGCATGGCTCTAAACGTGTAGATTAGTGAGCGCTACGTTACTCTGAAATCTGGGATCCATCGCTAAATCCAGTTGTTCTGGGGAATTTTTGGAAGATCTGCGTCGAAAGTCCGATGGCGATGATCTTAGGCTGTTGCGGTCACCGAGTTGGGCTTGATCTTCACCTCGAAAATCAAGTCGATCTGATGTTCTGGGTCGATTTGGTTGAGCTCGGAGTGAAGAGTGTGAGAACGGTTGGAATTTATTAAGCTTTTATTGAAATCTGAGTCGTGTCGCTTGCGCGACGATTTTAAGCATTCTGACCGTTGGATTCTGACCCAATTTCACCCTCGAATCAGGATAGTTGGCCTAGGCATATCCTAGTGCTTGTGGACTGATCGAGTTTCCGTGACCGTTGAATTGAGTGTGGTCCGCCATGGCGGATCTGAAGAGCCGTACGAAAACTCAGCCTGACCTAGATCCATGGTCAATGAGCTTAAGTCCGACCTTTTGTGGTTATAGGCCCACCAGAAGTGCTTCGTTGAATCGAGAAAGGCGTGCTTTGGTTATAACCTAAGTATACCTTGACCCTGGGGTTATTTCCATCATTTTAAGGCCTATATATAGACCTTAAACCCTAGCTCTCATTTCCATACGAATTTTCTCTAACCCTAGCTTGGAAAGAGAGTGGAAAAGAGAGAGTTAGTGAGAGAGATTGGTTGGTGAATCATCTTGATTCTTCCTTGTTCTTCTTCACCTTTGAACCTTTACTTTGAATCGTTCCTCTGACGATTCTGAGTTCTTTTGGGGTAAGTTAACCTAACCCTAACCTGTGTTAGAGCTTAGATTAGACTTGGTGTTGTTGTGTCTCATTTCTATCCTTATTTTAGGGTATTCTAGCGCCGTTGACGAAGACAACTCGTCTAAATCAGTTCGGCGGTTCTTTCTTCGCTTAAGGTGTGGACTTTAAGTGTATAGGTTATGGTTTTCAAGGCTTTCAATCCCAGTTAGTGATTTATTCTTGTTATGGATGAGATTTCACATGTCAAATGTTGTGTTTACATTGCTTTCCTGATATGCATATGCTATATTGAGATTTGTGTATTCTAAGTGTATTTATAAAGTACCGTATATGTATAAAATACGCACTTGTGTTTGCCATGATTAATTGTCATGTATGTATGCTAGATGCATGTATGACAACTCCTTGATAAAAGGAATTGTCTAAGTGCATGTATTTCAACATGCGTCATGTATGTCGTTCCATGTATGCTAAGTGTTTGTAGAAATGCATGAATGATCTAAGTGTAACTGATTACACTAATTGTGGGCGTTGAGAAGTGATTCTCAATACTCCTATTGATGCGCATGTTTTCCTTTATGCAGTTACATTCCAAGTTATTTAAATTCAAGCATCTCCTATGCTTACATTTATGTTAAGTTGATATTCTTCCGATGTGTATGTACCATGATTTGAGCTGTTGATCTATTACCGCTTTACATTCCATATGAATATCTGTCGTAGTGTAGGATGTTTGGGACTATGCCTTAGTCCAGGAAATCGGTAATTGACCCTATGAATCGTGGTTGAGATTGCTTTCGCCACGTAGGACGTATTAGACGAACCCGAGCCGTATTAGAGTTGGCGGCAGTGGTTTGGCCACGCGGAGTGTTTGCGCACTCTATGTCGTTCAACTCAACGTGCGCTCGTGCTAGTCGAGTTTGTCAAATAACCCGATTGTCCGATGTATGTTAACCATGTATGGACGCTACTGCTTGAATCTAGGGTACCGAACTTACCAGTGGAATCCTAATAACCATGGTACCTGATCCGCTAAGACTCATGAGCCGGACATGGTGGTATGGGACACCGTGGTCGAGCTGTCGGCCTACGCTGGGGTGACGAGCCTCCCCGTAGTGACCAATGAGCAACTAAACTCGTGAGCCGATTATGGTGGTATGGGACACTATATTCGTGCTGTCGGCCTACATTGATTGGTGACGAACCCTTTGTAGTGACCTCAAGCATACCTGGATACCGCAAGGAGGTGACGAGCCGATCTGTGGTAGTAAGGGCATGAAAGGCGTGCATTGATTGGTGACGAGCCCTTTGCTACGACCTCAAATATAAAATCGTATGAGATGTCTAGGATTGACGACCCTAGTATGGATCACTGTTTGGATGGTGACATGAGGAAGGTATCTTAGTTTCCCAATCCTGTTGTGTGAAATGGACTAATAACAACTTGGTAATCATATCCATGCACCGCATTTGCATGTGCTTTGTAGACGTGGCGCACTTTGAGGCGATGTCATGCGTAACGTAAGATGAAGACGCTGAGGGTGTACGCGTGAGGGCACGCATCATACCGCATTCATACTTGCATTAACAAGAGTACTTAGGATTTATTTACTTGTCCTGCTTTATCATTACTGTTTGATTGAACTGATAACATGTTAACCAGTGCCTTATTGTTCCACTGAGTTGATCACTCACTCCCACGTTTCTGGGGCGGTGTTACACACCCACCAGACTCTGTCTTAGGCCCTGATGTTGCAGATGTGGATGCGACGTCTGAGGCAGAGCGGGAGCTGGATGACGACGAGGCTGCTTTCTCCTACATGCAGTTTTCAGACGGGTTCTAGCGAGCCTCGGTCTGATGCGCGGGGTTCCTGGGATATTTTGGGAACTGAAATGATGTAATTTGATACTTATAATTTTGTTAAAGAATACTTTTACACGATCTGGTTGTATATGTAATTCAGGGATTTACACTTGTACACATTTTACTATAAGTCTTCCGCTTGCTTTATTCACTTGTCCCTGAAGCATATCTGTGTTTTGGCTTAATCTATTCCATGTTTTATGCACTAATACAGTCAACATACATTCATCATTAAATATGTTGCATAAGTGATGTTTTGGAACTCGGGAGCTGAGTTATGCTCGACCCCCGAATTTCAGGGCATTACATGTGCGATGCAGTTTTGTGGGTTCTGTCCACACTTCATTTTCTAAAGAATACACTTCTCGTATGTAGGTTTGAAGCAAGGATTTTGGATCCGTACAACTCCTTTGTCGCTTCGACAGATGCAAAATACACCAAAATGCTGCCAAAATTTCCATTGAAATGCTTCTCCTTTCAAGCTTGTACTAATTCTTTGTACTTTGTTTCAGAATCAAGGGAGATATGAGGATGTAATTAAAAATTAAGATTAATGAAATCTATGATGAATGTTCTTCTATTTTCTTTGCTATTATTAAATGATAAATCCCCAAATGAAATGCTTTTCATTTCTTGTCGAAATAAAATGACGACTCTGCTGGAGAATGTTATTATTCAATGATAACTTAGAAAATATTCAGAGAACTTTCATCACTATTTGGTATCGAATAGATGCCAAAATGGCGACTCTTAATGGGAACATCCTCCCCTTTATCTCTAAACCAAAGTACGATTTTATTTAATTAAAATAATTGATACTCTATTTTGAATAACAAGTATTTTGTCCTTACACGACCGCAATGACTTTTCTCCCAACTAACATGGTTGTCTACTTCAGACCTAACGAATTCGTAGCAGATTACATCGACAATACGAGATCACTACCATAGAAAGTACCAGAGAAGGCTAAATTAGTTGCGATCAAGGATAAGTAAGGTCAGGTTATGTCCGAAATGGTTTCTGCTTCACCAGTAGCACAGCGAGATAATGATGGATGGATGATAGTGACATCCAAAAAATGAAGGGTTCGATCTTCTCCCACAGGGAGTACCATCCTACTAAATATGGTTAAAAGGTTGATTATGCGAAATGTCATGAGGCGCAGCTTCACCTTAGTCACGTAATATCATAACAGTTCATCTTCCTCAATGGTATCAGCAATGCAATGATCATTTTCTTCTTCAATATCAAGACAATCGAAGTGTGAAGAAACAGAAAACTTGTTGGTAGATATTAATCAGCCTTCACCAAATGAGCATGTTGCTAAAGAAGTCCATAATTTTTCAACAGTGACTGCTGTGAACAACATTAAACCACAAGGAAAAATGCCACAACCACAAACAGTTAGATTTCAAGGACCAACGCTTAATATTACTCTGAACATAGTGCATGAAGAAATCCGACAGGTGGTCGCTGAAACCATTCATCTAGAGAAGGAACAAAATCAGAACAAAAGGTTCCAATATCATACACCATATCCCACTAAAATAGAAGAAATGCCATTTCCTGCTGACTTCAAACACCCAAACTTTAAGAAGTTTAATGGGTACGGGTCACCAGAAAAAACATATGATGCACTTCATAATAATGATGGGAAATTTCTCTATAGCTCCTCGGTATTGTTTGCGATTATTTGGGTCTTCTCTGATAGGAAAAGCCTTCAGGTGGTATTCAGCTTTAATCCCAGGATCTATTTATACTTGGGAACATATGTAGAGTATTTTCATGGAAAACTTCTTCTCTTTCGACAGAGAAGTTAGTTTAACTGAACTCGCCTCTGCTTGCCAATGAGAAGACGAATCAGTTAACGAATCGATCAGTCAATAGAGAACCCTGGGGGCATTATGCTCACAACTTGCCATAGAAGAAGAGCAAGTCAAGATATGTATAGAATGCATAAAATCTGACATTGCATAAGGACTTATTGGTCCGAATATACAGACCTTTCGTGATCTTGCTACCAAGGCTCATACTCTTGAAAAGATGGTTAAAAAAAGTGTCCGCCTTTTACATAGAGTCACTATACTAAAATCTTCATGAAATGTCAGCCAACGCCACTAGCAAAGAAGAAAACAAAGAAGATTATCAGAGTGAAGAAAGAAATAGTGGCGAAGAAAATTGGAAAGGTCATACAATGATATAAAAAATGCAGACAATGTAAGACTTGAAAGAAATGGGCATTCGCAAAAGAAGATATACTTCTTATGAAGAATCAACTATTGGTTAGAGGGGAAATTAAGCTACCAAAGCCAAAGTACCGTAAAGAAACAGAGAAGAGGAGTAAAAGGATATTGTCACTATCATTGAATGTTCGGGCATCAGATTGGAAATTGCTACGTCATCAAAGATATACTCCAAAGGATGATCGACAATGGTGAATTTTTTATGGAAGAATATGATAAAAAGAGAAGAATGACGAGTCAATATAATTTCCGTTTGAAACATGGTATCGGCAACTCCTCAAGAAATAAGAAATGATTATAGTAGTGGCATGGTTCATCATGCTTATGTGCAGGAAGGAAAAGCAGAATAGATATGTAATATGTGATAAGACAAGCAATATTTTGATCATACATCTTCATGAAGAATAATCAATGAATAAAGAAATCAGATAAAGATAAAATTTTTGAATATTCTTCTGAACATCTGAGTGAAATTCCCAATCTACTTAATCCTGAAAAAGTAATTATTGATTTCCTGATATGATAATTGTCGATATCGATTTTTGCAGGTTAGCACAGGGGCCAGAATCAATACCACTATGGAGTTATTATATATTGATGCTTAAGCACGGGGTTATTATTGCAATTGGATTATTGTTGCGGCCTTCAAAAGTATCTTCAAAATTATATACTTTGAAAAGGCTATTGCAAAACTATTTCTAAGCCCTGGCTAGTTATCTACAAGCTTTATGAAGCGACAACTATATCCAGATTATCAGTAATTATCAAGCTTATAATGCCAATTAAGACACGAAAATATTCAACATATATTCTTCAAGAAAGATGATATATTGGGATTTATTAAAGGTCACTTACAAGACCAGGGCCAAGTTTAAATCAAAAAAATATAATTAATATATTATCACTGAAGATTATATCAACAGAACTTATCAAGCCAGGGATCAGAATGAATAAGGCATCGGATTGCCTGCGGATATTTATCTTGGAAAAATTATTTTTCTTGAAAGAATATTATATCGGTCAATTGTTAAAATCAAACTACTATGGCTAAAACGTCCAAAGGAAATGAAGAGAATAAGAGAAAATGATTACTACTTTGTCTTAAAGAATATTCTACAAAAGATGATTGACGATGGCGAAATTGTCATAAGGAAGAGATGAAAGAATAAAGAAACGTGAAACCGTAAGACAAGCATATTCGTCGGAGAAGTAAATTCTCATCAGTATATACACCTGTCAATGCCCAGTTCATCAAAGTATGTTATCCTTGAAGATGATCACAGTTTTGATTTCAAAGATTATCAGCATAATACTTCCAATCAAAAGGGGGCAAGACAAGAAGAATAACGGAAGAGCCTCAAAAGGTAAATGCCATGTATTCTTTGTCATTTTGAATAAAAGACAGATTTTCAAGGATATCAAGTTCAAGCATATCAAGTTAATCACTGATTATTGCCAAATCATCAATTATCGCCAAGCGCCAATGATTATCGCCAATGATTATTACCAATGATTAACACCAAATCGTAAAAAGCCATCATCGCCATCACCATATTGTTGACACAAAGGCCATTTTATTATCTAAATTTATTGAAATTAATAGCGCTGACAAGCTGATACACTATTCTAACCATAAAATTTTGTTTTATATCATCAATAATGGCGATATATCAATTTCGATTTATTATCTTTAGTAGGGCCTATAAAGCATGTTGTATATAAATATCGTCAGCCATGGCAATTCATCATTTACGACAGTGGAACAAGCTTATAAGGCCAACCACCTATAAGTCCTATGACAATAATGGGGATTCATCATGTACGATAGCAGAGCTGAGCTTATAAAGCCAACTATATATAAGACTTATCAACATTGGCGATGGCGATACAGTGAGATCATACGAGTAGCAGTGAGAAGCCTACGGTCCTAAAAAGCCCGTAAAGAGCATCACACGCACCCATGCGGGTAGTTGCTGAAGCAATCACATAAGACCCGACGGTGTCACGAGGGCTGGTGAGGAAATGCCCTCTCGTGAATATATCTAACCTAATAGGCAAAGAAAAAGTGAGTCTTTGAAGCAGGATAACTCCCCAGATTCCTGGTTTGATTTTAGTAGTAACGCATGAGGGCAGGTCTCTGAAGCAAGATGACCTCTCATTGATGGACTGGCGACCCTGGATTTGGTACTCGAAGGTAGCCTTGTATGCCCCGTGAACTCTAGAGAGTTACTGTAGCCAACCTTGTGCGTAAATCCCACCAAGTTCACTGCCCCGATAGCTTCACTGGGCCCCTCTGATGGATTGAAATTTGTGAACTCCTCAACCGTGATAAGCCTAGTGAACTCCAGAGAGTTATAGCGAGCATTCGCGTAAGACCCAACTCCAACTACTTACGAGCCTAAACTGTGATTGCTCTAACTACTTACGAGCCTAAACTGTGCTTGTTCCAACTACTTATGAGCTTAAAATGTGTGTGAAAGTGTCCAATCAAGTTCAGTTTAATCAAGTCAAGTCCAGTCTAGTTAAGTCCAGTCAAGTTCAGTCTAGTCAGCTTAAGTCAAGTTAAGTCCAGCACAGTCAAGTCTGGTCAAGTTAAGTCCAGTCATGTCAAGTCATATCCAGTCAAAATGTGTTCAGAAAAAAGTACATTTATCCTTCCGACAGGAGCTACGGGGTCTTTTTGTCTCTTGCCTTCTTGATATTGAAGAAATATTATCTCGCAAAATCCTCAAAGGCGGCAAAGATTAAAATAGCAAAGAATTATCATTTTCTTCTGGACGGCTTGATGACTTAGATATATTCTTTCAATTCCTTAAAGGAATGTTGAGTACTATCTATCTTTTAAGAGTAGCAGCATGCTTTTCTTTGCAAGTATTATCTTCCAAAGAAATCTTTATGCAAAGCTAACCTGGACAAGGGGGGCATAATCTGTCTCTTCAAAGTAACCTATACCTTGGTTTTTCTGATAATTTCTTACATGTGGATAATCTGTCTCTTCAAAGTAACCTATACCTTGATCTTTCTGATAATTTCTTACGTGCGGTGGAAGAATATGTATGGCATAGTCTACTGGATAATAATTGCACACCAAATAACATTGGTGAACCCACCAACCATCTAGCAATAAGAAGTATGGACTGGATAGTTATAGCCAGGAATTATGAAGTGAGATCCAATATCAACATTCGAAAGTTGCCTTCATATCAAAGCCCAGTTATATGATCCAATGCCATAACTTCTCATTGTTCTAGTGATGATATTGTAAGTCTCCGTAATGGACCTGATGGGGACAAAGAATGAATGTTCGCCAAAAGAGATGGAATCATTGTCGATAACTTCTATATCCTCTAGAAAGCTAGTAAATGGAAATTGAAAGAAGTCTTCTTTATTTTTCTAGATTAGCAAAGGTTCAAGGAAAATACACCCCTAGCCAGTCTATGAAGAAATACTAAGGAGCACAAACTAGAAAAGACTCGGTGATTGAACCTTTAGAGCTGGAAATGACATCTTTGAAAGCACGATATAATGAACAAAGAATGCAACAAATGCAATGCAAGCATGTTGACTAGTACAAAGATGGAATGACTAAATCATTGTCATATTGCAAATATTATCATCGTTCTAAAAGCTTTCAATATATTTCAAAATTATTAATACTTCATGAAACTAGATTGGAAAATTATGATATCTTGAGATACTAATTCCGATTAATTTGGTAGGAAAGATTACCATTCGAAATCTTGGATTATGCAGACTATGAATAAAGGAAACAATCGAAGAGATTATTGCAGTAGGAGCAACATTAAAGAATAATTTCTTAGCCAAGGAGTTCAAAGAAAGAGTCGCTAGAGTTGATCGAAGAGATTGTTGCAGCAGGAGCAAAAGATAGTTCTCTGATCAAGCTACTCAAAGATGGAGCTGCCACAACTGTTACAGTGGCAAGTTTCGATGAAAAAAGAATTATGTGAATCAAGGAGTTACAACTATGGAGGATGCAATTGTAGCTCTGTTCGTAGAAAGGCGTTCTATCTGATTGACAGCTATGAAGATAGAGTGCTTTTGTTGCTGCATTATCCTCCTTATTGAACCATTCACTCGGTGCTTCTGACTGGGGGCATTCAATCTTCTATTCAAGCATGATCATTCAGTCTTCTGTTCGAGCGCGATCATTTAGTCTTCTATTCGAGTGCGAGCATTCAGTCTTTCGTTCAATCACGATCATCCAATCATCCTTCAGCTGTAATTCATTCAAGCTTGATTCCTTTGACTGTGATTCGTTTAACAATAATCCATTCAAACACGATTCTTCTGAGCTTCATTCTTTTGAGCTCGACTCTTCAGTTCTCCGTTCAGGCAATCCTTCTCCGTTTTACGACTAACTCTATTTTCATGAAGAATTCTTCTCCGACGTAAATGGATTTTTGTGCAGAAGGAAATTGATTCTCCATTTGATTTCATAAATCAATCAAAGAAGGATCGAGGGGGCATTTGTTGGGGCACAAAAAATACATGGGTCGATAGAGTTTGGTTTGTTGCGCATCAAGGATTCGCAACCTTGCCCATTATATGGCTTTCTCTATCATCCCTCTTTAGAAAATCTTCCGTGATGAATAGTAGCGTGGATGAATAGTGCTGATGAATAGTAGCATGGATGAATAGTAGCATGGGTGAATAGTAGTGTGGGTGAATAGTGCCGTAGTGAATAGTTGCACGGACGAATAGTAACACGGTAAATAATGGCATGAGTGAATAGTAGCACGGGAGAATAGTGTTATGAGGAAGTGGCAGAGTTGTGCGAGATCGCACAACTCATCATAGTTGCACCGACCCGCGCAACTTCCAGAAGGGACGGTTGGATTGAAATTTGTAAAATGATGGGAAGTGGGGTCCACGGCACAGTATTTGAGGTCCCACACATGAGGAAGCCTATAAATACCCCCTCCCTCTATCATTTGAAAAAAGAGAAGTTTCAGAGAGGTGCTAGAAGTAGAGAGAGAGAGGGAAGGGAAGATGAGTTGTGCGGACCCGCCCAACTCAGGATCTGCGCAACTCAAAACCCGTGCAACTCGAGTGAGTTGTGCGCCCCTATGCAACATGAGATTTGTTGTAGTTTCGTAGGTTCTCTCCACACTTCATTTTCTGAAGAATACACTTCTTGTCTGTTGGTTTGAAGCAAGGATTTTGGATTCGCCCAAAACCTCTGTCACTTTGACAGATACAAAACACGCCGAAATGCTGCCAAAATTGCTATTGAACTGCTTCTCCTTTCAAGCTTGCACTAATTCTTTGTACTTTGTTTCAGAATTAAGGGACATACGAGGATGTAATTAAAACTCATATTAATGAAATCTATGATGAATGTTCTTATATTTTCTTTAATATTATTGAATGATAAATCCCCAAACGAAATGCTTTTCGTTTCTTGTCGAAACAGTATACTCATAAATAGATGGCCAAATATGATAAACAAATCTGATGCAGATCCCAAAGTGAGGCCTGATACAAAGCCCAGTTGCAATTGGCCCAAATCGAAGCCATGCCCAAGAGAATAGGTGAAGTGGATTCCACTCACAGGTCCTGAATTTGGACCCGTATATATGAGATGCATTTGATCTTAAAGGCCAATCGCAACTCTGGAAGGTTTTTCCAGAGGCCTTCATTCCACATTGCTATTGGAAGTGGGTGGAGCACCACCCAAAATAGTGGTCACCCTCATGATGCAGGAGACATCCACATCTGCCCTCTCATTCTGCTCGACGCCGATCAGAAATCTCCACAAACAGCGGCATGAGAGTAGTCAGAATGGTCAACAGCTACACCCAACGCCTGAAACTCGATGATCGATCGATCACCGAAATCAATGGCACCTAGGGATTAAGTCTAATTGGGAATACAGATGAAGGGACTTAGGAATGCATGACCGTAGGAGCAAAATAAGAGGATGGTTGTAGCCTCGCACCAGCACAGGTAAGGGTTTTTTAAATTCCTAATAGTTATATTTGGGAATGCCAACTTCTGATTTGGGTATTGAAAACCCTAATTTCTTGATTTCGGATTCGAAAAATCCCTATTGTTGTATTGGAGAATTATAAATCCCCAATATTTGAATCTGTGATTCAAATCTCTATCTCTACTAGATTTGGGGATTCGAAATCCCTAATTGTAGCTGATTTGAGGATTAAAATATAAAATCCCCAATTATATCTAGATTTGGGGATTCGAGATCCCTAATTCCTTCTAGAATTGGGGATTAGGATTTGAATATCCCTAATTAGGGATTTGGGACTTGAATTTGAAAACTCAATGGTTGGATTAGTTGTATATGATCATCCATACCTGATGCACAGTGGATCTGATACCCACTGTAAGATCTGGTTGCGAAATGGCCTTAGGATCTACTGTCCATTGGATATGAAGGATAAATGAAGAAGATGGCTTACCTATTTGTGCTGCCATTGCTATGAAATCGGAGCTCTGAGATCATCCTTTCCTTACACCCTTTATAGAAGCAGTGATGGGGCTAAAGCTCCTGTCGATGGATGTGGATTGGGGACCCAGCTCTTATTTATATTCGAGAGGGTTTGAAACCCATCGAAACTCCTCTCCCTGAAAGGCTCCACACGTAATTGGGAATCCCAATTCCCTCATGATACTGTGTGCGTATCACAGTAGTAGCACATCATCGCTTACGAATTTCTGGATGTATCACAACTTAGTGGGGCCCGCTAGTGCACCCGATCACATTATCCAACCATTAGACAAATCTAGACCGTTGATCAATAAGGCCCGCCTTATAGGATTCTTACACACACACCTTGCACATCCATAAGCAAGCACACATAACATTGTGAGATACATGTATTAGATCGATTATTTTGTCAAGCTGGCTTAGTGATAGACAGAGTGGTAGACATACTCTTTCAACACTAAAGCCAGGATCAATGCCCATGTGGTTTGGGTGGGTGTGTGAGTGTGTGGGGGTTTAGGTGGATGTGTAAAAAAGAAAAAAGAAAATACGAGCGCATGTAACATTGTGAGATACATGCATCATATTCCTTATTTTGTTGGGTAATAGACGGAGGATAGAGTAATAGACAGACTCTGTTTCAACACTCAGACTAGGGATCGATTTCCCATGTAGATTGGGTGGGTGTGTGATGTATGGGGTGTGGGTGAGTGTGTAAAAACAATAAAAAAAATGAACACACATAACATTGGGAGAGACATGCATCATATCATTATTTTGTTAGGTTAGCTAAGTAGTAGATAGAGTGGTATGTTGTATTTAATATATTAAATCGAGTCAGATACAGGGCCTATTGATGTCATCGACAGATTATTCAATGCCATCGAACAGTGCTCGATCCCATCGAGAATTTTCAAATTTTCTCATGTTGGTCGCTGCACTAACTAGGCGCTTTGTTCGATGACATCGAAGATCAGTTCGATGCCATCGGAGAAAATCAAATTTTCATGTTTTGTCTCTGGACAATTTAGGTGTTAGTTCGATGCCATCAAAGGATAAGTTTCGATGACATAAATTGGATCATGCAGATTTACATAGAGTTACGATTTTACAGAATTTGATTTCGATTTTGCTTGGGATCTTTCTATAGGCTCTCTTTCTCTCTCTCTCTCTCTCTCTCTCTCTCTCTCTCTCTCTCTCTCTATATATATATATATATATATGGGTGTAAGCGGGATTGGGAGGCATTGCTAGGGTTTCTAATTAGTCCAAGGATTTTAAAGGGTGTAGCAAGGGTGAGATTTGAGGTTGTTTGAATCAGGTAAGCTCTCTCTTTGTAATTTCTACTTTTATAGTAATCATTTGTCACTTTGTGTCGTGGTTTCTTCCCACAAGGGTTTTTCCATGTTAAATCGCTGTGTTATATTTGTATTTGCTTAGTGCAATTAGATTACTATCCTAGATTTATCTCTGTCTGCTTCCACAGTCCTCCAACAAGTGGTATCAGAGCTAACATTGGGGCACAGGCTTGAATCTATAAGGAGAAGTATCAATGGCAGAAAATCCAAAGTATGACATTGAAAAGTACTCAGACAAAAATAACTTTGAGTTATGGAAGATTAAGATGATTAGTCCATTAACTCAGCAAGGATTAGATGAGGCTCTTGATGAGCGACGTGCGTCTATGGATGATGATGAATGGAGGGTCCTGGATAAGAAGGCTAAATTCTCAATCCGATTGTGTCTAACATATGAGGTTCTCTACAATGTCACAAGGGAGAAAATCACAGTGAAGTTGTGAGCAAAACTAGAGGACGTTTATGCTAAAGGATCCTTAGAAAATTGCCTACACTTGAAGTTGCAGTTGTTCAACTTCAGAATGGCAGAAGGTGGAGATGTGGAGGTCCACATCAATGATTTTAATAAGTTGATTTGCAAGCTGCCAGAGATGGAGGAAGTGGTTAAAGATGAAGATCAGACATATATTTTGTTGATTTCTTTACCGGTATCGTATGAATCTTTTAGGGATTCTTTGTGCACTAGTAATTCATCCCTAACTGTGGACACCATTATCTCAGCCCTTCAGAGAAAGGCCATGAGAAAGAAAAATGGTATCATATGGGCCTCTACTGATGCATTTCTTATGAGGGCTGGGAATACTTAGTGAGATACATGATCTTCTCGGTCGAGATCCAAATCTGAAGGCATGGGAAATGGCAAGTTAAAGTGCTGGAATTATGGGATGGCAGAACACATAAAGAAGGATTATATAAATCTTAAGTCGAAGAAAGAAAACTCAAAAGCTTCTTTCAGGGAGGCCAACACTGCCACGTTTGATGAAGAGATAAGCGGAGGTGATGTATTGTCAGTGTCTATGATCGGACACCTATACGATGATTGTAGAGATCAGTGGATCCCGAACACCGAGGCTTCATATCACATGACTCCTCATCAGAGCTGGTTCGCCAGTTATAGGAAATGCGATGGTGGACATGTGTTTATGGGTAATAACAATGCTTATAATGTTGTGGTTATTAGTACCATCCGTATTAAGATGTTTGATGGGATGGAGCGTACCTTGACTAAGGTCAAGAACATTCCTGATACGAAGAATAGTTTAATTTCTCTCGATGCACTCGATGCAATAGGGTACAAGTTTATCGATTTGAATGATGTCATTAAAGTTTTAAAAGGGGCACTCGTGGTCATGAAAGCACTGATGAGCAGGAACCTTTACAGGTTGATCAGGAGCAATTCAACAAGTAGAGCTGCAATAGCTATAGAGGATTTCATGTCTGTACGTATGTGGCATGCTCGTTTGGGTCACATGAGTGAGCAAGGCATGAATATACTCTCTGATCATCATTTAATTCCAATTTTTAAGAATTATAATTTAAATATATGTGAGCATTATATATGGTAAACAATCTAATCTATCCTTTAAATGTAGAAAACATGTTTGTAAGGGAGTGCTTGATTATGTGCATTCTAATGTATGGGGGCCATCGCCCGTGGTTTCCGCTGGAGGTTGTCGTGGTTTATCACATTTATTGACGACTAGTCCTAGAAAGTTTGGATTTATATCATGAAATATAAATCCGAGGTTTTCACCAATTTCAAACAATAGAAGTTCATTGAGGAAAAATAGTCAGGGCGGAAGTTAAATGTAATAAGAACAAATAATGGTGGTGAGTTTACTTCAGGTAAATTTAATCAAGTTTATAAGGATGAAGGGATTAATAGGTATAAAACAGTGCACCACACACCTAAGCAAAACAGTGTGCCTAAGCGGATGAATCAGACTCTTCTATAAAGGGCCCGACATATGATTAGTAATACTGGGTCGAGCAAGGACCAATGGACTGAGGCTATTAACACAACCTATTATTAGGCGAAATGGTCCCCTTTTACTATTATTGAATGTAAAATTTCAGAGGAAGTATAGAGTGGCCATAATGTGGACCACTCAAATTTGCATATATTTGCTTGTAAGGCTTACTCTCGTGTACCGTCAGTTAAGAGAGATAAGCTAGACCAAAGACACAAAAAGTACATCTTTGTCGGTTATGGTGGTGGTATAAAGGGATACAGGATATATGACTGAGTTACACAGAAAATCATTATTAGTAGGGATGTTGAATTCAACGAAGATTCCCTATTCTGCAGGAATGATCAGGAGGAGAAAAAAACCGGAAAGGTTGCTTGTTGACGTTTAGATTGGCACAGGCGATACTCAGGTTGAGACAGATGTGCATAAAGAGGTACATGAGTAGGTGGAGCAACCACATGTGAGAAGAAATCCACCGTGAGATCGTAGATTACCGATGAGTTATAGGGACGATTCTAACATCACATATGCCCTCATTACAGATGAGGGGGACCCGTCTACTATTCAGGAAGTTCTTGATGAGCCTGATGCAGAAAAGTGAAAGGCAGGAATGGATGATGAGATGGACTCCTTACACAAGAATAACAACATGAGAGCTGGTAAAGATTCTAGTGGGCCAAAAAGCGATCAGATATAAGGGGTTATTCAAAAGGAAACATAATAAATACAAAGTAAAGTTGGTAGTGAAGAGTTACACTTAGAGAAAAGGAATAGACTTTATAAAGATATTCGCGCCGATGGTAAATCTAGTGTCTATCAGATTCGTATTAGCACTAGTAGCCCAATACGATCTCGAACTGGAACAGATGGATGTGAAGATTGCATTCGGTTGAGAGTCAAATATTGCATATTATCCCCAATTATATCTTGGTTTTATGAATATGATAATGCTTAATTTTCTATTTTACTTATGTTTGTGTTACAAGGTGAATTTAAGAGCTTGGATGGTGCTAAAAGCATGGATTTGATGCTCAAGAATCACCAAGACAAGAGATGGCTCTTAGGAGACCAAGATTGAAAAATTCAAATGCCAAAGATCCAAGAAAACCAAGTGAAGAATAAAGAGAATCAAAAATTTGAAGTAAAGAAAAGGAATCCTGAAATCGTCCTGAAAAGGCATATTCTGAAACTTTAGGTCATTTTGTGAAATTGCGTAGAGTGAAGTCTATTTTGAGAAACTACACATAGTGAAGTCTATTTTAGCCAACTGCATAAATTTGAGGCGGTTTCTAGAGTTTTCCAACTAGGTGTGAAAGTTGGAGTTCCACAACTATAAATAGGACTCCCTAGGATGTTCCTAGGCATCTGTTAGGGTTTAAGGAGCGGACCAAAAGGGTGGAGAAGCATCACCAAAAGTTTTTCTTCTTCTTCCTTAGTTGTTTTCATGCTTTCTTCTAGGGTTTTAAATCCAATCATGTTTATGGTTGGCTAAACCTGTTAGCTAGGACTAAGAGGTGAAGCTGGTAGCATGATGAGATATTTCTATTGCTTTAATTCATGTTTATGTTAAACTTCATGGATTCTAATTAGATATTTAAGGAATACTTTTAATTTTTAATAGTTTATTGTGAATCAAATTACAGTAGATCTATAATAGCTTTGAGTATCTTCTTTTCCTGATTTGAGATTTTGAAATTAGTAAGTCCTGTTGTTCACCATCGTCCCTAAGGCATGGTAGGGTGATGGAATCCTTCCTAATCTTCACAATTCTCCTGCTTTGAAATTATGGGATTGGTAAATCCTATTGTTTGCCATTGTCTCTTATGCATGATTTGGTAATGGAATCCCTGCCAATTATTATAGTTCTCCTTCATTGAGAATTAGGTCAATGGAAGTTCAGATTTGATTTTATTGATATATTTTCCAATTTGATAGGATAAGACTCCAATTCTAATTGTGTTACTTGAATCATGCAAGAGGACTCCCTGATCACTACAAGTGGATCCTCGGCACCCTAGTTCCCACATTTGAATTTCTTAAGTTTCTAATTAAATCTCTCACAATTACTTCCTTTTATTTCAGATTTAGATTCACACTTTTTCTAGTTCTACTTTTATTTGCTTTCAGAATAGTCACGAGATTAGTCCCTGTGGATTTGACCTTGGTCTCACCGAGATTATTACTACATCGTGACCCTACACTTGGGGTTGTGAACAAATTTTTGGCGCTGTTATCAGGGATTAACAGTTGTGTTTTCTAGATTTGATTAACTTTGAAATTAGGTTAAGATTAGGATTTTTCTACTTTCTATTTTTAGGTTAGGTTTTTTTTTTCAGAATTATTTTAGAAACTAACTTTGCTTTCTATTTTGTAGGTTTAGAAACTTTCCTTTTTTGTTTTTAGAAACTAATTTACTTTCTAATTCTATGATATAAAATTTCCTGATTTGTTTTTAAAAACTAATTTTTTATTTTTTTGGAACTTTCCTAATCCGTTTTTAGAAACTAATTTTCTTTCCTTTTTCTATTTTTAGAAACTAACTTACTTTCTATTTTTAGAAACTTTCCTTGTTCATATTTTAGAAACTAGGTTGCTTTCTTAGTTCTTTTTTAGAAACTAATTCACTTTCTTTTTTCTTACGTAGGATCTCAAAATAGAAACTTCTAATTTGGTAACTTCTTTCTAATTCTCTTTCTTTCTATTTTCAAATTTAGAAACTTTCTTAATTTGTTTTTAGAAACTAATTTTTCTTTCTATTTTCAGATTTAGAAACTTTCTTAATTTTTTTTAGAAACTAACTGTTTTTTTTATTTCTAGATTTAGAAACTTTCCTAATTTGTTTTTCGAAACTAACTTTTCTTTCTATTTCTAGATTTGGAAATTTTCATAATTTGTTTTTAGAACTAACTTTTTGTTTTGTTTTTTAGGTTAGGGTTTTTTCTGATTTATTTTTAGAAACTAACTGAGTTTTCTATTTTGTAGGATCTTAACATATAAATCTTCAATTTGGTAACCTCTTTCTAATTTCTTCTATATTTCTTATTGATTTAGTTTTCTTTCTTCTTAGGTTAGGTTAGATTAGAAACTGAGGGTTGTGAGTGTTTCATGCCCAAGTGGGTCCGTGATAACACTCAACTTCTCTTGAGTGAAGGAGGACTAATTGAAGGATTTCCTATCCATCATAGGATTAGACATCCCTTGAGAACCTCTGAGTCAGTAGAAGTTATGGCAACAAATCCACCTCAACTTTGAGTTAAGGAAGCTCAGGATGAGAATGAGGTGCATCATGCACCCCGCCTCGTACTTTACAAGATTATTTACAACCGATGAGGGTGATCACACCATCCTGCATGATTTTTCTAGAGATTGCAGGACATATGAATATCAAGCCGGGAGTGATCCAACTCTTTCTAAAATTCCATGGACTTGAATCTGAAAATCCATATCTACACTTGAAAGAGTTTGATGAGATAATAACCACTCTATACTTTCCTAATGTGTCTGAGGACATGGTCAGGTGGAAACTCTTTCCCTTCACCTTAAAAGAAAAGGCTAAGATGTGGTTGCACTCCCTACGTCCACGATCGATTGGTAGATGGAACGACATGACAAGGGAGTTCACTAAGATATTTTTCCCATATCATAAAACGAACACCCTCAGAAAGTCAATCATGAACTTCGCCCAGAAGGAAGATGAAACATTCATCTAATGTTGGGAGCGGTTCAAGGATCTTGTCAGTTCATGCCCACAACATGGTTTTAAAATGTGGCGCATCAAAAATTTCTTGTACGATGGACTGACATCTTCCATGTGCTAATTGGTTGAGATGATGTGCAATGTGGAATTCATGAACAATGATATCAATGATGTGTGGGATTATTTAGACAGACTTGCTGAAAACGTACAATCATAGGACATCTCTCCAAAACCTACCACTTCTAAGCCTACTCAATCAAAGGAAAGGGGAAGAATGTATGTTTTAAAACAAGAATATGACTTGAGTGCAAGGGTGGCCAATCTCACAAGAAGATTCGAGGCCATAGAAGTTCAGAAGGATAAGGCTAAGGAAGTAGTTTGCGGTATTTACACTTGCAACATACATGCAATAAAAAATTGTCTAACAATATTTACTTTCCAAGAAATTCTGAATGAGTAGTCAAATGCCGTGAACAACTACCAAAGACCTTTCAGTGGACCCACCTCAAATACATACAACTCCAGCTGGAGGAATGGACAAACCACTGCTCCTCAAAGATTCCCTAACCAATTCCGTAATCAAGGGAACCTTCAAGAGGATCCAGTCTTAAAACACTTTCAAAATCAAGAGCTTTTCAATCAGAGTATATTACAAGCCATTAAAGACCTTTCAAAGGCCATACAGGGGTGTTAGATAAAAATTTCGATTGGGGAGAAAGGGATCTTTCTGACCCAAGCTCTTCAAATCAATATTTGAAACAATTTAAGTCTATCACCACTCTTAAGAGTGGTAAAACAATTGACAAATCTATTCTAGTAAAGATTGAAAATTCTAAGGACCCGGAAGAAGACATGGATGATAGACCTAGCATTGCCCCACATGGGTTAGAATCAGAAACTCAAGGTAAGCTGATTGCTCCATTCCCTTAGCGGT
This sequence comes from Magnolia sinica, assembly GCF_029962835.1. Classification (NCBI taxonomy): domain Eukaryota; kingdom Viridiplantae; phylum Streptophyta; class Magnoliopsida; order Magnoliales; family Magnoliaceae; genus Magnolia; species Magnolia sinica. Next base: position 98,222,762 of record NC_080573.1, on the reverse strand, counting down.
TGATTGCACCAAAACCTCTATCAAACTCTTGGGATATTCTATAGGTGCTTAAACAAGTGAAGCTCAACATCCCTCTATTGGATGTCATTAAACAAATCCCTTCATACGCCAAATTTCTGAAAGATCTATGCACTACCAAGAGATGGCAGACTATTCAACAGAGAACTTTTCTGACAGAAAAAGTGAGCGTCATCCTTAAGCAAGATGTGTCACAAAAGTACAAAGACCCCGGTAGCCCAACCATCACTTGTGTAATTGAGAACTACCGAATCGAGCACGCACTTCTTGACTTGGGGGCGAGTGTTAATCTGATTCCTTACTAAGTTTACGAACAACTGGGCCTAGGTGAATTAAAACTCACCCGGACTACATTACAACTTGTTGATCGATCAGTTCATGTACCGAGAGGGATTATTGAGGATGTCTTGGTCCAGGTTGAAAAATTCTACTATCTAGTAGATTTTATTATCCTGGATACTTAACTCATCATGGACATGAGCACTCAGATTCCTGTCATTCTTGGCCGCTCATTCCTTGCTACATCAAATGCAATCATTAATTGTAGGAATGGAGTTATGAGTTTATCTTTCAAAAATATGACATTGGAGCTTAATATATTTTTCAATATTAGCAAACGGGCAGAAGATGATGACAAGGCCCATGATATTAACATGATTAACTCATTCGTGGAAGATAGAGCACTCCTGACTCTATACTCCGACCCTCTTGGGATGTGTTTGGCACACTCCCCTGATTTGGATGATGACATGATTGGGGAGATGGATGTCATGTTTGAAACTGCGCCGATACTTGACGTTAACCAGTGGAGGCCACAATTTGAAGATTTACCCCAAACTGATGTAATGCTTTTACCGTCTAGCTTCAAGATACCGAAGCTTGACCTAAAACCTTTGCCCGCTGATCTTGAACATGTTTATTTAGGTTAAGAAGAGACATACCTACTGGTGATTTCATCCCAACTTGAGAAAAAAATAAGAGAGTATGTTCATTTCTACTCTCGAAAAATATAAAGGAGTTATTGAGCATATCATCACAAATCTCGATGTAGTGAATGAACTCCTTTCAACTGAATGTTTCGACTCTCTGGAAGATTGCTTGGCATACTTTGAAGCTTCAAATGATCCCATGATACAAAATATGATGAATGCCTTGCGAGAGAATACCTTGGTAGTTGATATTGACCGAGAGAACCCTTATTCTGAATCCCCTCCTTCTACAAATCCTGAATGTTTACTATTAAAGGAAGTGGAACTGAAAATTGAACTAGAGCCTGAAACTTTAGAATGTGTTGAGATTACATCACTTACTGAGAATTTTTTTGAATTACATCTACTTATAGTCTTTAATTCACCATAATGTTCTAAAATTGAAACTTTTTGTCATATGTGAATCATATATACTTTGGACACCTCAAGAGATTAAAAGGAAACTTTATAATGAGGTCCATAAATTTCTTTGAAAATTCATTCTCCAGGGCATATAAGCCTATAACAAAAAGGGCTTTTGGATGATCTTGTTGAGAAACCTACTAAGGAATTTATCAAGATATTGACCAGAGGAGGAACCTTGTGGCATGACTAAGTAGCTTTCTCCTTATTTCCTAGTTTAGGATTATTGCTTTCATATACTTTAGAATTAGGATAGTTTGTTTTTCGCTATTTAGGATAGTTTTATGAGGCCCGTATCCTAGACCGTACCATTCCATAGGCTTCCGTGGTCCTCCCGGTCGAATTTCGGCGACCCGCAACGCGTAGATAGCATTTGCGCGCAACACCGAGTCATATCCTGTATTCCAGAGTCAGCTCGACCCGAGACTTATACCCTTGCGATTGTGTCATCACCACGGTTTCGACGCCGCATCTCGTGCACTAAGGCCATACCCAGGCCAGGAGATGTGGGCTCGCATTCAGTTCGAGAAACACTGCACATTTACAAACCCAAGAGAATATATCTCATTAATCAAGTACACATCACACATCAAATGTCAAGTACAACATCATCCCCAAAGTTAACTCTCTGTCTTATAACCCTTACCCATCGAGTACACCCATCACTCACCCATCACTCACTCATCTCTCTCTCTCTCTCTCTCTCTCTCTCTCTCTCTTACAACCTCTCTCTCCCATTCCCCCAAGCAACCCAATGTCCAAGCATTCCATGGGAGAAGAGGAAAAGCTAGTGTGGCCCACCGTCCTACCACCCAATCCCACCCTTCACAGATCATCTCGACCGTTGAATCGCATCCCTTGGAGCTCTAGAACGCATTGGTCAAAAAAGGAAGAAGAGATCAAAGGTAGGTGATCATAATGCTAGAGCTTGATTTTTTTTATTTAAGGCCCACATTCGATGGAACCCATTTGAGGTATACATTGTAAGAAAGGGAGGGCCCATAGTAGCAGGGTCCCTCCCCTCCATCACGTTTCCCCCTCTCTCTTTCTCTCCCTCTCTCCCTCTCTCTCTCTCTCTTGTAGTGGTGCGTGGCCCACCTGATGTGTCCGGACATCTAAACAGTCCGTCTATTTTGGCTACCATGGGACCACTGTGTTGTATGTATTATATCCCACCCGTCCATCATTTGGATGGTGGGCCAGCAGCAACAGCTGTCCACCTGGACAGTGGGACTCCACCGTGATATATGTGTTTCATTCACGCCATCCATCTGTTTTGTTGTGGGGCCCACCCCACACATGCTGCACATGTGGGGGTGGGGCCCACCTTGCCGTATGTGTTCTATATTCACCGTCCATTTGGACGGGTGCTGGTGAGGCCCTACCATGATATATGTGTTTACCTTCACCGTCCGTCCAGCAGCAATATAGCTACTGGACTGACGTCAACAGGTTGTGGGTCCCACCTTGATTGTATTTATTTTATATCCACCCTTCATCATAGTAGATGGACGCTCCCTGATTGTATGAGGCCTGCCTTGATGAATGTGTTATATTCACACCGTCTGTCCATTTCGATGGATGTATGGCCCACCTTGATGCATGCGTTTTGGCCACGCCGTCCATTTGATGGCTGGCCCAGTAGCCACTGCTGTTGTGTAGACATCAGCAAGTTTTGTGGGTCCCATCTGGATTGTGGACACCACTATGATGTATTTATTTCATTCACACTGTCTAGATTATGCTGGATGATGCTAGACAATGTTTGGACAGTGCTAGTTTACATAGATAATGTCTGGACAGTGCTGATTTACATGGAAGATTGATTAAAGCAGATGCCATTGGGCTGAGATGTTTATGGGACTCCTTATGAGATGGAGTTATCCCCACATGATCGCGCGATACACATAGGTTTGATGTATTGCCTAGATGAGGTTGATGGTATTCGTGACTCTTCAGGATTTACATATTTGCATCATTGGCATCTGATATTTAGCTCTCTACGATTCCACATTTGCATAGTCGATCCGCATTGCATATTCTGATATTGAATGATTTATAGACTTGCAATATTTCTACTTAGTCTGATATTGCATACTTGGCACTTATCTTACGTATACACTTTCACCACCCTCTAAGCTTTCTATAAGCTTATGCATGATAGATGTATGTAGGTGGCGTTAAGTTGCAGCAGCGTTGAGCATGGAGCGTGTAACGGTCTTCTAGAGCTTTAATTTTTTATATATGTATTTTTCCTTTAAGCATTGTATTCAACTGTTTATATTAGTGGATATGTGATGATGATGTTGCCTTTGTGACTTTGGTAAACTTGTGGTTATGCTTCTTATGAGATAAATGTACGTTGGAAAATCCTTATTGTAGGATCCAAGGATCGAAATCTGGCGTATGCGCGCTGCGAGATGAGAATAGGGTACTATGGAGGCTGTCAGCACCGGATTCAGTGATCGAAAATTTTGTGAGCCTGGTTTCCGAGTTTAGGGCGTGACAAGTTTGCTTTTCATTGTTTAGGATAGTTTGCTTTCTGTTAGTTTAAATTCTTGTGCTAACCCATCTTCACATTGAGATCCTTATGAAAAAGCCTCAAAATTCTTTCTTCAGGTACTACATTTCTCTCACTTCTCCTTTATTTTCGTTGCCTCATTTGCATTGAATGCTTATCTCTTTTCCATTGAAGTCAATGCAGATTTTAAGTTGGGGGTGTGGATTAGGCAGGCTAATTAGTTGTTTTCTTAATCTTTGGGCAAATTTGTGAAAAATTGAAAAAAAATTTTGAAATTTCTGTAAATTTAAGTAATTCGAAGGTAATCCATTAATTAGAATTGTAAGATACTTAATGTTGATGCCTTATGTCTCTTAGATTTTAGTCACTTGGGAGATCTCAAAATTAAATTAAGTCATTGATCCTCGATTAGAAGTTTTAAACATTGATTGAGTCATGATTTCACATGTCACATCCAGCTTACATATTAAAGTGTCAGTTTGATATTGAATTGTTAACTTGATGATTATTAAGTATGAAAGTAACAAACTTGGGGAATTTGTCCATCATGTTAAATGGGAAGAATTGAAAAGAAATAAAAAGAAAATACCTAGTTAAAAAAAACAGTTGTCGTTGAAAAGGGCTACCTATTAAAGATCTTTAAAAACGTTGACATAGGGTGAAAGCCATCGATAAAAAAATCAAAAGCTGGAGGAATAAAAGAGGGATCTAAAAGATGAACTGTAAAGCAAGTTTCAGTTTAGGTTTTGGTTGTCTTGAATGCTCTTTTAATTTTCAATGTTATCATATAAGTGACGAATTGAACCTTTGATTGTGATAAGTTTATACTTCATTATACACCCATGGAACTCAATGTCTGGAATTGTTCTAATTGGAGGATTAATGCTTTGAACTTGATTATGAAACTTACCGAGTGCTAAATTTTAATAGAAGGTAATGCACAACATTGATGTATTTTAGAATTCTATTATCTAGATTATTTTTTTAACCACTTGAGCTTATAAAAATTATCATATAGTTTTTGAAATATTTTTCACATACTTTGCTTGGGACTAATAAAATGTTGGTTGGGGATTGTGTTGAGGGTCAAATATTGCAAATTATCCCCCATTTATATCTTGGTTTTATGAACATGACAATGCTTAATGTTCTATTTTACTTATGTTTGTATTGCAAGGTGAATTTAAAAGCTTAGATTGAAAAGAGTGCTAAAAGCATGGATTTGATGCTCAAGAATCACCAAGGCAAGGGATAGATCTTAGGAGACCAAGCTGAAGAATTCATATGCCAAAGATCTAAGAAAACCAAATGAGGAATGAAGAGAATCAAATATTTGAAGTGAAGAAAATGAATCCTGAAAATGTCTTGAAAAAGCATATTCTGAAACTCTGGGTCATTTTGTGAAATTGCGCAGAGTGAAGTCTATTTTGGGAAACTGTGCAGAGTAAAGTCTATTTTAATAAACTGCGTAAATTTAAGGCAGTTTTTAGAGTTTTCCAACTATGTGCGAAAGTTGGAGTTCCACAACTATAAATAGGATCCCTTAGGATGTTCCTAGGCATCTTCTAGGGTTTAAGGAGTGGAGCAAAAGAGAGGAGAAGCCATTGCCAAGAGTTTTTCTTCTTCTTCCTTAGTTGTTTTCATACTTTTTTCTAGGGTTTTAAATCCAATCATGTATATGGTTAGCTAAACCTCTTAGATAAGGCTAAGAGGTGAAGCTTGTAGCATGATGAGATGTTTCTATTGCTTTAATTCATGTTTATGTTGAACTTCATGGATTCTAATTTGATATTTAAGGAACACTTTTAGTTTTTGATGGTTTATTGTGACTCGAATTACAGTAGATCTATAATAGCTTTGAATATTTTCTTTTCCTAATTTGAGATTGTGAAATTAGTAAGTCCTGTTGTTCACCATTGTCCCTTGGGCATGGTAGGGTGATGAAACCCTTCCTAATCTTTACAATTCTCCTGCTTTGAGATTATGAGATTGGTAAATCCTGTTGTTTGCCATTGTCTGCTAGGCATGGTTTGGTGATGGAATCCCTACCAATTATCATAGTTCTCCTTCATTAAGAATTAGGTCAGTAGAAGTTCAGATTTGGTTTTATTGATAATTTTCCAATTGAATAAGATAGGACTCCAATTTTAATTGTGTTACTTGAATCAAGCAAGAGGACTCCCTGATCACTACAAGTGGATCCTTGGCACCCTAGTTCCCACATTTGAATTTCTTAAGTTTCTAATTAAATCTCTCACAATTACTTCCTTTTATTTCAGATTTAGATTCACACTTTTTCTAGTTCTACTTCTAGTTGCTTTCAGAATACTCACGAGATTAGTCCCTGTGGATTCGACCTCGGTCTCACCGAGATTATTACTACATCGTGACCCTACACTTGGGATTGTGAACACATTTTTGCACAAGGATTTAGAAGAGCGGATCTACATGAAGCAATCAAAGGGCTACAAAGTAAAGAGGCAGAGAACAAAGTATGCAGGTCAATGAGGTCATTGTATGACCTGAAATAATTGCCTAGGTAGTGGTATAAAAAATTTGATTCTTTCATGTTGAGTTATAAATTTACAAGTGAATATGATCACTATGTCTATTACAAGAAACTCAATGATGAAAAGTTCATTATCTTAGTATTGTATGTTGATGATATATTAATCGTCAGTCATGACATGTCTAAAATCAATATACTAAAGACTCAGTTATTAGGGACATTTGAGATGAAAGATCCGAGGGCTGTAAAGAGAGTTCTTGGCATAGATATTCATAAAGACAGGAAGAAGAGCAGGCTTTGATTATCTCGGGCAGAATACCTTGAGAATGTGTTGATCAAGTATGGGATGGACAAGGCAAAGCCGGTGAGCATTCCCCACGTGGCTCACTTTAAGATTTTCTCAGAATAATGTCCTAAATCAAATGAGAAAAATGAGGTTATGTGTCGTGTGCCTTATTTGAATACTGTTGGCAGTTCAATGTATGTCATAGTCTGTACTAGACTGGATATTTTACAAGTAGTCGGTGTTGTGAGTAGATACATGTCAAACCCCAAGAAGAAACACTAAGAAGAGGTGAAATGGCTGCTTCGATACATTCAAGGTACAAAAGACTACATCTTAACTTTTGAGAAGATAGAAAAAAAAATTAGTAGGATATGTGGATTTAGACTACGTAAGCAGTGTGGATTCCAGAAAGTCAACTTCAGGTTACTCGTTTGTGCTAGCGAGTGGAGCAATCAGTTGGATGTCAAAGTTTTAGTCTATGGTGGCTCTTTTTACAACAGAAGTAGAGTATATGGCATTGACAAAAGCGTTTAATGAAGGTGTTTGCTTGAGAGGAATGATAAATCAGCTGAGGCTTCAGCAAGAGGCCATGCCGATTAATTATGATAGCGAGAGCACCATCAATTTGGCTAAAAAATCTATTTATCATTCACGTACTAAACACATTAATGTTCATCACCATTTTATTTGTAGGTGCTTGAGGAAGGAGGCGTAATTTTGGAGAAGATTCACAATAGCGTGGATCCTACGGACATGCTCACCAAGGTGTGGTTCCTACAGAGAAGTTCAAGTTTTGTGTGACTTCTCTAGGCTTGACGATGGCGTAAAAGAAGGATGAAGTGTGCACTAGAAGCGTTGATGGAGCTATGATGCAAGGGAGAGATAAGAGAAGATGACAAGAAGCTACACGTTTAATGATTGAAGATATAGTGGAGATTGTTGTACTTAATGTCTTAAATTGAGTCAGATACAGGGCATGTCGATGTCATCGACAGATTTTTCAATGACATCTTCGATGCCATTGAACAACGCTCGATCCCATCGAGATTTTTCATATTTTCTTATGTTGGTCGTTGGACTAACTAGGCACTTTCTCGATACCATCGATGAGTGTTCGATGACATCGAAGATCAGTTCGACGCCATCGAAGATGGCTCAATGCAATCAGAGAAAATCATATTTTCATGTTTTGCCTCTGGACAGTTTAGGTGTTAGTTCGATGTCATCGAAGGATAAGTTTTGATGACATCAAAGTGTGTTCGATGACATCGATTGATCGCGCAGATTTACACAGAGTTGCGATTTTGTAGAATTTGTTTCCGATTTTGCTTGAGATCCTTCTATAAGCTATATATATGGGTGTAAGCAGGATTGGGAAGCATTAATAGGGTTTCTAATTCGTTAAGGGGTTTCAAAGGGTGTAGAAAGGGCGAGATTCGAGATTGTTGGAATTAGGTAAGCTTTCTCTCTTTGTAATTTCTGCTTTCATAGTGATCATTTGTCACTTTGTGCTGTGGTTTTTTCCCATACAGGTTTTTCCACATTAAATCACCATGTTATCTTTGAGTTTGCATGGTGCAATTGGATTACTCTCCTATATTCATCTCTGTGTGCTTCCGCGGTCCCCCAACAATGTAAACAGACACTATTTCAACCCTGAGACCAGGGATAGATTGCCCATGTGGTTTGGGTGGGTGTGTGAGAGTGTGTAGTGTGGGTGGGTGTGTAAATAAATAAATAAAGCAAGCATATGTAACATTGTGAGATACATGCATCAATGATAAGGAGACTCTATTTCAACATTGAGACCACGGATAAGTGCCCATATACTGTAGGTGGGTGGGTGCTGGTGGAAAAGAAAAAATAAGCAAGCACACATAATATTTTGAGATACATGCATCAGATTCATTATTTATACAGGTTGGCCACACTATTTAAGATTATTTTCCTAAAAGTCAGGTCATTTCACACTTTGCCCTGTTTGATTGCCATTGAAAAGTGAGATCATTAAAAGTTATTATGTATTAGTGATTTTAAGGATTAAACATAAGCTTATAACCCATAAATAATATAAAATATGATCTCTAATACATAAATTATATACTTAAATGAAGTCGGATTGAGTCAAGTTGATGGAGCCAACTCAGTTTTCAACTAGTATGGACCAAATCCAGCTTTTTAAGTCTTAATAGAACCTGGAGATTGATATTAGAGCAATTATGCTATGCTCGAGTTTGAAGGCAAAAAATATATTTTGCATCCTCACCATACATATGATCGGATGAACATAAATCCGTACCTTTCAAATCGTCCACCCTGCTATGTTGATGATAGCCCGAACATCAATCAACCAAGAAATCCAAACCATCTGATCGATGGTATGCACACATCACTTTTACACAGGTCACATATGTGCCTCAGATCCAACCATCCGAATTTCACCCACCGATAGCGTGTCTAAAATGAGAATTGTCCAACTTCTCAAATCAATGAACAGACATTCATTAATTAGAGGATTGGATTTAGTCATTTAATTACACTCTTGAGGTCATATTCCATGCAGTGGGGTCCTATCATTTGATGCGTCTTATGGCAAAAGTTTTAATGCCACACGCATCAATTGATTCAATTCTGACAGGCTTGGTAACTATTCATAACTCATGTCATAGATGAACGCGGATTGCAACCTGCCCCCGCCTGGACATAATCCGTCTAGGCAGGACTATGTGGGGCCCACCTTGATGTATGGATTTTATCCAGGCCGTCCATCCATTTTTCCATATCCGTTTAAGGTGGGAACTCAATAAGGCAGATCCAAGTATCAAGTGGACCACACAGTGGGAATTGAGTTCTCACGGTTAAAAACTTCTTGGGAACTGAAGATGTTCTCGATCAAGCTGATATTTGTTATTTACCTTCATCCAGGTCCATATAATCTTATGAGCAGGTTGGATGGCCTTGCTCAGCACGTTATGGGTTTGAATGTTTTTGTCAGATGTGATGCATGTAGGTGTATCAGAACTAATGTTAGTTTGATTCCAACCGAACAACTTGAGCCTAAATGCCAATATAGGTAGATTCGATGACTGAAACGGTATGTGACCGAGATATGCATGTGTACATCAGTCGACATGCCTCAGTTGAACTTTTCTTATTTCTTTTTAAATTTTGATAGCTAAAGTTTTCTATATATATATATATATATATATATATTCAAACCTTGATTTAGTATTGACCAAATTGAACTTGAAAAAGAATTGTTGAGGCCCATCAATGTTACGTTCTTAAATTGTACATTGCCTGAAAGCCATAAGGCCAAATTTAGGGACTAAAAATACGTTGAGGGGTCATTTTGATGTACAGTTGATGGAATTTATAACATCTGACTTGAGTGGTGACAGGTTGGTCGATTTGTCCCCTCAGGATAAAATTGGAAGCTTGGGCCTTTCGACAGTGATTAGAGCATATCAGAAGAGGCTCTTTGATCTGGGCAGCAACAGCAGGGGTCATTTCTTGAGGATTTGTGAAGTATGAAGCAACTTCCCATTGGTTTTCTTACTATCAGCTGCAATCCATTTACCACTATTTTGAAACTCCTATTGGCACTTGATAAACTCATCTACTGTTGATTAATGGGGTAATTAGATTTTTCAAAAGCTCAATCATCCCTGATAATTCACTAAGACTACAATAGCCACCATTTCAAACTCAAGAAACCATGACTAATTAGGAATTGACTTGTACCTTTAAAATAAATAAAAAAAGGAATTGACTTGTAGTTACCATCTCTCGTCGTGAATCTAATTTTGAGTTTTTAAGACCAATTTTTCTTTTTGTTATTGCGTGGTCATCAACATCATCTTACATGTGATTATTGTGAACTTGCTGGTGGGTGGATTAGATCGCCCTTCCATCAGTCTGCCCTTGTCTAGCCTGAAGTAGTTCCATGAAATGGTGGGTCATTTTGTAGAGCAAAGATGGGATTTGATTTGATTTGATTTTATTTTTATTTTTTAAAGCTTTCTAGTTTCATATAATATTGAATCAGCAATAAAGGAGGTTTCTTTGCTTGATCAAGGAAGTCAGGCCATCTGCAAAACCTATGTTGTATGTTCATATTCATATTATGAGATTTACTATCAGTCACTCCATCTGTAACTCTTGGTTTTGGGAGTAGTGATATATTTTATACAATGATCTCTTCAAGAAAAAAACAAAATTATATCTTCCTTGAGCTTGTAATGCAGGGTTCTTTGGCATGTCTCATTGAAAAGTATCACTTGTGAGAACGGTTTTCTCCGTCTCAAATGTTTCATTCTTGGTGTGCCGGTATTTTTATTTCAATTTTTTCTTCTATTTTCATTATTATTTGTTCAACCTATTATAATTTATATCCATGTTTTGTGATGCTTGATTTTTTATTAATTTTTTTAAAAAAAATTATCAAGTGAAAGAAATACAAAAGAAAATTATTGCTCAAATTTTTTTAATGCAAGAAAATTACCAAAGATCTATAATTGTTGTAGTAAAGAGTGAAAATTACCGATGGCTTAAAGCCATCTCTAAATGTTACCCCATAGGGCTATTATCGTCACTTTTGTGACGGATATGGACCCTCCTTTTTTCAATGGTCAATCGTTATCTTAACGACACTTTTGGCACGACGGACCCTGTAACGGTCCAAAACCATCAAAAATTGCGATTTGTGATGATTTTTTTTCATTGTTTCGATGTAGTGTAACATGTGAAGTAATTCCAAGATGATACTCCTGATCCTGAACAGTCTCATACCTATTGGGGACCATGACCCACAAATGTATGCATAAAGACTATTTGCACACTTACAATCTCGAATATAGGAGAACAATTGGCATCAACATTTCCATAACAACAATTGTAATTATGATAATGAAGACTCAATTAAAATAAATATTCCCGATCCTTTTAAGACGAGCACCCATACCATAAATAATCAATTGTCCATATAAGGAATCGTCTAAGGTAGTGAACCGACCAAGATCAATTTAGGGACTTCGCACAACATCACATCAATGGGAACCCATGGCAGTGCACCGATCATGACAATTTTAGGGCATTAACATCACATCAATGGGAACCCATGACAGTACACTGATCATGACAATTTTAGAGCCTCAATCTCAATCTCAAATTCATTCTAAATCATGTAACAATAATCAAATAAATTCATTCATCAACATGTAACAAAAATCGAATAAATTTCTCCAACAACACGTAGGAGAATTAAATAAATACATGCTACAATATGTAACCACAATAAAATAGAATTGATTTACAACTTATATAAAAAATCAAATAAATTACATCTACAATATATGATAAATAATCAAGTTGAATCAATATACAACCAACATATATAAGGTTTTCAACCGGAAAGACCACCTACCAACACTCACAATATAAATATGGAGGATAATGATGTATGGATGGATTCTACGAGACTCAGTATAAATTTAACTTGACATGCCACAATTGGTCTCAATACAATAATAAACACTTGCTAGAATTTCTGCAAACTTAAGTAGTTCATATTAGAGGGTCATGTGCCATGATTTAATCTAACAGAGTCCTAGTGTCCTTGGTCCTTTGACTCAAAATAGCAAGACCAGTGGGTTGTCTCACTAACTCGACTCAGTGAGTCAACCTAGTCGGTTGACAAAGAAGGCAACGAAAGCACTAATGAAATAGGAGGGTTTCAAAGTGGTTACCTACGTTGTGGTGCACCTAGGGTTAGATGTAACTTAAAAGAAAGACTCATATTGACATCAGGGCCGACCAATGAGTTAACTCAGTTGAGTTCTCACTCTCTCTTTCCCACGCTCCATCTTCATCCTACTTTTCTGTTCTCTTTCTTTCTTCTTCTGTCCTTCTCTCTCATTTTCTTTTATTGGTTTGTTCTTCCTTTAGCATAACAGTGGCTAATAGTCGGATAGTGTCACCATGGTAGTGAATCAAGTTGGTCAGGTTCTTCCTCACGCTCAAATCTTCTTTCAAATTGTTGAAAGCTTCGGTTCCCTTTCTCACTGCGCGCTCTCTCTCTCTCTCTCTCTCTCTCTCTCTCTCTCTCTCTCTCTCTCTCTCTCTCTCTCTGAACAATCTCACAATGCACACTGGAGATTTAAAATAGCTTCTGGAGTTTTACTTACACAACGCGTTGAGATATTGGTGAGTTGGCTATTAGAACTTTCGAATTATACATAAGGCCTCAACTTCAAACCAAAAAATGGGAGGGCACCACATTGAGCAGAAGACGGTCCAAAAAGCGAAGGCTCACCCTTCAAAGTGTCGGGTGAGATAGGCGACAGGTAGCTTTCTTCCAAACCGATAGGATAGGTGGCGGGCCGGGCGTAGAAGTGAGTCGCTAAAAGCTTTCGGTAGCTTGCATAGTGTATGGTGATCATGTAAAGTATAGATAGGCCCCACATGTCGATATTAAATCCCAAACAGAGCTTTAATCAATGCAAACGGTGTTGAGTTCTTGTTGGCAAAGATAGAAAGCGTGTTGGAGCATCAAAAATAATAATAAGAAGTGAGAAGAGAAGAAAACATGAAAAAGATGAAAATTCATAGTTGTCTGTTGCGTGTCACGCAACAGGAGGTTGGAAGATTCATTGCGCGACACGCAATCAAAGTATGTGTGCAATGAAAATGCTCGTGCAATGGAACATTACGTTAGATCTGTTGTGCGGAGAGGAGGATTCACACATGCGGGAGGCTATAAATACCCCATCACCTTCTTCATTTGGATCGATCATAGTCCAGAAGAGCAGAAGAGAGAAGAATTATCGAGATTCGTTGAGGTACTCCGAAGAACTCGTTGCGTGGCGCGCAACAAGTTTCTCACGCAAGGCAATGGTCTACACAACCAGATGGCAATATTCATTTGTTGCCCGTGCAACAAGTCCATTGCATGGACAGTGAATTTCCAATGATAGATTGTCATTTTGAAGATGTTGAAGAAAGCTCAATTCACACTATAGAAATAAAGTTCTTCAAGTTCATGAAGTTGATTGGAACAATATCATTCCCGCACAATGACTCATATGAGTGGAAATCATATCATGATTTAGAATGCTGCTGAAATTGATATTCAACTCAATCCTTGCTTGTATTTCTGTACATATTTTATCTTAGAATCAAGGGATAAAAATGATTTAAATGAATTAAGAATAAATAAAATGTGATTATTGTTCTTTATATCTTTTCTTTGTTATAATTGAATAAGATAATCCCCAAATCAAATACCTTTCATTTCTTGTTGAAACAAAATGGCGACTTTGCTAGGGACTTTCTGTCTTACTCAATAATAACTTAGAATATAAATATAAATATATATATATATATATATATATAGAGAGAGAGAGAGAGAGAGAGAGAATTTCATAATAGTTTGGCGTCATACCGACGCCAAAATGACGACTCTCAATGGGAAAATCCTCCCCTTCATCTCCATGATAAGTTATCTAGACACTAATTAATATTATTTTGTATTGACAATCAGAAAGTTATGGTACAATGCATACGTTCAAGCTACAACTAATGACAACCGCTTCAAGCAAAATAGTTTTCTATTTCACTTCAACCGGATTCGTGGTGGAGTATGCTCGTAATCAATCTCTGGGTCTGAAGAATCAGCCAACCCCAAGAATGACATCACCGATCAGAAATAACATTTCTCGAGTTGTTGCGGAAGTGATATCTGTATCACCCCTCACACGAGATGAAGGAGACGAATGGATAATCATTTCTAGTTGAAGGTCGAAGATTCAGTCTCGTGCAGCTGTCAACCTAACTTCGTCACAAATGATCAGAGGTCCGGTGATAAGAAACGCAGCTAGAAAGAATCCTACACTTGCTCCTCCAGCACTTTATCCAGGGAGATCCCCCTACTCCCTAACGTCGCAAGATTTCCCAGCCTTGCTCGTCGCAAACGTCCGATGGACAAGTAAAGAAAAGGGTAAATCAAGTGTAGAAGATTCACCATCCTCTGTATCTCCGCAAGTGACGCCTCTACTAGTTACATCACAATCAGTCGAATCCTATGGAAACACAAGAGAACTTAATAAGAATTCTCACTTATCAAGCCCTAGCACTTCGATGCGCTCATATCCCACTTCACTGACAACTTCATCAGAGAGTGGAGAAGCCATTATATATATAACAGGAACAAGTCAGGGTCCACTACCAAATGTTGATGAGAAAATGGCCGAAATGGCACAAACTCAAAGGACTCTAATGGAAGAATATCAAAGTCTTCGAGAAACCTTGGCAACTCTCGCCCACAACGTAGCTCAAGTTGTGTCTCCACCAATGATGGCTGCGGTAAATGGAAATGAGCAATGGCCTGAAGGATCGTAACCTACGAGGATAGGATCACACAACTCTGCCCTTGCTGTGAGAACAATAACCCAAGAGGAAATTCTACAAGTAGTTAGAGAAATAGTCAGAGAACGTGAGCATACCGAGAGGTTTCGCTATAGAACGCTGTATCTGAGAGAAGTTGAGGACATACCATTTCCAGCTAATTTCAAACATCCTGACTTTCAAAAATTCAACGAGGATGGGTCTCCAGAAGAATACCTAATGCACTTCATTACCACACTGGGTAATTTCTCCACCACCTCACAATACTGCTTACGACTGTTTGGCTCTTCTTTAACAGGAAAAGCATTCCGATGGTATTCCAATTTGGCGCCAAGGTCAAAATGAACTTGGGAGTAGATGCAAGGTGCTTTTATATCAAACTTCTTCTCATCAGATCATGATGTTAGTATTACAGAAGTAGCTTCTATACGACAGAGGGAAAACGAACCTGTGGAGAAATTCATCGATTGGTGGAAAACTTTAGGAACCTCATGCAGACAATTACCCGAAGAAAAGGAACAGGTGAAGATGTGCCTAAATTCCATGGAAATGGGAATTGCGTTCAGACTCACAAGTGCCAACATAGGAATCTTTTGAGACCTCACTACAAAGGCACACGCACTGGAGCTAATGGCAAGGAAAATTCCAGCATTTCAAAATAGGACAGAAAGAAGAGGGCCAAACAGGTCAATGGTAAATGTTATTAATCGAGAGAAGAAAAGACACACCTTTCAAAATAAACGAAAAATTAGAAAAGAGAAAATTCATATCATTATAAAGGTCGTGAAAATGATAAACGACGTCGATTATATGATTCTCACAAAGGATATATCTTCAAAAAGGAAGATGTTTTGCCAATGATGGAGCAACTACTAACTGTTGTAACTATCAAGTTACCTCAACCCAAATATCCAGAGGAAGTCGAGATAACAAAAGAAAAGAATTATTGTTGTTATCATCGTTTCCTAAGGCATCTTATAGAACATTGCTTCACATTAAAAGATATATTGCAGAAAATGATAAAGCAAGGAAAGATAGTAATGAAAAAGGATGAAAAGCAAGAGAGAAAAGTAACTATAAACGTAGCGTCTACAAGGATCCGTCAAAGATATGGAAAGATAAAGAGAAAGCTGTTATGACATGAAAACTACCATTTGCCATATCTCCTACAGCAAGTTCCATTAGAAATATTCGCTATTATTATTCACAGCTTCCTAGGTCATCTACTGAAGAAATTGGTCCAGATGTCTTAACTTCTATCTGTCAAAGACAAGACGAACCAATCAAAGAACTCATCGATCGATGGAGGATACTGGGGGCATCATGCTCACAATTGGTGAAAGAAGAAGAACAAGTCAAGCTATGTATAGAATGCATAAAACCATATATTGCAATGGGTCTTATTAGTCCGAATATATAAACCTTTCAAGATCTGATTGTAAAAGCTTGCGATCTAGAAAAGCTCAGTGGGAAAGAGTTCAATTTTTATACGAACCGGTTGTTTTAATATTCCAAAAAGACTTCGACTGGTAATGTCAAGGAAGAAAGGGAAATGAAGAACTATCAATTTGAACAAAGAAACTCTAATAAAAGAAATATGAGCAATTTTACAGTGGAGAAAGTAAAGAAAAGATTTGGACAATTCAATAACTATGAAAAATATATATTTAAAGAAAATGATGTACTTCTTATGATGAATCAATTATTGCCTACAGAGAAGATCAAACTACCATGGCCAAAACGTCCAAAGGAGATGAAGAAAATGAGAGAAAATGATTACTGTTATTATCATCGTCTTCTTGGACATCGAACTGAGAATTGCTTCGTCTTGAAGAAAATTTTATAAGAAATGATAGACAGTGGTGAAATTATCATAAGGAAAATGTATAATGTAAAAGAAAAAGTAATGGCACACAATCCCGATTAAAGTCAGTCATGATTATTTAGAAGAAAAGCCATATTCTATTATGGATGCGACTTTTCATATCTTTGTGATTAGAGTGTGGAGCTATAAGTATGCATGACAAGGCTCGCTTTATCAAGATATATCATCCCTAAAGTTCACTGCAATTTTGATTTTGAAGGTTATTAATATAGTACTTCACAATCAAAAGGAGGAAAGACAAGAAGAATGATGAAAAAGCCTCAAAAGACAATGCCATGTATTCTTCTCCATATATCAATGAATGAAAGGTAGATTCTCAAGCATATTAAGCGTATCAAATCTATCGCCGATTATCACCAAACGCTAATGATTATTGCCAAAATTAATAATATCGCCAATTATCGCCAAGCACTGATGATTATCGTCAAATTGAATTATCGCCATCGCTAATTGTTGCTGACCACTATTACAAAAGTCATTATCGTCAAACTGATATTATTGCCAAGTTGATACACTATTTTAAATGTAAATATTATCAAGAATACTATTATTAGCAATGAAAATATATCATTTGGCGATTTATCATCTATGGCAGCAGAATGCTTCGCACAAGACCTACTACAATCGATGATATATCAAATATTATGCGGGGAGCAATGAGAAGCTAGTGGCCCTAAAAAGCACGCGAAGGCCATCACATGCTTAAACCTATGCAAGCAACGGAGAGAGCCAGCGACGAAAATCCCTAAGTGGCCAAAAGTCCAGGATGACTAATCATGCGTAAGACTAAGCCTTTTGTATAGCTTCCGACAGCGTCACGGGGGACAGTGAAAGAAAATGTACTCCCTTGAATGGGTCCGACCTTGTAGACGAAAAAAAAGTGAGCTACAGTGTGTGCTCTTTGACTCATCCATAGATAGGCCAACCATGCGTAAGACCCCCCAGATTCCTGGCTTGATTTCAGTAGAAACTCATAGGGACAAGTCCTCTAAACGAGCTACCCCCTAATAGATGGACTGACGACCTTGAATTTGGTACCCTAAGGTAGCCCTGCGAGCCCCATGAGCTCTAGAGAGTTACTACGGTCAACCTTGCATGTAAAACCTACCAAGTTCATTACCCTGGTAGCTTCACTACGAACTCATAAGAGTTATAGAGACCACTTGCATAAGACCTGACTCTAACTACTCAAGAGTCTAAAAAACTGTGCCTGCTCCACTACTCAAGAGCTTAAACTGTGTGTGAATGTGTCCAGTCAAGTCAAGTCAAGTCAAGTCATTCCAATCAAAGTATGTTCAGTTAAAGGATATTAAGTCCACTACTCAAGAGCTTAAACTATGTGTAGCATCAAAATGCTACAAATACATATGTTTCATCCATTTTATCCAAGATATGCTCAAATATACAAATTGTCTGATATGATGAAATAAATCATGAAAATCTCAAATATTGATTAAACAAACATACAGAATGCATTTCTTTTTAATAAGGTCCAAATTATAGCAATATTAAATTTGTTCAAAATACTTACTACTTTCTATTCAAAAGTTAGTTCTTCAAGATCAACTATACGAATTACGGATCTTCAATTATAATTTTTTTATCCTTCCAAAGAGAAAGACGATGTATTCATGTTCCCTGCTTTTCTGATGATGAAGAAAGGTTATCTCGTAAAATTTGCAAAGGCGGAGGAAGATGAAATTGTGAAGAATCGTCATTTTGTTCTGAAAGATCTGAGAATTCAGATGCGTTCTTTGAATTCTTTAAAGGGACACCAAATGCTATCTATCCTTCAAGAGTATCAACAGGCTTCATTCCACAAATATTATCTTCTGAAGAAATCCTTATGCAAAGTTGGCCTGGAGAGGGGGCATGATTTATTTCTTCAAAGTAACTTATGCCTTGGTCTTTCTGGTAATCTCTTACGCGCGGTAAAGGGATCCATATGACATAATCTATTGGATAATAATTATGCACTAAACAGTACTTATGAGCCCACCAACGCATCTAACTATAAGAAACATGAACTGGATAATTATAGATATGAATTATGAAGCATGATCCAGTATGAATGTTCAAAAGCTGCCTCCATATTGAGGCCTAGTTATATGGCCCAATGCCATAACTTCTCATTACTTCTCATTGTTCTAATAAAAATATCACAAGTCTCTGGCACAGTTTGATCAAATCCAAATTGACAAGCAAATCTATTTGGATAATATGGTTCACGCCAGAATGTGTTACCTTCCCTCAATGGAAGAGTACTATATCTGATGGAGACAAGGAACGGACGTTCACCAAAAGAGATAGAATCATCATCAACAACTTTTATATCTTCAGGACAACTAATAAATGGAAATTGAAAGAAGTCGATAGAATCACTATTTTCTATTTTTTCGGTGACCCAACCATTTAATTTTTCGATCATCTTTCTCAGCTGATAATGCTGAAGTGGAATCCGCTGAGGATCTGAATAGGATCTTTCAGAATCAGCAAAGGTCTAAGGAAAATACAATCCTAGCCAGCCTATGAAGAAATGCTAAGGAGCACAAACTGGAAAAGATTCAGCAATTGAACCTCTAAAGCTGGAAATGATATCACCAAAAGCACGATATAATGAGCAAAGAACTAGTGGAGATAATGGATATTTTTGACCCTCCGCCATTGCACCTGTGACTACGAAGAAAGTCAGTTTGATGATTTCCACTTGTTTCAAACTTAGAAATATCACCAAGCTTAGCCAGTAAGTTAGAAAAGCGGCTAGTTCGCAAGAATATTCGGTGGTGCCCTTAATATTCTCGCGAATAATCCCGAGTTCTCGATGATTCTAGCTTGTAAAGCTATCAAGGTGAAGATATGGTTATCAAAACGAGATGATATGAATGTATATAAGATGAAGACTCTAAAAGAGAGTAGAAAAAAGAAGATATAATGTAGTTTTCGAGAGAAATGAGCCAACCAAACAAGGGAACTAATTTCGTCAAGCTGCGGAAAATTAGTCATTTCTCTGAAGAGTTCGAGAGTGATTTTCGGGATCTCAAATTTATTATCTCCTGCAGAAGTGGGAGTAAATTCTTCATTTGAAGGTATATATGCATCGAAGATATTGCCCATGATAGGAAGGCCTGCTATGCAAAGAAGGTCCCACAAGGTGATACTAATTTCTCCTAAAGGAAGGTGAAATGAATTGGTAATTGGAAACCAATGATTAAGGAAGCCTCTAAAGATAGTTGCATCTCCACAAAAATGTTCTGACGTATCTATGATCGTGTCAAAAAGGCCAATATGCTCCAGAACGGCAGCATGTTTCCGAGTAATGGCCTGAGCCTAAGCATTATAGAAATCGCGAGGAGATAAGAGACCCATCACCAAGAATCATTCTTTATTCCAGGATGATCTTTCAATAAAGAAGTATTGTTGAACGGTTTCAAAATAATGAGTACGAAAGGGATGTTGAGGATCATAACATGGGTGTAAAAATCGCATATTATGAATCCTGCTAACTCTTTGGTGGGATCCATTCTCTTCTAGAGATCCTTCTAAAATCCTTGATTCCATAATAACTTAGTTGTCAGTAGAAATAAGATTATTTCGGATCATTTGGTCAACTAGCTCGCAACGAAGAATGGACCAATGACGTTGCAGGTTTTGGGAATGATGATCATTTCATTCTTAGAACGATTGTAGAATTCTAAAGTTTTCTCATAAATCTCTACACAATTCCAAGAATTTTGAATGACTTGTCTGGCTCCTAGATGAGATGCATGATCTTCTTTCTTGAAGATGTAGCCCTGACATATTTCTAAGTTGTGTCAAGGAAGATAAGATGAAAGGATATCGGGAGGAATTTGGATATATATATATATATATATATATCAGGAAGATTTAGCAGAGTTTCGGTATTTAGAAAATTTTTGAAAAAACAGACAAGTCTGTTGCACGCAAAGTCTAGTCGCACTCAAAGTCTCGTTGCGCACTCATTTTTATTACATGGAAATGAATCTCAGTGCAAAATGAGGTCAGCTCTGAAGATTAAAATGGGCAAAATGGAGACAAGTGCTACTTATATAGTACCACGGACCCGAGTCCATTGCACGGACCCGATAGTGCAATGGCATGTTGTTGCACGCAAAGGAATAAATGGAATGGATATTTTTTTATCCTCCATTTTATAATATTGAAGAAAATATTCAAAATAAAGGATCAATGGGGCATCTGTTGGAGCATAAAAAATAATAATAAGTGAGAAGAGAAGAAAATATGAAAAAGATGAAAATTCATAATTGTCTATTATGAGTCGTGCAACATGAGTTTAGAAGATTCATTGTGTGACGCGCAATCAAAGTATGCATGCAATGAAAATGGCCACACAATGGAACATCGTGTTAGATCTGTTGTGCGGAGAGGAGGGTTCACATGTGCAGGAGGCTACAAATACCCCATCACCTTCTTCATTTGGATCGATCAAAGTAGTTCCAGAAGAGCAGAAGAGAGAAGAATTACCAAGATTCGTCAATGTACTCTGAAGAACCCATTGCGCGATGCGCAACAAATTTCTCACACAAGGCACTGGTCCTCACAACTAGATGGCAATATTCATTTGCTGCCCGCGCAATAAGTCCATTGCGCGGAAAGTGAATTTCCAATGATAGATCATCATTTTGAAGATGTTGAAGAAAGCTCAATTCACACTACAAAAATAAAGTTCTTCAAGTTCATGAAGTTGATTGGAACAATAACATTCCCGCACAATGACTCATATGAGTGGAAATCATATCATGATCTAGAATGCTGCTGAAATTGATATTCAACTCAATCCTTGCTTGCATTTATGTACATATTTTATCTTAGAATCAAGGGATAGAAAGGATGTAAATGAATTAAGAATTAAAAAAAAAAAAAAAATGTGATGATTGTTCTTCGTATATTTTCTTTGTTATAATTGAATAAGATAATCCCCAAATCAAATACCTTTCGTTTCTTGTCGAAACAAAGTGATCATGGTAAATTCAGGTTTGATACATGTTTCTTAAAACAAACAGTTGGAGAAAGTGTTGAGGATTTTATATTCTTAAATTACAGATTTATAATTATTAAAAAAAGAGAAGAAAGAAACCAAAAATATTAAGGATAAGCTAAAGCACGTGTGATCACACTATCCTTAAAGTGTTATTTGCCCCTTTCTCAAAGTAATTGAGTCTACTGACAGGTTACAAGAAAATAGCTTCTAGGATATGATGAGCATGGGTGTGGTTCTGTGTTTAGCAAACACAAAGAAACCACTAGTAGAACTTTGTAAACATAATTTGTTGGCATATGAAAACTTAAAGGAAAATTCCCAAGTCAGAAAGAAAGATAGAAAATGAAATTACTGGCTTGGACCACTACATTGGTCTAGTTCTTGTGGACTTGCTAGCTTAGGTTAGTATTGAACCTTACTGGCTTGATTAGAAAACACTTGGAGCTTTACTAGTTCATATGAGAGAGTGAGTCGAGTGATTTGTGATGTTGAAATGAACCAACCAAGCTCAATTTATATTGGCTTAGGTAGCTGGACGTTTTGGTTCAGGGTCACAACTTCAATTGACTGTTTCTGACTATTAATGAGAATCCAGTCATTATTTGGCAGTTTCTGACCATTTTTCATGTCGGAAAACCAACTACATACTACCCGTTTATACTCAGTGGCTAGCCGTTTATGACTATTGGGCTAGTGACATGCAACAATTTCTATATTTTCCAGTTTATTGTTGCATGATTAGTTACACCTGGCCTCTTAAATGGCTAGTTTTAGCCCCTATATAAGGTAGATAGGCTTCTCTCAGACCTCTTACCTACAATACTCTGAATCCATCCACCTAACCCATCTCTCTTAACCATTATCACACCACGACTCGCACTAATTTGCATAAGGTCACGAGGGAGCGACCTATCTGTGACATGATGTGCATGTGTGAAGTGGAAAGTACGCCACTAGCGCCTCTATAGCCACATTGCCTCTCATGCCCATGCCCTCGCACCGAGCTTGAGACCGTGACCATAATTATGCCCATGCCTGAGCCCATACGCATGCACGTGGATGCAAACATACCACTTTTTAGTCCCTTTATTGAACTCAATATAAAGATATATTTCATTGACTTCGTAGAAAATCTAAGTAGCTTTCCAACGATATATAATAAGCCTCGATTGGAGTTCGGACGACTGAACTCTTGGCATAATACCAAAATGTTTCTGAGGGCCTGTTGTGGCTACATGTTATGTCGGCCATATCCGGGATTCCAACGATCAGATTTAATTTATATTTTTCTTTACCTTACTTAAGTTAATTGATAATCATATGTACAATCTTTATGCTCAGATTCATAGTTTATAGAATTTAGAAAATTCTAGATCGAAAGATGCTTCTGTAAGGTAAATCTTGAATTGTTGTGTGTGGTCTAAATAGATCTAAGGCCCTATATAGTTGGAAACCTACACACACACACACACACACACACACACACACTAAATGATGTATTCTCAAACCATCTATTGGCTTGAATTTCCCAACAGAGAATCTGATCATAGAGATTTGATCAATACCTTTCATGTGCTACTTGATGTATATGTTATATATATGTTGTCCATAACATTCATCCTCTTATTGACTCACTTGGGAGTGGGACCACTTGTGATTTATGTGTTTTATTAGTTCATCCAATCTGGACACCCATGTGCACTTTTGTGTGTGTCTTATCTATGGTTTGCCATTAGATCTATTTCATTCCCTTTACACTTTCTATTTGTTGGAATTTTTCTAATTACCCAATTGTGTTGTATGTAGGCCTCTTTGACACCTTGTGGTGGGCCTCACACTCTGTAGTTAAGGGTTTGACTATGGGGGATGTTTAATCCAAATGTCTGTGAGCTGGTATGTCCTACCTTTTTGTCATGAATGATCTCCAAATGTTTGGAAAGTGGGCCCAAAGTTGTGACAAACCCCATTGCTGAGAACTGTATGATTATTTG
Organism: Magnolia sinica; assembly: GCF_029962835.1. Lineage (NCBI taxonomy): Eukaryota > Viridiplantae > Streptophyta > Magnoliopsida > Magnoliales > Magnoliaceae > Magnolia > Magnolia sinica. Next base: position 98,198,738 of record NC_080573.1, on the reverse strand, counting down.
TTATGTACAAACTTTGGTCCTCTGTAGTGGACCCCTCGCACAAGATATGTATGAGCCACCACTTGGAACCTTTAACCTATACCAATGAATAGAGAATAATATTTTACTTGGGTTAAATTAAACCCCACATGATCGGGGAGTGGGTCCCAAAATAGGGCTAGGCATGGTTGTGTAGAAAATTATGTGCAGAAAATTAAAATATTATTTTGGCCCTACACCAAACATTATGTGTGCACAACCAATTGGTCCAATCTTATATTTTTTTGAAGTCCATATATAGGAACACGAAGGGCACCTGACTTCATGTTGAAGGGTGGTCCCTCGTGTTCATGGTATGTACTCAAAATTGGGCCAAAAGTAATTCTGCACTGTGTTTCCTGCACATTTTTCTCCAAGTACCCATGTTGGGGCCATCATCGTAAATTGTATATAATACCTACTTCACTCCCGAAGGACGCACTCAAACTCGAGTCTACCGGATTTTACTATCTCAATTGGTTTTTCATAAGTTCACTAAAAATCTTTACAATGGTTTTCAATAGATTCACCACGAACCTACATGTACACCTCCACGTCGGTGGTGGTACTATGCCAAAACAGTGAAAAATGACACAAATGCTTGGTTTTACCATGGATCTAGTTCATCGTAAAAAAAAAAAGAAAAAAAAAAAAAGAAAGAAAGAAAAAGAAAAAGAAAGAAAAGAAAAAACACTTGGTTTAATGACGGATATGATTTGTCGACAGATTTTGCGACGGACATGCAAATATAAGAAAAAGTCTGTCGTTAAATCATGAAGTCCAGCTCAGGTAAATTTTAGGCGGTATTTTTTCAATGGACAAGAATCCATCATAAACTATTATTTTACGATGAATATACTCCATCATAAATTTTTTCAACGGATCATATCCATCAACAAAGATTTTTTGATGGATTTTGGTTTGTCGAAAAATTCCACTGAAAAACCAATTTCAACAGTTGGTGACAGATTATATGTTGCCTTTGCGACGGACCATGGTTCGTGACAAATCCTGGCTAATCTAACTTTCACCCCAAACCTCAAGCTTATAATTTTATTTTTTTTTAGAATTTGATGCAAAATTGTACTTTATTTTAAACCATGAAGTGATTTTAAATAGAATTTCAGTGATTTAATAGTATTTTTATTATTATATTTTTTGGTATCAATTGATAGAATGCATTGAAATTTTTTGTTGCTTTTTGTGTATAGTGATTTTTATTTATTGTTTTTTTATTTATAGTTTTTTTTTTTTTTGACATGAAAACCATATTTTAAATGCTTGGAAATATCACATGAAAAATCCCACCCTACATCGGGGCTCCCTTAAGTTGTAGATTTTTTTTTAAAAAAATTGGGATTTAAAAACAATTGAAATTTTGAAAATGGATTAGTTCAAAAAAAATTGAGATTAAAAATTTTGAGATTTTGACAAAAAAAAAAAAAAGCCTTTTTGAAAAAAATAATTGAGAAGTTATTTTTTTTAATGATTTTGAAAAATAAAGTCGGGAAGTTTAAAATTTTTGACAATGTTTAAGAAAATTACATTTTGAAAAAAAAATTGATTTAATAAAAATTGATATTTTGATTAAAAAAAAAAAAAGACATTTTGGAAAAAAATGAGAAGTTTGAATAAAGTCGATAAGTTTGAAAAGAAAAAATTGACATTTTGAAAAAGAAATTTGAGAAGTTGAAAAAAATTGTGATTTTGAAAAACAAAGTCCAAAAGTTTGAAAAAAAAATTACAATGTGTGAGAAAACTTGAAATTTTGGAAAGAAATGATATTTAAAAAACATTGAGATGTTGAAAATTTTTGACATTTAAAAAAAATGGCACTTTGAAAAAAAAAATGATAAGTGTGAAAGAGATTAGATATTGAAAAAAGTGAGATTTTTATTTTTTTTTTTTCGAGATTTTGCTCATTCTTTTTTTAAAATTTTGAGATTTTGTGTTTGGAAAAAAAAATAAAAAATGAAAAGTTTCATAAAAAAAAAAATATTGTGATTTTGAAAAAAGAATTGAGAAGTTTGAAAAAAATAATATGTTTAAAAAAAGAATTGAGATGTTTGAAAAAATAGAAATTTTGAAAAATATTTTGACAAAAAAATGACATCTTGAAAAAGAAAATTGAGAAGTTAAAAAAAATAATAATAATTTGGACAATGTTTTGGGAAAAATTGAGATTTGAAAAAAAAAATGATTTAAAGAAACACTGAAATTTTAACAAAAATTTGACAGCTTGAAGAAGAAAATTGAGAAGTTTAAAAATATTATGATTTTGAAAAAAAAAAAATTTTAAAATGGCATCTTGCAAAAATTGAAAAGTTTGAAAAAAAAAAAAGATTTGGAAAAAATGTGGGTTTTAATAAGAAATTGAGATTTTCTATTTTGAAAAAAATTGAAAAGTTAGATAAAAATGAGATTTTGAAAAAAAAAAAGAAGTTTGAAAACAATTGACATGTTGAAACATAAATGAAGATTTAAAAGAAATATGATTTTTTTTTAAAAAGAAATTTGAAATTTTGTATTTTGAAAAAAAGGTTAAGAAGTTTGAAAGAAATGAGAAGTTTGATAATAATAAAAAAAAAAATGATATTTTGAAAAAAAAAAAAAAAATTTGGAAGAAATTAAAATTTTCAAAAATTTTGAGTAGTTCAATAAAAAAATGAGATTTAAAAGTAAATTGGCGAGATTGAAAAAAATTGAGAAATTTGAAATGAGAGAACCAAATTTATTAGTGGACATTTATATGACGGTTGAATATGAAAAATTACACTCATTCAGTTAGTTGGATATTAGCTTGGTTGGAATTTATCAGTTGAAAAAAAAAATTGGGATTTTGGAGTAAATTACTAGTGACATCCACTAATTGAGCCTCCAAGTGTTTATGCATACATGCAAGTTCACGTGTACATAAAATGATGGCCCAAGTATAATGAAGTGTTATTTCAAGAATAACTTATAATGATGAGATTGATCAATTTCTATGATCAAGTTATCCTAAAGTTGATCTAAACAGTTAGATATGTTCAAAACGTTCTAATTAGGATATATAACAAAATAAAGTTCAATTTGACTTGAAACAAATCAGATCCGTCCAAAACACTATTTATATTGGCACAATCAGTTTGTATAGACCTAGACAGCTTTTTGACAATCTGATCAGTTCAGATTGAAGAGAATGATTTTCAATGTGCAGATTAAATTTCACTCAAATCTGACTGTTAGATCTTAGGATATGGGCTATTAAATTAGTGATCAATCTTGTCCAATATCTTTCTCACCTGAAACCAGCCAAATCGAACACGTGACAATTAGAATAGAATGACGGGATCAAATTTCTAAATTGGGCCAAAATTTTAGCTCAAAATTGAGCCGTAACTTGCTAATCTCATGAAAACCTATGAAATATATAGTGTTTGGACCCTAAACTCTAATCCAAGCTGTTGAAAAACCTTGAGATGAAGTTAGCAATGGTTTAAATTGGATAATGGGCATAAATACTCAATATTAGCCCGAAATATACCGAGCACGTGAAATGATCGTTTTAGCCTCAACTTTCATATGAATGCGTGAGAAGTTTTTGAGATATCATCTCATGTGATATGAGTACAAGAATTTAAACCATCCATGTGATGCAGCATCCTATAAAAAGTTTAGGGCTCCACTTTCACCTTGATTTAAAACTTTGGCAGGCCATGCCAAAAGGAAATTGTTTCCTTAATTTTTCCTCTATATGCCCAGGGAGTTTTGGATCAAGGTGAAATTCAGGCCTGGCAGATTTCACGGGGGTGCCGCATCACCTGGACCGTTAAGGTTTTGTGCCTAGGATACGTGTGCGAGGGTGCGCACGTGTGTAAACGTACTGACGAGACCATTGCTCGATTGTCTTTTTGACAATAGAGGGGTTTTTCCAAAACCCTCGCCGTGCATTTCCTTTCTCTCTCTCTCTCTCTTTCTCTCTCTCGTTTTTGTCGACAACCATCGGAAATCCCATGAAAATGGACAAGCTCCGCGTAGAAGCCTGATCGAGGACCAAACGCCCGGTTGCTTCAACGAACAGCTTCTGCTACGGTTTTCTGGGTTCGTTCCTCTCTCCCCTCTAGATTTTCGGTCATGATCCCGTTCTCCCGTTCCGTTACTCGTTCTCGGAACGGAATCGGTGGAGAATTCGTCCATCTGTTCCTCCATTTTGATGTTGTGAGGGACATTTGGAGTCATGACATGGTTCTGTCCGAGATGTCATTTGTGGCTGGAATGTGGGTCTGTTCCAGGAGAAGAAGCATTTTGTGGAAGATGATCCCCACTGCATTGTGGAGTTGGTGGCGACAGAAATAGGGGAATCTTTGAAAGTTGATCGAATGTCACAACAAGAAGGGTATCAACCTTATGTTAACGGGATACTTTATGTCTATAATTGAATTTCAGGGTTATTCCTCCGAGGAAATCGTGAAGGAATGGTATGGGAGAGTAGCTATGGAGTATCTCTAGTTGGGTGGATTCTCCTTCCAAACTATGGACTATGTGTAGTTTGTTGTTTGGTTGTTGTACCTTTTGATTTCTTGCGTGCACCAGCATGTTGGTCTCAAGGTAGTGATGACAGGGTTGCTTACTGGCATGCTTTTAATCCTGTACTTCTCTAATCTTTGATTCAATAAAAGCTCTCTCAATTCAAAAAAGTTGAAGAGGTAACCTAGGGGAAATGGGGGTTGGAGTCGTGAGAAACAACTGCAATGATATTAATATTATGTGTACATTCTCAAAACTGGTTGGCTCCAGAACTTCAAATAGCGCAGAATTCTTGGCATTTGAAATAGAGACTGAAATCTTCATTGACATCTTACATGTACGAGGATCAGTGATAGTTGAGGGTGGGTCACTAGTGCTGGTGCTTTGGTGTTAGGGAAATGTGATCTGCACTGGGAATTAGTTTTCATATCCAACTCCATAAGGTTCCAATCAAGCTCATTGGACATCTCTTTTCAGCATATTCATGGGGAAGCTAACTCTATGGTGGATACTTCAGAAGGGGCTCTTCTGTGTATCAGGTCTTCCTATCCATTATCTTAATGGATTCTTGTACTTCTTTCACCTTTGGGCTTGCTCAATAAAATTAATTTTGTTATCAATAAAAAAAGGAAGAAAAAGTTTCATTTGTGTTATATGGCATTTCATTTTAGGTTCAAACTCTTAAGAAACTTCATCTTCATGAACACATGTAGGTTGTATTTGGATATACCACCAAAATTACGGTTGTTAGACTTCACGGCTAACAACATAGTCTTGGCATTAGCGGCATCACATAAGTGGAACCCACATTAAGAGGTCATTAACTACTCTTTGTATTAGTTTTTTGTTTTGAAAGAACTCTTCTCTGTATTTGACTAGCTCTAATTGACCGGTGGGTCTCATAGGATCAATTGGATGGCCAGATATCATATGGTTAGACTTTGAGGCCCACGACCCAACCAGATACCCTTTTCGGTCCACATACCAATTGAATACACACACACACACACACACACACACACACACGCACACACATACACACACTCGTATGGAAACTGGATGGCCTTTGTCCCTTTTTATACAAACTGTAAGGTATTTTTTTGAAGGTTCTCTACAACCATGCAGCATGTGTGTAAGCCATATGGTTGGTATTTAAGGCAGTTTAGAATAGTTGGACTCTTGTTAAGTTTCCTTATCTCATAGACAAAATAGGCAAGTTATGTTGTTCGGTAGGGCTAAAACCTTTGTTTCTTTTGTGGAGGGTAGGACTTCATGATTCAGCTATAAAGCTATACATATTGGTTTAATTATGAACAGATTATTATGAGATTTATATGCCTTTGTTTCCTATAAAGGGATTCAAAACCTTAGAAGAATGATTCTTCTAGAACTCTTTTGCTCAAATCCTTGTGGCCTCCTGTGAAGAAAATTCGCATATTTTTCCATGTTTATCGTTAGAGATTTGCTAAGCCCACACACATGTGCAATAAAGCTCATGCACACGCCAAACATGTACCAACATGGCATGATAGGTCCAAGATCCAATCCATCCATCGGAATGGCACTACTATATTGAAGATGTAGCCCAAGAATCAGTTACTCCATTGGTTACTCTGAAAAACTTGGCTGAAGATTTCTAACCTATCCACCTGTTTCCAATATTGCGTCCACATGCTGATTGGACCAGATTTTATTATTATTATTATTATTATTATTATTATTATTATTTTGTGAAAATATGTACAAGGTTAGACCAACCTTAATGGATGTGTTGGATGTTGCACACATGTGCCATGTTAGCACGTGTAGTGTGTACACGAGCTTTATTGCACAAATGTGTTCACTTAGGAAAGCTCTTTACAGTTAATTCTTATTTCATTGCTGATTATTGGATTGATGGAGACAGTAGAAAGAAAGTACAGAGAGAGAAAACTAGAGAATCTAAGGTAGTTGCAGTAAACATAATTGAGCCAGCAATTTTGAATCGCATTTCATTCATATGCACTTGAAAGGTTCCAAATCCAATTGAGCTAACAATTTTGAATCATATAGAGTTGATTAAATATGAACTTGGAAAGTTCCCAGTAAAGCTTCAGTAATAGTACTTACAAAATCAGTAAACCATTGAAAAGGTGCTTTGGCCATCCGGGCAGTCAACCAAGGAAATTATCTGGCTCAAAACCATATTTTAGACCCCACTTTGGTGGCTTTTATGTGAAGGGCACCATGCAAATTTATTTGTACCTCCTATAACCAAAGAGTTTAGCTCCATAATGGTTGCCGATTCTCCAGTTACCACACTCTCATCAACATAACTTAGCCCCATGCAACCGCACCATTGGCTAGAACCTTTGAATGAGGAAGAACTTTTTAAGATGTCACCTGGCTCAATCAGCAATGCATCTATCGCTCGTTCTTTAGTATGTCTTCCTCCTGGAAGCCAATATAGACCATCACTATAGCAGCAATCACCCATGAGAAGAAAAATGTTAAAACATGTTAGGCATATTTGCATGGCATGGAAATGGGTGTGGGATCCACGTCAGATACAGCTCGAACATACGGAACTTTTTATTGAAAATGATTAAAGAACTATTTAAAAATAAATGAAAAGGGGTAATTATTGTCAGCAGCCATTCCGACTGATGATACACCCATCCTTATTTGGGGGCATGGAAGACAAAAACCACATTGTGTTTGTTTCAGTTTTCCAACACTTCACCTCAAATTGTGGTTGAAATGGAAGGTTCTTATCCACTTGTAATTTGGGCGGAGCACATAGCTCATTTAGCTTCAAAAGTGGGAACAACAAAATGTAACCTTAGCAAGTCTTACATAATCATGTTTCCAGAAAAGGCATTCAAGTTTTGATTCTTATTTACCTGCCACTGTTTGATCTTCTATGCAGATTCTTGGGACCAGGTTTGCTATTATACTAACAAATCTTGGACAGCGGCGACAGGGTGATACCAGGTACATATCTCTTAGTATCCCATCACATTAGAGGAAGTAAATTAGCATATAATTGTACTGTACAGCTCTCCTTGACTCTGATTGTTTACTTTTCTATTTTTATTTTTATTTTTAATGAATAATCCAATTTCGACATTCTGTTTTCTAGTGGAATCTTTCTAATCAGTGTTTATGAATGCTTTCTTGCAGAACTAAGAAAATTTGGAAATATGCATACACGCTTGTGAATCCACAAATGTTTATCTATGCTATATATAATGAGAATTGTGGGTGCAAGAGTTTCCCCCAATGATCCAAATGGATAAGTAGCCTTGGAAACGAAGATATAAATAGAGGGTCTACAATAAGGCCCATGATTTGGACAGTTTGTATTGAGTTGCACATATGCCATATGTACATTGCCTATGGGTGGACCATCATTGGTCATGTTCTACCAATGGTAAGAATGCTTATGGTTGGTTGCATGCGTGGCACATGCCTTCCTCTAGTTTTTCTAATGCCTGGCCAATAAAATTGAACTTTCTAGAAAATACATAATTCCAAGGATTTAACTTTTGCATAGCAACCCAACCTGGCCCAAACTGTTATGACTCGTTGAAAGCAAGTTGTGGCAACCAAAATAGATCAAAATGGAGACTAAAATCCTCAAGGTCCAAAAATTCCAAAGAAATGCTCAAAACCAAGTTGTAATCATAGTTCTAAAACTTGATAACTCGAACTGGAACCAAGTCAACTTGATGAGATTTCAAGCTGAGGCACTAGGAAACTTGCCCATGGTGGTGACCGCCTCCCTATTCGGCATGCCTCATAGAGTTGGCCGTCCGACTCGGTCAACTCAATGTGACTCTGGGTGACTCAAGCTGAATCATCCGATAGACTGATTTTCTAAACAGACTGAAATGATATGAATCTTGCATTGATTCTTTCAAAAAAGGTGGAAATGGTTTGTCGCTTAGGTTATAGAAAGTTCCAAGTACTTGCTTCATTCAGAAATTGCTAATAGGTGGAGAATGAACATTCACATAGACGGCGTGAGTGTGTGGGTGTGTGTGTGTGTGTGTATTAAAAAGAAAAAAAGAAGAAAAAAAAAGAACATTCACATAACTTCTTACGTTTGGAGTGGGAATGCTCATGCCTATTATTTTCTGTCATCAAGAGTCCAGGTTCTAGACAATGATGAGATTGCCGTCTCTTTCAATTTTGCAGTTTTCTATCATTACACTTGTTAAATTTATATCCTCTTCATGTAAAATGATATTTCGATGCAATTGCACTTATTGCTTTTGTGTTCTTTGCAGGGAGATCCTACCTTTCATTTACCCAACATGTTATTAATTGGATGTTTCTCTAAATTTTTTTTTTATTTTTTATTTTTTTGTTATTTTCATCTTCAACAGGCTTATATTCAACAGTTAGTCTAGTATGCATTTTTTCTTGAAGCCATTTTCGAAATATTCACAATTGAATTTATTTGTGCATCCAAACACAGCCTACTGGGTTTATATTGTTGCTTAAAGCTTGATTTTGTTGCAGGTATTCCCTACAAACATAAGGGAAGTGCCGGAAGCTTGGTGACTATGGTCAGCTGCTGTCTGGTTTCATACACTCCCAACTTTTTCACAAGTTGGATATCATAGCGAGAGAAGTCATATGATGCTAGTATAGTTGTTAGTTATTGTGTGGTTTTATACACTTTCAACTTTGGGACAAGATTTTGTTATTATTTACTACTGGTTGTTTATTTTGTTGGCATGGGTGGTTTAGATTGTTCCAATGGACTGCCCAAATGAACAGCTCCTTGTGCTTCTGATACGCTTCTTACCTTGATGTTATGATTTTGATGTGTATAGATATTATTTGTTTTTATAACCCACGAATTTGAATGGTCATGCCGTCATATTATGATTTTAATGTGTATAGATATGCTATCAGGTGCAACGAATTTAAAAAACAACAAATGTGAACCTTTTTTAAAAAATAAAATAAAAACATTTTGCAGAAATTTTACCTAACTGCCCAAGTGAACAGCTACACGTGATTCAGATATGCTTGCTTGCCTTAATATTATGATTTTCATTATAAATATTTTACAAGTTTTTACTATCCATTTGAATGGTCATTTGTGCCTTCATATTATGATTTTAATGGGTGGATGTTGATTAGGTGCATCATATGAAATTTTAATGATGGACTAAATCTGTTGCTACTTTCAGAAGGTAAAGAGTAGCGATGGACCATATCCGTCGCAAAAGTTTAGAATGACCCATCCATCAATTGTGGATATGATCTATTGTTTTCTTTGATGGATCAGATCCGTCGTTTAGTATTTGCAATAGATTTGATGTAGCATGTGATGAATGAAGTCCATCGTAAATGTCGATTCGTTTTTTTGGTTATTTTGGCGTAGTGTGGTCCTACATAAGGGCTAACACGTATACAGTCGTGTCGGTGGCTACAATAGATATTTAAAAGGTTTTCTATAGGCTCACTAATAACCTATGCGGTCTTACACAAAAATTTACACGTACGCACCCATGTTAGTGGCTCCCTCGGTGACTTCAAGGGTTTTCTATAGGCTAATCAATTACCTTTGGTTAGCTGTACGCAATAACTAATCTATGTACACTCCCGACGAAGGCAATCCTACACAAGGACCTGTTTGAGTTTGGGTCGTAAACTTTGTACTTAATTGTACACAAGGAATGAGTATATGATAGACTCAAATATAAACTCTTATTAGTTAGATTAAGCCTTGTTGATGTGCCTTCTTAAGATACTTGATCAATGCTTCTCCGCACTTGAATCAACTTCTCTTTTGTTCAAACTTTAATATCGATCTTCTTCGGCTTCAAACGATTGATTACCTAAGTGATGTACTTATGAAGTGCAAAGGTAATGTGAAAGTTGGGTTGGTTGAATCTCGTACAACTAATGGCTTGGTTCCAATTTGGAGATTCACCTAGATGGGCATTCTAGAGAATAATAGACAAGAGTTTACTTATAAGGTTAGTTTCTAATTTCTAGAGAATGCAATATTTCATGTTCATCTTCAAATGGAATTTGGAATGTTCATTAGAGTGGTGAATCACAAAGAAGATGACATGGATGTCTTTGGAGTAGAGTCTAGGAGTAATGGGAAAGAGTAGGATACATTAGGGCTTTTAAATCACCACAAACTATCATTTGCAAAGATGTTCGAATGCTCCTTATATAAAAAATAGATTTGTAACAGATAAAAAATGGGCAGAAAATAGCTACTTTGATTGATCGAGCGATCTTTCATTTGATCAAAGTTTTACAAAAAATAAAATAAAATGTTTAGATTATTTTTTGGATAGTTTTGGCCATTCTCAATTGGACTTTCGATCGATCGACTGGACCCTTTGATCAATTGAATCAAATCGATGAACTACTGATTTGATTGAAAGTCTCTAGAATTCTTTTGATTGAGTTTTCTGGTTTTCAGTAAATCTGAACTTGTGTGAGCATAGCTTATATCATGTTCATTTTAAGAAAAAGACTTGGGATAATCAAACAAAGATTTTCTTATGGGAGAATGAATCATCTAGATGAAGGTTGTTTTGGAACTAAATGAGTCTAAGGCTAAAATTACCAAGGCACCTCAATTTACCTATTGTCTTCAAGCCTTGATGTTTTAAGTTTTCGAGTCTTTGGTCTTCAATATCTTCAAATGGAGGCTTAACTGACTCAAGACTTCCTAGAACATATCATTGACAAATCGAGGCACTAGCAATCTCCCCATTTATTAATTATGTAACAAAACTAAACTAGACCCTAAACAACTTAAAATATTGCATGTCAAATATTACAATGATTTACAAAATAAATATAAGATATAACATGTAGACACTTGCAATGCTCCCCCTAATTTCATCAAATCCTTGCAACAAAGTGAACTTTTAAAATGAATTCAACACATGTTTTGGTGGGATCTTGATTTCTCCCTCATTTTTTTTCAGTAAATGACAAAGAGACAATTCCATGGTTATACCAATAATCTCAAAATTATGAAAATTTCTATAAATCATAAATCTACCTATAAGCACATACTAATAAAGGAATATATAAAGGGTGCATATAAACATTAAACTCATGGAGTATACATAATGTGGTAATTCAAAAGATATACCTATCAAGCAACATGACCAAGATAGTTTAGCAAAATTAAAAATAAGAATGAATTAACTTAAAGATAAACTAATAAAAAAAAGATAAAGATGTTAAGATCATCATATTTACCTATAAGCGCACATAGAACATCTAAGGTCACCTATCTCTCTTCACAACTAACTAGGGTGTAAATTTCCTAAAACCCGGATTGTTTTCGCGAGAGAATTTCTTCATTGAATTTATCTCTTTTAGGTGAGATCTTATTTGGAGATCAATGTTTGGTAGGGGATTTACCTATGCGTTTCCTACCCTTCTTATTGCCCAACTAAGCATTTTCTTTATTTTCTTATTCAGAAGAGTAACTTACTTAATCAACTCTCTCATATGATTGTTCATTTTGAGAAGGGTTAGAACTTCTTCTTCCTTCCCGGTGACCATTTAGGATGACTCCTTTATTGGTGTGCCGATTTCTCAGTCATGAATGATATATTTACCTATTCGGTTTAGGACTGAGGTGGATTGTGGCCTTTTAGAAATGAGGCATCCAAACTTTAAGTTGCTCACATCTCCACAATTATGACACACAAGAGAGGCTCTCGATCTACTTCTAGAAGTGTTAAGACTCAAATATTGCATATTTAACCCTTCAATTACATTAGTTTTCCTGACATTTAATTGATAATTTGATTTAATTATATACATTTTTGTCATGCGAGGTGATTCGGAAGCTTATGATAAATATGCGCTTAAAATGATGGATTTAGAACTCAAAAGAAGATAATGAAGAATTGAAGATTTAGAGGTCATTAATGAAGAATTCACATGCCAAAAGATCCAAAGAAACTAAGTGAGAAATAAAGAGAATCGAAGATTTGAAGTGAAGAAAAGAAATCCTGAAAATTGTCCTAAAAAAAGATATTCTGAAAATCCGGAACTAGAAAAACATAATTCTGAAATAGTTCTAAAACAGACTTCAATGGCTTTGAAGGTGCAATCGAAGCAAGTTGGATGTAATCGAGAATTTCAGGATATCTCAAGTTAATCTCACTGGACAGTTTTGGACAATTTTTCAATAGCATCGAAGGTGCAATCGAAGGCGTTACATGGAGCTTATGTGGAGTGTGTAAATTTGAGGCGGTTTGTGGAATTTTCCAACTCGGTGCAAAAGTTGGAATTCCACAACTATAAATAGGAGTCCCTATGATATTCCAAATCATCTTCTAAGGGTTTGGAAAGGGAGAGGATGCCTATGTGTGGCGCCAGCAACGTTCTTCTACTTTGATTTCCTCACCGGTTTTAGTTGATTCTTTTTTTTGTTTTTTATTCTAGAATGTTAGTCTTTTCATGCTAATTTCTTACCTAAGGCTAAGGGATGAAACCTATAATTTATTTTGATGTTCATCTTGCTTTGATTCAAGTTTATGTTGAACTTCCACTGATTTCTAATTTAATTTAAGGAATATTTCCAAATTTCTATGATTTATTGTGACTTTAATTACAGTAGATTCTGTGGAGGCTTTTGATTTATTCTTAATCTATTTGGAGTTGTGGAGATTTACCATTTGGTAAATCCTGTTGTTCACCATTGTTTCCTGGGCATAGTAGGATGATGGAATCCCTTCCAATCATTGCAATAGATCTTCATGTGTGAACTACTCTAACAAAACTCTAGATTTTTTTTTAATAGCTCCATCATCTGATTGGATAGAATAAGACTTTGATTCTAATCGAGTTATTGTTGAATCAAGTAAATTAATATTGAGATTGCCTTAGGTGGATTCCTATATCCTTAGTATTTTATCTTTATTATTTCAAAATCTTTTTCTATATCGCTTGATTAAAAACTAAGACAAATCAAATTAGATTTAGATTAGTTTTAGACCGTGCTCCCCATTCCCTGTGGATTTGACCTCGTTCTCACCGAGTTATTACTACATTGTGACCCTACACTTGGGGTTGTGAACAAGAAGCAGACAAGTCATTTGTGATCACTGAAGGGGTAGATGTTATATGAGTTTTCTTATTATGGTCAAAACTTCTCATATACCTAGAAGGTTTACCCATACCTAAAGATTTTCTACTTGGTCCTTTTGGGCAACCTTAGCATTGGCAAGATAAGTTCAAGTTTGGTAACTTTCAATCTTAGCTCTTGCTTTTCAAATTTAATTGTATCAAATTCAAATTCAAGACCAGTGTATCTCCCTATAGTCTTCTCAAGGTCAGACTTGAGATTTTCTTGTATTTGAATCAGAGAGAGATTTCTAGTTTTGGTTGCTCAAGTTGGTCAACCAATTGAATCTTCCCGGCCTTTATTAAACCTAACTTTTTAATGAATTTCAAGCTTCTAGTGCAAAGTAGGTTGTGGGTTTTTTGCAATTAGATATGTCCTTCATCTTCTTCTTCTTCATGAAATGATGTCTCTTCTTCTTCTTCCGAGGTGTCATAGTCAGAATCTCCTCCCAAGTTTTCAGGGAGAGAGGTAGTGATGGAGGCCATTAGAACTCTAAGAGATCCAAGGTCTTCATCACTGTGGGAATCATCACAATATGATTCAGACTTTTCAGAATCATCACATGTTGCCTTACCCTTTCCCTTTGATCTTGGCTTGCTAGTACATTTAGAGGCAAAATGATCATAATTCTCACAATTGTAACGTTTGTCATCTATCGGTTTTTTTTTGAAAGATTTACTATTCTCTTGGGTTCAACCAATTTATTGATCGAACCCAAGGGTTGACAACCCCAACTGCAGGGTTGTGATGTAGTAATAACTCGTGAGATTAATGTCGAATCCTCAAGGAATGGGGAACACGGCCTAGAACTAGTCTAACAGTAAAGGTCTGTTTGGGTTTTCAATCTAGTGACTAGAAAAATAGTTTTAAAACAAATAAATAAAAGATTAAGGATCCAGGAATCCACTTGTAGTAATCACAATATCCAATTTGATGATTTAATATATAACTCAACTGGAATCGAAGTCATATCCTATCCAATCAAAAGATAATTTGGTCCATTTATTATAATACCAATAAGAATATGAATTTCGATTGGATGATTCTCTAATAAAGCACTCAGATCTCAATCACAAGGAATCAAAAGCGTATAAAGCACCATTAAGTAACAATAGATCAATCAATTATACAGATTGAATCCTTCTCTAATTCAGGCTAATCAATTCTTAAATCAAAGCATTTATTGTATTTGGAGGCGACAATAAATTCAAAAATAAATAACTCAAAGACTTCAAAGTAAATCTAAATCAAATCAATTCATTATCATAATTCAAACCATTGTTAATGAATCACATAAAGTAATTATTGTGATTGAACTAAAAGCTTCATTCCTTAGCCATAGCTAAGAAATTATCCTAACATGGCTAATATCTTAGAGAGAAAATAAAAGAAAAACTAAAAAGATAAACTAGATTTGAGGGATCGAAGAAGGACGACTTTATGAAAGCTTCGTCATTCCTAGGTCTTTCTCCCATGTCCTAATTCGTGCTTTGGAAAGCTTAGAACACCCCTTTAAATAGGAAAAATCGTACCGATTTAGAACCAACTTCAATTTTAGGCACTTATGCTACGCTTCGGTTGCACCGACGACAACCTTCGGTCACAACAAAGTCACACCGAGTGCAGTTAAAGATTCCTTTGACTGCAGCCAAATTTCATAAAAATCTATCCAAAGTCTCTATCTCTCTTTAGGTCGCACTGAACTCTCTTTCGGTTAGACCGAACATGGCTTCGGTTGCACCTAAGTGTCGAGCCAAATTAACTCTGAAAATCATCGTTTCTTGCCGGACTGTTCCGTGCACATTCGGCCGGACCGAACCAAACTTAGGTAGGACCGAACAGTCTATTATTCATGTTATCGCACTTTATAAATTTTCAGGTCTTTTCATTATCATTTGTCTTTAAGTTTCTTGGATCTTTGGCATGTGAAATCTTCAATAACATTCTCCAAATCTCCAATTCTTCAGTTATCATTCTTTTAAGCTTTAAATTCTCCTTTCAAGTGCGTATTCATCTTTAGATCCAAAATCTCATCACATTATATCAAATTAACAAAGCTAATGTAATTGAAAAGATAAAAATGTAATATTTAGGCGTCGTCACACCCCCAATACGCATCTTTAGATCCAAAATCTCATTGCATTATATCAAATGAACAAAGCTAATGTAATTGAGAAGATAAAAATGCAATATTTAGGCGGCGTCACACCCCCAACCAACGTTTTATTAGTCCTGAGCAAAACATGCGAAAGATATTTAGAAACCAAACAAATAAATTTCTTATAACTAAAACAATTCTAAAAACAATTTAGATGATAGAAATCTAAAATTCTTTAACGGAAAGCATAACTTCCACCTAAACTCTAGCACTTGGTAAACATCCTAATCAAGTTCAAAACATTAATCCTATAATTGAAAAATTCTATACATTGAGTTCCATAAGTGCATAATGAAATCTAAACTTATCACAACCAAAAGTTCAACTCTCTACTTTCATGATAACGTTGATAATCAAAAGAGTATTTAGCATAACCAAAACTCTTTTCATTTTTCCATCGACGACTTTCACATTATTTTCAATTTTTTATTTCTTTTCATTTTTTTTTCCATAATAGTCATTCATGGAACGTTAATAGGTAGCCCCTTTTTCACGACAATTATATTTTTAAAGTTGGGCATTACTTTTTCTTCTTTTTTAAATTCTTTTAGTGAACATTATGGACAATTTTTTTAGGCTTGATTCTTATCATTCTCAATAATCATCAAGTTAACAATTCAATATCAAAATAAAAATTTAATGTATAAGCTAGATGTGACATGTGAATTACATGATTTAATCAATATTTAAACTTTCAAATCAAAGATTAAAAGAAATTCAAATTTAATTTTGAAATCTATCAAATAACTAAAATTCGTTCATCCAAAATCATCAATAATAGGTATCTTATCATTTTAATATCTGAATTATCTTCAAAATCACTTAAATTCACAAAAAATATTAAAAAATTAAAAAATGTTAGCTCAAAAATTTAAAAATTCAGCACAAATTCAAATAATTTTCAAAGGAAACCTACCCCCCAACCTAAATTCCACATTGTCTTCAATGTATAAACATATGCAATAAAAGCAACATTGAGAGCAATAAAAATAAAGAGAAGAAGATGAAAAGTACCTAAAAGGCGACTAAAAGATAAGCTATCGCAAACTTCCTACCAATTAGTGTTTCAACAACTAAACTAAACTAATACTAGGAAAGCAATAAATTCCTAATATAATAAAGCAAGGGAAAAACTTTTCATTCTGGATAGATAGGTTCCTCCTTTGGCCAGTATCTTGATAAATTTCTCGAGGGGTTTCTCAACATAATCATCCAAAAGTCCATTGTACCGTAGGCCGGGATATCTTGAAGCATTAATGTCCAAAAAATTTATAAACCTCAGCATAAAATCTTCTTTTGTTGCTCTGAGGTATCTATCTTTTATAAAGTTCACATTTGGTAGAAAAATTGTTAATGTTAGTGCACCACATTGAATCAAAAACTACAATCAATTAAAATTCAGAAAAAACTCTTTAAGAAGTTTATTCTCCATTTAATCTGAAGTTTTAGACTTCGGTTATAATTCCTACTCCACCTTTGATGATAAACATGTCAGATTGGTGGAAGGAGGTTTTTCAAAATAATGATTCTCCCGGTTAGTGTCAACTACGGAGGTATTGCTTTGCAAGGCATTCACTACTTTCTTTACCATATTATCATTAGAATCCTCAAAGTGTGCCAAGCAAACTTTTATAGAGTTGGGACATCTAGTAAAAATGGGCTCGCTTTCCACAATGGAATCAAACATGTCATATTGGTGTATTATATCAACATTACCATGTTTGAAAATTTTCTTGTGTCCCCTTATCATTAACTAGAAACTTAGATGAAATCAACCTTTGGAGAAACTAAACCATAAGCTCTGTGCTCAACAAGCGAGTTGAGATCACTCTCCTTGCATTGTATTACTGGATTGGGCTGAGGTTGGGCTAGATAAGTTTCTTCCTCATTAATGAGGCATGATTGAATTCTTTGAATGGAGGATGCAAACATATCTAATGATATTCTGATGTCATGGAATGTTTGTATGATGTTTTGATTTACTTGCTCTTGAGCATCCATGAATCTCTAAACCGGATCTTCTTAGGTTGTTTCTAGTTGGATCTCATAAGTAGGAGACCCAAGGGATAATCATTAGAATCCATGGTTGGTACACCTCTCCAATTTAAGCTCTGATGGTTCCACGACTCAAGATCATACGAGTCATAAGTGAGTGTACTCAATGGTTGATGATAAATGTTCTCACCCATATAATCACGCATTGTCTTCTTAACTAGTGGAACATCATATCCTGTTCGGCCCTCGATCGTGGCTCCAGTTACTTTATAAGACATAGGGTATTTCCTAACATAATGATCTAACAATCCTTCAACCAATATCTCATCTCTTAGAAGTTGATTAGAGTATTCTCGTATCCACTCCAACATGAACATGATGAAACCCTAATTTTGAATATAAACTTAAAAAAATCCTACAGAAAATAAAATCCTATAGCCATATGGAAAGCAAGTAGAGGGAATGAGGAGGGATGTAACCAGAAGAGAGGAACTAGACTGAAGATCCTACAAACAAAAATATGTAAACAATGTTAGTAATGTTAGAAGAAAAAAAAAACCCTAAAAACAAAATTATGAAAATTCTAAAAAAACGAAAACCTAGATTAGTTTTTGTTTTTTTGTTAGGAAATAGAAAGACCTAACCTAAAATAGAAACTAAACCTAGAAAACCTAAACCTAATTGTGTTCGCGCCACTCCCCGACAACGATGCCAAAAACTTGATCGAACCCAAGGGTTGACAACCCCAAGTGCAGGGCTGCGATGTAGTAGTAACTCAGTGAGACTGAGGCCGAATCCTCAGGGAATGGAGAACACGGCCTAGAACTAGTCTAACACTAAAGGTTTATTTGGATTTTTAATTCAGTGAATAGAAATAAGGTTTTAAAACAAATAAATAAGAGAGTAAGGATCCATGAATCCACTCATATCAATCACAATATCCAATTCACTGATTCAATATATAACTCAATTGAAATCAAAGTCCTATCTTATCCAACCAAAAGATAATTCGGTTAAACCAATTATTAACACCAATAAGAATATAAATTTCGATTGAACGATTCCTTTATAAAGCACTCGGATCTCAATCGTAGAGAATCAAAAGTGTCTAAAGCACCCTTAAGTAACAAGAGATCAATCAATTATACATATTGAATTGTTCTCTATTTCAGGCTAATCAATTGTTAAATCAAAGCATACATTATACTCAGAGGCGACAATAAATCCAGAAATAAACAACTTAAAGTCTTCAAACTAAATCTAAATGAAATCAAGTTACAATCATCATTCAAACCATTGTTAATGAAATAAATTAATTAATTATTGTAATTGAATTGCAAGCTTCATCCCTTAGCATTAACTAAGAGATTGACCTAACATTGCTAACATCTTATAGAAAAAATAAAAGATAAACAAAAAAGATAAACTAGATTTGAGGGATTGAAGAAGAAGGACAAATCAGTGGAAGCTCTACCACCCTTAGGTCTTTCTCCCAAGCCCTAATTTGTGCTTTAGAAAGCTTAGAACACCCCTTTAAATAAGGAAAACTCACACTGACTTAGAGCCAACTTCAATTTTACGCACTTATGTTTTGCTTCAGTCGTACGGACAACAACCTTTGGTTGCACCGAAGTCGCAATGATTGCAGTCGAAGATTCCTTCGACTAGAGCTGAATTTCATAAAAATCTATTTGATGTCTCTGCCTCTCCTAGGTAATACCGAACTCTCCTTCGGTTAGAGCGAATATGGCTTCGATCACACCTAAGTGTCGAGCCGAATTAACTCTAAAAATCACTATTTCTTTCTGGACTGTTCTGTATACATTCAGTCAGACTGAACCAACCTTAGGTGGGACCGAACAGTTTGTTATTCCTATTATCATACTTTGTGATTTTTTTAGTATTTTTTCATACTTTGTCCTTTGTTTTCTTAGATCTTTGGCATGTGAAATTTTCAATAATATCCTCTAAATCTCTAAATCTTCAATGATCATTCTTTTAAGCTTTAAATTCTCCTTTTAAGCGTATATTCATTTTTAGATCCAAAATCTCCTCGCATGTAGAAAACATATATAATTATATTAGATTAATACTTAAATGTCAGTAAAGTTAATGTAATGGAGATGATAAATATGCAATATTTAGGCATTATCATTTACCTTTTTGTCATAACATTTTTCTCTATTCTTTTTGAAGAACCTCATAAATTCTTTAGTCATTAAGGTCACTTCTTACTCTTCATTTTCATCACCACAGTCATCTTTAGATATGTTTTCTTGTGCTTATGTGAAGGTTTTTAAGACATTGTATTTTTTCTTAGAGGGTGTTTCTCTAAAGTGTAGTTTAAATGTACGTAGGAACCTATACATTCTTCTACCTTCATGCTATTAATGTCACTACACTCTTCTATTGATGCTATTTTGTAGGTAAATCTATCTGGTAGGGACCTAAGAATTTTCCTACATATACAGACCTCCAGAACTTGTTCTCTTAAACTCCACATGGAATTTAGAATAAAACCTTCATTAGAGACTCATGCTCTTTCATTTTAATATTATCAAATTGTGTGGTTAAGAGATGAATCTTGGAATGCTTAACTGTGTTGGTTCCTTTGTGGGTGGTTTCTAAAGTATCTTATGCTTGTTTTATGATTTCATGTGTAAATTCTTTTAAATTCATTAGGAAAAATGGCACAATAAATAGCATTGATAGCTTTGGCATCATAGCCATATCTAGCTCTCTCATCAACACTCCATTTGGATTTCTCTTTGGGAGTGGTGATGGTGACACCATCAATCACGGTTTGCTCCATCAGCATATGCCAACCTTGGTTTATAATTTTCCAAACCAAATGGTTTAGGGATCTCAAAAATATCCCCATCCATGCCTTTCAATAGCCATAGTTGGATCCATCAGAGTATGGTGGTCGTTTAATGGAACTCTCCTCATTGTTAGACATCATTATAAGCACTTAACAGATCTTACTCTATACGGTTAAGTCCTTGAAGAGCAACCCACTCTGATACCAATTGAACTTACGTAAATTATCTAACAGGATACCACGCCACTTGGAAGCTTGCGAAGCTTAACATTATGTCTAAGTAGTCTTAGGGGGTGAATAGGACCACCTAAAATTATTTTCTCAAACAATTCATTTAAGTGAATCCAATATCATAAACTACAAAGGTACAACTATATGATCAAAGTAGTCTTAGGTGTGAGATATGAAATATCAATTGTGTGTGCTACAAATTAAGTGGCTAGCATACACTTTAATAATGCATCTATATGAATTACACTAATTCATTCACAAACAAGAATAAAAATGCATCTAAATAAGCAATCATAAACACAATGATGTATAGTAGTTTAGTTAAGTACCTACTTCATTCCAGAGGGATGCACTCAAACTCAAGTGTACTGGATTTCACTATCTCAATTAGTTTTCCATAGGTTCACCACAAACCTATATGTATCCACCTGTGTCAGTGGCAGTCCTACATATACACACTTGTGTCATGGACACGTATACACCCATGTTGGTGGCTGTTCTAAATAAGGACCTACACTTACACACGTGTGTTGGTAGACACGTATACACTCATGTCGGTGGCTCCCTTGAAGATTCAAGATTTTATGTAAGCTCACCAATAACCTATGCGCTCCTACACGTACGAAGCCGTGTTTGTGGCTCCCTTAGAGACTTCAAGGGTTTTTATAGGCTAACCAATAACATTCGATTAGTCCCACACAAGAACTAATTTACGTACACTCCCCCCAAAGGCGGTCCTAGACAAGGACATGTTTGAGTTTGGGTTGCAAACTCTATACTTAATCATACACAAGGTAGGAGTATATGATGGACTTAAATATAAAATTTCACTAGTTGTAGTTGGATTGAACCCCATTGATGTGCCTTCTTGAGATGCTTAATCAATCCACACTTGAATCATCTTCTTTTTTGTTCCTCTGAACTTTAATATGAATCTTCTTTAGCTTCAAACGATCGGCTACCTTGAAGATGTATGTATGAAGTACCAAGATAATGGGAGAGATGGGTTAGTTGAATCTCCTACAACAAATGGCTTAGTTGGTTCCAATTTGGGGATTTAGCTAGATTGGTATTCTAGAGAATGATAGATAAGGGTTTACCTATAAGGTCAGTGTTTAATCTCTAGAGAATGCGAGATACCATATTCATCTTCGAATGAAGCTTGGAATGCTCATTAGAGTGATAAATCACAAGGAAGATGACAATAATCTCTTTAGGATAGATCCTAGGAGTAATTGGAAGGAGTGTGATACACTAGAGCTTTTAAATCATCAAAAACCATCATTTGCAAAGAGGTACGGATGCCCATCATATAGAAAATAGATTTGCAATGGAAAAAAAATGGGTAGATAACAACTACTTCAATCGATCAAGCGATCCTTCAATTCAACCAAAGTTTCATAGAAATGTTCATATTATTCGCTAGATAGTTCCGGCTATTCTCGATTGGACCTTTGATCGATCGACCAGACCATTCGATTGATCGAATAGAATCGATGGATTGTCGATTCAATCAACTGTCTCAAGAATTCTATTGATTGAGTTTTCTAGTTTTTAGCAAATCTGAACCTCTATGAGCCTAGATTATCATGTTCATTTTACGACTAAGGCTTGGGATGATCAAGTAAGGATTTTATTATGGGAGAATGTATCATCTAGAGGAAGGTTGTTTTGGAACTAAAGGGGGTCTAGGGCTAGAATCACCTAGGCACGCCAATTTACCTATTGTTTTCAAGCCTTGATGCTTTAAGTATTCAAGTATTCAATCTTTAGTGTCTTCCAATGGGGGCCTCAATTGATACAAGACTCCCTAGCGCACATCATTTACAAATCGAGGCACAAACAACAAACTTCACATTGGCTAACGAGAAGCCAGCACATGTTGGCATATTGGTGCAAAATATGGGAGTGAAATGTACTCACACCAAGAGAGATTGTCAGCACTTATCTCTCAACGACACGTAGCCTTTCAAGATGAGCCATACTCAAAGTCGTACACACGTCTACACCAAAAAGGTGGTCATCACTCGTAGGGCATCTGACTGACATATGCCACACATGTGTGACTTTTAGTGTATTAAAGAAGTTTCCAAAAGACCTACCGATGTTGGATTCTTTGTAGTCTAACATATGGCCTAGTCGTCTTGGATTAACCCAAAATGAAAATGTTTCCAAAGGGACGTCTGAGACTCTCTCAGAGGTAGCAAGGAATAAGAACAAATTATAGAAAGTTGTTAAAAAATAAAAGCAAATCACATATGATAGCATTGCACACTAAGGATTCCAAATCCTAATAGAATAAAACCGCTACATAATTGAAAGATTCATGTGTAAACTATAGGACTTACGCGCGGCACCGCACCGCTTCTTAGAAGCTTATAAAAGCAGTACTCGAAGAAGAGATCCAGGCCTTCGCTAACAACAATCAATCAATCCTTTTAACTCTACACTACTTATCCTTTTATCCATGACGATTATTAATTTTAGCTTCTTAACTTTGTCGCAACGCTTCTGTCCAGCCATGTTGCGGCAAATCCAGAGCCATTAGTTTAGCTTAGTTTCTCTACTATTCAACGCACCACTGCAGTACACACTTAGGAGTATGTTAAATATCCATGGCACCCATCATTGGATTTTCTCAATTATCGAGTTCTTGATACATCATCAATCACATCTTGTTGACTTTATGCCACGACCGTCTGGTAATCTCCACAACCGCTTTTGCTAGACAAGCTACAATTGAAACTCACACACCCCACACATATACACGCCTAGGTGCTCGAACCCATGACCGCATATTGAAACTCTTGTGAGTCTACCACTGAGCCATAGGGGCGCAGATGATTTAGTGCTCAGGTATGAAGTGTTGGGTCCTTTGGAATCTAAGCGCAACAGATGAACATATAATTCAACTTTCTCAAAGGATCCATTCCTAGGGAACCACTGAATGTAGTAACCTCAAATTTAACAAATATAAATAACTATATATAAGGTTCAAATCATACTTAGACATAATTGATGGTGTAGACAATCTCGACAAAGTAAATTTGCCAATAACGATCTCCTAAACCAAAGTCTCTTCTTGATCTTTCACAAATGAAGGGACACCTAAGAGAGAATGTATTTCTTTTGGTAGGGCTGAGAAAATAGAACAACTATCTACACAAGTAAACTACACATAAGGAAAATAAATAGGCTAAGGAGATTATGGAAATGAGATGATGAATCTCTCACATTTTCTCTCTTCTTTTCTCTCTTAAAGATAGGACATCCAGGGGGACATTTTATAAGACATGTGTTCCATTGGAACCTTTCGTGTGCCTATTTTAGACATCAGGGTCAATCACATTGTCAATTACCGATTTTGCCCTGAAATTTTGTGCCAGTTTTACCTGATGTTGAGTGTCATATATTGTATATTTACCCCTATTTATATCTTGGTTTTATCAACATGATAATGCTTAATGAGTACATTTTATACATGTTTGTATTGTGAGGTGAGTCTGAGAGCTTGGATTGAAAATAATGTTAAAAGCATGGATTTGATGCTCAAGAATCACCAAGACAAAGGATGGATCTTATGAGACCAAGAATGAAGAATTCACATGCCAAAGATCCAAGGAAACCAAGTATAAGTGATGAAGAAAAGACTGGAGAAGATAGCTTGATCCACATAAAGAAAACAGGACAGTTAGGTTTGACCGAAACCCAGTTCGGTTCGACTAGAATCGCACAAAACAGTCCAGCAACCAACGATGAAATTCAGGGCTAATTCGGTTCGACCAAAGGATAATTTAGTTCGATCGAAGGAAGGATTCGGTGTGACTAAAAGTGCACAAAAAGCTCCAGTGAAGAACGATGAATTTTAGAGTTAATTCGGTTCGACCGAGGATTAATTTGGTCCGACCGAAACCCAAGCTTGGTGTGACTGAAATCGATAGGATAGGACTTCGATTTTCAAATTGTGCTTCAATTATTTTATCTTTCAGCTAGATAGGATAAGACTTCGATTCTAGTTGTGTTTATTAAATCAAGTAAGGTAGCATCTTGATAGCTACAAATGGATCCTTGGCACTGTAGTTCCCTTTGATATTTGATACTTTATTCACAATTACTCTCAATTATTCCAGATTTATATTTAGATCTTCTTCTAGTTTTAGTTCTAATTATTTTCAGAATACGTACAAGTTTAGTCCCTGTGGATTCGACCTTGGTCTCACTGAGTTATTACTACATCGTGACCCTGCACTTGGGGTTGTGAACACCCGAGACCTCTATCGTAGAGACTGCATCGGTGCTGCGATCATAATGTCACATGGCACGTCCCTTTGCAATACTTAAATTTCGGCTTTACAATACTCAAATTTCGGATATGAAAGAAGATGATATCAAAGCATAACTCGGGAATACTTGTGGACGATTCTACATTTTTGTTATTGGCCATTAGAATCTTTAATCGTGTGTGGTTGTAAACTTAGAATCACTAAGATTCTTGTTTGAAAGGGCATAGAAATTTACCATTAGACTTCCTAGTTTGTGAATGTATTCTAAATTATCGCTCGTTGAGAACTTAAAAACTTCTAAATGTAGCACCTTGACAAGTGTGCTTTGCTTGGGGTTGGATTGTTAAGAAATTTTGAGGACAAAATTTTCTTTTAAGAGGGAAAATATGAGACTCATGTTTAGTTGGAACTTTCCATATGCCTGTTTTTTACACCGGGATCAACTAGATTATCGATCACTAATCCCCCCCTGAAATTTTATGTCATTTTGATTCGAGACATCTACCATTGCGATCGCACCGGTGCTACGATTGCAACGCTGCACAACACGTTCCTTTATAATACCCAAATTTGGGGCAAGACACGTTTAATCTCTCTCCCCAGGGTGGAAGTCTCCTTTATATTAGGATTTATATATAAGTAGAGGTTGGGATTTCAGGTCGCAATCAGTATGGTGCTCTACCACCTTATGAACTTTGGTGTAACCTACTATAAAAGAATCCCATGAATCCGCCTCTCACATGTATATGCCTATGATTTAAATCCTTCCAATATCATGGCCATCCACCTATGATATAGATCCCACGTGGATCATGAAGTAGACCATCAGATCATCAAGTGTGATTAAAATAGTTTGAACTATTAGAACAAAACGTTTATAGTTGAAAACCTTTAAAAACTCAATTACAATTTTTTAAGTGTTGGGCCAAGTGGAAAAATCAGATGATGAGTCCTTGATTTAACAAATCTTTCCCTATACAAGTTCCATGGTAAAACTAATGGATTACCTATTGGCCTGTGCAAGAATTAATGAACCTTGATAGATATACCCAACATCACTAATTTTTAGTGGCCTTTAGAGAACATCACAAAGTGAGCCAAAGCTACCTAACCAAGATCTAAGACCCTCGCAAGTCCTTAGGTCTAAGGATTGATAAATTAATGTGAGCAGTCAGGTCCTTAATCTATGATCACACTCGAAGCTAATGTGCCCCTAAATTGTTGACTTAAACTTTGATCAACCAATGTGAGTGTCCAAGGATCCAAATCAAGATCCCATATCCATGGTTATATGGTAAAAAGGAACGACCAACGCTAAGTCAGTTTCTAATGATGACGACCTTCCATCCTGACGCAAGTCAGTCCCCTCATATAAGATGATCATACATACTAATGATTGATGTCCGCATGTGTCTTAAGCATCTGTGTTGGCCATGTCTCATCTAGGTACTGAGATTCATAGAACACAACTCTCCCTAGTCAGTGACCAACATATCCAATCTTAAGTTCTCAAAGACAAGGATGTACGAGGTACTCCTCACTCAACCCATTGAATGTAAGAACAATGTAACACAAGATATATTTAAGTTTATAACATACATTGAGGACTCATGATTATTAAGATCAATTGCTGAGATTGACTATATCACATGCACATGACCTGTAGATTAGGGCGCATATCATAGAACCGATGTCATATTACACGCTAAACTGATAATGTTAACATACGAGTGACATAATACAAATACAATGTTTAAAATTTTAACAGGAGAAGCACATCCATCCATAAGGGGTGGAAATTAACTAAGGTTGTTTAACATGAATGTCCTCTGATATCAAAGAAGAATCATTACTATGTCCATTTCCATTAACTAAGAATTTTTTTTTAAAGTCATATTATGCACGCACAATCCAACCAAGGGAATACTTGTGAGTAGATTAGGACCTATTGGTCCACATCCCTTGGTGTACCTTTGATTGGTATCATTTGAGTAATGCCTTATATTCAATCAATCAAAAGAAAATACAAGCAATTAACTCTCAATTTAAGGTAATAACCATCTCGAACATAGTGCCCACAATCAGATGAGATGAAAAACTTCGTTCCATAATTTACATGTACATGCAAAGCAAGTGTGGAAGCCATCTTAGAAACATTTATTCATCACACATCACCAAGTAATACGCCCAGAGCCGTTGCTCTTATCACTACTATCTAACATGGGTGGTATGTATTAAAAGAGTATGTGTTTGACAATATATCATGCCCATCTTGAATTCAATTGATAAGGCATTTAAGAGGCTACAATAATTACGAGTACTCTAATGCTTTTAGTAGAATTCTTGTGACTATTACACAATATCTTTCTTAGGTTATTGAAGGAATCCAATGCCATTTTCCTAACATGGAATACCTTATAGAGTGGAGATAAGGAGTATTAATCACATAACATGTCAAAGATGAATCACAAAAGAAACAAATAATCAAAGAGTAAAATTAATGAGGAAGAATTATATAAATCGAATGAATCATTAAATAATCATTTCATAAGAAAACGGTAATAATAAAAGATCCATAAAGCATAAATAATTAACCAAAATAGATCACCAGGGTTGAAGACCCAGTACCTAAGTCTTCCTTAAACTCTATTCTATTTTTATCCGAATTACCCTATGATGTTCCTCAGCTCGTAGCTAATGTATGCATGCCCTCTGCATCATTTTCAATCATGTTCTTTCTAACTTTATGTCTAAGTAAATTATTAACATTCTCAATCATGTTCTTTCTAACCTTATGTCCAAGTAAATTATTAATTTGTCAGATGAGATGATACATTATTTGGAATTCATGAAAAGTAAGAAGAGAGAAATTGCCCTCTTCTTCAGGAAGACTAAAGTTACGGGACGGTGACAAGACGGACTGCGTTTACTCAAATTTCAAATTGGTGGGCCACATTAGTGTATGTTCTTTTCCCAAGGCTTTTAAAGCTCTTAAATAGGCTAGGATCACACGAAAAAGGCCTGACAAGCATGTTACCCATTAATATGAAAGTTCGAAAACTTCGTTCACTCAACGCCAGTTCCCATCCTGCATGGAGGGATGAGCGGTGGAGCCATCTCTGTCATCTCTTCACCCCACATCTGAGTGGTTGATGTTTCAATCATGTTCCTCTGTCGAGTGGGCCCCACCATCATGTTTTAAAAATCACACCATTAGATAACCTTCCTCATTTTTCTATCCTGAATGTTTGACCAGTAAGCGATTTGTTTTACACCATTTACTTCAAAGGCCTCTGATGAGTTTACTACGTTAATCCCGATCTATGATTATTTTAGACCCTTTTTCATCCACGGTGGGGACAACAAGATGTACGGTCCGAAACGATATGTCATCCTGCCACGTGTGCTGTGGAGAGACAGCTCCATCATATTTCCAGTTCCACAGTATCAACAGCGCCATCTTCCTGTCTCGTTTATCTGAAGCCCATTTGACCATTTTTGTACGGTCAACAGCTTCTGTTTTTTTTCCTTTTCCTGGATGGAAGCACGGAAGCGTATCAATGGAGTTGGGGCCATAGGTAGTAAAAGAACATGAATGATGTGGGGACCATCCACAGATGCCAACACCTAAAAGCTTGATTCAGATAACGGGCCCATGAGAGTAAAAGTCATGACAATGTGTGCAGTTGGACACAATACCTACACACGTTCTTTTTCAGTGAATGCCGTCAGATCTTATAAATTAGAGTGCGGATCGTCTGTGTTGAAAGCATAGGTGAATTCTGAGTCTTCCCTTTTTATTGCTCCGCATCAGCGCCGATGATTAAGAAAAAATAAAAATACATACGGATTTCAACAAGGACATTTACGAGCATTGGTACAACGATTTTCTCTCACCGAAATTCCTGCATAACGAATCAACGGAATGTTTCAACGTGTGGAACTTCTGTGGCCCCGCCCTAATGTATGTTTTAGATCCACACTGTTCATCCATTTTCCCCTACCATTTAAGCACATGAGCCCAGAACAAGACAGGTGTAAAGCTAAAGCGGACCACAACTCACAAAGAAGTGGCGATTGAACGAAAACTATTGAAACCTTTGTAGGGCCCACCTTGATATTTATTTTCCATCTAACCTATTCATGACGTCATACAGACTTGGATGAAGGGAAAACATAAATATCATCTTGACGCGAGCCTTCTTAATCCTCGAGAAGTTTTCAACAGCAGATGTCAAATTCCCTTCGACGAAGGGGAAACATAAATATCATCTTGACGCGAGCCTTCTTAATCCTCGAGAAGTTTTCAACAGTAGATGTCAAATTCCCTTCGATGAAGGGAAAACGTAAACATCATCTTGATGCGAGCCTTCTGAGAAGTTTTGAAGAGTTGATGTCAAATTCCTGCTGTTTCATGTAGTCTGTTCCACTTGAGCTTTGGATCTGCCTCGTTTTTGGAACCATGCCTAGAATGATCTAGAAAAATGGATGGACGGTGTGGATATAACACATACATCATGGTGGGGACCACTGAAGTTCCACGCGTCCAAATTTCCTCTCCCTCGGCTGGGTACTGCCAACTCAATTTTAGGGCATCCGTTTTGGACGGGTTGGGGGGTGCCACCACCACTAGGCTACCTGGCTTTGTAGGCTGTATGTTTTCTATCCCTGCCGTCTATCTATTTTGGTAGTTCATTTAGCACGGGAGCCTAAAAATGAGGTAGATCTAAATGTCAGGTGGACCACACTAGCCAGAAACAGTGGTGATTGAACTCCCACCGTTAAAAGTGTCTTAGGGCCCACTGTAATGTTTATTTGCCATCCAATCTATTGATTAGGTCACATAACCCTGGATACGAAAGAAAAACACAAATGTCAGCTTGATACACAACTTCCGTAGTTGCCCGGAAGATTTCAACATTAAGAATTCAATCTCCTCAGCTTCACGTGGTGTGGTCTATTCGAACTTTTTGATCTACATCATTTTTTGGCTCGTGCACTATAGGAGCTGGAAAAAATTGGATGGACGGCAACACATACATCATGGTAAGTGCCACATAGCTTTGACACCCAGCTAGCTGGCTGGCGTTGGTTTTACCAGGTAAACCCTGTGGTGTAAGAACTACGTGGGAACCACTATGGTGTAAGGACTCTGTGGAACCAAACCACGGTGGCCCGTCGTGAAATGACCATGTGAGACCACAGTAGTGTATGTGTTTTATCCATGCACTCCATCCATTTTAAATTTGCCAATTCAATTTAGGGCATGATCCCAAAATGAAAGGATATCCAAAGCCCAAGTAGACCACACCACATAAATCAGTTGGTATTGAACACCAACTGTTGAAAACTTCTTAAGGCTGTAGAAGCCTTGGATCAAATTGATGTTTGTGTTTTGCCTTCGTCCAGGTCTTTATGACCTTATGAATAGGTTGGGTGCTAATAAACATCATGGTTGTGTGGACGCTAGAAGGAGCGAATTCCCGGAGGGTACGAGAGATCTACTCCCTTCTTTTCATTTTGTGCCTCGCTCAAGAGCTTTTGCCAAAGGGGGTGAAGGTGTTATATTTGACTAAAATCACCACTAAGCAATTATTACGATTCTATAGTATGTTAGAGCTCGTAGAAACACTTAAGATTGAGAACCCAAAGATTCTTAACCCTAAGATAACCCGTAAGTTTAAGTTTCAGAGATTCCAATTAAGGGACCGCGGTTACAAATAGGGAAGGTATTAGGCACCCAATCTACCCGTATAGATGTATAGTCTTTACTTCACAAGATCTGGCTAGTTTCTGAAGAATAAGGGATAGTTTTCGCGTGTTGTAAATGTAATGCGATGTAATGGTAGAGGTGTTTGATCGATCCGAATTTCTGATGGGTAGGATCTGACTATGTCGGCAAGCCGCAAAGTATACGTTCAAAACGATCACATATAAGGTGTATGTATGGGATGCTCGATGCTGTGCTTATGATAAAATGATAACCAACCGGCTAAGGTTTCTAGTGGACTTGCTGCGAGTATATCAGCAGGTCTTAAAGCATGCGCCTGCCAGTCAGATATGATGGAAAATAATGGAATGTAATGTATATGCTAAAACGATGACTAACTAGCTAAGGTTTCTGATGGGTAAGATCCGATAATATCGGCAAGCCACAGAGCATATGCTCGCCAGTCAGATATGTGAAAACGATGAAAAATGCACTATTATGCTAATATATATGAGGAGCAGAGGGTTAAAAAGGGAATGAATGTTGCACGATGCTGATGCATTGATTTGATGAAACTAATAAAGGCTTGAACAGTTAGATGAACAGTAGTGTCGCAAGGCTAGATTAAGTGGCGTAGATTTGAACTTGGGTGGCTCAAGATGCTTAAACTCTGGCTAGGCTAGGCTCTCTCTCTCTCTCTCTCTCTCTCTCTCTCTCTCTCTCTCTCTCTCTCTCTCTCGTACACACACACACACACACACACACACACTCTCACTCTCCTTGGTGGAGGGATGGCTAAGGATAAGAGATGTTTAGTGTGCGTGTTCTCTGATAAGAAGGGGAGAGAGGCAATTTATAGTCTCCCACCCAATTTTCTGGTAATTCTTGGTAATCATAGGGGAAAAATATGGTTGAATGGTTGGGATTGGAGATTGCCACATGCAATCATCTTGTGGGTTGAATGATATGGTAAAAGGGTAATTTTGAGTAAGGAGATGTGCATCGGAGTAAACGCACCTCAACCGCACACTTAAAGTTTGAAAAAGGAGAAACCCACATGCTTGAGGGATGCTGCCCGAAAGAGGAGGAGTGTTACATGGCCAGTGGCAACTTGGCTACCGCCTGTCCCCACTTGGACTCCCTACTTTGGCAGTCAGCATCCTCTAAGCGTGTGGAGGCTCTGCTATGAGGGTTGTTGCTTTAAGATTTTGGCTATTTCTCCAATTGGGCTTGGTTTTGGGCTTAAGTAGGTGAGTTGACTGGGTTGTGAGGTTGGGTAGGCCGACCAGGTGAGTTCACTCGCCGAGTTGACTCAAGGCTCTAAGGTTTTGAGTTCTTAGACTTTAGGGTTAAGCTGACCAGGTTGAGTGGGTTGAGTTTAGGGTTTAGGATGGGGATTCCTATGGTTTAGGCTCCTAGGGTTGGGGTTTATTATTAGGCCGACTAGGTTGAATTGGTTGAGTTTAGGATTTAGGACTAGAGTTCTTGGGGTTTTGACTTTTATAGTTAGGGTTTAGGATTGGGGTTCGGTTGTCCATCCATCTATTTAAACTTTATTAGCTTATCATCCTTAGATGAAGTGTCTACAGGTTGGCTATAGAAAGGTTTTTAACTGTGGACATCACTGTCCCACTATTTTTTGGAAGTGGTTTACTTGAGCTTTTGGCTTTATCTTGTTTTTTAGCTCATACACTAAAACGACCTTGCAAAATGGACGGACGATGTGGATATGACACATGTATGATGACGGATCTCAGAGAAGTTTGTCACGTCACCACATCCATTGCTACCTTAGATACTGTGAGAGACTGAAGCGGGGCACCAAATGTAAGAATACACATGTGAGCAAAGTCTAAATATTGATGTATTCTGATTATTTATTTTTCAAAAATTCATCTCACCTTATCCGATGTCATAACCGGTGACATGGACCAATAAGAGGAGCCGCTCAGGAATTTGTTATGCCTTCAGCACAGACTAGCTGTACTATAAATTAATTAATAAGAAAAACATAGATACTCCAATAGAGCGTGATGAGTGATACACAGGCACACAAAAATGATACAGGACCATCTGAATTATGTATCTTAATTTAGATTGATCATAAACCAAATATTATACTTGATGAACTAATAAGGCTGTCAACGGGCCAAGCCTTGGGTTAGCTTCAAACCAGATTTTGAAACTGTCCGAGCCAGGCTTATTTAAAATTTCAATGTTGCTAGGCCTGAGCTAGGCCCATTCACAACCCTATTAAATATAGGAGTAGTGGACATTTAGGGAAATTGACCGTACTAACCTTATGTACTGTCAAATTCCCTAAAGAGATACAACTATCCAAATATTCTGAGGGTGGCCCTCTGAAAACTTTTATAAAATGTAACAGATGAAAATGCACTTGTTCTTGAGATCAATAGTTATACGATTTTAGAGTGTGGAAGAAGTTACATTTTATTTCAATCCTGAGAATGTGATGTGGATGGAAGCCTTTATGAGCCTGGGAAAGGCCAAATGTTGCGTTTATTCACTTTTTACAGACCTTCTTCTTCTATCGTTTTCCTAAAAAAGTTAAAATCAAGGGACTAACTACCAGAGAGGGACGTTGTTTCTCCTTGTCATTTCTCTCATCTGAAAGTTTCTTCCACTACGAGGTTAGTATTTTATTCTAGGCATTTGCTAAGGTAAATGAAGATCAAAGTGGAGAAGGTGAGGGTTTTGGTTGTCACGTGAAGTGATCTTACTGTAGGGCACACCTTGATCAAACATTCATCATTGATAAATGAAAACCACAACTTCATGTTTTGATACCTTCCACCCTTTAAGAAAACAAACCTCGACCATTGACAGTGACAGCCACGACCCTTCATAGTTGACAACCACGACCCTTCATGTTATAAAACAACGACCCAGATGAAGGGTCGTGGTTCACATGCACATTGGATCATGGTTGTCATCCACAGCACAATGGGTGTCGTGGTTGATAACCATGATCTACTGTGGATGACAACCACGATCCATTGTACATGTGAACCACAACCCTTTATCTGGGTCATGGTTGTTAAACACAATGGGTCATGGTTCACAACTACGATCCAACATGGATGACAACCACGATCCATTGTGCATGTGAACCACGACCCTTCGTCTGGGTCGTGGTTGTCATGCACCCTAGGTCATGGTTCACAACTACGATCCAATGTGGATGACAACCGCGATCTATTGTTCATCATAACCATGACACACAAACCACGACCTATTGTCCATGACAACCATGACCCATTGTTCTTCACAACCATGACCCTTCGTACTGGCATCGATATATGGTCCTACCTCCCAAATATTCTAAGGGTAGCCTTCTGACAATTGTTATAAATTATTTCAGACGAAAATGCCCTTGTCCTTGGATTAGTAGTTGTACGATTTCAAAGTGCAGAAGAAGTTACCTGTTATTTCAATGCCGATAATGTGACTTGGATGGAAGCCTTTTTGAGCAATGGATCATGATTTCATCTAAAGTGGGTCGTGGTTGACAACCACGATCCAATGTGGATGACAACCATGATTCATTGTGCATGTGAACTACGACCCTTCGTCCGGGTCGTGGTTGTCATGTACAGTGGTTGGTGGTTCCCAACCACGATCCAATGTGGATGACAACTATGACGCATTGTCCATAATAACCATGACCCTTCCTATGGGTCATGGTCGTCATCCACATAGGGCCGTGGTTGTCAACCACGACCCATTATGGATGACAACCACGACCCATTGTTCATCATAACCACGACCCTTCGTCTAGCCACACAATTCGTTGCTCGCACAACTCCTCTGTAGTTAGTACATTTCTTCCTATTCTGAAACTCTGCCCATTTTTCCTTAAGTTCTGAATTTTCTTCTAGCCCTTAAATTCTTCCTTTATTTTCCAAAATCTAATATCTGATCTGGTAATCTTTATTTCACATATATGAAGCACTCAAAGGCTTCGTCTTCAAGAAGGAAGGGGTGTTCATCTTCTCCAGAGTCTAAACAAATTTTCCAATGTACTTGAGATTAAATAGAGATCAATGAAAAAGTCTTGGAGTTTCATAACCCCTCTGTAAATGAAACAACTGTCATTCCTATCAATTTGCAGCGTCATTGGTCAATTTTGCATAGCGAACCCTCTGATCAATGAAATGGTCTTGTTTCTGTAGATAATTGGATTATGATTGAGCCATGAATTTTAAAAGGACGTTTGAAAGAAGACAAATCTCGTCAGAAAGTTGCCATGGTCTATAAAATGTGATTTTTACGTCCTTGTTATAGTCCTCATCAGTTCTTTCCCACTCATTTCTTCGAGACTGCCCAACAATGCTTCTTCAACGAAAACTTTACTTGGAAAACGGATGGATTCCTGACAAAAGGTCTTTTATCAACTTGAGATTTCTATAGTGATTGGGCTCGTGCTATTGTTTAAAAACATACCGTCATACTGAAGCAGATCGGTCTTTTTAATGTAATCATAGCTACATCTAAACATTTCTTCGGGGATGCAGCTATTTTCAGGAGTTTTCTTAATCACTGGTCTCCAATTACTAATTCATTCCATCTTCCTCTGGGTGAGATCAGCATCATCTTATGGGACCTCTTTTGCATAGCGAGCCTTCCTATCATGGGTAATATCTTCGACGAATATATGCCCTCAAATGAAGAATTCGTTCTTACTTCTTCAGGAAGCACCATGTCTAAAGTTTTAGAAACTTTTCTTGAACTGTACAGAGAAATGGCTAATTTCCCATGGCCTGATGAAATTCATTCTCTTGACTGCTGGCTCATTTCTCTTAAAACATGTGGTATACTTCTTTTTCTTCTTCAAAATCTTCATCATATATATATATATTTTTTCATATCACCTGTCTAATAATTGCATCATTATCTTGACAGCTTTACAGGTCAGAATCATCAAGACTACTGAATATAGTTCTTCTTGCGAATTGGTTGCATTCTTGGCTTATTGGCTCAGCTTAGTGATATTTTCAAATTCAACAGAAGTGGAAATCATTAGTCTATCTCTTTTTGTGGTTGCGGGTGCAATGACAGAAGGTCAAAAATATTCATTAGCTCCTTCGGTCCTTTGCTCACTATATCGTGCTTTTGGAAGCATTGTTTCTAATTCTAAAAATTCATCTTCTGAGCCTCTTTAGTCTGCCCTCCTTGGCATTTCTTCGTAGGCCGGCTAGGAGTAGACTTTCCTTGGACTTTCGCTGATTCTGAAAGAGCCTATTTGAATCCTCACCGACTCCTTCTTCAACATTATCAATTAAGGAAAATGATTGAAAAATCAAACGGCTCGGTCACCAAGAAAATATAGAATAATGAGCCCATTGACTTCTTTCAATTTCCACTCACTAGCTTCCTAGAAGATACGAAAGTTATCGATAATGATTCCATTTCTTTTGATGAGCACTCATTTCTTATTTCTATTAGATCCAGTACTCTTCCACTGATAGAAGGTAATAAATTATGGCGAGAACCATATTATCCTAGTAGATTTGCTCGCCATTTTGGTTTCAATCAGATGGTACCAGAGACTTGTGACATTGTTACAAGGTTCGTGAGGAGTTATGACATCAGACCATATAAGGGCTTTGACATGGAGGCAACTTTAGAATAATAATATTGGATCTCGCTTCATAATTCCTGGCTATAACTATCCAGTCCATACTTCTTATTTCTAGATGCATTGGTGGGCTCATCAATGTTATTTGGTGTGCAATTATTATCCAATAGACTATGTCATACGTATTCTTCCGCTGCATGTAAGAAGTTATCAGAATGACCAAGGCATAGGTTACTTTGAAGAAGTGGATCGTGCCCACTATCCAGGTCAGCTTTGCATAAAGATTTCTCTGGAAGATAATACTTGTGAAGTGAAGCCTGCTGATACCCTTAAAGGGTGGATAACATTTGACGTTCCTTTAAGAGATTTAAAGAATACATCTGAATCATCAAGCCGTTCGGAAGAAAATGATAGCTCTTTGCGATATCATTCTCCTCCGCCTTTGAGAATTTTGCGATATAACATTCCTTCATCGTTAAGAAAACAAGAGACAGAAAGACCCCGTGGCTTTCTTCGAAAGGATAAATATATTATAATTGAAGACTAGTAGTCGATCCTGAAGATCGAACTTTTGAATAGAATACTGCAAACATTTTGAATATGCTTGATATTGTTGTAATTTGAACCTAATTTAAGAGAAAGTATAATATTTTGTATTTCTTGCAGTAATCTTTAATAATTCATTTCTATATAAGATAAATGAACACATGCATTTGTAGAGTTATGCACTAGTTCGAGACTTGTAGTCGTATTTCCTTTGGTGATTGGAACTGATTTTCAATTTAGTTTGCTTTAAAGGCATTATATGTGTCGTGATTGTCATGTTTTATGGGTCATGGTTGTAATGTTACATGGGTCATTATTGGCAATTGTTATGGGTCGTGATTGTCGTGCTATATGGGTTGTGGTTTTCATGTTACATGGGTCGTGGTTGTCAGTTCTTATGAGTCGTGGTTGACATGTTATAAGGGTTGTGGTTGTCATGTTATATGGGTCGTGCTTTTCAGGGCCATGTGCAATGCCCAACTCGTTGGGCCCCACACTGTTGCATCGTGGTTGTCATGTTATATGGGTCGTAGTTGTCGTGTTGCATGGATCGTGGTTGTCAGTTGTTATGGTTCGTGGTTGTCATATTATATGGGTCATGTTTGTCATGTTATATAGATCATGGTTGTCATTTTTTTAGATAAAATGCACTTTACACGAATGAGTCATGGTTTCATGTTATATGGATCGTGGCTGTCATCCACGATAGGCAACCCCCAATTTGTGGGGCCCACATTGATGCACGTGTATGATCCATCCCGCCCATCCCTCTTATCGTGTCAACTTAGGGCTAGGGCCCAAGTATCAACCTGATCTAGAGATAGAGTGGGCCACACAGAAGAAAAGAAATGGTGATTGGACTGAACAGATCACCTCGACTCCTATTAATTTTAAATAAACAAGTTATTCAATTACATCAACCCTACAACCACGACCCTTACTACACAACCATGACCCTTAACACATTACGACCATGACCCTTGCCATGCTACATGGGGTCATGGTTGTCTTGTTACACGGATCGTGGTTTTCATGTTATATGGGTCGTGGTTATAATGGGTCGAGGTTTTCCTGCGACATGGGTTGTGGTTCTCATGTTATATGCATCGTGGTTGTCATCCACATGGGCAAGCCCCAATTCGTGAGTCCTACACTAAAACATGTGTATAATCCATGCCGCCCATCCCTCTTGTCGTGTCAAGTTACGACTGGGGCCCAAGTATTAGCCTGATCCAGAGATAGAGCGGGCCACACAGAAGAAAAGAGATGGAGGTTATGCCACCTCATGTTGATACTTTCCAGGCCCACTGCGATGTCTGTTAGAAGTGGGCACCGCACAAGGCAGGACTTTTTGGCCCCACGACGAGCTGGCCGACAAGGTGGACGGAACGGATCACCTTGACTCCTATTATTTTTAAATAAATAAGTTATTCAATTACATCAACCCTACAACCATGACCCTTAACACCTTATAACCACGACCCTTGCCATGTCAGATGGGGTTGTGGTTGTCATGTTACATGGATCGTGGTTATCATGTTATATGAGTCGTGGTTATGATGGGTCGAGGTTTTCTTGCTACATGGGTCGTGGTTCTCACGTTATATGGATTGTGGTCGTCATCCACGATAGAATGAATCTTGGTTCACATCCAAAATGGATCAACAATGACCATTTGTGGATGACAATAACGATCCATTCATGGATCGTGTTTCACATGAAAAATGGATCGTGGTTGTCATCTAGAAATACAACCACGACCCATATAACATTACAACCACAATCCAAAGTCCATGACAACTATGACCCATGGGACAACTACGACCCATCTCATTCACCAAACCATTACAAATATTAATATGGAAAAACATTATAAACACAATTCCATTTAAAGAAAATATCATCAGCAATCCATTCAATAAATTTAACACCAATGTATTCAACATCCATTCAATAAATTTAGCACCAATCCATTCAACATTCAATACAAAATCAGTGTTTGACTCTTTTCATTAGTCTAGCTAATATCTGTTACTGTTTTTTCAAGAAAGCAGCATCAGATTCTTTTTTGTACTGTAGACAGTCGTATGCAATTGTCTTTCTGAATTTAGGGATTTTCTCCTACAAAAAAAGTTTGAAATAGTATTAACAACAAAAGACAAAGCAATCAAGATTTAATGTAGATGAATAAAATATATACTTACAGGTTGAAAATCAATTACATGCATGCTACTCAGGAAGTCTATGAATTTTAACATGAATACACTGCAATCTTCTCCGTTTGTTGCGTCGGTCTATCAGTTATCATCTTCACATTCC
Organism: Magnolia sinica; assembly: GCF_029962835.1. Classification (NCBI taxonomy): domain Eukaryota; kingdom Viridiplantae; phylum Streptophyta; class Magnoliopsida; order Magnoliales; family Magnoliaceae; genus Magnolia; species Magnolia sinica. Next base: position 98,159,434 of record NC_080573.1, on the reverse strand, counting down.
ATGGCTTCTCCCAAAACTTAACTCCACCATCAAGAATGTGAAATAACCACCTTAGACAGTCCGTTATCTGCCTGACGACCAACTCATTTTTCTCATTCCATTCAGTATTCATGTTGTCATACAAAATAACTTCTCTCTTCCTTGGATAAACAACACCCATGAACCAGTGTTGCTGTCTTGCATTCAGAGGGAGGTATATCTGTCAAGCACAACAAATAAGACAACAGTTAAACACATGCTTTTCTAAAATGAATAATATCATTTAATTCCAAGTACATGTGCAAGTAAGTAAGATTTTACTATGTCATATTTCCATAAAGCCTTTAGTCCACCTTCGGCTATAACTATAAGATTTTCATTCACTTTTTTTAGCTTCATTTGTTGTCAGTCCTTATGGTTCCCAGCTCCATAAGTACGCAACAAGTCAAGTTGAAACTCCGTGATTTGCTATTATGATATTAGAGAGTATTAGAAACATAAATAATTTATGATGCAATAAAGAAAACTATAGTCCTCAATTTCACATTATCGTAAATATTGACGAGACGAATGCGCAGTCCTGTCTATGTGGTGATCGGTTTTCTTGATGCTTTGATAAGTAGTTTATATATAGATTGATGACCTACGTAATGAGGAAAATGTGTCATATAATATTCATTCAAAGATATTAAATAAAGAAAGAGAAAGGATAGAAACTTACTTCAGAATCGACCCAAGAATTTAAGTCGTAGATGTTATTCAACCATTGATGTGCACTTGACTCCCTAACAAGTCTCAACTCGTTGTCTTCCGCATCGGTTAAAGCTCGATGTGGATACACATACCCCCGACGACTTTCCCTTATAAAAGAAGAAGATGGAGTCGTGTATGGAGAACACCTCCATTTTGAGGCCAATGCATTGTGTTGGGGCCTATGAACATCTGCAATCGGAGTCGCATCCAGCCCAGTTGCATCTCTCGTACCCATGGGTTGTCCTCTCCCTTCCTCACTCAATTGTGTCGGACCAATGGTGACCTGTAATAAAATCACATATTATCTATGTAATTCATAATATAATTTCTCGTTAAAAATTTAAACAATGCAATTTCACATACATTTTTTTATTGAAATTCTTCCCTTAGTTGCTTTATTTCTTGCCTGCATGAAGCATCGTCCTCCTTTAAATTCCTTATCTCTTCAGCTTGCATCGATGAGATGATGACCTATATTAAAATCACACATTGTTTATGTAGCTCATAATGTCCTGTTAAGATTAAAACAAGTGCAATTTCACATACATCTTTTGTATTAACTTCATCCTTTAACAGGTTCATCTCCTGCCTTAGCGAAGCATTGTCCTCCTTTAGTTGCTTCATTTTTTCTTTAAATTGCATCGAATGAATTTTGTTGTAACACGCCGCACCTCTAGTACATGGGTGTTACCATTTAAAACCTGAACTAGCATGATCATAAACTTAAACGCTAAACGATACCTAACTTCTAGGAAACCTAACACAGCAAACACACACACTAAGGATGAATCCCGATCATACGTAGATGCCACCAAGATACTAAATGCCAGACAATAGATGGACCTAAATTAGGATACTAGCCATCGGATCATAAAATGACCTTATATCATCTTTAACCCGAATCCAAAACATTAGTTCCTCCAAGGCTCGTCAATGAGGATTGATATCCTAAACTAATCATTTGATTGGGATACCAACCATTAGATTCCTCTAGGGTCAACTGAGGACCACTGAAGAACAGACCTGAGAATGATTTGACCATCAGATTAACGAAAGATCACTTGTAAAACTCTGAATCAAGTTATGGGCCCCATCTGGACCTTAGAATAGGCTGACCTTCGACCTACGTCTCTGAGTTGGGACCGCATAGAAAATGGATGGTGTAGATTTTCCCCTTAGACATCACAATGGGGTCCACACAAAGTGCACGTGCACCTCACATGGTTGTGCACGACATGCATTGGATCGCCAGGGCGGTCAATGCATAGATGACCCGACGGCTTTGTGAAAAAGAGAGAGGATTCTCCCGCTGCACCTAGTCGCACCAAGCACCATCCACCCTCACAAGTCGTAGCCCATATCTGGCCACCATCCGTGAGATCCGGACCGTCCATCAATCTTACACCATTAGGAAGACCAGATCCAAGTCAGTACATCAAGCCCAAGTAACCATTCACATGTATAAAAAAGGGACGACAGGGAATGGATTGCTGTGGACGTATTATGGGCCACCTAGAGCCGTCCTCCAGCAAATCCGAACCTTCTATCAGGCAGGATAAGTCCAGAAGTCCAAGAATTATGCGTTCAAATCATCCCATGCATTCGTGCATGAGAACATGCAGCGGACGACCTCAAATGGGCCGATGCGTTTCTTCAAAATATGACCGTTGGGGAGTCCTCCATGTCAGCAATTTATGCCTTCAACCCTCTTTCAATCTCAGTCGCTCCTCAGAGTAAAAATCTAGACATTCTATCCATTTTCGGAAGTAAACAAACAACGGTCCGTAGGAACGAAAGGCGTGGGAGACATTTCCTTCCTAGGAAATTCTAGCTGGCGCGATTCGAGCTGTTCACTGGGCTCCGTAGATGAATCTCAGCCATTCCATCTAGGGCTACATTTGCTCCCTCGCCAGAAACTTCTCGTCTCATGAGAATTTCGGAGGAGAGAATATATCGCTGAAGGTGGACAAACGGCGATGATGAGCGATAAAAATGGGCCCCATCGTGATCATGGGTCGCATCTGACCCATTCAAACGGATCAGATCACCAAGAAACACCGTTAACAAAAAATTGCCATGAACGACCATGCCATCTTCTCCGTTTAGTTGGGAAACCCATCATGAAACAATGGGCCCCACTTCTAGATCTAAGGCGCCCTTTCAATGGCCCATGGTGGCAGAAACATCTCCCCACCGTCAGATCACCTTCACGATGGATAGAAACGGAGAAAATGTGGGCCCAATCTAGCTGCACCTGGACCATCCATAGAGAGATAGGCGCGGCTCTAGCTCTATAAATAGAGCCCTATTCCCTAAGGATTAGCACTAAGCAATCTCGTAGAGAGAGAGAGGGTGTGTGAGATTTAGAGTGGGTGTAAATTTGGTGCCGCACTGCACTGAGTCGAGCCATTCAAGTCGGACCGAGTCGGGTCAGTGCAACCCGTAATCACCTCCCAGATAGAGGAAAAAGGAGAGAAAACAGAGAGGGTGTGAGAGTGAAAGGGAGAGAGCAAGACTGTGGGTGTACTCGGTGCCGCACTGCACCAACCCGAATCATTTTAACTCGGTCTAAGCTGGGTCAGTGCAAACCAGAAGCTCCGCCATTGCAGCCACTACATTGCTGCTGGCACTACTCCTTGAGCGTGGAAGTCTAGGTACGTCAGTCCGTCTTGACCCCCATTACAACAAGGCCATATTTTGGGCAATGATTAGAGCTCGGACCTAGCCGCATCCAACCATGCAAACAGGTTGAAAAAGTGGTCCTTAGTTCACATTGAAAATGGCTGGAAAAGCAACCTGATATTAGCAGGCCTTTCAGCTGAAAATGTAACCTGGAATCTGATGGTTTTCCAGTCTGAAAACAGCTGAAAACTCAGCTGGAAAACAGCCTTGCGGTGAGCCCAGGACCAAGCCAAAATCGGCCAGAAAAATGGGGCTACAGGTGGGCCGCACTTGAGATTCCAATCTCAGTGGGCCACACCATCAAGACAGTGGGCCGCACCTGAGATTTCAATCTCAGTAGGCTACGACAAGTGCTGTAATTATTCCAGGCCATCCACCAAGGGCCATTGATTCCTGGCCATCCATCAATGGAAATTTCCAGACCGTCCATCAGTGGACGCCCAGTGCTGGACGTGGATACCATCCACCATGGTATATGGGTCTTATCTAAACCATCCAACCAGTCGGGACGTGAACCCCCACCTTGATGTATGTGATTCATCCAAACCATCCATACATTTGGTGAGCTTGTCCTAAGAGCTCAGGAGAAAAATAAGACAGATCTAGTTATCAAATGGACCACACTGCCATAAACAGTGGAGAGTAGGACGTCCACTATTGAAATCCTTTTTGGAGCATCGAAGTTCTGGAACAACATGATATTTGCTCATCCTCTTAAGACAGGTCCTGGTGACCATATGAGCAGATTGGATGGAAAGTAAACACCATGGTGGGCCCTGTGGGGTTCCAATAGTGGAAATCATGATCACCATTACTATTGGTGATATGGTCTAGATGACCTTTTCAACAAAATTCATCCTTTTGGGGTAATACTCTAAAGTGATCCATTAAAAATAGCTAAATGGTATAGATAGTGCAGCCCATTCATGAGGCCCACCTGATGCATATAGGATCTACGTGTGAGGCTCAGTTTGACCCATAATAATGATGGGCTTGAGCCTGGTAGGGCCACCTTGTTGGATAAATATATGGTGGGCCTGTTTGCTCTAACACAAGCCTAAAAGGCCTTGTTATTTGTCCCTTCGAACTCTGATGTTAGTTGGATGAAACTATGGGAATACTTGACAGATACAAACTATAATTTTAGGTGATTCCTTAGGTGACCTTGGACCATAAGAGAGCTTGGACCAAGAACACGAATACGACCCTACAAATGAGGATTCTATCCCTTGAGTTTTCCTCTTCCATGTTAACTCATGTGTTAGTCCAACTCTAATTTTACCTAAAAATTAACGACTCTGCTTTTATGGCTATTTGCGATAGTATTAAAATTAATTACATGCTTAATATCTATTTTGTGGAAACCTATATATGTAGTATGCCAAATTTTGCTTGAGGATAATTATGTAATACATGCTTATAATAAACCTTGGACTACGATACCTATTAGAAAGTCTTTCTAAATTGGTTGCTTGCAAATTCGGATAATAATGATTGGAATTAATCATGCATACATGACACTCCTATTTTTGAATGAACTAACTATTGGAAGGGTCTATTTTGAATGAGCCGACTGTTTTGAAAGGCCCATCCTCCTAGTATGAATGAGCCGATTGTTTGAAAGGCCCATTCATTGCTTAAGTGAGCCGACTATTTGAAAGGCTCACTATCTTACTTGAGCAGGTTGACTGTTTGAAAGACTCGTTCCTTTGCAAGTTGAATGAGTCGATTGTCTGAAAGACTCATTCTCTCGCTTGAATAGACTGACTGTTTGAAAGGTCCATTCCCTTGTTGGGATGAGCTGACTGTTTGAAAGGCTTATACCCATGCATGAATGTGCCGACTGCTTGAAAGGCCATTCTCTATCGGACCGACTATTTGAAAGGCCCATTCATTGACTAACTGGATGTGCACCCCTAGTTGACGTGCACTCACGTATCCATGCACTTAAACAAGATCATCATGAAATGTTTTGTATGTTTTACTATCTGGAACAATGCTTGGTTAATATGGTAGTGTGTAATCTTGAGGGGAGTTCTCACTAAGCTGGCCACTCATCCTTCGAATATATAACCGTATAGATAATGCAGGCATAAATGAGGGTGCGAATGGGGCGGATTTGGATGTTGATCCCACGGGATTGGGAGAAGACTATTATGAAGAGGAACCTCGTCAAGACGCAACAGAGTTTTACGGACTAAATCAATCGCTAGTTTTATTTCCTTTTTAGCTAGTAACTTTCGAAACATTTTAAGATTTGAGGTTTTGTACATGGGCCCCAGCTGAGTGGCCCTGAATATTATTTTTGGATGGGTTACATTTATACTATGCTTAGTTCCTTTAATCGCACTTTGATTTGGTTTAATTATCTTTTGATTATCAATTAACACCCGGGTTTTCAAAAACGAGTCATGTACTCAGGTTCTAAAAACTGGGGCATTACAAGTTTGTATCAAAGCGAAGTATGAGACAACTTGGCTGTGGGATCAACATACAAAACCTCAAGGGATTAACTTAAGCAAAACATAAAAACTTTTCCTTAGAAAGTAGCTAAGACGATTAAACATAGAAACAAAATACCTAGTTTTTCCCTCAAATATTGACAAATTAAACCTACGTGGAAACTTCCACCAGCTAGAAGAGATTTGGGGTACAAATTGAATTCCTATGTTCTCTAGAAAAGAAACTTAGGATCCCTTAGAAATAGTGAATCAAGTCATCTGAACCTAGAAACAAAAACCCTAGTTCCCTTAAATTCCGATGAGAAGTATCGGTTAGACTTAAGGGCTAAAGTCATACACTCTGAAAAAGCGAATGCCCATCATGACATGAATACGGCGAGTAATATAGCATACTCTTGTATTACTTCACCATTCGACTACAACCGCCTTTTTCCTAGTACCTGAACCATGAAATTCTGGCCTCGCAGTGAATCATGCCACCCGTATTACAGTCCTAGCGAACCAATATGGTCGATGCTTACCCTATTCCATCAACCGAGCGTCGGAGGGAGTGTAGCCCTAAATACATGCCAGGACTTCCGCCTAGTGTGGAAAATCCGGATACAGGATCTGAAGCCATAGGGGATTCTCCATCTCCACAAGTTATTCCTTCTGGGCTGCCCTCACAATACTTTGAGCGGCGGATGCCTTCGGCTGAACCTTCAGCTAACACGTATACAGATATGCCTATAGGGGCGGCGACCTTTACTGTTTTCGTGCAAATGGCCGCAACGATGCAGCAGCAACAAGACACATTTGCACGGCAACAGCAGGACGTGCATGCCTTGATGATGGAGACTCTATGTAGTAGGAATCACCGGGAGTCATCACGAGATAGAGAGAGCCGGGGTGTAGATATCTTTGAACGATTCCAGAGGCTCCGACTTCCCACGTTTGAAGGGGCACCAGATCTGGTGCGGGCAGAGCACTGGCTGGCACGATTCACCAAGCTAATGCGATCGTTGGAGTGTTCTGATTTGCAGATGGTGACCTTGGCTACCTACTTGTTAGAAGGCGAAACAGAAAACTAGTGGGAGAGTGTGCAGCGAGGCGTCCCAACCATGTACGCTTGGACATGGGTAGGCTTCCGGGCAAAGTTCCTAAAAAAATACTTTCCTCGATCATGCAGGAATGAGAAAATAGCCCAATTCTTGAAGTTGGAACAGGGCAACCTGACCGTTGCCCAATATGAAGCCCGATTTAACGAACTCTCCCGCTTCGTACCTAAGGCCCTAGAAGATACGGAATATAAACTTCAGAAGTTCAAGGAAGGTCTCCGGCAAGGGATCCAATCGCGGTTACGCACCTGGGACATCGTAGACTTCGCAGACAAGGCCATGCGAGTTGAGAAGGATTTTATGCGTACCGCAAGGTCGCGCCTCCCAGCTAGGGATCCCCCGAGTAGGCTAAGGCAGGCACCCCCCGCCCCACCATTACCAGAAATGCGTTTCAAGGCCATGCCAGCTGCCGCTGCACCAGCATTCACAGCGAGGAGTTACAATTATTGTGGGAAGGAAGGACATATGATCTGCTTCTATTACAAGAGAATGGAGGTTGAGGGCCTCGTGCCCCCACCAAGAGGAAATCATCCCCGTCCCTTCCAGGCAGCAGTTAGGCCAGTAGCGAGGCCACAACCACCCAGAGCCTGAGCCCCAGTACAGCAGGGGGATCTCCCTGCCTGTATGTATGTTGTCTCCACCGCGGAAGATGAAGAACCACCCGCACCTATTCAGCGACATGACACAGGTAAATTTCGAGGATGAATTTTTTTTAAGGGGTAGACTGTAACACCCCGCACCTCTGGTATGTGGGTGTTACCATTTAAAACCTGAACTAGCACGATCATAAACCGAAACGCTAAACGATACCTAACTTAAAGGAAACTTAACAGAGCAAACACACACACTAAGGACGAATCTCGAGCATAAGTAGATGCCACAAAGATATTGAATGTCAGACAACAGATGGAACTAAATTAGGATTTTAGTTATTGGATCATAAAATGACCTCATGTCATCTTTAACCCGAATCCAGGACATTAGTTCCCCCGAGGCTCGTCAATGAGGATTGAAATCCACTAAACCAATCGTTTGATTGGGATACCAACCATTCGATTCCTCTAGGGTCAACTGAGGACCATTGAAGAACAGACCTGAGAATGATTTGATCATCGGATTAACGAAAGATCACTTGTAAAACTCTAAATCAAGTTATGGGCCCCATTTGGACCTTAGAATAGGTTGACCTTTGACCTAGGTCTCTAACTTGGGACCGCATAGAAAATGGACGGTGTAGATTTCCCCTCAGACATCACAATGGGGTTCACATGAGGTGCACGTGCACCTCACATGGCTGTGCACGATATGCATTGGACCGCCAAGGCAGTCAATGCATAGCTGACCCGACGTCTTTGCGAAAAAGGACAGGATTCTCCCGCTGCACCTAGTCACACCGAACACCGTCCACCCTCACAAGTCGCAACCCATCTCTGGCCACCATCCATGGGATCTGGATCGTCCATCAATCTTGCACCATCAGGATGACTAGACCCAAGTCAGTCCATCTAGCCCATGCAACCATTTGCGTGAATAAAAAAGGGATGGCGGGGAATAGATTATTGTGGACGTATTATGGGCCACCTAGACCCATCCTCCAACAAATTCGAACCATCTATCAGGTAGGAGAAGTCCAGATGACCAAGACCTAGGCGTTCAAATCATCCCATGCATTTGTGAATGAGAACATGCAGCGGACGACCTCAAATGGGCTGACGCGTTTCTTCAAAATATAACCGGTGGGGAGTCCTCCATGTCAGCAATCTGTGCCTTCAACCCTCTTTGAATCTCAGCCGCTCCTCAGAGTAGAAATCCAGACGTTCTATCCATTTTCGGAAGTAGACAGACAACGGTCTGTACGAACGAAAGGCTTGGGAGACATTTCCTTCCTAGGAAATTCTAGCTGGCACGATCTGAGCGGCTCTCTGGACTCCATGGATGAATCCCAGCCATTTCATCTTGGGCCGCATTTGCTCCCTCACCAGAAACTTCTCGTCTCGCGAGAATTTCAGAGGAGACGAAATATATATCGCTGAAGGTGGGCAAACGGCGATGATGAGCAATAAAAATGGGCCGCACCATGATCATGGGTCGCATTTGACCCATTAAAATAGATCAGATCACCAAGAAACACCGTTAACAAAAAATTGCCATGAACGGCCATGCCATCTTCCCCGTTTAGTCGGGAAACCCATCATGAAACAATGGGCCCCACTTCTAGATCTAAGGCACCCGTTCAATGGCCCATGGTGGCAGAAACATCTCCCCACCATCAGATCACTTTCACGATGGACAAAAATGGAGAAAATGTGGGCCCAATCCGCTTGCACCTGGACCATCCATTGAGAGATAGGCGTGGATCTGGCTCTATAAATAGAGCCCTATTCCCTCGAGATTAGCACCAAGCAATCTCATAGAGAGAGGGTGTGTGAGGGTTAGAGTGGGTGTAAATCTGGTGCCGCACTACACCAAGTCGAGCCGTTCGATTCGAACCGAGTCGGGTCAGTGCACCTCGTAATCACCTCCCAAATAGAGGAAAAAGGAGAGAAAACAGAGAGGGTGTGAGAGTGAAACGAAGAGACCAAGACTGTGGGCATACTCAGTACCGCACTGCACTAACCTGGATCATTTTAACTCGGTCCGAGTTGGGTCAGTGTAGACCAGAAGCTCCGCCATTGCAGCCACTACATTGCTGCTAGCACTACTCCTTGAGCGTGGAAGTCCAGGTACGTCAGTCCGTCTTAACCCCCATTATAGCAAGGCCATATTTTGGGCCATGATTAGAGCTCAGACCTGGCCACATCCAACCATGCAAACAGGTTGAAAAAGTGGGCCTGAGTTCACATTGAAAATGGCTGGAAAAGCAACCTGATATCAGCAGGCCTTTCAGCTGAAAATGTAACCTGAAATTTGATGGTTTTCCAGTCTGAAAATAGCTGAAAACTCAGCTGGAAAACAACCTTGCGATGAGCATAGGACTAAGCCAAAATTGGCCAAAAAAATGGGGTACAGGTGGGCTCACCTTAGATTCCAATCTCAGTGGGCCGCACCATCAAGACAGTGGGCTGCACCTGAGATTTCAATCTCAGTGGGCTACGGCAGGTGCTGCAATTATTCCAGGCCGTCCACCAAGGGCCATTGATTCCTGGCCGTCCATCAATGGACATTTCCACATCGTCCATCAGTGGACGTCCAACGCTGGACGTGGATACCATCCACCATGGTATATGGGTCTCATCTACACCATCTGTCCAGCCGGGACGTGAACCACCACCTTGATGTATGTGATTCATCCAAACCATCCATACATTTGGTGAGCTCGTCCTAAGGGTTGAGGAGAAAAATAAGACAGATCTAATTATCAAATGGACCACACTGCCATAAACAGTGGAGAGTAGGACATCCACTATTGAAATCCTTTTTGAAGCATCGAAGTTCTGGAACAACATGATATTTGCTCATCCTCTTAAGACATGTCCTGGTGACCATATGAGTAGATTAGATGGAAGGTAAACACCATGGTGGGCCCTATGGGGTTCCAATAGTGGAAATCATGATCACCATTGCTATTGGTGATATGGTCCAGATGACCTTTTCAACAAAATTCATCCTTTTGGGGTAATACTCTAAAGTGATCCCTTAAAAATAGTTAAATGGTGTAGATAGTGCAGCCCATTCATGAGGCCCACCTGATGCATATGAGATCTACGTGTGAGGCTCAGTTTGGCCCATAGTAATGTTGGGCTTGAGCCTGGTAGGGCCACCTTGTTGGATAAATATATGGTGGGCCTATTCGCTCTAACACAAGCTTAAAAGGCATTGTTATTTGTCCCTTCGAACTCTGATGTTAGTTGGATGAAACTATGGGAATACTTGAAAAATACAAACTATAATTTTCAGTCATTCCATGGGTGACCTTGGACCATGAGAGAGCTTGGACCAAGAACGCGAATACGACCCTGAAAGTGAGGATTCTACCCCTTGAGCTTTCCTCTTCCATGTTAACTCATGTGTTAGTCCAACTCTGATTTTACCTAAAAATTTATGACTCTACTTTTATGGATATTTACGATAGTATTAAAATTAATTACATGCTTAATATCTATTTTGCAGAAACCTATATATGTAGTATGCCAAATTTTGCTTGAAGGATAATTATATAATACATGCTTATAAACCTTGGACTACGATACCTATTAGCAAGTCTTTCTAAATTGGCTACTTGTAAATTCAGATAATAATGATTGGAATTAATCATGCATACATAACACTCTTATTTTTGAATGGACTAACTGTTGGAAAGGTCCATTTCTCTTATTTGGATGAACCGATTGTTTGAAAGGCTCATCCTCATAGCATGAATGAGCCGACTGTTTGAAAGGCCCAATATCGTACTTGAGTGGGTCGACTATTTGAAAGACCTGTTCCTTCGCAAGTTGAATGAGTCGACTGTTTGAAAGACTCATTCTCTCACCTGAATGGACTGACTGTTTGAAAGGTCCATTCCCTTGCTGGGATGAGCTGACTGTTTGAAAGGCTCATCCCCATGCATGAATGTGCCGACTGCTTGAAAGGCCATTGTCTTGTTTATCGGACTGACTATTTGAAAGGCCCATTTATTAGCCAACTAGATGTGCACCCCTAGTTGATGTGCACTCACGCATCCATGCACTTAAACAAGATCATCATGAAATATTTTGTATATTTTACTATTTGAAACAATGCTTGGTTAATGCCGTGGTATGTAATCTTGAGGGGAGTTCCCACTGAGCTGGCCACTTATCCTTTGAATATATAACCGTACAGATAATGCAGACATAAATGAGGGTGCGAATGTGGCGGATTTGGATGCTGATCCCACGGAATTGGGAGAAGACTATTATGAAGAGGAGCCCCGTCAGGACGCAGCGGAGTTTTACGGACTAAATCAATAGCTGCTTTTATTTCCTTTTTAGCTAGTAACTCACGAAACATTTTGAGTTTTGAGGTTTTGTATATGGGCCTCAGCTGAGTGGCCCTAAATATTATTTTTGGATGGGTTACATTTATACTACGCTTAGTTCCTTTATCTACACTTTAATTTAGTTTAATTATCTTTTGATTATCAGTTAACACCCGAGTTTTCGAAAACGAGTCATGTACTCGGGTTCTGAAAACCGAGGTGTTACATTTGTCCTGTAATAAATTCATATATTATTTATGTATTTCAAGACTTCTTTTTTAAGGAATACAACCACGCCTTTCTGTTTGTGAACCATGATACAGAATAAGGGTCGTGGTTATTACGAACAGTGGATCATGGTTGTTATCCATATTGGGTCGTGGTTGAACTACGATCCACTATGGACGTAAACCACGATCCATTGGGAATGTGAACCATGTCCCTTCATCTGGATGGTTGCTGTCATCCACATTAGGTCATGGTTCACAACCACGAACCATTATGGATGAAAACCACGATCCACTATGGATGATACCACGACCCATGGTTCATAGCAACCACGACCTAGTCGAAGGGTCGTGGTTGTCATCCATATTGTGTCGTGGATCAACCACGACCCAATGTAGACAACAACGATGACCCATCGTTCATAGTAACCACGACCCTTATTCTGGGTCATGGTTATCATCCATAGTGGATCATGGTTGTGAGCCACAATCCACTATGGATGATAATCACGACCCATTATTCATGATAACCACGATCCACTGTTCACAGTAACCACAAACCCTCATTTGGATCGTGGCTGTCATCCAAATTGGGTCGTGGATCAACCATGACCCAATTTGGATGATAAGCACGACCCACTATGCATAATAACCACGAACCTTGTCTGGACTGGCATATCAACTACATTGGGTCGTGTTTCATAACCATGATCCATTGTTGATGATAACCACGACCTATAAAGGAACACAACTATGACCAAATAAGGATAAAAATAAATTCAATTTCATATATCTTTGTTGCTTGAAACTCCTCTCTTAGCTGCTTCATCTGCTCCCACAGTGAAGCATTCTCATCTTTCAAATGGCTCATCCTATCTTCAAAATGTGTGAGATGGCTCATCCCATCTTCAACAGTTTACATAGAAGGGATTTTGTCCTGTAATAAATTCATATATTATTCTTTATGTATTTCAAAATTTCTTTTTTAAGGAATACAAGCACGACCCTTTCTAGTTGTGAACCACGACCCATTGTGGATGACAACTGTGATCCAGACTAAGTGTCGTGGTTATTAAAAATAGTGGATCGTGGTTATCATCCATATTGGGTCGTGGTTAAACCATGATCCACTGTGGACGTAAACCACAATCCATTGGGAATGTGAACCATGACCCTTCATCAGGATCATTGTTATCATCCACATTTGGTCATGGTTCACAACCACGAGCCATTGTGGATGAAAACCATGATCTACTATGGATGATAACCACGACCCATGGTTCATAGTAACCACGACCCAGACGAAGGGTCATGGTTGCTATCCATATTGGGTTGTGGATCAACCACGACCCAATGTGGATGATAACCATGACCCATTATGCATAATAACCATCCATTATTTGGACTGGGCATATCAACCACATTGGGTCGTGTTTCATAACCACGATCCATTGTGGATGATAACCACGACCCATAAAGGAACACAAACTATGACCAAATAAGGATCAAAATAAATTTAATTTCATATACGTTCATTGCTTGAAACTCCTCTCTTAGCTACTTCATCTGCTCCCTCAGTAAAGCATTCTCATCTTTAAGATGGATCATCCCATCTTTAAAATGTGTGAGATGGCTCATCCCATCTTCAATAGTTTGCAAAGAAGGGATTTTGTCCTATAATAAATTCATATATTATTATTTATGTATTTCAAGATTTCTATTTTAAGGAATACAACCACGACCCTTTTTGGTTGTGAACCACGACCCAATGTGGATGACAACTACGATCCAGTGCCCGCTGCTCTTAGTGTTGGTGGAAGAATCTCGATGGAGGAAGTCCCCCATTAGATTCTAGAAGATGTGGTTGGATCATGCCTCTTTGGGTACCATCGGTGGAGGAAGTGTGGAGAGTGAGGGTGAAAGGCACCCCGCTTTTCAGATTAGCCACAATGAGATCCCTTAAAGCTGTTAGAATCTTGAACATGGATTTTGAGATTTAGGGTGTAGAAAAGGGGCCACTCTTCAGTAGCTTAATGCTATCTAGGAAGACGAGGGAGGGCCGCTCAATGGAGCTGGACCAGAGGGACAAAATCCGCATCAGGTGAGATTTATAATCTCCTGCGGTAAGAAGAGGTCCGTTAGCGGCATAAGTTGACGGTCTTTTTATAGAAATACAATCGTCTTTTCAACTGGAGTAGAAATTCCATAAGGGAGTTGAGTCGGGATGATGGGTCCAGTATATCGTCGGATTCCCAAATCATGTAGGAATCGGTTAAGTATTTTTAGGATCTTCTCTCGAAGGATCTCGATCCTGTCAGTCTCGAGGAAATCCCTAGGTTGGTGTCAAAAGAGTACCTTAAATAGGGCCTTAATAAAACCGGTATCGATGGAGGAAGTGTCAGAAGTGGTAGTCCATTTGCCAGGAGACAAGTAGGGTCCGGATTGTTTCCCTAACTTCTTTTTCCATAAGTTTTGGGAGGTGATGGGCCGTCCATGCAGTTGTGAAGGATTTTTTTAAGGAAGGAGGCTTAGGGAAATCAATGCAACCTTAATTGTCCTAATTCCCGGCAGTGGAAGGAGCAAGGAAACTCAATCAATTCAGGTCGAGTTGTTTGTGTAACATGGTTTACAAGATTCTCAGCAAAAGAATGGCCAACCGATTGAGGCTCATCCTTCCAAAGATTCTTTCAAAGAGTCAAGGGTGTCAGGGTAGGCAGATTGTAGATTGCTGGGTCTTAGCCCATGAGATTATTCACTCCATGAGGAATGCCGGAAAAGAAAAGGTGAGTTTGAGTTTGAAACTCAACATGGCTAAGGCATACGATAGGTTGGACAAGGGTTTCTTGATGCAGGTGCTTAAAAGTTTTGGCTTTGGGCAGTGGTAGTGCCTTCTCGTGAAGTAGTGCATTTCAACTCCTAAGTTCTCGGTGATGATCAACGAGCAGTCAAGGGGTTGTTATTTTGAGAGCTATAGAGGCCTGAGGCAGGGAGACCCACTATCCCCCTATCTGTTCATTATAACGGCGGAGGGGAAGATGTCTAGAGAAGAAGTGTTTGGAGGGGAAAGGGATTTGCCCCGCTCATTGAGTGAGCCCTATATCCCATCTCCAGTTTGTAGACGTTTATTTTTGCAAAAGCAAACTAGAAAAAGCATTCGGTCAAATTCCCAGCAATAGAGGCAGGAGAGCTGGCAGTAATAGATCACAAGATAGGGCAGGCATAATTATCTGACCATTCAGATAGGCAGAAGGGGGATTGGTCTATGGTAGGGCACGACATAGGTGGTCAAGAGAGAAAGGCATAACAGGTAGGGGAGGAGTTTACGGTACCCATCCACTAGTTATGAGAGGAATGATAGGTAAGGGGACATGTCATCCGTTTATGGCATAGGATTGGCGGCTCCCTCATTGAATCCCAGCTTAAAAGGAAGGGATGGAAAGGCAGCTTCAAAATAAGGGCAATAAGGAAAGGTGTTTTGTTTTATTTTGGCATCCGGGTACTTATGTGATGGGGCGTTGATTGATCGACCATAGCCCCCATCTGACACAAAGGGCCGAGGGGAGGCTAAGAACGGGAAGCCGAATCTCTGTCGGTAAACGAAAAAGATAGGCCTTCAATTCGATTTATAGAAATCAATATTCAAAACTCAATTTGAATAAATGAATGGGGGAATAGGAATCGATGGATTCAGATAACGAGGGGGAGAGAGAACCATATTCCAAACCTCGCCCCGAGGTGCTCAATGTTATCTTCTCACGATCATGTCACTGGCCGCTAGCCAGTACCCGCAGTAATGGAATTAAAGAAGGATAAGAGTATAGGGAATAAGATAAAGCTTGCTTGTTGGTAGCCTTCCCCCCCCCGGTCGGTGCATGTTCCTCCACCCTCCTTGACCCAAAGAATAAGAAGGCGTCAAAACCCGAGGCTAAGACGAGCGAGCCCAAGACCAAGGCCGAGCCAAGAAAGATGGAAAAATCTACATGATATTAGGTGCTTCACCTACTCCAAAATAGTGGATTGTGGTTGTTATCCATATTGGGTCGTGGTTGAACCACGATCCACTATGGACGTAAACCATGATCCATTGGGAATGCGAACCACGACCTTTCATCTGGATCATTGTTGTCATCCACATTGGGTTGTGGTTCACCACCACGAACCATTATAGATGAAAACCACGATCCACTATGGATGATAACCACAACCCCATGGTTCATAGTAACCAGCCAGACGAAGGGTCGTGGTTGTCATCCATATTGGGTCATGGATCAACACGACCCATTTACATAATAACCACAACCCTTGTCTGGACTGGGCATATCAACCACATTGGGTCGTGTTTCATAACCACAATCCATTGTGTACGAAAACCACGATCCATTGTAGATGATAACCATGACCTATAAAGGAACACGACTATGACCAAATAAGGATCAAAATAAATTCAATTTCATGTACCTTTGTTGCTTGAAACTCCTCTCTTAGCTGCTTCAATTGCTCCCGCAGTGAAGCATTCTCATCTTTTAGATGGCTCATCCCATCTTTAACAGTTGTTGTTGTTGTGCTATTGACCTGTATTAAAATCATATATTAGACATTACATTCATAATGACTTATTAACAATTAAACCAAAGACACTATTACGTATATATTTTATATGAACCTCCTCTCTCACCAACTTCACTTCTTCATGTAAAGAAGCATTCTCCTCCTTGAGATGCTTTGTTTCTCCCTTTAACCCATCCATATGCTTCATTTCCTCCTTTATTCCTTCCACTTCACTATCAAGGAACTCAATTTGCTGAATAAAATTCTTTATGGCGGATTTTGATTTCTTATTCTGTTTGAATACCTTACCAGCAAATATCTCGATGGAGGCCCTAAGGTCAGCCTCAAGTTTGCTTCCCTCGTCAAATTTTCTTCTTATTATTTCCACTTCCTCCTCTCTATTTTCCTCTCCATCCTTATTGCTTCCTCCTTCCTCCTTTCTTCTAGCGACATGTTTAATAACCACATCCTTGACCAATTTCTCTATCGTGGCTGTAGCCCGCAGAGTCTTGTCCTTCCTATATGTGTTATCGGTTACACTCCTAACAACCTCGATCTTTGCTTCTTCGACTGTTGGTTGAAGCTCTGGAGCAAGCACCACCTGCAGGAGCAAAATTGATTTATTAATTATACACATAAAGCAAAATTAGATTACACTAATAATTGAATCACTCTTACCGAGATAGCTTAAAAGATGGTCGAGATTGGGGGATATCTGCCTACTCTGAAAGGATCTCAATTTAGTATTCGAGGAATCCTTGCAAGTACTCTTCTAGAGGTCCACCCACTGTCACCAGTGAGTTTCGAAAAATACTCATATGCCCATATCTGTTTAGAATCCATTATCATGCATTACATATCGGTTAACATGTATGAAGTAAAAATTCAAACTTAAAGTATGAATGAGGACAAGAATAACTACTTATAGTGCATACGTGCACTCGCAAATATTGTATGAATTAGGGTATTGACCATTCTCGCGAACATTGCCAATTACAGTGTTAACCTCATCCATCAAATACTCATACCCCACGCTACCTGAGGGGTAGTTATTAAAATAATCTAAGTCATCAACCATGTCGATAAAATTATCAACACAATGATTCTTTTGTGGAGATCTGACTATTAGATTCTCAATGCAAATTATTAGTGCCAGCGTCACCACGTCTATATGTTCTTTTTTACTGGAGAGTGACAGATAGGCTTCTTTCAATTCATTCCTGCTCATACTAGCTACTCTCGGGTATTTCTTCCTAATACCTTTTCCTGACTATACTCACATGCTCTTCTCAACTCCACCATCAATTATCCTAACTGGTCCAAACTTAAGATGCATTATTAATGCAAAGTCAAGCTCAGTGAACTTTATCATGGTGCCCTAAACATCGAATGTCAGGTTACCAACATACCTCTGGATTAGGCAGTGCATGATTTAAGAGTGGGACTTCCACCTAGTTAGTGGAAAGTCAACTAGAAATCCAAAACAACTTTTCCTAAATAATTCCTTTTTACTAGGATTCTTGTCCAGATCTTCTATCATGTACTCCTTCAAAAAACCAATGGAACACTTCGGAGAGACTTGTGCCTTCTCGAAGTCTAAGCAGGTGGTCATCATTGGCTGGTTTCAACTTGCATTCCAATATGGTTCTAGATTGTTAACAATAAGAGTAGAAGATGGTCTTGCAATTATAGGAGTTGAAATTTACCATGGGTCGTAGTTGTATTACATAGTGGATCGTGGTTGTAATCTACAAAGGGTCGTGGTTGATAGGTATTTGAGAAGGATCGTGGTTAATAGGCAATATGGATCGTGGTTGTCATCCATGTTGGGTCGTGGTTGACAATCACGACCTGTATAACATGTGAGCCATGGTCCATTGTGCCTGTAACCATGATCCACTGGGCATATCAACCATGAACACAACCACGATCCAATGTACAATATAATCTGTGGTTCACATGAATAATGGGTCGTGGTTGTCATGTTATATGGGTCGTGGTTCTCAATTAAGACCCATTGTTCATGTGAGTGCACTGAGGGTGGAGGTTGACAACCACAAACCATTGTCCATGTGAACCACGATCCATTGTACATGGTAACCATGATCCTTTGTAAATATGAACCGTGGTCCACACTGGGTCGTGGTTGATAACCACGATCCATTATACATGTTAACCACTATCCGTTGTACATGTGAACTGCGATCCACATTGGGTCCCGGTTGATAGCCACAATCAACTATACATGTGAACCACGATCCACACTGGGTCGTGGTTGACAACCACGAACCATTGTACATGTGAACCATGATCCATTATGCCTATCAACCATGACCCATTGTTCATGTAAACCACAACCATTTTTGTATATCTATCAACCACTACCGATTAAGTTTAAGTTTACATTAATAATGGAATGATGTTGATTGGTAAGATAGGAATAACTGAGGGTTGTGGTTCTCAACGAAGACCCATTAGGTCGAGGTTGGCAACTACGACCCATTGTTCATGCGGTTCGAGATTGGCATACACTGAGGAATGGATTGAGATTGGAGTTTGGCAAAACACATGCCTTGTTTTGCCATTTATAAGGAAAGACGTCGGAGCTGGACTAAAGTAGTGATGTACTCGCTGAGTGGCAGTAGAGGGTCCCAATGAAGAAGATTCAAAGCCAATAAGAGTAAAGGGTCCCAGAGATGAAGATTCAAAGCCAGGAAGTGTAAAGGGTCCCAAAGAAGAAGCTTCAAATGTCAGTGGTAGGGTCGGTGTTTCATATGGGGCCAAACGGTCGTTTTCCATTATATACATTCCCCCTTACGACGTTTCTAAGTCACATCGATTTGCATTTTGTCTAATCCGCTCCGTCGATTCTCTTAGTAAAATTAAGGAAGTCAAATGTCCAAAGAATGATCAAATATTCAAATCTGATGGACCACAATAGTTTAAAACAATAGGTACTGTATAAGCAAAGCATTTGTCCTTTTTCATCAGTGTGGGCCACTGTTCACAACCCCAAGTGTAGGGTCGCGATGTAGTAATAATCTTGGTGAGACTGAGGTCGAATCTACATGGAATAATCTCATATATATTCTGAAAGTAATTAGAAGTAGAACTAGAAGAAGATGTGAATCTAAATCTGAAATAAAAGGAAGTAATTATGAGAGATTTAATTAGAAACTTAAGAAATTCAAAGGTGAGAACTAGGGGTTCCAAGGATCCACTTGTAGCAATCAGGGTGATACTATGCTTGATTCAAGGACACAACTGGAATCGGAGTCCTATCTTATCCAGTTGGAAAATACAACAATTAAGATCAAATCTGGACTTCCATTGTCCTAATTCTCAACGGATGAGAGTTGTGAGAACTAGAAGTGATTCCATCACCTAGCCATGCCTAGGAGACAATGGAAAACAATAGGATATACCAATTCCACAATCAAACATATGAGAATTATGAATATTAGAAGGGATTCCATCATCCAACCATGCCCAAGGGACGATAGTGAACAACAGAACTTACTTACTTCACAATCTCAATACATGAAAAGAAGATGCTCAAAGCTATTGCAGATCTATTGTAATTTGAGTCACAACAAACCATTAAAAATTGAAAGTATTCCTTAAACATCAAATTAGAATCAAAGAGAGTTCAACATAGATATGAATTAAAGCAATAGAAACATCCCACCACACTACAAGCTTCACCTCTTAGCCCTAGCTAAGAAGTTTAGTCAACCATATTCATGATTGGAACTAAAACCCTAGAAGAAAACATGAAGAACTAATGAAGAAAGAAGAAAAATGCTTGGCGACGGCTCTCCACCCTTGTGCTTCGCTCCTCCAAACCCTAGATAGATGCCTAAGGATTCCCTGGGGACTCATATTTATAGTTGTGTAACACCTCCTTTCGCACTAACTTGGAAAAATCCAGAAACTGCCTTAAATTTACATACTCTGCGTAACTCTGTGCAACTCTACGTAAGTTGTTTGATGTCATTGAGCAAGGCTTCAAGTCATCGAACAAGTCCTCGAGTCATCAAAAAATGTCTTCAATTTGTCCAGTAACCAACTCGACTTTCTCTCATAAATTCGATGTCATCGAATGGTAGCTTTGATGTTATCGAACGATGATCGATGACACAATTAATGTGAATACTGCACTTGTTCTTTTGACTTCTTTCCTTCTCCACTTGGTTTTTTGGAATCTTGGGACCTTGAAATCTTTAATCCATGTCTCCTAAGATCCATTCTTTGCCTTGGTGATCTTTGAGCGTCAAATCCATACTTTTAGCACCTTTTCCAATCTAAGCTCTCAAATTCACCTTGCAACACAAACATGAGTAAAATAGGACATTAAGTAGTATCATGTACAAAAACCAAGATATAAATGGGGATAATATACAATATTTGACCCTTAACAACCATTGATGGCTTGATACAGTGTCAAGATTAAAGATTTGTAGGGAATTCATCAGCCCTGAATAATAACAACGGATTAGATCCGATTTATGATGGGCCTAGAGACTAGACCAAGATGATCGACACTTGGTTTTAGGCATTGGGAATCATGAGCGAAATTATCTGCCTTCTCTCGCCATTTTTTTTGTACCTATGTGTGATTTATTAAAATGGTAAAAATCAAGATATGTGGGGCCCAAAGTAATGTGTATATGTCATCTAACCTGTTCATCATATGTAATATACATATATAAAGGGATAGCATAAATATAATGTTTATTAGAAAGGTGTATGACCAACTTAGTTCTCAATGCTTGATAACTATTTATTTGGGTGTGGTCCACTTCATTTGTAAGTAATGTTCATAATTTTGTATAAAGATTACAATGAACTCATACAACTTATGAACTGTGTATATTTAAAATTTACATCACATTTGTCCAACAACCGAGAGATAACCAAGGCCATATGAGACATACATGCACCACAAAAGACTTCCTGCGTCGACTTCTCATCTTCATTATTACCTCTTTTTACGTGTAAAGGGCATTTTAGACCGAAAAAAGTGACAATCACGATCCATATAACTTGACGACCATGACCCATATAACACGACAACGACGAACCATAACAACTGAAAACCACGATCTATGTAAAATGACAACCGCAACCCATATAACATGACAACCATGATCCATAACAACTGGTAGCACAATCCATGTACCATGACAACCACGACCCATATAACATGACAACCACGATACAAATTTATGGGCCAAACGAGTTGGGCCTTGCACAAGGCCCTGAAAAGTACAATCCTTATAACATGACAACCACGATCCATATAACATGACAACCACGACCCATACCAACTAACAATCACGACCCATGTAACCTGAAAACCACGATCTATATAACATGACAACCACGACCCATAACAAATGACAACCGCGACCCATGAAACATGAAAACCACGACCCATATAACATGACAATCACGATGCAACGTTTTGGGCCAAACGAGTTGGGCCTTGCACATGGCCTTGAAAAGTATGATCCTTATAACATGACAACCACGATCCATATAACATGATAGCCACGATGCAACAGTGTGGGGCCCAGTGAGTTGAGGCTCATGCACGACACTGAAAATCATGACCCATGTAACATGAAAACCACGATGCAATGTTTTGGGCCAAATGAGTTGGGCCTTGCACACGGCCCTGAAAAGCACTATCTTTATAACATGACAACCATGATCCATATAACATGACAGCCACGATGCAGCAGTGTGGGGCCCAACAAGTTGAGCCTCACACATGGCCCTGAAAACCACGACCAATGTAACATGACAACCACAACCCATAAAAAATGAGAACTATGGCCCCACGACCTATATAACATGACAACCACGACCAATAACAATTGACAACCACGACCCATGTAGCATGAAAACCACGACCCACTTAACATGATAACCACGACCCATGACAACTGACAATCACGACCCATGTAACATGAAAAGTATGACCCATAAAACATGACAATCACGATGCATCAGTATGGGCCTAACGAGTCACGCCCTGCACACGGCACTGAAAAGCACGATCCATATAACACAGCCCTTACTACATTACATAATATTATAATAATGTTATTAATATCAGGGCTAGGGAACATAATATCAGCTTGATCCTAATAATATAATAATGTTATTAATTACATTAACTTTTACAACCACAACCTTACTACATTACAAGCACGACCATTACTACATTACAACCACGACCAATACCAAATAATTTTGGATCATGATTATAATGTGGTAAGGGTTGTGGTTTTCATATGGTAAGGGTCGTGGTTGTCAGTTGTCATGGATCATGGTTGTCATGTTATATGGGTCGTGGTTATCATCTACGATGGTTAGTGGTTGTAAACCACGTGAAAGTGCACCTACCTTTGCACACTTGTTTGTCAATCACGTGACTAGTTGTGTCAAGTAGTCGGATGAGTTCTTAGCAAGTGAAGATCGGCGACGCAACTAGATTAGAAAGCAACAAACTATATTGAAGACAAAGAACCGCTTCTACGATCTTCACCTTGCAAATAGATGATCCAACCCAAATAGGAAAACCTACGTAGGTCATCTATTCAAAGCCAATTCTGAGTTTATATTTTCTACCCTTTACTCTCTTGGCTTTAGTAAATTCCAAGTTGATGAATGATTAAATGGACAAGGAATTAAAATAGAAAAATCTGTCCACATTCAGTAGGAAAAAGGTGTCACTGAATAGCACCTTCACTATCAACGAAGATACCTTTGGTGTTACCGAAAGAGCTCAAAACAGTCCAACAACATTACAAAGAAAATTCGATATCACCGACTGCCACCGACGAATAAAATTCGGTGTCATCGAAAGGGACTTTTTTCATTCAGCAACTTAAGGATTTAATTCGGTATTACTGATTAATAATTCGATACCACTGAAGTAAGTTTATTGATACCAAAGTTAGCTTCAGTAGCACCATAAAATAGCTAGTTTCTATATGTTAGAACTTTTTCTCTATAAAAGCGGCCTGTAGAAACTTACAAAATTAGTGAAAAAGGCATCATAGAGTCTCTAGTGTATCCTAAGCATATCCTAACCTATCTAGACTTTATCCATACGAGTTTCATGCTCTCTTTATTGTGATCTTTCACTTCTTTGAGCATTCAAAGCTCCTATTAATGAAGAACATGAACTCGTGCCTACTCTAGAGTACAAAGACCAAACTAATAGGAAAATCCTTTGTCTTTTTTATACTCTAGAGCATCCATAGGTTGAATCCCTTTGGAAATCCACTCATTATCATAGATAGGAGATTTAACCAACTCTCATTACCTTGGTTACCTTTATAGGTACATCTTATGCAAGGTTATTGATCATGAAGCTGAACCAACAGGAAAATCCAAGCTATGCGATCGAGGGAGCACCAGCAAGTTGATTCAAGCACGAGAGCGTGAAGATCAAGCAACCCAAGACGAGCTACAAAAGAGGACTCAATCCAACAAGTAAGTGTCATTGTTAAGAGGTCACAGTTTAGTATCTATCCTCGTGTAGGATTGAGGCTAAGAGTTTGTTATCAACAAACTCGATTAGGTTCCTAGTGTGGGACCTTGGCCAGTGGGCCTAAATGTAGGTTCCTTGTGTGGGACCTTGGCCGTTGGGCCTAAACATAGGTTCCTTGTATGGGACCTTGGCTAATGTGCCTAAACGTAGGTTCCTTGTGTGGGACCTTGGCCGATGGGCCTTAACGTAGGTGCCTTGTGTCGGGCCTTGGCCGGTAGGCCTAAACGGAGGTGCCTAGTGTGGGACCTTGGTTGGTGGGCCTAAATGTGGGTTCTTAGTGTAGGACTTTTGCTCTTGCGGAGAGCATAGATTGGTGTTCTTAGTGTAGGACTGTAAAATTTATTAGTGGACCTGTTTAAAACCATTAATAGTGAAATCTGGTACACTCTGGGATTGAGTGTGGATGCCGGTAGTGGAGTAGGCAAGTAGCCGAACTACTATACATGCTTGTGTTTGGAATTGTCATTTGTGCATATGTTTAATCATGCTTCTATATGCTTGAATGTTTAAATTCTTATATATGATTGAATGAATGATATTAATTGATAGGAAGCACATTCCACACACAAGCTCACAACACTAGGTTAGTTGTTATATTCGTATATCTTTAATAGCCTTTGTGATTGGATCCTCTATTGGCTTGAAAGCCTTTAGAGTTATATTGCCTTACTTGTTTTAAACTGAATGATTGTTTAAGTTAGGCAATTAGGATTTTTTTAAATAGGAAAAATATTTGAAAAGTCCTATTCATCCCCCACTAGGACCTTGTCTCAGATTCATTCTTCAGTATCAATGGTTTAACACTTAACACGGAATTGAGGAAATGCCCCGTATCAAGAGTTGTTTGTTAATGCCGAAATCAGAAAGCGCTAAGTTATTTTCCATGATATTTCATTAAACCAAGATCAGAGTTTGGCTTAATGGTGAAGGTAGAATGAGCTCCATAATTTTTTCTATTAAAGATTTTTTGCTTCTAAAATTACCCCTATTCAAGTTACTATGGAAATTTTTTCTCTTTTAAGTTTTTTGCCTAATAGAAAACTAACTTTTAACATATGAAACTTATTTATGCCCCACAATGATTTATGTGTTTGATCCACACCGTTCATCAACTTTTTCAGATCATTCTAGAGATGAGCCCAAAAATGAGTTACATGTAAAACTTAAGTGAGCCACACCAAAAAAACCAATGGAAATTGAATAAAACTCAAGTCGACCATTAAAAACCTTCTGGAGGCCATAAAAGTTTTGGATCAAGATGATCTTTGTTTTTTCCCTTCAGCTGGCCTGTACGACTTAATCAACAGATTGGATGTCAAATAAACAATACAATGGGCCTTAGGAGATTTTTAATGGTGGATATCCAATCACTATTGTTTTCCTATGGTGTGGTCCACATGAGATTTATCTCCCTCTCAGTTTTTTTTTTCGTGAAGCCCTAAAATTATCAGTAAAAATGGATGAACGGAATGGATGAAACACATACATCATGATGGGCCCCACAGAGCACCGACCACCAGCCACGGGGCTGATGGAAGGGGGAGTAGATAAGTGTCATGGGAAGACGAGTGCTTATGCTCCTTGAGCTCCGAGTTATGTGAACGGTTCAAAGGAGATCAAAGTTACATGGGCCCGCAATGATGTATTTATTATATCCACACCGTTCATCCATTTTTCGAGATCATTTTATAGCATTAGCCAAAAAATGAATCCTATCCAAAGCGCAAATGGACCGCACCAAAAATAGCATTAGGGATAATGATTTTCACCATTAAAAAAATTCATAGAGCCCACCATAATGTTTATTTTCCATCCAATCTGTTAATAAGGTCAAAAATACCTGGATGAAGAGGAAAAATAAATTTCATATTGATCCAAAACTTCTGTGACCCCTGGAAGAATTTCAATGGTAGACGTTCAATCCCCCGCTGCTTTTTGCAGTGTAGTACACTTAATCTTTAGATTTGCCCTATTTTTCGGCTCAAGCCTTAAAATGAGCTTGAAAAATGGATGGACGGTTTGGATATAACACATACTTCATGATGTGACCCACAAAACTTGTTGACGTCAATACACCAGCTACATGGTGTGTGGTACACCAGCCAATCTGCTTCTATCCAGATCGGATGCAGATTTCCCGCGTAGGATGCGGATCAGCTAATTGATTAGCGAGAATTGCTATTGAAGTGACATCACCAAGTTATGTGGGACCCACCATGATGTATGTGTTGTATCCACACCATCCATCCATATAGTGATATAAATTTAGGGTATGAGTCAAATAATGAGTCAAATTTAAAGATCGAGTGGACCCCACAACAGAAAACAGTGGAGAGAGTGCAGTCCACCATTAAAAATTTCAAAGGGCCACAAAAGTTTTCGATCAGCTGAAATTTGTGTTTTACCTTCTTTCATGTCTGTCTTAACTTATGAAAACGTTGGATCTCAAACAAACATCATAGTAGACCTTAGGAAGGTTTCAACGGTGTGCGTCACTCTTCCTACTATTTTCTGTGGTGGGGTCCTGTCCAAATTTGGATCTGACTCATTCTTTGTCTCATGCCCTATAATGATATCTCCAAATGGATGGATGGTGTGGATACAACAAATACATCATGGTGGGTCCCAGAGAACTTGGTGACATCACTTCAATAGTGAGTCTCGCCTGTCAATATCTAATCCGTCTCCTCCTGTGAAAGCCTTTTGCAGGAACTACTGCGAAAGATTTTGTGTGGGGCCGACTATAATGTTTGTAAGAAAGCAGTCCGTCCATCCATTTTTTAAGCTCATGCGACGAAAGAAGATGTATCCAAAACTTAAATGGGCCACACGATAGGAAATAGTGGGGATTTTGTGACCACCGTTGAAACATTTATATGGCCACAAAAGTTTTGTATCGGTTTAACTCCATGGTCTTTCACTTCCTCTCAGTCAAAATGACCTTATAAATAGTTTGTATGGAATATAAACATCAAGGTGGAGTCTAGGAAGGTTTCAGTGGTAGGCATTCCTTTCCCCACTGTTTCATATTGTATGGCCTACTTGAGTTTTTTATAGTCCTCATTTTGGTCGAATATCCTAAAATGAACTCGAAAAACGGATGGACATGTTGGATTTCTCACAAACATCACAGTGGGCCCACCTAAAATCCTTGCACTAGAACTTCATATGAAAGGCTTTCATTAGGAAATCTGCGTCCGACATATCCCAGATTTACTGCTAACCTCTCGCAGAATTTCCTGCGTTGGAAACGTAGGTGGAGCCCGCCTTCATGTTTGTGAGAAATCCACCCTGTCCATCGGTTTTATGAGTTTATTTTAGGACATGGGACTGAAATTGAGGTGGATCCAATAATCAAGTGGGCCTAAAACATGAGGATTGAGCGTCTTGATTTGAAATATTCGTGGGACAAGATAAGGAATTTATCTATTTTTTTATGAATAATGTTATTTTATCTGTTTTTTTATGAATAACGACGTTTTAATTTTCTCTTAATTACTTTAGTTTATTTGAATTAAATAGAATAATTTTATTTCATTTAATAAAAAATAATTTCTTTATAATGTAAAACATTTCCAAATAGGAGATAGGGGCAAATGCATTAAATTAAAGTATTTCAGACATTTCATATGTTTGTTAACAAACACGTTGTTTCAAATTCGGTACTTAATTTTCAAACTTCGGCCATAATTACTAAACAAGTTTTTTGACCTCAGATTTCAGATTCATTTCAGATATAGCCTTCAGATTTCATATTTAGGCTTCAGATTTCAGATTCAGGCTTTATACTTTAGATTTAACAAACGGGGCCTTAGATTTTGGCACGATTATGATGGAACCACCAAATGAATGATCAGGATCCGTACACTTGTTGAAATATGTGCTTTTAAGGAACTCGTATTCTCATCTTTTTAGGGCTGAAGTAGTGGGACCCACCATACCTCTATTACATGGATCCACAAATGAAAAAAGGGTTTGGCTGATGTCCATGTTGGTTCTGAATTCAGTCCCACGTGCTATATATTATTTACATATATGCACATGTGCTGGGCATGCCAGAAGTAATAACCCCAGGTGCCAAATGGACTTGGTGTTTCGATGAAATAAGGATCAAAGTGATGAAAGTCATTGTCCCGTGATCAAAGTCATTGTCACACGTAGTGAAGATCACGAGAAAAGTAAGATTGTGGGCTATTCAACTAGCCATAGTGATAATTGTTATGGGTAAAAATGGATGGGACATTAAGATAAAACCAGCTACATATATGCACAGTGCGAGGAGCTCGACCACCACTCTGCTTCATTTCACGGAACGACCTTGGGCTCAACCATCGGTAGAAAGAATCACTCCGTCTCCAACTGACGTCAAGCCCTTCCAGACGTTGTGCCCTTCCACATACCCATACATTTTTGAACCTATGCTCGGAACATCTCTTGGAAAATAGGCCCAAAGTACAACCTCCGCCATACGACAAGATGAAGAGGATGGTCATCCCTGATATCCCATCTATATCCTACTCAGGAAAAGAGCTCAACCCCAATGTTCAAATACATATCCCAAAGGCAAGTCGACAAGTAGGTAACCTGCTCAACACCAAGGGAGAACTCAACTACAACTTGTGAAAAGAGTCAGGTTGGCATAACTTCTCTTTTACTGGTTCCGACCTGATCTTGACAATATATGCCCGAGATCTCGGTCGAGGATCTAGGAAGATGACAGCAACACAGATCTGCATGAGATCTCAGCCGAGGGTCTCAGAAGATCCTCGCAATATGTTTGGAATTCGAATCCCTCTACTTTACACCCCTGCTAAATGAGTACATCTCCCTTCACGCCACTGCCACCTCTCACCTATAAATAGGAGCATCCCTAATGGTGAAAAGTACGCACAATCTTACACCCAAAAACCTTATGTTCTACTAGACCTAGCTTGCCTATCTGACTTTGACATCAAAGGGTCCCCTGCAGCAGCCAGGGTCACCGTCTTTGTCTTATCTTGCAGGTTCCAAGTAGTTTAAGGAGGATGACCAGATTTTTCCATCAATAGTTTGGCGCCGTCTGTGGGAACGACATCGAAGCTGTTCCTCTCACCCACAGTGCTTCAATAATGGCGAAGGGGAGAAAGAAAGCTCAGATCGCCACTGTTGTGCCTAGCCTTGTACTGCCAAAATAGTCCAAAGAACATCAGGAATTGTCTTCCCAACTTCAGGCTAATTCTGCGCCCATGGGCCTAGTGCAGCGGTACTGGAACCGAGGAAGTCAATTTATCTCTGTGGAACAATGACTAAAGGCACTAAATAACAATGTTGATATGATAAAGACTGCTAGAGTGACAAATCCCGCCTCCTGGTCAAGGGGTTGAGGAAGTTGTCGCTCAAGTAGCTACAGAAGTTTCCACACAAACTCGAGCACCTGCTGTATCCCAACATAATCGACAAGTCGGTGAAGCACCAGTACAAGAACCTTCCCATGTTTCGGGCATTGCTGCACTAGCTCCCTTTGACTTACGTTACGAGTTGGAGAAGAAGAGGCATGGCAAGGTTCCCGAAACCGTGGCCGAGGATAAACCTGCCAAAACAGTAGCCAAAAACGAAGATCCCAAGGAGGTTGAGCTTAACGAGCTATGAGGTTAGATCAATCACATACGACAAGCCTACCGCGCAATGCTCCGACCTCAATAGAAGCCATGTTAGAGGAGACCAAGTCACCATTCACCACCAACATCATGTATGCTTAGCTCGTACCTAAATTTTAGATGCCACAGATTGCCCCTTACTCCAGGGCCACTGACCCGACCGAGCATCTGGAATCTTTCAGGGCATGGATGGATCTTTAGGATGTATCGACAGCGGTAATGTGTCGAGCCTTCTCTTTAACCTTAACTAGAGCAACCCGAAGTGGTTTCGACAGCTCAAACCACGATCCATCAGCTCATTCACTCAGCTCAGTAAAGCGTTCATCACTAATTTCATCAGAGTGAAAGACAGGCTGAAGCCGACGAATCACCTCCTCACCATTATCCAAAAGGATAACGAGGTATTGAAGGATTACATCAAGCGCTTTAACCTGGAAGCAATGCAAGTGGAGAGCTATTCAGATCAGATCGCCCTGACCGCTATGATGACTGGCCTAAGGGAAGGGAGGTTCCTCTTTTTGCTCCACAAGAATCCCCCCATGACTCTGGCCGACCTCCTCAACCGAGCTCAGAAGTACTCCAATGCTGAAGAGCTCTTCAGTTCGCAAAAGACTACGAGAGATGAAGGAAGATCGACTAGGGAAAAATAGCCTAAAGAAGAACGGACGTCGATCATAGCAACAAGCGAAGGAGAGATGAAGACTCAACCAGGGGACAACAACCTAGCAAATGACCCGAAAGTAGGTTTAACTCCTACACTCCCCTCAACACCATGCCCGATCAAGTCTTTATGGAAGTTCAGGATAAACAACTCCTCAAATGGCCGAACAAAATGAAGACCAATGCCGACAAGCAGCATAAACGAAAGTACTATCACTTCCATCATGACCACGACCATTCCACTAGTGACTACTTTGACCTCAAAGAGGAGATTGAGGCCCTCACCCATAATGGGCATTTGCGAGAATACGTCAACATGAGAGAAGAGAGGGTAGATTAGAAGAACGAACAACCAGTCAACAATGAAGCTACCAGTGAAATCCGCACCATCTTCAGTGGACCGGCTAGAGGAGGAGACACGAACTGAGCACGAAGAGCCCATGCCCGAAGTATCGGTCACATCAAGTCAACGTCACCAGTAGACCTCTAAAGGAACAAAAAGTAGCATCTTGCGAACTGACCTTCACCGAAGAGGATGCCCGGGGTGTCCACCACCCCCACGATGATGCACTGGTGCTGACCACGACTATAGCCAACCACAAAGTGTTTTGAATATTGTTGGACACCGGTAGCTCAGCCAACATTCTCTTCATCGAAGCCTTCGACAAAATGGGAGTTAGGAGGGCCCGATTTTAACCTGTCAAAACTCATTTGCTCGGGTTTGCAGGGGACAGAGTCACCTTCAAAGGATCTATACAACTCTCGTCATGGTGGGTGAAGGACATAACTAGACAATGACTATGATCGAATTTCTTGTAGTTGACTGCCTTCTGTCTACAATGTTATCATCGGACGACCGTCTCTCAACAACTTACGAGCAATAGTGTCTACTTATCATCTCACAATGAAATGTTTAACTGAGCATGGAGTTGGGCAGGTCAAGGGAGACTAGTAGGAAGCCTGACAATGCTACTCTATGGCACTAAGAACACAACATCACACAATGGCCATCACCTTCATTGATCCTCGGGAGGACTCGATCGAAAGAGGGTGTCCGATGGAGGACCTTATAACCATTCCGCTCAACAAATTTGACCTGACCTGAACAGTATAGGTCGGCTCATCGCTGACTCTAGCTCTTTGAGACAAAATCATGGATCTCCTCCAACGACATGCCGATGTATTCGCCTGGTCTCATCGAGACATGCCCGGCATCAGCCCAAAAGCAATGGTTCATAAATTTAATGTTGACCTCAACCACCGACTAGTAGGTAAGAAGCGACGAGCGTTTGAGCTGGAACGGTACACCATCATTGGGGAAGAGGTCAACAAACTCCTCGAAGCAAGTTTCATCAAAGAAATCTACTATCTAGACTGGATCGCTAACATTGTTTTGGTAAAAAAGTCCAATGGGAAGTGATGGGTCTGTGTTGATTACACTAACTTGAACAAAGCCTGCCCTAAGAATAACTTTCCCCTCTCACAGATTGACCAACCGGTTAACAATACCGTCAGGCACGAGCCCTAAGCTTCATGGATGCTTACTCGAGATATAATCAAATCGTCATGCATCCATATGACAAGCCGAAGACAACCTTTTCCACAGACAAATGACTCTATTGCTATAAGGTCATGCCTTTCGGGCTGAAGAACACTGGAACCACATACTAGCGATTCATCAACATAATGTTTGCCTAATAGATTAGACACTCTATAGAGGTTTACGTCAACAACATGCTTATCAAGAGCATCAAAGCCCCAGACCACATCGTTGACCTCAAGGAAATGTTTATAATATTACGAAAATATTAGATGAAGCTGAATCCGAGAAAATGCACCTTCGGCGTTGGCTCAGGAATCCTTGGTTTCCTGGTCACCTAAAGGGGGATCACAGTAAACCCTGACAAGATCCGAGCTCTGCTAAAGATGATCTCACCCAGGACAGTAAAAGAAATCTAGTGCTTCATGGGGAGAGTGGCTGCCCTCAATCGATTCGTCTCCTGAGCCACTAATAAGTGTCTCCTCTTCTTCAAACAGTTGAAAGGAAAATAGAAGATAAAGTGGACCAAGGACTGCGAGCTAGCCCTTTAACAGCTCAAACAGTACCTAGGCTCACCACCACTACTATCGAAGCCCAAACAAGGAGAGCCGCTCCTACTGTACATAGCAGTCTCAATAGCAGCAGTCAGCTCGACCCTTATTCAGGAATAAGAAGGGAAACAACTACCGGTGTACTACGTCAACAAAGTCTTGGTCCTAGCCGAGACCATATATCTAGACATAGAGAAGTTGGCTCTAGCTTTGGTTGTCTCATCCCGCCACCTCCGACCTTACTTCTACATCCACACTATCATAATCCTAACTAACCAGCCTCTATGCCAGGTACTCTAGAAACTTGAAGTATTGAGAAGACTTATAAAATGGGCGATTGAACTTAATGACTTTAACATTAAGTATCAGCCCCAAACTGCCATTAAAGGCCAGACAGTAGTTGATTTTATTATCGAGCTCGCATGTGGAAGCGACCCGGAAGCCAGTCTGAGCAACGAAATCGAACAACCTGCAGATCAGGTGGCCAAACAAGACTTGCTGACTTGAACATTATACATCGATGACTCATCCAATTCTAAAGGTGTGGGACTGGAGTAGTGCTTGAGGCTCCCAACCAAACCTACACGCAATATGCCTTAAGATTTACATTCCAAACATCAAACAATGCAGTAGAATATGAAGCACTGCTCGCCAAACTTAGGTTATCCAAAACGATGGGAGCTCAGAACCTGAAAGTTCATAGTGATTCATAGCTCGTTGTCAACCAGATAGCCGGCGAATACTAAACAAAGGAAGAAAGAATGATCGCCTATCTATAAATGGCCCAGGAACTCATCAGTAAATTCCTTAAGTGCAACATTAGCCCAATCCCTAGGTCAGAAAAATCCAAGGTAGTCACTCTAGCAAAGCTGGCCACAATGGTCGAAGAGGACATCCCGAAGTCAATCCCAATCGAGTTTCTAGCCAAACCAAGTATCAACAAGTCCAACTTAGGCCTAGTCCTTTCGGTAAACTCGGTGCCAAACTGGATGGACCCAATACTCAGCTACCTTCAAGAAGGAAAATTGACTGAAAATATACTCAAGGCATGTAATCTCTGGTACAGGTTGGCCCGGTTTACCATGGTTGGGGACACTTTGTACAAAAAAGAATTCTCTCTGCCCTGTCTCAAGTGCCTTTGACCAAAAGAAGCCGATTACGTTCTAAGAGAAATACACGAAGGGATATGCGACAACCATTCCAGTAGTCGCACCCTTGCCCACAAGGTCATTCGAGAAGGCTACTTTTAGCTGACTATCCAAAAGGATGCCAAGTGGTACACCTAGAGATGTGAAAAATGTCAAAGGTTCGTAGCAATACCCCATCAGCCACCTGAGCAGCTAACTCCCATGATCGGGCCGTGGCCATTTGCTCAATGGGGGATAGACATTATCAGCTCCTTACCGACTAGTAAAGGCCAGACAAAGTTCCCACTCGTCGCGGTCGACTACTTTACGTAGTAGGCCAAAGTCGAGCCCCTAGCCAAGATTAACGAATAAAAAATCACTAAATTTGTCTGGAAAAGCATCATCTGTTGAAATGGGATCTTGCACAAGATCGTCCAGGATGATGGAAAGTAGTTCGACAAAGATCGATTCCGAGGCATGTGTGGGAACCTTGAAATTCAAAAAGCCTACTCATCACCTTGACATCCCCAGGCCAACGATTAGGTCAAGGCAGTCAACAAGATCATTAAGAACCACCTCGAAACCAGACTCAAGAAAACCAAAGGGGCATGGGCCGAGGATCTCCCTTCCATACTCTGGGCATACTGAACTACCGCTCAAACAGCCACATGAGAAACTTCATTCTCCTTGGCTTTCGGGGCCGCTGCCATAGCCCCATTAGAAATTGGGCCCATGACAGCTCGGATCCACCCTTATGATGAAAATCAAAACACGGAGCAGATAACATTGGACCTCGACCTACTCAAAGAAAGAAGGGAGCAAGCGTAAGTTAAGGTTGCAACTTGGCAACAACAGGTTGCCCGATTCAACAATTTTAGAGTAAGAACAAGAATAGTCCGGGCTGGAGATTTAGTCCTCCGCTGGACCTTCCAGGACACCAAGGAGCCTAGTTCGGGGACTCTAAGACCGAACTAGGAAGGACCTTACAAAATTACATGCACCAGCCGACCTGGAACCTATTTGCTCGAAGATATGGAGGGACGACCTCTGCCGCATCCATGGAACGCTACACATCTGAATATCTACTATCTGTAAAGCATGACCAGACCTTGGGTTGAAATATACATATTTATGGCTTGAAATCTATAAATAGCCGACCTATTAGGTCATAATTTACCTGTTTATCAATTGGATTTTTTTTAATAAAAATCTTGAAGCTGGAAAATTTTATATTCCACTTGTTATCTACAACTGATTGAACTACATAGTCTACTGAGGACCTCCCTTAACACAAGGGAAAAACGGTCCTCACCAGTTGCCCGACCCTGAAAAAAGAGGTCGGACCACTAATTGATTCCACTATACGACCTACTAAGGACTTCCCTTAGTGCAAGAGAAAATAGTCCTCACCAGTCATCCGACCCTTAAAGCAGAGGTTGGATCACTAATTAACAACACTACCAAAGTTACACGATATACGATGGGGGCACCTTAGCGTAAGGAGAAATAACCCCCCTAAACAAAAATGATAGGCCCTCTATGAAGGGACCACTATGGCTCATCCATCTACTATGCAGGCGTAAAATTCCTCCGACAAGAAGGCGAGCTCAAAAGCTTACCCTAATGATCATGTTGGACCAATATGCTCGATTCATCAGTATGACCGAAAAAAAATAACCCACCAAAACTACTTAGAATCTCATGTGCAAAAAAACCATTGCAGAAATTCCATTTCTCATTAATGATATTAAAAAAAAAAGTATACATAAGGAAAATACAAAGGAAAGGGGCCAAAAAGATTCACTCAAACTCCCATTGAGGACGGCTGGTTGGCTCCAGCTGGGGTCGAGACTTCAATTGGGCTTTAGCTCTTAGAGTCACCTGCTCCTCGGAAGAATCATCTTCTAAGCTACGAAGGTCAAGCTCGGGATATAACCCCTTAACGTCCTCGATGCACTTCTCGTACCCGAGGCTGTAAAGTAGGTCTTTCTCCTCTGCCTAGTCCTTAGAGGCTTTGAACTCCTCCACCACCGTCACCCGAGCTGCTTGGCCTTTAAATGGACCCTCGCCTCAACCAGGCCAGCCTTCCACTTGGTGGCCTTCCCCCGCGCATCCATCAAAAGTGAGCTCATCACATCTAGTTCGACCTTGGCCTGAGCCCCCTTCTTTCAAGATTCCTTTGCTCGAGATTCCCCCTAGATCATCAGAGCTGCTAGCTCCTCCCTAGTCTCCTTTAGAGTAGATCAGAGCTGCACAGACTTGACAATCTTATCCACAATACTTGATCCTGCCTCCTTACACTCCTCCATGAGACGTATCATCTTGCGAAGGGTGGCCAGAAGAATAGGGATGAACTAGAAAAAGAGAAACTTAAGTCAATAAAAATCTAAGGACTAAAAGGAATTGCCACAAAACAAAGGAAATGTCTCACCTTGTAAAAGAAAATGACCACCTGGCCTACAACAGCAAACGAGGGCATCTCCATTGCCTTGACGAACTCGAAATCAGGAACATGCTGAGCTATCCAAGGCAGGAGGGCCGCCATTGTGGCAGATGTTGAGGCAAATATTGTATATTATCCCTGTAAGACCCGTATCATAATCCGTACCATTCCTTAGACTCCCACAACCCTCCCTGTCGAATTTTGGCGACCCACGACCTATAATCGATATTTGCACATGACCCTAAGTCACACATTGTCCACCTGGGTTGACTCAACTTGAGACTTGCACCCTAGTGACCGTGTCATCGTCGTCGTTCCAATGTCGCGTCTTACACGCTGAGGCGATACCCAGACTAGGAGATGTGGGCCCACATTCAATTCGAGGAAAAATGCCATGCATTTGCAAAACCTAAGAGAACATCACATCAATCCCTTCAATGGTTAAGTACACTTCAAGTATACATCACCTCACACCCCATCCTCAAGCAACCCCATAAGTCAACAATCCCTTACACAACCCATACCCCTCTTATACAAGCTACCCCAAAAGTTAACAAATCTCTTACACACTCATCACTCACTTCACCCATTACTCCATCACCCATTCCTCTCTCTCCTTACAACCCTCTCTCTCTCATTTCTCAAACCCATTTTTCCAAGTTTCCAAAAAAATCCCACGTCCCAAGCTCTCTCAACCTCCATAAGAGAGTTTTGTGGGTGGCCCACTTCCTAACCGTCTCATCTCCCATCTCAACCTTTCATTTTTCATCATCTTCCGTTGAGATCGAAGCCAAGGAGACTACCTTTCCATCAGACCAAGAAGATCAATGGTGGGTGTTCCGTAGGCTTATATTTTTTTATATTTTTGATGAGGTGCCAAGTGGGGCCTACTGATTGATGGTATGGATCCCACTTTGGACCCTATATGTGACTGATGGCCCACCATGATTCACATGATCATTCCATGATGGGGCCATTCTCTATGGACCCCATCATGATGTTTAATTTTCTTGTATGAATAAGGGTCATCTAGACCTTGCTTTTGGTGGAGAAGGGATCTCCACCATTGATTTTGATCAGTGGGCCTACATGTAATGGGACCCACTTGATGTATGTTGTAAAGCATGGAAGGGAGGGCCCATAGTGCTGGGGTCCCTCCATCACTCGTCTCTCTTTTTTTCTCTCTCTCCCTCTTTCATTTTGTTTAGTGATGATATAGCCGTGTGGCCCACCCGGATGGACCCCACCATGAAGTATGCATCTTATCCATGTCGTCCACCTTCGTGGGACCCACTTGATGGTCGTGTTGGATCTACACCATCCAGGCCATGTGGGCCCTACCTTATTAGTGATGGGAAAACACAAATATGAGATTGATCTAAATCAGGTGGGCCACGTCCACGTGGGACCCACCTTGATTCATGAATCCAGGCCGTCCGGTGTACCTGGACACAGGACGTGCCCACCTAGAAGGTGAACTGACAGTGGGGTGTACTAAACAGCTACAAAAAAATATATAATATTATTATAATATATAATATAATATTACTATTTTATGGGAAGGGTGGCCCATCACGTGGGACCCACCTCATGTATTTTATCCACACCATCCTTGGACAGTGGGGCTACACCTTAATGTATGATCCAGGCCATCTAGGGCCTGGATATTGTTGGGACCCACCCCACATGTGGGGCTACACCTTAATGTATGCGTCTATCCAGGCCATCCAGGGCCTGGACATTGTTATTATATTAAATATAATATAATATATATATATATTATATTTATGATAAATGTTGTGGTGGGCCCTATGTGGGACCCACCAATGCTACATGAAGCAGCAGCAGTTGAATCATACGCAGCTGTCTAGCTGCTATACTAATGGCAGCTTGTTCTGTGGGTCCCACCTGTTTCATCCACGCCGTCTATCTATGGGACCCACCATGATGCATGTGTTGTATCCAACCATCCAACCATTTGAGATATCATTTTATGGCATGAGTAAAAGAATGGGTCAGATCTAAAGTTCAAGCGGACCCC
Organism: Magnolia sinica; assembly: GCF_029962835.1. NCBI lineage: Eukaryota > Viridiplantae > Streptophyta > Magnoliopsida > Magnoliales > Magnoliaceae > Magnolia > Magnolia sinica. The sequence continues at coordinate 98,121,182 of NC_080573.1, read as the reverse complement.
CACCATTGAAAATTATTGGGGACAGTGACATTCACCGTTCAAACTTCTTAATAGCCACAGTAGTTTCCACTCAAGTTGATATTTGGTTTTCACTTCATTTATCTCTATGTTAACTTATGAAAGGTCAGATCTCAAAAATACATAAGGATGGGCCCGACTTGATGTGTTTGAGGCCCATTGGTACGGCCCGTGGACGCAGTCCACTTGATATGTATGAGGCCCATATGATGCGGCCCATTCGTTATATATGAGGCCCAGCGTCGAGGCCCATAGACAAGGCCAATGTGATGTGTTTGAGGCCCATGGGCGTGGCCCATTGTGATACGTTTAAGGCCCTTATAGGAAGCCCAACGCGATATATGAGAGGCCCTTGAATGAGGTCCAATGTGATGTCTGTATGGCCGTTACATTGTGTATGAATCCCTTATGTGGGCCACTCCTTGGGAGCAATTTTGGTTAGATGTCCACATTGATGGGCATTGATGATTAGATGTCATCATTGTGATATTTCCTTAGGCCTTGTTAGGCCCATTCACACCATTCTCTAAGTGGGTTGACCCTAATTATTGGGCCCCATTTACATGATCCATCTATTCTCATTGGGCTATCCCAAGATATTGGGCCCCCCATTAGTTGTTAGTGGGATTACTTCTTTTATTTTTTGGAGTTTATCTAGGACTCATTTGAGCCTCCTAGGGCATCTAACAGGCCATGTAGTAGTATGGTGAAGGAACCCTTTTCGGATCCTTAGGTTTGTGGGTGGGCCACTTAGGCCCAACCTTGATGTAAGGGGGGATACATGATCATCACAATATGCTTAGTATAGCTCCATGATCCATGCCTATACACATCATATGTATGCTTGAATTGAGGAGCGATTGATCATAGCATATGCCATTGGGCAGATTATTATGGTACTTCCTGATAGGGGGAGCTGCCCACATGAGCGCGCGATACGCACAGGATTGTTGCATGACTGGATAGTGTGATTCATGCATTTCACATTGTGTGACATGATTACTATACACCCTAGCAACATCAAGGCCTTAGTCTCCACAGGTGTATCGTAGTTAGTAGGATTAGAAACCAAAAATCTTATTCTACATGAGGTGTTATAGATATCCCTGGGTGAAATTCTCTAAACCCTTATGGTACCAAGAGGTTTCTCTAACATCTAGACCGAGTGGATGCATGAGCACCGAGTGACGATTACTAAAAGGTCATGCTTCATACTGTGTCGTGGTTAGTTAGAAGGGGGTGTGGCCTTACCCGCCCGAGAGGAGGGGGCAAAGCTAGGTTGAGTTTGACCAGCTCAAGGAATGGGTCCACTATCGATGAGCCGAGCTCGGTATTGGTAGGTAGATAGTGAGGTCTCTTCCACTCACCTTGTTACGTGTAATGGGGCGGCAATCTGGCTTGGAGTGTACTAGACCGCGGTGATATTCCAGAGTTGAGCTATGTTGATATGTGGACTTAGATGAGGATTGGTGTGCTTGAATTGCATCTCGCATCATATGGCCTTGGTATAGCCAACATCATTCATGCCTTGCATCGCATGGCCTTGGTATGACCAATATTATTCATGTATTCATCAACATATTTCACATTACTCTGATATTGCATAATTGTATTACTACACTGCACACACACTTTCACCACCCTCTAAGCTTTCCATAAGCTTATGCATGACCATTACGTGCAGGTGACGTTGGATCGCAGCAGCGCTAAGGCTTAAGCACGTAGCGGTATCATCATTGTATTTCCCTTTATGCACATTGTACCTATAAGTTTTTAATCATAGTCGAAATGCGAAGAAGTTTTTGGTTGTTGTTTGTTGGTTATGCCTTTGGTTATGCTTATTATGAATCAAACTGACGTTGAAAATCCTCCTTGTAGGATCCTAGGATCGGAACTTGGCAAATGGGTGCCAGGAGCTGAGAATGGGATACTACGAAGGCTATCGACACCAGATTCGGTGATCGAGAATTTTGTGAGCTCAGTTTTCGAGTTTGGGGTGTGATAATCCCCCAGTTATATCTTAGTTTTATGAATATGATACTGCTTAATGTCCAATTTTACTCATGTTTGTGTTGCAAGGTGAATCTAAGTGCTTGGATTGGAAAAGGTGTTAAAAGCATGAATTTGACACTCAAAGATCACCAATACAAAGAATGGATCTTCGGAGACAAAGATTGAAGATTTCAAGGTCCCAAGATTCAAGAAAATCAAGTGGAGAAGGAGCGAAGTCGAAAGAACAAGTGCATAATTCACATTAATGGTTTCATTGATCATCGTTCGATGACATCAAAGACACATTCGATGACATCAAATTTATAAAAGAAAATCGAGTTGGTAGCTGGACAAATTGAAGACATTTTTCGATGACTCGGGGACTTGTTCGATGACTCAAAGCCTTGTTTGATGACATTGAAGCCACCTTCAATGACATCGAATTTTCTGTGGATTTTCGATAAAACTCGCTGGACATATTAGGCATAATGTTCGATACTCAAAGTACTCCTCGATGATATTAAAGACCTGTTCGATGACATCGAAGGCCTCTTCGATAGCACCGAATTTATTAAAGAAATTGAAATAACTTGCTAGACAGTCTTGGACGCATTATCGATTCCTCGAACAACGCTCGATGACATCGAAGGTAGGTTCGATGACATAGAAGATTACGCAGTCTGGACGAAGTTACGCAGCGTGGAAAAAGCACGAGTTCATGGCACCTTTGATGATATCGAAGCCAGTTCGTTGACATCGAACGACTTACGCAGAGTTGCGTAGAGTTACGCGAAGTGCATAAATTTGAGGTGATTTTTGAATTTTTCCAGGACGGTGTGAAAGGAGGTGTTGCATAACTATAAATAGGAGTCCCCGGGGCATCCTTAGGCATGTATCTGGGGTTTGGAGGAGTAAAGCACAAGTGCGGAGAGCCGTTGCCAAGCATTTTTCTTCTCTTCCTTAGCTTTTCATGCTTTCTTCTAGGTTTTTAGATCCAATCATGTCTATGGTTGGTTAAACTTGTACACTAGGGCTAAGAGGTGAAGCTTGTAGCGTGATGGGATGTTTCTATTGCTTTAATTCATGTTTATGTTGAATTCTCTTTGATTCTAGTTTGATATTTAAGGAATACTTTCAATTTTTAATCATTTGTTGTTACTTAAATTATGATAGATCTGTAATAGCTTTGAGTATTTTCTTTTCATCCTTTGAGATTGTGAAATTAGGAAATCTTGTTGTTCACCATTGTCCCTTGGGCATGGTTGGATGATGGAATCCCTTCTAACCATCACAATTTTCCTATGTTTGATTGTGGGATTGGTGTATCCTATTGTTTGCCATAGTCTCCTGGGCATGACTAAGTGATGGAATCAATTCCAATCCTCACAACTCTCATCCATTGAGAATTAGGTCAATGGAAGTTCAGATTTGATCTTAATTGCTATATCTTCTAACTGAATAAGATAGGACTTTGATTCCAGTTGTGCCCTTGAATCAAGCATAGTATCACCCTAATTGCTAGAACTGAATCCTTGGAAACCCTAGTTCCCACTTTTAAATTTATAAGTTTTAGTTAAACAATTCACAATTACTCTCTCTATAATTCTAGATTTAAATTCACATCTTCTTGTAGTTCTACTTCTTGTTATTTTTAGAATACAAATGAGATTAGTCCTTGTAGATTCAACCTCGGTCTCACCGAGATTATTACTACATCGCGACCCTACACTTGGGATTGTGAACAAGTTTTTGGCGTCATTGCTGGGGACTAATAGTTGTGTTTTTCTGAGATTAACTAGTTTTGGAATTAGGTTAAGATTAAGGTTTTGTTTACTTTCTATTTTTGGGTTAGGATTTTTTCTGAATTATTTTAGAAACTAATTTTAGCTTTCTATTTCTAGGTTCCTTTCCTAATCTGTTTTAGAAACTAATCTACTTTCTATTTTTAGAAACTTTCATTTTTTGTTTTTAGAAATTAGTTTGCTTTATTAGTTCTTATTTTATAAACTAGTTCACTTTCATTTTTCTTTTGCAGGATCCCAATATAGAAACTTCTAATTTAGTAACTTTTTTCTAATTCTCTCTCTTTCTATTTCTAGATTTCTATTTTCCCTCTTTCTTTTTAGGGTTAGGTTAGATTATGAAATTGAGGGCTGAGAGTGTTTCACGCCCAAGTGGGTCTATGATAACACTCGAGGTCTCTTGAGTGGAGGACTGGTTGAGGGGTTATCTATCTATCACAGGATTAGAAACCACTTGAGATTCATAGAGTTAATTGAAGTTATGGCTGCCAATCAACCTCAAAATCCACCCCAACCTAGGGTGGAGGAAATCCAAGATGAAAATGAGGTGCATCGAACACTCCCGCCTCGTACTTTATGAGACTATTTATGACCGGTAGGGGTGAGCACCCCTTCCTGTATGGTTTTTCTAGAAAATACAGGAAACATGGACATCAAGCTAAGAGTGATCCAACTCCTTTCAAAGTTCCTTGGGCTTGAATATGAAAATCCATATTTACAATTGAAAGAGTTTGATGAGATCATAACCACTTTATACTTTCCGAATGTGTCTAAGGATACAATCTGGTTGAAACTCTTTCCTTTCTCCTTAAAAGAAAAAGCTAAGACATGGTTACATTCGCTATGTCCACGATCTATTGGCAGATAGAATGACATGATAAGGGAGTTCATAAAGAAATTCTTCCTAAATCATAAAACAAAAACCATCAGAAAGTCGATCATGAACTTTGCCCAAAGGGAAGATGAAACATTCTTCCAATGTTGGGAGCGGCTCAAGGATCTTATCAGTTCATGCCCATAACACGATTTTGAAACGTGGCGCATAACAATTTTTTTCATGAAGGACTGACATCTTCCATGCACCAATTTGTCGAGACTATGTGCAATGGGGAATTCCTGAACAAAGCTGTCGATGAAGTGTGGGATTACTTTGATAAACTTGCTGAAACCGCCCAATCATGGGACATCTCCCCAAGAACGAGCATCACGTCTAAGCCTACTCAATCAAAGGAGAGAGGTGAAATATATCTTTTGAAAGAGGAAGATGATATCAACGCTAAAGTGGCCAGTCTGACAAGGAAACTCGAGGCCATGGAACTTAGGAAGGATAAGGATAAGGAAGTTGGCATGGTATTTGTGCTTGCAACATTCATACAACTAAAAATTGCCTAACAATACCTGTGTTTCAAGAAATATTGAATGAGTAATCAAATGTCGTAAACAACTACCAAAGGCCTTTCAAAAGACTCACTTCGAACACATATAACTCCAACTAGAGAAATCATCCAAGTTTCAATTGGAGGAATGGACAATCTGTTACACCTTAAGGAATCCTTAATCAATTCTTAAATCAAGGGAAACCTCAAGAGGAATTGGTTCAAACTCCTCAAGAGCTCATCCAGTAAAGTACTCTTCAAGCCTTATAAGAACTCACAAAGGCTATACAAAAGATAAACTCACGCCTTACAGTTAGGGAGAAAAGGATGCTTTCGGCCCAACCTATCCCCAATCCTAAACTGCAATATGGAGTTAATGAACCAAGCTCTTCAAATCTAATGAAGCAAGCTAAGTCTATCACCACTCTCTGGAGTGGGAAGATAATTGACAAATCTATTCTAGTAAGGGCTGAAAAGCCTAAGACCCGAATGTGGATGAGACTGAAATACCTAGAGATGCTCTACATGAGGTAAAACTGGAACTTCAAAGCAAACTAGTTACTTCATTCTCCCAACGGTTGATTGCACCAAAACCTCTTTCTAACTCTCAGGACATTCTAAAGGTGCTTAAACAAGTGAAGGTCAACATTCCTCTATTGGATGTCGTTAAACAAATACCTTCATATGCCAAATTTCTGAAAAACTTATGTACGACCAAAATACGACAAAATATTCAAAAGAAAATCTTCCTGATAGAAAAAGCAAGTGCCATCCTAAGGTAAGATGTGCCACAAAAGTACAAAGATCCCGGTAGCCCAACCATCGCTTGTGTAATTCAGAATTATGGGATTGACCATGCACTTCTTGACTTAGGAGCGAACATAAATATGATACTATACTTGGTCTAGGAACAACTAGGTCTATGTGAATTAAAACCCACCCGGACTACATTACAACTTTCTGATCACTCAGTTCGTGTACCGAGAGGGATAATTAAGGATGTGTTGGTCCAGGTTGATAAATTCCACTAACCAGTAGATTTTATCGTTCTAGATACTTAATCCATCGTGGACATGAACACTCAAATTTCCGTCATTCTTGGTCGCCCATTCCTTGCCACATCAAATGTAATCATCAATTGTAGGAATGGAGTCATAAATTTGTCTTTTAGAAATATGACATTGGAGCTCAATATCTTTTTCAATATGAGCAAACAGGTAGAGGATGATGATGATGCCCATGATATTAACTTAATTGATTCTTTCGGGAATGATAGAACTATGATGACTTTATCTTCTAACCTTCTAGAGACGTGCTTTGTAACAACTCACGCTTGAACTAGAATTCTTAAATAATTTTTTAAAAAAATAACTAAAACTTCCCATACATCATTACAATTAGATCAGCCACCTAATACCATAAATTAATGGTCAAACTATAGTTAAAACACCACTTTAAGAAATCTCATGGCTCAGATCTTTTAAGAGGATCGGGTGAGACCTGCTTTAAAACCCCACTAACACCTAAGAGACCATAGGTTCCCCTAGAATGGACATTTTTGACAAAATTCGCCTATGGCGGCCCACCAAATCTTTTGATCATGACCTAGAGTGATCGACAGTCGTCCCAAAAATGAATAGATGATGAGATCAACTCCGATCATCATGTGGACCCCACATTTGCTGATTGCATACACCAATGCGTGCTCTCACTATGCACGAGACCTGGCCATCGGGTCAAAAGAGCTTTGACCCAGTGGAATTCACAAATGGGAAGGAATTTTGAAACTCCTTTCTTGCTCGGCACTGCTGAAAATGGCATGTCCATTTGATGATGCAAACAGCCACCATTCGAATAAGGAATAGTGATCCAGACCGTCCATCTGATGGGTAAGGCCCCACCAACCCTAACCTTGCCGAGTTTTGCAATTGAAAATCACTCATGCAAGTTCGGGCATCGTCCAGTCAGGCATGGTGGAAGGGAATGGCTAGCATGAAGAGGAACTCCACGTACTCTGCCTGGCTAGCAAATCTAGCTGTTCGGAGTCATCGGACTCCATCCACATGCGTGTAGAAAATCCGCGTTAGCCCTACGATTGCTGGAAATGGATACCTACACGGAAAAAGGTGAAAAAATAACTTCCATATTAGGATGGAGAGATCTCCACCCTTCTTTAGCTTCTGGAAACTTCATCTAAGGGATCTAGGATGTTTGAACTAGGGCTGTTTGGAACATCTCATAAGGAAGCCGAGAAATTGGTGAGACGCAGCAACATCTCTAACCATCTCCATTTTAACAAGGATCATAAGCAACGACTCTTCTCGCACCGTGAGATGGACCCCACATTACTTCTAAGCCATATCAGGACCGTCCAAATGGCCCTGATTTATGGATAAACCGCTCAGTTGAAAAATGTCATTATCATCTTCCATCTTCCTCAAACTAACTGTGAGACCCACATTCTGCAAAAATGAGCCCATTCACTAATCTGAGCCGTTCATCCTGTTGCCCACCCCATTCAAAATCCATCTAGATAGTCATTTAACACCCTGCACTAGACCTAATACATTGGAAGACCTTGATGGCTGGCCGTTCTCAGCTAAACACATGATTCCTCTACACTAATCCTTGTGATTAGCTCTGGACACTTCCAGAAATAGGAGGGCTATAAATAGCCATGTGTTAGGGTGAATCCCATGGTAAAAAGGAGAAAAGAAATAGTAAAGGTGAGATAAAGAGAGTTTTTGACGTCGTTGGAGCGAGTTGCACGCCCTGTTACAACCCGACTTAGTTGCGTGACCCGTCTGCAGTAAAGAAAATAGAGAGTGAGAGGTGAGATTTAGAGGGAAGGAGAAGGAATAGAGAGAAAAGAGATAAGATAGAAAGGGAGAAAACAGGGGCGTTTAAGAGAGGAAGCAATAACTGGAAAGAGTTTCCAATCGCTGTCCAACTCATGATGTCAATCGGTAACTAGAATCAGGCCTGGGAGTCAGGTTTTCTGATTCTGACAAACTCAGAGAGACACATGCTGCATCCAGACCTTCTGTCAGCACCCAGACACCATCCCGAGTCAGGTAACCATGCACATATACCCTCTGTTATTAACAAATTTCACCCACCCGACCGACTAGTTTCACAGTCGGCTCAACTCGGTTGTGAGTTAAGTGACTCAGCACCATTCCAGTGTGAAGAACCTGATCTGCCTTCATGGCAGTGGACGGTTTTCCTAGAGCTGGGACTGGTGTTATGAGCCGAGCTCTGGTTCGCCAGAAGCAGTGGGTAGAAGTGCCGTTTGCATTCGAGTCACTACCGAGTCAGTGACTCAGGTATAGTGTAGGAGAATAGATCCTAACTCAGTTGGGCCTAGGGAACAGATCACCCTGGTTAAATCCACTTAGGGGCAATCAAAGCTCGCCCGATTGAGGGCTCACCCAACCGGTTTCCCCAACTGAGCCAACTCAAAGCTCAATAACGGGTTGACTCAATCAGTTTCTCAACTGAGTCAAGTCGACTCCAATCATCTGGAGATGATTTGAGTAACATTGATGGGTCAGTAATCTAACCCTGTAGTTAGTAAATTTCTTAAAGATCAACTCAACAAGTTGTTAGTTGAAAATCCCGTCTGAGTCGACTCGGTCGTGACTCACTGAGGTCTTGTAATGTTTCATCCAGGTACAACCAGTAAATGGTTACCTTGGAAGACACTTTTTCCTTCAATCTGTCTAATCAAGTAAGTAGGAATCAAGGTTTATATGACTAGTAAACTATATGTAAGTTGCAATTAGGAGATTTAATATATACTTGAATTTTAGGATCCATACATCCACCTCATAAGAACGTCTCAAATCGAGAGGAGCATTCACTCAAGGTGAGGGATATCCCACATGGCTTCCTCATTTCATTGATTTCTAAATTAGCTTAAGTTTAAAAGTATGAAGATGGTATAACTATGTGAATATTAATGTTGCTTCCCTAAATCTTAAATTGATATTAATAATCATGTAGGATTATCTTGAATCTGGTAGTTTTAATCCATCTTATAAGAATTGTATCATACTCTTTATGCCATATTTAGAATTACCTTGTTATATGTACACTTTCACCAGCTATATTAAGAAGTGGTAAATCTTGTCTCCATTTGAATGGGAAGTTTATTCCATAACTCATTTTATATGCTAGAGTCATTTTAACCTGAATCTATGGTGTATAAAGTCTTAGAATAGTACACTATTTCCTTCAATTCTAATTAGTTATGTTGAATGTGAGTAATATGCTAATGCCTAATTACCCAAGTCCCATATAATAATTAGGTGATTAGGACTTAGTTGTGCATGCTCTAAGTTATTTTAGAAATTGTAAATGTTGAGGCATAGTTTTACTAGTAACTACAAGTATGATGATACTTCAATTCATTTTCAAGTCATATAACGAACCCTAGGTGCAGAATGTCACCCATTGTGAGATGTAGAATAAACTTGTCTCAAATTTAAAATTCTTGATATGCCACATTTATGGGCCCCTTTTTTGACTTAACGGAAGTAAAATATTTGTAATAAGCTCATGTTGAATGTTTGTTATCCTAATAAAAGACCATAAGCCTTGACCATGTTTATGAGAACCATCTTATGCATGAGTATCATGGTGCATGACATCCACACATGACATGTGAGCTTTTCTGAGTGCTCACTGTAAGCCACACTCTATGTGAATTTCTGAAGGTATTATCATTTTAGTTTTACTCACAGGTCATGTGCATTTGGGTCACTTTGGGCGCTCTTTCTTTTCATGAGGCTTTTCTAGGATTAGACACTCCTCGGGCGTACCCTGTGTATTTTTCTAGGAGATATCCTTGGGCGCACTCACCTGCATGGTCTTTTTCAGGTGGCTAGTTCTCCTTGGGCATACCTATGAGTATTTTTCCGGCTAACTAGTGCTCCTTAGGCGACCCCTTTATTTTGACAGCTGGATGTACATCCCCAGATCTATATATTGAGTATACATTCATACATCTATACATTTGCATTTAAGTTCACAATATCCCTAATATAATTGATTACATTTGGTTTAAGCTGTTTTGGAATGATATGGTATGCATGAATCCTTGCGAAAAATTTTCACTGAGTTTTCACTCGTCCAATAGTTCGGTTGCACCAAATAGATACAGGTATGATGGAGGAAGGCGGCGCCTATGATGGTACTCCAGCGCAGCTGATGAGGAGTATGGAGAGGAAGGACAATATGCTGATACGGTTGAGCCGTTGGAGCTCAACAGAGGATATAAGACCTATTTACTTTCATGTTTTCAGACATTATCTTCATTTTGCTTAGTTTGAAAATTGTAATTAAAAATCCCCTACCGTGGGATCTTGCTTTACTTCTTTACTTCTATTCACGTATGTTGACCGCCTTTTATTAGTTTATACAATGGTTATACTTCGATGTTATGAAATGTGTTAGTAATTAGATGAATGATAGTTTTATTTCACGACATAACCCTCGGGTTCTCATACTCGAGCGATCCTTAGGTTATGAGAATCAGGGTGTTACAAGTTGGTATCAGAGAGAGAGAGAGTTTAGACAAACCTTACCTTTGGAAAAGGGTCTGTGCAAACTTACAATATCTTAGGTTTAAGATTACATAGATATACACTTGAACTAGGAGGAGTAAACTTTGGTAGAAATTTCCCCTAGACTTAGAAAATTTTAGGGACATAAAGTCCCAATTTTAAATTCATAGTCACATTGGGTTCCATGGATATACACCAAGTCATAAACACCTTGACCTTTAACTATCAAATAATTCCATCCATAATAGCATTACTATTCTAATAGCCATCCTGTAAAATTTAACTTCCAATTCAAGTATACATATCTGAAGACTTTTTTTTTTTTAATATTGGTGATTGCTTATTGCCATTACAATGTAGACTAACTTGACTGGGAAAGTAGACCGAACAAATAGTTTTGAATCACTGAGTCTAAAACCATGAAGACATTATCTTTCGCTACTTATAAGTTGTAGCAAGGGAGTACTTCTTATCTATTTCAGCAATTTTTGTTAACATTTGAGTGAATTTATGTAATCATTCATTCGAATTTCAATATTAGCTATTTGTTGAACTGTCCAATTTGTTGAACTGTCCACTTCGTTGAACTATCCAATTGTTTATTGAACACTAATTTCACATTGCTACATAGATTCTAATTCTATTATAACATCTTTCTTAAGTATGATAGATGGAAAATATCATTGTTTGAATAATCACAACCTTTGATTCATGGAACTGAATGATTAAACATGAGCGGTTAGATCAATCACTTAAATGTAACAAATTAGTGATGATTCACTTTACTTTACATACTATCCAAGTAGGAACCACTGTATATGTTTTAAATTGCACAAGGACATGTTTTGAATAATCATGTATTGTCACCATTAGAGTATCAGAAATGCATTCTTACCCACCTTGAAGTATGTAGTTAAATTTTTATTTTTCCCCTACCTTTGGGGATATTGAGTTAAAGCTTGCTAATTGAAAATTATGATCATTGGACATCTCCATCTCAAATGCCGACAAATGTTCACCCCATTTGGTCACCTGAATTATAGGAATTTAAACTTAGGCCCCGTTTCTGACCATCACGTATCTAGAAGTAAAGACTAGAGATATAAACCTTTTAGAAGAATTTAATTGGGAAATTATTTCCTTTAGGAAATTCCTTTTAGTTAGGAAGAAATTTTTACAGAGAACTTAGAATCCCTTAGAATGTAAAATCCTTAAAGTAGAACTATTTGTCTCATAGTGCGATTATGATAAAATAATGCACCCTGACATTACGTCCCAAAATTTCAAGATACGATGCCTCCAAAGAAGAAATCCCAGTAAGCACAGGCATCTCTAGCGATGCCACAAAATACAGGGAGGACTAAAAGGGAGGAGAGTCCTATATATACCCTAGCACTCCCGGCGCAATCCGAGGAGCCCGACTCATAGTCAAGAGCAAGGGCCATCCCGACACCTCACCCAACTCATGCAGAGAGGACTTCGTCATTTGAGGCCCAGTCAAGAATTCCGACACTAAATGCCTGAGAATAGATGGTCGCCTTGTTAAGCCAACAACAGGCCTTTATGAGAGACTAGCAGGCCATCATGGTGGCCATAGTAGAGGCTATAAACTAAAGACCATGTAGGTCTGCTCCGCGCTCAGCTACAGGGAATAATATCGATGTATTCAAGAGATTCCAGAAGATGAGGCCCCCAACCTTCTCCGGGACGATGGATCCCATGGTAGCCAAGCACTGGCTAAAACATATGCTAAAGTTGATGGAGTCTTTGGAGTGTACGGATACTTAGAAGGTGACTCTTGCTACCTTCACACTAGAAGGGGAAGCAGATGAATGGTGGGACTCTACTCATAGAATTACTGGGGCAGAATATCTATGGACTTGGGAGAGGTTTCAGACCATGTTCAATAAGAAATATTTTCCAAAGTCATTTTGTGATGAAAAAGTGTCATAGTTCTTTAAGCTCGAGAAGGAAAATTTGACGGTCGCGCAGTATGAAGCACGCATTGCCGAATTCTCTTGGTACGTGCCAACTATAGTCAATGAGGAGAAGGTTTGGCTGAGGAAGTTCAGGGATGGATTACGATCGGTAATAAGGTCAAAATTGTGCTGCTTCAAATTCTCCCGATATGTGCATGTAGTGGACAAGGCCACCAGGGTGGAGAAGGACATGGACCAGATGATGAAGGCGCGGACCCCGTTCAGAGATTCGAGTAGCTGAGTCAGGCCCGCACCTCTACCTCCTAGCCTCATTGTGGCTGATAAGCGAGTTAGGACTTCTTCATACTCGGGTATGCCTTGCGCTTATTGTGGCAAGCCAGGGCATGCTGCCAAGTTTTACTTCAGGAGGGTGCGAGAGGAGGGCGACAAGCCTAGACCACCAATGACACATCCATCACAGTCAGTGGTTAGGCCACCTGTCAGCAACTGACCTCCATTTCTGAGGCCAGCAGCGCCGTTTCAAAACAAGACTCCTGCGATGTGAGTGTTCACTATGTCTACAAAAAACTAGAATGGGGACACTCCGCAAATTGTCCAAGGTACGACTTATATCAAGAGTATTGCATTATTTGTTCTATTTAATTCAGGTTCTACCATATCTCTTGTTAGTTCATCAATAGCTAAAGAACTGAACTTAGAATTGAACCGTCTAGAAAAACCCCTGGTCATAGCCTCTCCAATGGGAGGATTTGTAGAAACTGTGAGATTTTATCCCGCATGCCTGGTTATTCTGGAAGGCCATGAGACACATATAGATTTGGTTGTTATGAATATGAAACAATTCGATGTCATTATTAGTATGGACTGGCTTACCTAGGCTCATGCAATATTGGACTGCCATGCCCAGACGGTTACAATAACATTACCTAGGCAGTCACCCTTTACCATACAAGGAAGGCACCAGTATGATGCTTATGAGGGTCTACAGGCCCTAGAAGAGATAACATCAGCAGAAGTCACAATCAACCCAATACTAGTGGATAGTGAATTCCCAGAAGTATTTCAGAAAATACTGGGATTACTGCCAAGGAGAGGTAGATTTTACCATTGACCTCCTACTTGGTACCACTCCAATGTCCATGGCTCAGTATAGAATGATGCCATGTGAGATGGAAGAATTGAGGGTGTAAATTGATGAACTGTTGGGGCAAGGTTTCATCCGTCCTAGTGTATCACCGTGGGGCGTACCGGTATTTTTTGTGAAGAAGAAAGACGGATCACAGTGCCTCTGTATCGACTACAGAAGATTGAATCAAGCTACAGTGAAGAACAAGTACCCCTTGCCTCGCATCGATGATTTGTTCGATCAGCTCAAAAGCGCTAAGTATTTCTCGAAGATCAATCTTAGGTCTGGATATCATCTGTTGAGAGTTAGAGAAGAAGACATTCCCAAGACAACATTTCGCATTAGATATGGGCATTATGAATTTCTGGTGATGCCGTTCGGACTCGCTAACGCGCCTGTAATATTCATGGACTTGATGAACCGGATCTTTATGCCATATCTAGACCGATTCGTCATAGTCTTCATCGACGACATCTTGGTTTACTCTACGAGCCGCGAGGAGCACGAGGAACACTTGAGGATCGTATTGAAGACCCTCCAGGATAGGCAGTTGTATGCAAAATTGTCAAAATGTGATTTCTGGAAGGAGGAAGTGAAGTTTTTGGGTCATGTGGTGAAGAAGGAATGTATCGCAGTTGACCCATCCAAGGTTGAAGCAGTAGTGAAATGGGAACGACCTGACACTGTCACTGAAGTCAGAAGCTTTTTAGGGATGGCTAGATACTATAGGTGGTTTATAAAGGAGTTCTCACGTGTCGCCAGACCTCTAACTCTGTTAACCAAGAAGAACATGAAATTTAGCTAGAGTGATGAAGCAGAAACGTCTTTTCAAGAGCTTAAGAAAAGACTCACTACGGCCCCTATGCTTACACTTCCAGAAGAAGGGGCCAAGTATGTGGTCTATAGTGACGCATCGTAGATGGGGCTAGGATGCGTACTCATGCAAAAAAGAAAAGGTGATTGCTTACACTTCTAGGCAGTTGAAGAAGCATGAAGAAAACTACCCTACACATGACCTAGAGTTCACCGCGGTGGTCTTTGCCTTGAAGATTTGGAGACACTACTTATATGGGGAAGAATTTGAATTATTCTGTAATCACAAAAGTTTGAAGTATATCTTTACTCAGAAAGATCTAAACATGCGGCAGCATCGATGGATGGAAACATTGAAGGACTTCAAGTTTGAAGTATCCTATCATCCCGGCAAGGTGAACCTCATAGCAGATGCTTTGAGTCGGAAGAGAAATCACGAAGTCATGGCTGGTCTCATGATAAGAGAAGGAGAGATGCTGGAATTCATTCAGAACTATGAGGCGTAATTCTCTTTCGATGGACCGAGTATTTTGGTAGCTTTATTGGTTGTGGAACCATCTTTGATTCGTTGCATCATCGAGTCTCAAGACCAGGATGAATCACTAAAGAGGTTGAGAGTGAGGTGTGAAAGTGAAGGAATGCATGACTGACATGTCATTTCAGACGGCGGCCTAAGATATCGAGGTCGTATCTACATACCAACATTGCCAGAATTGAAGCAGTCAATACTGAACGAAGCACACAAATCCCATTTGACCGTTCATCCTGGTAATATAAAGATGTATCGGGACGTCAGGCGTCAATATTGGCGGGAATATATGAAGCGAGATATTGCAAAATACATTTCAAAATGTCTCACTTGCTAGCAAGTGAAGGCAGAACACAGCAAGCCGCCAAGTCTTTTGCAGCCATTACCCCTCACCGAATGGAAGTGGGACTGTATCAGCATGGACTTCATCTCGAGACTTCCAAAGACATATGGGAACCATGACTCCATTTGGGTGATAGTTGATAGACTGACCAAGTCAGCCCAGTTCCTCCCTATACGTGTAAGTAATTCAGTTGACGACTTGGCTAAGTTGTATATTCAGGAGATTGTTCGTGCATATGGAATTCCACGGGAAATTGTGTTAGATCGTAACACCAGGTTCACCTCCACCTTCTGGAAAAGGCTGAAAGAAGAATTGGGTACAGAGTTGAAATTTGGCACAACATTTCACCCCCAGACAAACGGTCAGACCAAAAGGGTAAATCAGGTGCTAGAAGACATGTTGAGGCATGTATGTTGGACTTCAAGGGCAGTTGGGATGAGCATATCCATCTCGCAGAATTTTCTTATAACAACAGCATTCAAACTAGCATTGGCATGGCACCATTCGAAGCTCTATACGGACGACCTTATCGAGCACCGCATTGCTGGGCTGAAGTCGGAGAGAAGAGTTTACTGGGACCAAAACTTGTCCAGGATACTATAGAGAAGATTAACATAATTCGAAGATGCCTGCACATGGCTTAGAGCAGACAGAAGAGTTACGCAGACAATCGTAGGCGAGATCTGGACTTTACAGTCGATGATCACATATTCTTGAAGATCTCTCCTATGAGGGGCATCATGTGATTTAGGAAGAAAGGGAAACTCTCTCCCTGATTCATTGGGCCTTTCGAAATCATGGATAAGATTGGAGCTGTTGCCTACCGCCTAACCCTACCACCGAAGTTCACCAATGTTTATAATGTTTTCCACATATCGATGTTGAAGAAATATGAACCGGATTCATCTCATGTCATCAGCTGGGAAGAGATTGAGTTAAATGATGATGCCAGCTATAAAGAAGCCCTTGTTCACATTCTGGATCATAAGGAGCAGATCCTGCACACCAAAAACATTCCATTACTGAAGGTTCTTTGGTCTCGCCACGGTATCGAGAGGCAACATGGGAGCGTCAAGCCGAGATAGAAGAAAAGTATCTGCATCTTTTCACCGACCTCACTCAGGTACAATTTCGAGGATGAAATTTTTTTAAGGGGGGAGATTATAACAACTCACGCTTGGACTGGAATTCTTAAATAAAAAAATTAAAATAACTAAAACTTCTTATATGTCATTACAATTAGATCAGCCACATAATACCATAAATTAACGGTCAAACTATAGTTAAAACACCTCTTTATGAAATTTGATAGCTCAGATCTTTTTAGAGGATAGGGTGGGACCCGCCCCTAGAATGGACATTTTCGACGAAATCCGCCTAAGGCGGCCCACCAAATCTTTTGATCATGACTTAAAGTGATCGGCAGTCATCCCAAAAATGAATGGATGGTGCAGATCAACTCCGATCATCACGTGGACCCCACGTCTGAGCCAAGTGCATACACCAGTAGCATGCTATTGCTGTGCACGAGACTTGGGCATCGGGTCAAAAGAGCTTTGACCCGATGAAATTCGCAAATGGGAAGGAATTTTGAAATTCCTTTCCCGCCCAGCACTGCTCGAAATGGCCTATCCGTTTGATGATGCAAACGGCCACCATTTGAATAAGGAATGGTGATCCAGACCGTTCATCTGATAGGTAAGGCCCCATCGACCCTAACCTTGCCGACTTTTACAATTAAAAATCACCCGTGCAAGTTCAAGCATCATCCGGTCAGGCATGGTAGAAGGGAATGGCTAGCGTGAAGGGGAACTCCATGTCCTCTGCCTAATTGGTAAATCCAGCCGTTCGAAGTTGTCGGACCCCATCCACATGCGCGAAGAAAATTCACGTCAGCCATACGATTGCCGAAAATGGATACCTACACAGAAAAAGGCGAAAGAATAACTTCCATATTAGGATGGAGTGATCTCCACCCTTCTCTGGCTTCTGAAAACTTCATCTGAGGGATCTAGGACGTCCGAACTAGGGCTGTTCGGAACATCTCGTAAGGGAGTCGAAAAATTGGCGAGACGCAGCCACGTCTCTAACCATCTCCATTTTAACAAGGATTATAAGCAACGACTCTCCTCGCACCATTAGATGGACCCCACATTACTTCTAAGCCATATCAGGACTGTCCAAATGACCCTGATCTATGGATAAACCGCCCAGTTGAAAATTGTCATTATCAACTTCCATCTACCTCAAACTGACTGTGAGACCCACATTCTACAAAAACGGGCCCATTCATTGATCCAGTTCGTTCATCCTGTAGCCCACTCCATTTAAAATCCATCTGGATAGTCGTTTAACACCCTGCACCAGACCCAATACATTGGAAGACCCTGATGGCTAGCCGTTCTCAGCTAAACACATGATTCCTCCATGCTAATCCTTGTGAATAGTTCTGGATACTTCCAGAAATAGGAGGGCTATAAATAGCCATGTGTTAGGGTGAATCCCTAGGTAAAAAGGAGAAAAGAAATAGTAAAGGTGAGATAGAGAGAGTTTTTGATGCTGCTAGAGCGAGTTACACGCCCTGTTGCAACCCGACTCAGTTGCGTGACCCGTTTGCAGTAAAGAAAACAGAGAGTGAGAGGTGAGATTTAGAGGGAAGGAGAAGGAATAGAGAGAAAAGAGAGAAGATAGAAAGGGAGAAAATAGGGGCATCTTAGAGAGGAGCAGCAACTGGAACGAGTTTCCAGTTGCTGTCCAACTCATCAACGTTAATCGGTAACCAGAATCAGGCCTGGGAGTCGGGTTTTCTGATTTCGACAGACTCGGAGAGATGCATGCTACATCCAGACCTCCTGTCAGCACACCGTCCCTAGTCAGGTAACCATGCCCATCTGTCCTCTATTATTAACAAATATCACCCACCCGACTTACTAGTTTCACAGTCAGCTCAACTCGGTTGTGAGTTAAGTGACTCAACACCATTCCAGTGTGAAGAACCTGATCTGCCTTCATGGTAATGGTCGATTTTCCTAGAGCTGGGACTGGTGCTGTGAGCTGAGCTCTGGTTCGCCAGAAGCAGTGGGTAGAAGTGTCGTTTGTATTCGAGCCACTACCGAGTCAGCGACTCAGGTACAGTGCAAGAGAATAGATCCCAACTTAGTTAGGCTTGGGGAGCAGATCGCCCTGGTTAAACCTAATCAAGGGCAATCAAAGCTTACCTGATTGAGGGCTGACCCGACCGGTTTCCCCAATTAAGCCAACTCAATGCTCAATAATGGGTTAATTCGGTCAGTTTCTCAACTGAGTCAAGCCGACTCCGATCATCTGGAGATGATTTGAGTAACATTGGATTCAATGGGTCAGTAATTTAACCCTGTAGTTAGTAAATTTCTTAAAGATCTACTCAACAAGTTGTTAGTTGAAAATCTTGTTCGAGTCAACTCGGTTGTGACTCATTGAGCTCTTGTAATGTTTCATCTAAGTACAACCAGCAACTGGTTACCTTGGAACACACTTCTTCCTTCAATCTATCCAATCAAGTAAGTAGGAATCAAGGTTTATAACTAGTAGACTATATGTAAGTTGGAATTAGGAGATTTAATATATACTTGCTTGGATTTTAGGATCCATACATCCACCTCATAAGAATGTCTCAAATTGAGAGGAGCATTCACTCAAGGTGAGGGATATCCCACATGGCTTCCTCATTTCATTGATTAGCTTAAGCTTAAAAGTATGAAGATGGTATAACTATGTGAATATTAATGTTGCTTCCCTAAATCTTAAATTGATATTAATAATCGTGTAGGATTGTCTTGAATTTGGCTATTTTAATCCATCTTATAAGAATTGTATCATTCTCTTTATGCCATATTTAGAATTACCTTGTTATATGTACAGTTTCACCAACTGTATTAAGAAGTGGTAAATCTTATCTCCATTTGAATGGCAAGTTTACTCCATAACTCATTTTATATGCTAGAGTCATTTTAATCTAAATCTATGGTGTATAAAGTCTTAGAATAGTACACTATTTCCTTCAATTCTAATTAGTTATGTTGAATGTGAGTAATATGCTAATGCTTAATTACCCTAGTCCCATATAATAATTAGGTGATTGGGACTTAATGCATGCTCTAAGTTATTTTAGAAATTGTAAATGTTGAGGCATAGCTCTACTAGTAACTACAAGTATGATGATACTTCAATTCATTTTCAAGCCATATAACGAACCCTAGGTGTAGAATGTCACCCATTGTGAGATGTAGAATAAACTTGTCTCAAATTTAAAATTCTTGATATGCCACATTTATGGGCCCCTTTTTTGACTTAACAGAAGTAAAATATTTGTAATAAGCTCATGTTGAATGTTTGTTATCCTAATAAAAGACCATAAGCCTTGACCATGTTTATGAGAACCATCTTATGCATGAGTATCATGATGCATGACATCCACATATGACATGTGAGCTTTTTCAAGTGCTCACTGTAAGCCATACCCTGTGTGAATTTTTGAAGGTATTATCATTTCAGTTTTACTCACAGGTCATGTGCATTTGGGTCACTTTGGGCGCTCTTTCTTTTCATGAGGCTTTTCCAAGATTAGACACTCCTTGGGCGTACCCCATGTATTTTTTCAGGAGATATCCTTGGGCACACTCACCTGCATGGTCTTTTTCGGGTGGCTAGTTCTCCTTGGGCATACCTTTGAGTATTTTTTCGGGTGACTAGTTCTCCTTGGGTGACCCCTTTATTTTAATAGCTGGATGTGCATCCCCAGATCTATATATTGAGCATACATTCATACATCCATACATTTGCATTTAAGTTCACATTATCCCCAATATAATTGATTACGTTTAGTTTAAGCTATTTTGGAATGATATGGTATGCATGACTCCTTGGAGGAAATTCCCACTGAGTTTTCACTCACCCAGTTAGTGTGGTTGCACCAAATAGATATAGGTATGATTGAGGAAGGTGGCACCTTTGATAGGACTCCTGGTGCAGCTGATGAGGAGTATAGAGAGGAAGGACAGTATGCTGATACGGTTGAGCCGTTGGAGCTCAACTGAGGATATGGGACCTATTTACTTTCATGCTTTCAAACATTATCTTCATTTTTCTTAGTTTGAGAATTGTAATTAAAAATCCCCTGCTATGGGACCTTGCTTTACTTCTTTACTTCTATTCACGTATGTTGACCTCCTTTTATTAGTTTATACAGCGGTTATATTTTGATGTTATTAAATGTGTCGGTAATTAGATGAATGATAGTTTTATTTCATGACGTAACCCTCGGGTTCTCGTACTCAAGCGATCGTCCTCGGGTTATGAGAATCAGGGTGTTACATGCTTGGTCCACTCCCATGATTTAGATGATGATATGATTAGGGAGACGAGTACCATTCTTGATACTGTGCTAATACTTGAAGTTAACCGGTGGAAGCCACATATTGAAGAATTGCCCCAAACTGATATAGTACCTCTACCATCTAACCTCAAGGCACCAAAGTTTGACCCAAAACCTTTACCCTCTAATTTGAAATATGTTTATTTATGTCAAGATGAGACATACCCATTGGTGATTTCTTCCCACCTTAAGTAAGAATAGGAGAGTATGCTTATCTCTACTCTCATTGAGCACAAAGGAGCCCTTGGATGGTCGATTGTGGATCTTAAGGGAATTGACCCTTTGATTTGTACTCACCGCATTTATCTAGAGGATAATGCGAAGACCTCTTAAAAATCATAACGTAGATTAAATCCAAACATGAAGGAAGTGGTTAAGGACGAGGTTCTTAAGCTATTAGATGTGCGTATCATATTATATCTGATAGTCAATGGGTAAGTCTAACTCAGGTTGTTCTTAAAAGTCTGGAATCACCATCGTAGCCAATGCTGACAATGAACTAGTACCAACTAGAGTCACTACTAGTTGAAGAATGTGCATTGACTACAGGAAGTTGAATACCATCACAAGGAAGGACCACTTTCCTTTGCCCTTCATTGATAAAATTTTAAAAAGGCTACCTGGTTACTCATACTATTGCTTCCTTGAAGAGTATTTAGGCTACAACTAGATAGAGATTGCCCTTGAAGATTAGGAAAATACAACATTCACATGTCCCTTTGGCACCTTTACTTACCGAATGATGTCATTCGGACTGTGTAATGCCCCTGGCACTTTTCCGCGATGCAGATGAGTATTTTTTCTGACATGGTGGGGTAATATTTAGATGTCTTCATGGACGACTTCTCTGTTTGTGGTCCATCCTTCAGTGATTGTTTGGAGATTCTTAAATGTGTGCTGAAGCGATGTGAGAAAAAGAATTTGGTACTAAATTGGGAGAAGTGTCATTTCATGGTTTGTAAGGGAATTGTCCTTGGACATATCATCTCGTCCAAGGGAATTAAGGTAGATAAGGCTAAGATTGATCTTATCTCTAACTTACCTCTACCTAAGAACATATGAGACGTGCGATCCTTCCTAGGACACGTCAGATTTTATAGACGATTCATAAAGGACTTTAGTCACCTCTCTCATCATTTATGCAATTTACTTCAAAAGGATGTACCGTATGAGTGGACTGAGCAATTACATGAAACTTTTTCTAAGCTCAAGGGCATGTTAACCACTACACGTATCATGCAGCCACCCAACTGGAACCTTCCTTTTAAAATTATGTGTGATGCATCTGACTATGCTCTTGGGGGAGTTTTAGGCTAGAGAAAAGAAAAGAAGCCCTACGTTATTCATTACGCAAGTAGAATTCTAAATCCTGCCTAAATGAACTACTCTACTATGGAAAAGGAACTCTTAGCCGTAGTGTTTGCTTTGGACAAATTTAGGTCCTACTTGATCGGATCTAAGATCATCATCTACATTGATTATGCGACACTCAAGTATCTTCTTTCTAAGAATAATGCTAAGCCCCGCTTGATAAGATGGATTCTCCTACTCCAAGAATTTGATTTGAAAATAAAAGATAAAAAGGGTCTAGACAATGTAGTAGCTGACCACCTTTCCTGCCTTGATCTCTCTGATTCCCTTGAGTCGACGCATATAAATGACATGTTCCTTGACGAACAATTGTTTAAAGTCTCCCATTCACCTTGGTTTGCTGATATTGCTAACTATCTTGCTACAAGTTTCACGCCAACATATTGACTGCGCAAGATAAGAAAAAATTCTTCATTGAGGTACGCAAATTCTTTTGGGATGATCTGTATTTATTTAAATATTGCCCAGACCAAATCTTAAGGAGATGTGTGCCAGACAATGAACACCAAAGTGTCATCTCCTTCTGTCATTCTCAGGCCTGTGGTGATCACTTTTCTACTAAAAAGACTACTACCAAAATTTTACAGTGCAGCTTTTACTGGCCCACTATGTTCAAGGACACTTTGATTTTTACAAAGCTTGTGAGCGTTGTCAAAAGTTGGGAGCATTGTCCCATCAAAACATGATGCCTTTAAACTCCATTCTGATCATCGAAGCATTTGAATGCTGGGGCATCAATTTCATGGGAGCGTTCCCCCAATCCTTTGGAAATTTGTATATTTTGCTAGCGGTAGATTATATCACTAAATGGGTTGAAGCGATCCCGTACTGAAACAATGATCATCAAACGGTCATTAAATTCTTAAAAGAGAACATCCTTTCCTGGTTCGAAACACCTCGAGCTATCATTAGTGATGGATGTTCACATTTCTGTAACAGGCCATTTGTGAACTTAATGAAGAAATACGACATCTAGCATAAGGTGAGAACTCTATACCACCCATAAACAGGTAGGCAAGCTGAGATTTCCAATAGGGAGATTAAACATATTATAAAAAAATGGTTAACCCTGATCGTAAGGATTGGTTAATCCGATTGACTGATGCCTTATGGGCTTACCGTACTGCATTTAAGACCCCTATTGGAATGTCTCCCTTTAGACTTGTCTATGGGAAGGCTTGCCACTTACCTATGGAGTTGGAACATAGGGCCTACTAGGCTACTAAAAATTTGAACTTCAATTTAGACAACGCTGGCTCTCTGTGAAAACTTCAGTTGAATGAACTTGAAGAGATCCAGAATGATGCATATAAGAACTCGAGAATTTACAAGGACAAGATTAATGTATTTCATGACCAACGCATTCTTTGAAAATCATTCACACCAGGTCAGAAGGTCCTTTTGTACAATTCTCGATTACATTTTTTCCGGGTAAACTTCAATTTTGTTGGACCAGCCCTTTCAAATAACTAATGTCTATCCTCATGGGACCGTCGAGATTTAGAATCCAAACAATGACAACATTTTGAAAGTGAATGGACATCAATTAAAGCCATTTGTTGAGAAATTTAATTCAGAGGACATGTCCATACCTCTGATTAATCCTATTTGCCAGGATTAACCTCCTAATTTGACGAAGGTATAGCTAGGTTTATTGCTTTCCACTAATAATTTTCTTTCTATTGGTTTAATTCTTATGTTAACCCATCTTCACACTGAGATCATTGAAAGAAAAAGCCACAGAATTTCTTCTTCTGGTATTATGTTTCCATCACTTCCCTTTTCTTTTCATTGCCTCTTTTACATTACATGCTTATTTATTTTACATTGAGGACAATGTGGATTTTTCGGTTGGGGATGGGGATTAGGTAAAATAATCAGTGTTTTCTCAGTTTTGAGCAAAAAAAATTAAAATTTTTTAATGTTTCAACTTGAAATCTGTTTTGGGAAGCCATGGATTGTGTACTTAAGAATGCTTTGGGTATGATAAGAGAGAGAGATTGAATTTTAAATTGCTGAAGTTTAACCATCTAAGTAATTTATCACCTAAGTTCTTGCACTCAATTGATTAAGAGGAAGTTTGAATATCATGCTAATCTAAGTCACAAGACACATTCAATTTGTCCTCTATAAGATATACTAGAAGTTCTGATTGTTAGTATGTGAATCATTGATAGATGGCGAGAATCAGGTCTGGAGAATTTTATCCACCTTAAAAGAAGAAAATAACCAGTCAAAAAATAGGAGATCGACAAAAAGGTTATGTATGGTGAAAAGACTGAAAAAGAATGTAAAAATAAAGAATGAAAATTGACCATCGATATATAATAAAATACTGGAAAAAGAAGGAGAAGGGGATAAGTTCGGAATCAGTACTTGAGTTTCAAACCAGTCCTAAAGCGGGGAGCATGGCTAACATGATGAATTGACAGTTTCGTACGGGAAGTAAGTTGATTTCCATTGAGCACATTGAAAAAGTTGATATGCAAATTATACTTTGATTTAATGGACAAAGAACTCACATGATTGGTTACTTACGTGATTCGGCTCTGGGTTTTCAAAATCTCATTTTCGTATCTTAATTCTACCCATGCATACTTGAGTGAACAAAAGATTGTTTTCATAAACAGGATTGAACATTAAGCATTGAGATTTATTTCACGGATACTTTGCTCAGAAGTAGCAAAATGCTGGTTGGGGATTGTGTTGAGGGTCAAATATTGCATATTACCCCCCAGTTATATCTTGGTTTTTTGAATATGAAACTGCTTACTGTCCGATTTTACTCATGTTTGTGTTGCAATGTGAATTTAAGAGCTTGGATTGGAAAAGGTGCTAAAAGCATGTATTTGACACTCAAAGATCACCAATACAATGAATGGATCTTAGGAGACGGATTGAAGATTTCAAGGTCCCAAGGTTCAATTGAAAACCGAGTGGAGAAGGAACGAAGTTGAAAGAACAAGTACAAAATTCATATTGACTGTGTCATTGATCACCATTTGATGAATCAAAGACACATTCGAGACATCAAACATGGTCGATGACATCGAATTTATGAAAGAAAATCGAGTTGGTTGTTGGACAAATTGAAGACATTTTTCGTTGACTCGAGGACTTGTTCAATGACTCGAAGTCTTGTTCGATGACATCAAATTTTCATGGATTTTTAGTAAAACTTGCTGGACATATTGGGCACAATGTTCGATTACTCGAAATACTCCTCAATGATATTGAAGACCTGCTCGATGACATTGAATGCTTCTTCGATGACATCGAATTTATTGAAGAAATTAAAATAACTTGCTAGACTGTTTTAGACGCATTATCGATTCCTTGAACAATGCTCGATGACATCGAAGACACCTTCGATAACATCGAAGGTAGGTTCGATGATATAAAATATTACGCAGTTCGAACGAAGTTATGTACCGTGGAAAAAGCATAGGTTCAAGGTGAAAAGGTCGAGCTATGAGTCCTAGAGGGGGGGTGATTAGGACTATGCCAAATTAAATTTTTTAATGCGAAATAACAAAGAAATTAACAATGATAACACTTAACAATTCAAATAGCAAAAATGAATAACAACCTCAAATGCATAAGTATTGAGAGGTTAATACAGATGTTGTTTTAAGGACAACCTTACACCAAAAACCAATGGCTTATGGTAGGACAACCTGATTCCTAAAACAGTCTGTGCATCAAAATCTCAAACTAATATAGAGGAATAAAGAATAAAACAGAAATAAAATTCTACCGTTATTACAACATTCACCACATGTACTGAAAGTAACTTACAATCATTCACCACAAATGCTGGAAAAATAAATTACAACAATCACACACTTAGGCACATTCAACCATTCACAACTCAAGCAATAATAGTGGTTCACTTGTGTGTACACCAACTGTTAAAAAAATAGGGACAGAACTACTCCACTCCCAATATCCTCACACAGTGGACATTGGCCTTCATTATAAAATAGGATTTTCAAGGTTCACCTAAAACCTTCACAATTGTGTCTTTCTAGTGAGCTTACACAATTTAAAAACCCCACACTCTGAGATTTTCTGGATCACCTTAGACAAACCAAAAAAGAAAGAGACATTTTTCTGACACAACTTCAAAAAAACCAAAAAGAGATTTACAAAAATGTAAATATACTTATCTGGATATTCTCCTTTGACGAAGCCTGGTAGAACCAATTCGGTGTAGATGTTCAATGTAGATGTTCAATGTCCATACTCACTTATGAAAAGGTTCTAAGTTCTAAATGATTTTTAGATTAAATCACCTTGGGCTAGCTTGATTTGATTTTGATCTCAAAAAAGGAAAAAACTTAAATCCCTTCTTCAATTAAGATTGGAATAGAGAATTCAAAATCAAATGCAAAAACCTAAATTAAAAAGAATATTAAATGAACACAATATAGCTTAAGAATATCACAAACTTATCTCTCAGAGTGGTGTCTTGATTATCTTTGAATTGAATGAAAAACTCTAAAAGTTGTCCTCAATTTATAGGTAAAATTACTGTTCACTCGGCTGGCCTAGTGGTCAATTCAACTAGTTGAAGGACCAACAAGAGTTCAAAATTTCAGGCGCGATAAGATACGACCGTTCCACGACTGGTCGAGTGGCTTGCTCGATTGGTTGAGTGGGACCAAAAATGGTTGTTGGATTTTGAGTCGAGCCTGCTCGACTGGTCAAGCACTGTTTACTCGACTGGTTGAGCAGTCTCTAGGACTGGTCGAGGGTCTAACAAAAAAATCCCAAAAATTAGTAACAGACCTTTGACCGGTCGAGGGAATTCTTAGACTGGTCGAGCCAGTACTAGGACTAGTCGAACATAAGCTAAGACTAGTTGAGAAAAAGCCTATAAAATTATATAATGACCCAAATTAAGTATGCAATCCGTATGACCTAATCCTATGGTCAATATAGGGTCATTCATACCTTATATGTGATATTTGAACATTAAAACATCATTCGCTTTGGTTGATAGTTGATCTTAAAGTACATGAAACTTGACATCTTAAAGTACTTTGAAGCTTGAACTTGAAGTACTTGTGACTTGTGTTTCAACTTGAGTATATGAGCTTTAAGCTTGAGAAGATTACTTGAGCTTGAATTCTTAAAGTAATGCACACTATCTTGATATTGTTGAATCTTGAAAACTTGATCTAGTACTTGAACTTGTATAAGAATCTCTTGTTCTTATACTTATGCTGCTTGAATCTTGAATTGGAACATCTTGAACTTGTACTTGAATTGCTTGATCTTGAATATGAAGATGAGCCACACAAGATACAGATTCTAAGAGGTTTTGGCACTACAAAATATGACAATCATAGGATCTAGAGAGAATAGCATTTATAATCTCCCTCTTTGTTAAACTCGTGACAAAATAAAATTAATAAAAATATCATACATGCACAATAAAAATTCATACTCCAGTTACAATCTAGTCAAAGAATCATGCACTAGTTAAAGACTGCAAATCAATACTCCCCCTTAATACCTTACTGCATAGAATTCAAGAGAAGAATTGAAGAAAAATTGTTACCTATCACCTAACCACATTCTCCACATTTATCATAATGAAATAGGCATGTCAGGAAATAAAATAATTCTCCCCCTTTTTTGTCACAATATGACAAAGGAATGAACCTATAAATGATGATGGAAACACAAGAGCAATGACAGCGGTAAGGTTAAGATAACATAGTGACAAGATAACCATTAAAAACATGTCCAATCACAAGAAGAAATTCAAGTATTAAAAGTTATTACATATCAGATACTTAAAACTAATCCGAACTAGAAGAAGGAGTAGGTATGGAAGGATCAATTTGATGAAGTCCCTTGTTAATGCGCCTAAGATATTTGCCCATATATTTAAATTGCATTTCTTGGGACACATGCATACCTTCAACCTTGTCCTCAAGTGAGTGTAAATGCACATCAAAATCAGATGGTTGATAATCAAGATCAGCAGCAGAATCGAATTCAATTTCATCAAAGAGGTCATCCTTGTTGACATCATCTGGAGGCAAAGCATCTTCTTCTTCATTTGCTTCAGCTGCTCCTTCAGCACCCACATTAACTTGGCCTGGGGCCAATTTCAAATTAATCTTGTTAATGTTAGAATTGTTGAAGGGTAGATGGTGAATGGGAGCTTCTTCAACAGGCTCAACCACTATACTATGGGAGGTTAATATAGTCATAAGATAAGCAAAAGATATATCACTGTGACCTGGGTGGAGACGGAACTGAATCATGATATAACAAATAAGAGAAGGAAGACACACAGAGACTCCAGAAATGATAGAATGAAGAATACGAACCATGAATGTAGTAAGCTCGGTTTTGTTACCAGATCTAGGATAGACATTTGAAATGAAAATCCTATGAAGAACTCTATATCTGGGTAACATAAACTTGGAAGCAAGTGCATTCCCAGTACTCCATTCTGCATCTATATCACATAAAACTTTAGTGAGCATTCACTTCTTAGATTCAGAGGGTTTTGCTACAAGAGGACTAATGGGAATACCGTCACCATTAACTGGAAGATCCATTAATCGAGAAATGAGGTGACGGTCCACATCAATTGGACCGTCTCTAGTAGAAATTGTAAATGTGAGATTTTTAGGAGAGAAGTCTGTAATATAAGCATACATGGCTTGCACAATAGAGCGGAATGCAGGACCACCCCAATGTAAAATGTTTTCCCATCCTACAGATTGAAGAAAAGGAAGGATACCAAAAGGTGATAACTAATCAATGTTAATAGTCCATTCTACTATCATGTTATGTAAACAAATATCCCGCACATACTCGGGATCATCCTCGGGTGACTGAAGATGCCGCACCATGATAGGAGCGAACGAGAAGAAGAGGGACCACGAGATCCTTTCTTCTTGTTTCTACCTTCTATTGCAACAGAGAAATCAAGGAATACAAGGACTACAAAAGAGGTAAGAAGGGTTTCAAGCAAAAAGGATTTATAGTAGAAAACCCACCAAACAATCATAAACCTTGAAATAATCAACACAAATGAAGAAAATGAAGTACAAAGGACATGAATCTACAAGGAAATTAAAAATAATGCACTAACCATGGAGGAATCGAAGATGGGTTCGATCGGTCGTGGTAGGGCTTGTTGGAGAAGAAGGACCAAATGAAGAAAAAAGTAATTTTCTCCAAATAAAAAACAAAACCTGAGTTTCACGACTGCTCGAGTACATACTCGACCGGTCTAGTACGACTGGTCGTGTAGCACTGAAAATTTGTAATTTTTCATTAATTTAAATTTTAAAATTTTAAAATAATAAATATATACATTATAATACAGAAAGGCATAAATCATCAGTTCATATTGCACATACCAAGATCAAATTTCAATTTTGCAAACCTATTTTTGTTGAGCGATTTTGTGAATATGTCTGCAAGTTGAGTTTCAGTCGAAATATATTCCATTGAAATTATCTTATCTTCCACCAGTTCACGAATATAATGATATCTAATGTCAATATGCTTGGTTTGTGAATGTTGAATTGGATTTTTAGAGATATTAATTGCACTTGGATTATCATAATATAAAACCATGGATTCTTGCGCAATTCCATAATCGCTTAGCATTCTTTTCATCCACACAAGCTGAGTACATGCATTACTAGCAACCATATATTCAGCCTTAGCTGTGGACAGCGATACGGAACTTTGTTTCTTACTTAGCTAAGAAACTAAAATGTTCGTAAGAAACAAAGTTCCTGACATAGAAACAACCACCGCTGGTTGATTTACGATCATCAATGTTACCAACCCAATCAGCATTCATGTAACCAACTAATTACACACTAGTATCATGTGGATACCAGAGACCAAGATTAGCCGAACTAGTGACATATCGCAAAATATGCTTAACAGCAATCAGGTGTGACTCTTTAGGGTCAGATTGATATTTAGCATAAATTCCTACGCTAAAAGCAATATCAGGTCGGCTTGCAGTTAAATAAAGTAAACTACTTATCATACTACGATATAACTTAGGATCTACACTTTTACCTGTTGAATCCTTAGAGAGTTTTATAGTACTCATTGGAGTATCAAAATTTTTTCCACTCTCAAATCTGAACTTTTTAACTAAGTTCAGAGCATATTTGGTTTGAGAGATAAAGAAACCATTAGGGAGCTGTTTGACTTGCAACCCTAGGTAATAGTTTAGTTCTCCAACCATGCTTATTTCAAATTTAGACTTCATAAGATCTGCAAACTCAATAGTCATGTTAGCACAGGTAGATCCATGGATAATGTCATCAACATAGATTTTCACTATTAGTATGTGATCATTATGTTTCTTTACAAACAATGTCTTATCAACACTTTCCATTATAAAGTTAAGACTTAGTAGAAACTTACTCAACTTTTCGTACTATGCCCTGGGAGCTTGTTTCAAACCATAAAGTACCTTTTTCAGGAGGTAGACATGATTAGCATGCTTAGGGTCTTCAAAACCCGTTGGTTATTCAACATACACTTCTTTATGCAAATCGCCATTTAAGAACGCACTCTTTACATCCATTTAGTATATTTTGAATTTTCTAAAGCATGCAATGGATATAAATAGTCTGATTGATTCAAGATGAACTACTGAGGCAAAGGTCTCATCATAATCAATGCTTTCTATTTAAGTGTACCCTTGTACAACCAGCTTAGCCTTGTTTCTAATAATATTAGTAAGTTCATAAGACTTATTTTTGAAAATCCATTATGTTTCGATAATGTGTTTATCTTTTGGTCTTGGACCTAAGTACCAAACATAATTTCTTACAAACTGATTAATTTCTGCTTGCATTGCTACAATCTAGTTTTCGTCAGTAAGAGCTTCTTTTACGTTAGCCGATTCTATCTGAGATGTAAAGAACACGTAGTTACACATATCTTCAAGTTGTTTACGAGTGCATACACTAGTGAGAGGGTTTCCAAGGATTTGATTAGATGGATGGTCTCTAACTGTCCTCACTTCAATGTTATTTTGACTTGATGAAGAGTCTGGTTTATCAATTAAAAGAACTTCATCATTTTCTGAACTTGACACAGGTGTATTCAAGTGATCATCTATAACCACATTAATGGACTCTTGAATTACACCAGTCCTCTTGTTAAGAACCCGATACGCTTGACTATTCAGGGCAT
The DNA here is from genome assembly GCF_029962835.1 of Magnolia sinica. Lineage (NCBI taxonomy): Eukaryota > Viridiplantae > Streptophyta > Magnoliopsida > Magnoliales > Magnoliaceae > Magnolia > Magnolia sinica. The sequence goes on along the minus strand of NC_080573.1, from coordinate 98,089,691 downwards.
ACACTAAAAATATCCCTTCATCACTTTTGGTGTCAATTTTACCCAGATTTTCTCAGTCACGTAAAATGTAGCAGTTGTTGTCGAAAACTCGAAAGTATTTTACAGTAGACTTCTTATCAAACCACATTTCATAAGCTATTTTACTATTTGATTTTCTAGTATAAACGCGGTTAATTATATAACAAGCAGTATTTACGACTTTAGCTTAAAGATTTTGAAAAGGCCGAGCTATATGTCCTAGGGGGGTGAATAGGACTATGCAAAATAAAAATAATAATAAGAAGAATAAAGACAATAGATAGCCAAATAAAATGCAACTAACCAAAGGAAATAACAACCTCAAAAATTAAGTATTAAGAGGTTGATACAACTTGGTTCTAAGGACAACTTGACACCAAAAACCAATGGTTTATGGCAGGACAACCTTACTAGAACATGGGTGAGTATCGAAAACTCAAATTTAAGAGGAAATGAAAGAAATAGAATCTAATCTATTACAACATTCACCACACAATGCTGAAATTTAAAGATTTTAACATTCACATCCACAAATACATCCCATAATCTTAAATCACAAAAGATAAAGAAATAAACCACACATCCACCAAACACAAAGAATTATAGTGGTTCGCTTGTATGTACACCAACTATTAAACAACAACCACACAACTACTCCACTCCTAATATCCATTCCCTCGGGATATTAGCGTTCACTAATCAAAATAGGTTTTTCAAGGTTCACCTAAAACCTTCACAATTATGTCTTTAAATGGGCTTACACAATTCAAAAACCCCAAGCTCTGAGATTTTCTGGATCACCTAAGAAAAAACCAAAATAGAGATTTTCTAGAACTATCTCACAAACCATAAATGAATTGAATTACGAAAAAGTAAAAACTTATCTGTGTGACGATTCTAAAGCAGCCCGGTAGAGCCAACTTCATGACGACTTAGGTGCTTAACGTTCAGTCTCACAAGTGTATAAGGTTCTAAGTCTAGATGATTTTTAATTAAATCAGCAAGGGCTTTGTATTAATTTTGATCTCAATAAAGGGCAAATCGAATATCCCATTTCAATATAAGAATGGAATAGAGATTCAAAATTAAATTACAAGAGCTACTTTAAAGAATCTTAAATATACATAAAATAGCTTAGAATGTACTCAAAATAAACTCAAAGTGATTGTTTAAGAATGATAAGAATTGAATAGAAAACTCTGAAATTTGAGCACTATTTATAGGTGAAAAATCGGTTCGCACGACTGGCCTTTGGTTAGCTACGATTGGCCTTATCCAAATAGATTTTTAAAAATTATGGCGCGATAAGATTTTTCAGTTGCACAACCGGCCTTATGGGCCTCACGACTGGTCGAGTGGCCTGCTCGACTGGTCGTGGACACCACACGACTACTCATGTGAGTCTAGATTACACGCTGAAAAATGAGTCAAGCACTACACACTAGTTGAGCACTATTCACACGACTGGTCGAGCAGTTTCCAGGACTGGTCGTAGACCAACAGAAAAAATTTAAAAATTCATAACAAATCCTAGACTGGTCGAAGAAATACTAGGACTGGTCGAGCCAGTGATAGGGCTAGTCGAAAGAACAGAATTTTACACTTATAAAATGACCAAAATGACCGACCGAAAGTATGAAATGATCTAATTATGATCTAAGGTCAACTAGGTCAATCATACCTTACTTGTGAGATAGAACATATGAATACTTAATATATGGATCACTTTAGTAGCTTTAATTCTTGTGATCTTCAAAGTTTGAACTCGACATACCAAACATAATCTTTAATTTGGTCTTGAGTTCTTGGACTTTTCTGGTTCCAGATCTTGAATGGTAATGTTCTTGAAAACTCTATCTTCACTCAATATATGAAAGTCTTTACTTTCTTCCAGTTTGAAGATCTCGGTAAGTTTGTTGTAGATATCAGCAAGATAGATTCAGCATGAACAGAACGAACGTCGAAGATTCAATGTGAATAGATGCACAAGCTTGAAACAAATCAAGATACAAACTTGAATTGGTTTGACACACCAAAATTTGACAATACTTAGGGTTTATCAACATAGCACTTTCAATCTCCCCCTTTGTCAAATTTATGACAAAACCAAAATTACAATATGCAATAGATATTCAAACAACACATTGCACAAACATATTATGATATCATGCACAATAATCAACTCTCCCCCTTAATCCACTACTCTCTACAAAATAATAATAATAATAATAGCCATATTTCATCATCATCATATCATATCCTCATATATCATTCAACAATGTTCTCCCCCCTTTTGTCATAACATGACAAAGGAAGCGAATAAAGATAAAGGAAGATAAAAAGAGAGCAAGTAGAATTAATAACTACTCATCCAAATCAAATAAAACAAAGTATCTGAACTGAATAGATAATAGTTTAAACAACATTATCCAAGCAGTCATAGGGAAAAGAGTGAGAATAAAGTTATTACAGATACCATCAAATCAAAACAAAACTAATCAGATCCTGAAGAGGGAGCAGGAATAGATGGATCAATTTGATGTAAACCCTTATTAATGCACCTCATATATTTGCACATATAAGCAAATTGAGAATCTTGGGTTACACGAATCTGAGCCACTTGTTCCTCAAGAGTATGCAACCTCTTAGTGAAATCAGAAGACTGATAATCAGGGTCAGCCTCAGAATCTGATTCAAGTTCATCAAATAAATCAGCCAATTAACGTCTTCTTGAGGTAAAGCATCAGCTTCTTTAGCTTCTTCATCCCCTCCACCATTCTCATCAACTTGACCAATTGACAAGTCCAAGTTCATCTTATTAATGTTAAAGTTGTTAAATGGATGGAGATTAGTAGAACCTTCTCCAACAGGCATAGCTATCAAAGCATGATTAGCTAAGGCAGTCATAAGATAAGCAAAAGGAATATCGCTATGACCAGGATGGAGTTGAAACTGAATAATATGATGACAGATAAGAGAAGGAAGACAGATATGGATGCCAGTGACAATAGAATGCAAAATGCGGGCCATAAAAGAGGTCAGCTAAGTCTTGTTACCTGAGCGAGGATAGACATTCGAAATAAAAATCCAATGCAAGACCTTGTATCTGGGCAACATATATTTGGAACTGAGCTCAGTACTTCCGTTCCATTCTATATTCATGTTATAGAGAACTCTCGTAATCAATTGTTTAGCATTTTCAGAAGGTCTATCTTGTAAAGTGGATATGGGTAAACCGTCATCAACAACAAGTATATCCAAGATTACTGAAATAAAATGACGGTCTACCTTAATTGGACCTTCTCTAGTTGACATAGTAAATGTCAAATCATCTTGAGAGAACTCAGTACTGTAAGCGTACATGCCCTGTGTAATGGATCAGTATGCAGGATCGCCCCAAGATAGTATGTTTTCCCATCCTATAGCTTGAAGAAGAGGGACAATATTAAAATGCTCAATATGATCAACAATGACAACACGCTCAACAATAACATTTCTAAGATAAAAATCCTGTATACTCTCGGGATCCTCTTCGGGAGGCCGAAGGTGACACACGATAATGGGTGCGAAACGGGAAGAAGAGGGTCCATGAGTGGTTCTCTTCCTATTTCTTCCTTCCATTGCAACAAGAAAACAAAGGAAACAAATGTTTACAAAAAGGAATGAAAGGATTCTAAGCAAATCACATTTTAAGGAAGAAACACTTTCAAACCACCATAAATCTTAAAACAAGAAGCAAAATCAAGATTAAGGATGATCAAAGAACTTAAATCCAGAAGGAAATAAAAAATGAAGCACTAACCGGAGAGTAATCAGAGATGGGTTCGACCGGTTGTAATTGGGCTTGATAGAGAAGAAGAAATAAATGAAGAAAAATGACTTTTCCCTAATAAAAATCTAATTCACATGTTTCACGACTGGTCGTGTACATACTAGACCGGTCGTGCCATGACTGGTCGAGTGTGTACTCGACTGGTCGTGTTACACTGAAAATATGCAATTTTGAATATATTTCAATAAAAATGTAAAATAATATATACATACAATATGATACAAATGAGCACAAAGCATCAGCTCATATTGCACATACCAAGATTAAATGTCAATTTTACAAATCAATTTTTGTCGAGCGGTTTTGTGAATATGTCAGCTAGTTGATTCTTGGTCTGGATATATTCTAATGAAATTATCTTTTCTTCAACCAATTCATGAATATAATGATACCTAATGTCAATGTGCTTGGTTCGTGAATCCTAAATAGGATTTTTGAAAATATTAATTGTGCTTGAGTTATCATAATATAACATCATAGATTCTTGCGTAATTCCATAATTGCTTAGCATTCTCTTCATCCATACTAGCTGAGTGCATGTATTACTTGCAGCAATATATTCAGCCTCAATAGTGGAAAGCGATATGGAACTTTGTTTCTTACTTAGCCAGGAAACTAGACAGTTTCTAACATAGAAACAATCACCACTGGTCAATTTACGATTATCAATGTTACCAGCCCAATGAGCATCCGTGTAACTAGCTAATTGCACACTAGTATCATGTGGATACCAGAGACCAAGATTAGCTGAACTAGCAACATATCGCAAAATACGCTTAACAGTAATCAAGTGGGACTCTTTAGGGTCCGATTGATATCTGGTACAAATTCCAATGCTAAAAGCAATATCAGGTCGACTCGCAGTTAAATAAAGTAAACTTCCTATCATACTGCGATACAACTTAAGATTCACACTCTTACATGTTGAATCCTTAGAGAGTTTCAGAGTGGTACTCATTGGAGTATCAAAATTTTTTTCACTCTTAAATCCGAACCTTTTAACCAAGTTCAGAGCATATTTGGTTGGAGAGATGAAGAATCCATCAGGAAGCTGTTTAACTTGCAACCCTATAAAATAATTTAGTTCTCTAACCATGCTCATTTCAAATTTGGACTTCATAAGATCTGCAAACTCAACAGTCATGTTAACACAGGTAGATCCATAGATAATGTCCTCAACATAGATTTGCACTATTAAAATATGATCATTATGTTTCTTAACAAATAATGTTTTATCTACACTCCCCATAACAAACTCATGACTTAACAAGAATTTAGTTAATTTTTCGTACTATGCCCTGGGAGCCTGTTTCAAACCATAGAGTACCTTTTTTAGCCGATAAACATGATTAGCATGCTTAGGGTCTTCAAAACACTTTGGTTGTTCAACATATACTTTTCATGCAAATCACCATTTAAAAATGTACTCTTAACATTTATTTTATATTTTAAATTTTTTAAAACACGTAATGGATATAAACAATCTGATTGATTCAAGACGAGCTACTAGGGCAAAGGTTTTGTCATAATCAATACCTTCAATTTGGGTGTATCCTTGTTCAACTAGCCTAACCTTTTTCTAATTATGTTACCAACTTCATCAGACTTATTCTTGAAAATCTATTTTGTTTCGATAATATGTTTATTAGTTGGTCTTAGAACTAAATACCAAACATCATTTCTCACAAACCAATTAGTAAGGGCTTCTTTTACGTTAGCCGGTTCCATCTGAGATGTACAGCACACGTAGTTACACATATCTTCTAATTGTTTACAAGTGTGTACACCACTGAGGGGATTTCCAAGGATTTGATTAGTAGAATGATCTTTATTTGTTCGTAGTTCAATGTTATTTTGATTAGATGAAGAGTCTGGTTTATTAATTAGAAGAGCCTCATCATCTTCTGAACTTGAGAGAGGTGCATGCAAATGATCATCAATGATAACATTAACAGATTCTTGTATTACATCTGTCCTCTTGTTAAGTACCCGATATGCTCGACTATTCAGAGCATATCCTAAAAATATCCCTTCATCAGTTTTGGTGTCAAATTTACTTAGATGTTCTCAGTCACGCAAGATATAGCATTTACTGCCGAAAACTCAAAAGTATTTGACAGAATGCTTCTTATCAAACCACATCTCATAAGCCATTTTATTATTAGATTTTCTAATATAAACATGGTTAATTATATAACAAGCAGTATTTATGGCTTCAGCTTAGAGATTTTAGGAAGCTTCATACTATTTAACATTACATTTGTCTTTTCTTGAAGCACCCTATTTTTTCTTTCCACTACCCCATTTTGTTGTGGTGTTTTGGAAGCAGAATATTCATGTAATATTCTCTGGTCACTACAAAATTTCTCAAAACTGCTATTTTCAAAATCAAACCCATGATCACCACGGATCTTAGTGACTAATAATTCTTTTTCATTTTGGATACGTTTAAGTACCCTTTTTACTTCATCGAGAGTTTCAAATTTCTCTCTTAAGAAGACTACCCAAGTGATCAGAATATACTTCTTGCCACCTCGACTCTCCGTTCTAGTTGGTCCAATAAGATCCATGTGGAGAGTTCGACTAGTTTAGATGTGGCATTGGAGTTTAGCTTTTTGTGAACACTCCTGGTTTGTTTACCAATTTGGCACTCGCCACATATCTTATCTACTTTCTTTATTTTGGATAGACCTCTTACCAAATCACTTTTGCTCAATCTATACAAGTTGCGGTAGTGTACATGTCCTAGTCGCTTATGCCATAGTTCAGTCTCATCGGTATGGACCATGTAACACGATATTTAGATGAGCTTGAGTCACTAACTATATAATAGTTCTAAGAAGTTCTGTGACCAGTTAATATTACAGAACCATTCTTATTCAAGATTTCACACTTTTGGTTTGAAAATTTTACACTGTGATTATTATCGCAAATTTGAGAAATGCTTAATAAATTATGTTTTAAACCTTCTATATATAAAACATTCTCAAATAGAGGGAGGTTAGGGAGTTGAACCGTACCTTAACCTACAATTTTGTAGTTGCTACCATCACTGAATGTGACTGAACCATCAGTCATGTCTTTAAGACTGGTGAACAAACTTTTGTCACTTGTCATATGTCTAGAGCAACCACTATCCAGGTACCACTTTGAATAGCTTGTAGCTTTGAATGCGGTATGGGCAACCAAACAAGCAACCTCAGGGACCCATTTCATTACAGTTTTGGGTTTAGGAACATAATTGGTCTTCTTCTTATTATAATTGTTATACATCCTACCCACTGAGCTAGATTTTAAGAGCTCCTTAAGCAAGTCTACAATTTTGTTAGCTAAAGGATTACGGTTCTGATTTTTATAGTTGATACAGTTCTTTTTAGGATTTAAGGACTAAAAGGTTTTAGTTGTTTTAGAAATATTTTGATTCAGACTTTTCCCTTTTAAGTTAGAAGACTCTCCTTTAACAAATTTAGGAGTATTCATATATTTGGGAGGAGTATTTTTATCGTAGCCCGATCCAAATCAATCACCATATTTTATAGAACCAGCTAGAAGTTTTTCTAATTTAAGGTCACCTTGGGCATACCTCCATGTGTCCTTCAAACTCAAAAGTGAAGAGACTTCTTGTTTTAAGTTTTTATTTTCAAATTTTAAGTTTTCAATTTAGGACGTTTTGAAATCTAAGTCATACTTAGTTTTTTCAAAGCAATCTGAAAGGTGTGATTTTTCCAAAACCAGATTATCAAAATTCTCTTTCAATTTTAAAAACTTTTCTTTCTGAAGTTTTAATTTAACAGTTATTTTACAACTTTCCCTGTATAGGGCATCTTAAGAATCCCGAAGATCTTCTTCATTCTCATGATCACTTCCCAGATTTTCTTCACTGGTTGTATCATTATCTAAGAAAGTGAACTTCGCTAGAGTCATTAGGGCTTTAACATCATTACCTGACTCGATTTCAAAATCTTCTGACCCAGAAGAGGCTTCAGAGTAGGAAGATTCATCCCATGTAGCCAACATACCTTTCTTTTTAGGTTTGTCCTCTTTAGGACATTTGTTTACTAGATGCCCATATTCATGGCAGTTGTAGCATTGGCTGTCTTTTAAAGATTTCCAATTTTTAGATCTTGATCTTTTCTTTTCATAGGTTTTTGAACATCAACCCTCTTTTTACTTTTGAAAATCTTGTAAAACTTTTTAGCTAGAAGGGTCATATCATCTTTAGAAGTTTCTAAATCAGAATTGTTATTTTCATGAGAAAGACTTTTAGAAGATTTGAGGGCGATAGATTTACCTTTCGGAGCTTTAAAGTTTAACTCATAGGTTTGTAAAGAACCAACCAGTTCTTCAACCTACATATGGTCTATATCACGAAGTTCCTGAATGGTCGTGACTTTTGAATTGAACCTTTCAGGTAGTGAGCGTAGTATCTTTATACAGACTTTGGTTTCTGGGATGCTATGTCCAAGACCCCACATAAAGTTGACTATGTCATTCAACTTAGTATAGAAGTCCATGAATGTTTCTCTTTCTTCCATACGTATTATCTCAAACCTAGTGGTGAGGATTTGTAGTTTAGATTTCTTGACAGTAGTCGTACCCTCATGTGTCATTTCAAAGATATCCCAGGCTTGTTTCGCAGTATCACAAGATATAATTCTCTTGAATTCATCTGGTGATAGTGTACAAGTAATTGCATTTAAAGCCTTGGCATTGGCACAACTCTCAGTTCTCTGAAGAGTGGTCCAAGTGCTATAAGGAGCAAATTTAGGGTTTTAGTTCCATCAAGGCCTAGAACTTCAACAGTAGGTGGAGTCCATTTAGTTACTGTGGTTTGCCACACATTCTCATCAATATACCTCAAGAATATTCTCATTCTGGCTTTCCAATAAGCATAATTAGAGCCATCAAAAGGTGGAGGCCTAATGATAGAAAGGCTATCAAAATTTGACATCTTAAAACCTCAGATCGGTTAGCTCAGGAATTAAATCCAAATAAACAAGCTATTAGGATCTGATACCACTTGAAAAGGCCGAGCTATATGTCCTAAAGGGAGGGAGTGAATAGGACTATGTCAAATAAAAATAATAATATGCAGAATAAAGATAATAGATAGCTAAATAAAATGCAAATAACCAAAGAAAATAACAATCTCAAAAATCAAGTATTGAGAGGTTGATACAAACTTGGTTCTAAGAACAACCTGACACCAAAAACCAACAGTTTATGGCAGGATAACCTTACTAGAACGTGGGTTAGTATCAAAAACTAGAACTCAAGAGGAAATTAAAGAAATAGAATCTAATCTATTACAACATTCACCACACAATACTGAAATTTAAAGATTATAACATTCACATCCACAAATACATCCCACAATCTTAAATCACAAAAGATAAAGAAATAAACCACACATCCACCAAACACAGAATTATAGTGGTTCGCTTGTGTGTACACCAACTGTTAAACAATAGCCACACAACTACTCCACTCTTAATATCCACTCCCTCAGGATATTAGCGTTCACTAATGAAAATAGGTTTTTCAAAGTTCACCTAAAACCTTCACAATTGTGTCTTTAGATGGGCTTACCCAATTCAAAAACTCCACGCTCTCAGATTTTCTGCATCACCTCAGACAAAACCAAAATAGAGATTTTCCAAAACAATCTCACAAACCATAAATGAATTGAATTACAGAAAAAGTAAAAACTTATCTGTATGGCGATTCTGAAGCAGCCCAGAAGAACCAACTTGATGACTACATAGATGTTGAACGTTCAGTCTCACAAGTGTATAAGGTTCTAAGTCTAGATGATTTTTAATTAAATCAGCAAGGGCTTTGTATTGATTTTGATCTCAAGAAAGGGTAAATCGAATATCCCTTTCCAATATAAGAATGGAATAGAGATTCAAAATCAAATTACAAGAGATACTTTAAAGAATCTTAAATATGCACAAAATAGCTTAGAATATACTCAAAATAAACTCAGAGTGATTGCTTAAGAATGATAAGAATTGAATAGAAAACTCTGAAATTTGAGCACTATTTATAGGTGAAAAATCAGTTCACATGACTGGCCTTATCCAAATAGATTTTTAAAAATTCTAACATGATAAGATTTTTCAGTTGCACAACTGGCCTTGTGGGTCCCACGATTGGTCAAGTGGCCTACTTGACTGGTTGTGGACACCACACGACTGGTCGTATGAGTCCAGATTACACGCTTGAAAACAAGTCGAGTACTACATGACTGGTCAAGCACTATTCACATGACTAGTCGAGCAGTTTTCAGGACTGGTCATAGACCAACAGAAAATTTTCATAAATTCATAATAAATCTTGGACTGGTCGAAGAAATACTAGGATTGGTTGAGCCAGTGCTAGGGCTAGTCGAAAGAATAAAATTTTATACTTATAAAATGACCAAAATGACCGATAGAAAGTATAAAATGATCTAATCATGATCTAAGGTCAATCTAGGTCAATCATACCTTACTTGTGAGATAGAACATATAAACACTTAATATATCAATCACTTAAGTAGCTTTAATTCTTGCGATCTTCAAAGTTTGAACTCGATATACCAAACATAATCTTTAACTAGGTCTTGAGTGCTTGGACTTTTCTGATTCCAGATCTTGAACTGCAATGTTGTTGAAAACTGTCTTCACTCAATATATGAAAGTCTTCACTTTCTTCTAGTTTGAAGATCTTGGTATGTTCGTCGTAGATATCAGCAAGATAGATTCAGCATGAACAGAACGAAGGTCAAAGATTCAATGTGAACAGATGCACAAGCTTGATACAAATCAAGATACAAACTTGAATTGGTTTGGCACACCAAATTTTGACAATACTTAGGGTTTATCAACATGGCACTTTCAGATTTTTAGGAAGCTTCATACTATTTAGCATTACATTTGCCATTTCTTGAAGCACTTTATTTTTCCTTTCCACTACCCCACTTTGTTGTGGTGTTTTGGACACAAAATATTCATGTGATATTCCCTGATCACTGTAAAATTTCTCAAAACTACTATTTTCAAATTCGGAACCATGATCACTACGGATCTTAGAGACTTATGATTCTTTTTCTGTTTCGATACGTTTAAGTATCCTTTTTACTTCATTGAGAGTTTCTGATTTCTCTCTTGAGAAGACTACCTAAGTATATCTAGTAAAGTAATTAACAATCACCAGAATATACTTCTTGCCACCTCGATTCTCCGTTCTAGTTGGTCTAATGAAATCCATGTGGAGAAGTTCGAGTGGTTTAAATGTGGCTTTGGAGTTTATCTTCTTGTAAGCACTCCTGGTTTGTTTACCAATCTGGCACTCGCCACATATTTTATCCACTTTCTGTAATTTGGATAGACCTCTTATCAGTTCTCTTTTGCTCAATCTATACAAGTTATGGTAGTGTACATGTCCTAGGTGCTTATGCCATAATTTAGTCTCATCGGTTTAGACCATGTAACACGATAGATTAGATGAACTTGAATCACAAATAATGTAGCAGTTTTCAAAAGTTCTGCGGCCAATTAATATAACAGAACCATTTTTATTTAAAATTTCACACCCTTGGTTAGTAAATTTTACACTATGATTATTATCACATATTTGAGAGATGCTTAATAAATTAAGTTTTAACCCTTCTACATATAAAACATTCTTAAATGGAGGGAGGTTAAAGAGCTGAACCATACTTTGGCCAATAATACTGCAGTTGCTACCATCACCGAATGTGACTGAACCATCAATCATGTCTTTAAGATTAGTGAACAGACCTTTGTCACCTGTCATAAGTCTGGAGCAACCACTGTCTAGGTACCACTTTGAATGGCTTGAAGCTTTGAAAGCAATGTAAGCAACCAAACAAGCAACCTTCAGGACCCATTTCATTACAGTTTTGGGTTTAGGAGTATAGTTTGTCTTCTTATGATTATAATTGGTATAAGTCTGACCCACTGAGTTAGATTTTAAGAGCTCCTTAAGTAAATCAACAATTTTCTCAACTAAAGGATTACGATTCTGATTTTTATAGTTGATATATTTGCTTTTAGGTTTTAAGGTCTGAAAAGTCTTAGCGTTTTTAGAATTATATTGATTCAGACTTTTCCCTTTTGAGTTAGAAGACTCCTGTAGACACTGAAAAATCGGCGCCTATGCTGGTATGGATGTTATGATTTTGGTGGTGGGATTAGCCTAAGTATAGATGTTGGAGTCGCCACTACCCAATAATACTCAGAATCCCACAGTCAGCTAGAACCCGCGGAACATGTAAGGTTGGAGAAATCTGAAGACTCCCCTACCTTTGATTGTCTCCTAGTCTACTATCCGGGATTTCGGGTAAAGGACCTCGGTTACAAAGAGGGAAGGTGTTTGGCACCCTCTCTGCCCGTATGAACGTATGGTCTCTACTTAGTGTGGTAAAATAATCTCAAGGGATGATGATAATGTTGTGGTCATGATGGGGACTAGTCACATGTGGATTTCTAATGTAGCAAGATCCGAGATTTCAGCAGGCCACAGAGTATACGTCCGACAATGTGTCTAGAAGGCAAATATGATGATGCTTATGTAAAAAGGCAAAGAAGAAGTGGACTAGATCACTAGGAATTTCTGATGTGATAGGATCCGATGTACGGCAAGTCACAGAGCATACGTTCACTAGAGATCTAGAGAAGCAGGGGGTTGAGAAGGGAGTAGATGTCATGATGAATGCTTGTAGGATGATGGATCCTTGGCTTGATTTTTAAATAGGCTAAGACATAGATTGAACCATGACTAATCTGAGCTTATGGGTTGGAAAGGTTGAGAAGAAGGCTAGGGGGTGGCTGAAAAAATCAGGATTTTGAAAGCTTGGGAGCTCCTTCCCTTTCCCTCACTCTCTTCCTCACTCTCTTCCTTTCCCACTCTCCTCCTCTCTCACTCTCTTTCTCTTGGTTGTTGGGTGTGGAAATGAGAAGAGGAGAGGGCTATTTATAGCCTTCTCCAATGGCATTGCTGCAATTACTGGATTTGAGAGGGTTAAAAGTTGAGGTGGCAAGTGGTGGTTGGTGGAGAGGAGAGAGATGCCACATGGCACACTCTCATTAGCTTGTGGGGCTGGTAAATTGGTAAATAGTGAAGGTAGGAGGGTAATTTTGAAGGAAAGTTGACTTTTGGACGCTGTCCCAACGTCCACACGTGGGCCGCAAGCAACGGCAGTCGGAGTACCGCAGGGGTAGTCAGACTACCGCCCGCGGTAGATCAAATTTTTCGAATATCCCAGACTAGGTATGTGCAGGTAATCTATTTGTCATGCAGTCTGCTGACTCTGATACTTTAGTTACGGATTGTTGTCAATTCGAGTTTGATTATTCTTTTCCAGAGATGGATCCAATCATTTTTACTAGCATTTGTATGACTGTTCAGATAGAGATCGGACCAATCATACATGTATCACGTATGGATTCGATCATCCTTCGGGAAAACTAGAAGAGATTGAATCTTATTTAGCTGTTTGCACTGATCACAATTGGAGAATATGGAAGATTCCTCAGTGTACTGTGCGCCGCGTGCGTCTCTTTGAAAATTTTTTATTTTGAAAACTAATCTCTGTGGAACTAGACTCCTTGGAGATTTTATTTGAAAATATATTTTTGGATTTTTTTGAAAAATATCTGTTCGATTTCGCGGGTGGGCGTTGTCGTCCGATTTTTATTTACAGGAAAAGGTCAGATGAATTCCTTTAATAACTTTTTTTTTTTTGAAATATTTTTAGATTTTGGAAAGATCCGTCTGATCTTACTAGTGGTTGAGATCGTCCGGCTTTTATTTACAGCAAAGTTAGATGGCCTCCACTAATAAATTAATGGGGTTATTTATTTATTTATTTTATTATATATATATATTGGTTTTTCCAGCAATTTTCAAGGTTCAATTTCTCATGAGAATTTGGACTTGTCATGAGATTTTAAGGGGAATCTTTTCTTTTTTTTTTATTTTTTATGGGATTATTATCTGGTGGGCAAAAGGTTGAGGCTTTCAATTTCTCATGAGAGTTTGAACTTACCCTGAGATTTTGAAAGGAATCTTTTATTATAATATTTTTTATTTTTTATAGGATTATTATCTGGTGGATAGAAGGGAAAACCGATCACTCTAACCCACCTAAGGAGACAGGCCCGCTACCCTAGGGCATTTTTGGTCTGGCGGCTGTCGGACTGCCGCCCGTGGCAGTCCGACTACCGCCAATCCGCTCTTTGATCCGGTGATCTAAGCCATGTGCCGGTCCGTCCGATGACGCCTCCTCCCTTATTTGAACCCAGCATTTAGGATGTCCAGGGACTCCATTGTGGTCCCTCGAGTTTATCTTGGTGGAGTTTTCTTGACTTTTCAACTTATATTTATATTTTTTGCATTTCCTTCCTTAATTTCAGGTAATCTTGGCCATTGAGTTCTTGCTAGATCTTTGTTGGGCCATTCATTTATGGAGCTTTTGATGGGTTGGATTTTTTCTTGGGTTTGGAGAGGGCCGTGATCAGGATCGTCGGACCGTCTTGGTTGGATCTGATCCGTTGGATCCTGTTGGACTTATTTATTTTAGGGCCAAGTTGTTGGCTGGATTTTTATATATTTTTTTGTGTTGATTTTCTCTTTTTTATTTTATTTTTATGATGGAGTGGGGTGTGATAAGAAAAGGGCCCCACCCTTAGAACCTTATTTATTTTGATTTTTTATATTTTGTTGTTTCTTCTTTTTTTTTTAATGATCTGGGCCGTTAGATAGATGATTTGGGGCCTACTTGTATGTATGGATGGTGTAAATCTTGATGGTTGGCCATTTTGGTGAATGATGGATGGGTGGGATTTTTCAAGTGGGCCCCACATCATGATCTTGACATGTTCAGGTGCATGGATGGCGATTTTGGAGATGGGTCTCTAGATTTGGAGATGGACCTCTTAAAGTGAGCCTGGAAGTGGGCCCCTTTTGAAAATGGGCCTTGAGATAGGCTTTTGAAAATGGGCCTTGAGATGGGCTTGGGGCTTTGGAATGGGTCTTTTTGGAAATGGGCATTGAAAAATGGGCCTTGAGATGGGCTTTTTTGAAATGGGCCTTGACATGGGCTTGTGGAATGGGCCTGGGCTTTTGGAATGGGCCTGATTTTTTGAAATGGGCCCCAAGATGGACCTTTGGAAAGGGGCCTGGGCTTTTGGAGATGGGCCTGGGCTGATTTTTAAAAATGGGCTTGGGCTTTTTGAAATGGGCTTTGCTGATTTTTGAAAATGGGCTTAGGCTTTTTGAAATGGGCCTGGGCTTTTGGAATGGGCCTTAAAAATGGATACTTACTTGTACACCTTGCCTGTGCAGCATGCCTCGTCGTTGTAGAAACAAGGCTAGTTCTTCCTGTCAGTCGACCGATCCATGCCATGTGCCGCATGAGGGCCGGCATCTATCCGACATAACCCGAGAGGGTGGCGCTCCTGCGATCCTGAGAGGGCGAGGGGTCAGGACTCATTGGCCTGACTGGTTCCATGACCCCCAACGGCTGTTCTTTGAGGTTTTGGAACGGACGCCATTCTCACCTATTCCAAGTTCGTCTGCGCAAGACGAACATGTCTCTCCTGTCTGCTTTGACTGAGCGGTGGCACCCTGAGACCCATACTTTCCAGCTGCCTTTTGGAGAGTGAGGCATTACCCCATACGACATATACATGCAGTTGGGCCTTCAGTACGATGGAGGATCTGTCCCTTTCGAGGATGACCTTCTAGTGCCTGCTGAGGATGACTGGATGGGACTATTGGGGACGATGCCAGATGCTTCAGATTTTACCGGTCCTCGATTCAAACTTCTTTGGCTATCGTCAAACTTTGTCAGGCGGATCCCTAAGACCGAAGCTGCAGCTGTGGTGAAGGCTCGAGCCTTGATCTTATACACTATAGGTGTGATGATTTTATGCCACAGGAATGAGCTTGTGAGTTCACGTCTGTTGTCACTCGTGGCAGACATCACTTTCCCCACACCGTACAACTAGAACGCAGCCCTTCTGGCCCATTTGTATGAAGGGTTAGACAAGGCCAGCCGTTGTATTAGCCGATCTCTTACTGGCTTTTATCCAGTCATCGAGGTACTTCTTGTCATCCTTTTGTCGTGCTTGCCTGGTGTGCCTTTTTCTGATCATAATTTTGTGCAGGTCTGCCTTTTCGACCATTTTCCCCACTTAGCCCCTTCTTGATCGACCATTCACCTCCATTTCCTCGCATGATGTTGTGGTATAAGGAAAACCGCAGCCGTACGCGTTTGTTCTCTGACTTGACTTGGAGGTCGAATATCGATGCCCTCGTTCCTGATGATGTGAGCGATGCACCTTATCTTATGTTGCCCATGTGTTGCTTTCTGCTTGTTTTCTTTAGCCCTTGATTTTCTCCTCTTTTGCAGTTTCATACTAGGCCGTATCTCCGGTTGAACGCGGCGCTCACCCTTGGAGCTCAGGAGGCTTTTCAAGACTCACGACAACGCCGTATCTTGGAGGACCCACGTGTGACGAAGTGGTACTTGGGGGAGAGACTTTTTTGGCAGTTAACTGGCAGTCCCTTAGTGCCACTTAGCCCGCTGTCTGGGCCTTCTGACTGGAGATCGGTGCCTGAGAGAGAGTTAGCAGCCACCTTGGAGGGTTACGATGTTAGTGCCTTCGTTGATCCGGACAGAGAGTATAGTTCTTGGTAAGAGCAGTATGGCATCGGTCCGATCTTGCAGCCCGACTACGCTCCTGCTAGCGGTGCACATTTTGCTGGAGGAGGGATCTTGGGGCCCCACTTTCGCTGTAAGGACACTGACACTTATCTTCCTGATGATGATTAGTTCATTACATCATGTAATCATGTATCCTTGCCTGTTTAATCTCCTATTTTTTATATGAGACTTTGGTTGTTCAACATTGCCCTTTTGGATCGCATCTTGATCACCTTGTAATCCCCTTTGAGCATCTGGATGTTTGTTTTATGGTCCCAATAGTCTGATGTGGGCGCAGCCCAAAATTTACCCGAAAGTGGAACCGGGCGGCAATTGGACTACCGTCCGGTGACTTTTTTCCTCTTGTTCTGCTCTGTCAGTGCTGCAGCGATGCAAAAATGTCAAATCTGACGGTAGTGGTTAGAGTACCGCAGGCGGTAGTCGGGGTTCCGCCTCCGTTCATCTTTTCCTCCAGCGAGTACGCCTCTTCTCTGTTCATTCTCTTTACCCCTTTTCGGACATTCCTCCCTATCCCTGTCCGTCCGATCATCTCTTTTGTCCATTCCTCTTTGTCCCTTTGTTCTTTTCTCCATTTTGTCTTCTTCTCTTTTGTCTTTTTCTTTCCTTTTCATTGCTGCTATGGGTGACCATGATGATGGATTTATTAATGGTGGAGAGGTAGGTGGGCCCTTAAATTGTGGAGAAAATCCATTTATGGATGGATTGCTGGAGGTTGTTCAAGGAATAATGGGTCTTCTAGGAGAGGTTAATGTTATTCATGACATAGTTCCTACCACCATCAATGAGGTTGGGTTGGATGGGATGGATGGGCTTGATGGGTTTGATGGTTTTTATGGGCTCATGCTTGGTGGAACATTGGATATGATTGACATGGGTGGATCATTAGATGGAGATGGTGTTAGAAAGATGGCAGGGGGTCCGGATTTCGATGGGCCACTTCTGGGTGTTGGAGGTGATATGTCGATAAAAGTGAATGATGTGGATGGGATGGATCAGGTCCATGTGGGTGGTGGGCCCCATCTTAGTGATTCGAGCGGTTTAGATCTGATGGATGGTGGACTTCTTGTGGACGGCTTGAGTTAAATATTTGGTGTGGATTTCGAGACAGTGATGAGACAGAGGGCTATTTTCGAGGATCAGGGTATAGGCCTAGTCAGCCATTAGGACACTGTGGCTCCTGGCGCTCATGTGTTTCAGTCAGCTCCTGATGTGACAGTTGTGGGCGGCTCGGGCCCGCCTGTTGCAGCATTTCAGGACACCTTGCGTGATGCGATGGGCGAGATTGGCTTCTTTCATCATCACGAGGTAGACTTATTGGACGAGGGGATGCCTATTTTTGACGATTCGTCCGTTCACCCAGGGATCCAGATTGTGGTGGGTGTACCCATCCGGACTTGTCGATTGCAGGTGCGTGGCACCTGTTCCGAGCGACTACATATCTAGATTGAGAGCTTGACCGAGTCGGAGATTCTTGAGTTGAGTTCCTTGGGCTTCTTGAAAGTTCTCCACTTTCACCGAGTCCGCCTAGATTGGCGGTTGTTGAGTGCGGCACTATATGATTGGGTTCCGTCTCTGAAGCTGTTCTCTTTCAATGATCTAGAGTTGGGCCCATCACTGGAGGAGTTCTCATGTTTATCTGGTCTTTCCCTCACTCGAGAGACTTACATTCCTGCATATGAGCCAGTCCGTTCTTCTGATCTGATTTCCTGGTTTGGGTTCCTTACTACTCTTCCCACTGCAGAGGGTAGGGCTGGCGAGCTTTCTCTTAAGGTCTTGTACGATCGCTACTCTACCTCCTAAGGTGTCCCTGGTCAAATTGCCAGCTTCAGTGCCTAAATGCCTTGATATTTTGTATTTCAGCCGAGCTGCTCTTCTCAGGATGGAGACGATCATCAATAGCGGCCTTGTTGGATGTATTTCGCCGTATCCTGCATCGTAGGAGTATCATTTTCGTGGTACTAGTGGTGCTCTTCTTCGAATTGACCGAGTGTTCAATGGAGCGGACCCATATCCTTCGGGATTGTTACACATTCCTTCAGGTATTCCCTGTTCCTTTCCTTTCCCCTGTTTGGCGTGGTTTTTCTGCTTGCAACCTGAGCTTGACTTGTACCTCCTTGCAGGTTTGGTTGTGGGAGTACTTGTTCATGACTCCTCAGCTCTTATGGTCGGACTCTTGTCGTAGTGATGTGCTGTCCCTGTTACTTGATGGCCTCCCCTTTAGTGCTGAGGCCACAGAACCATTGTATCGTAGTATGCTTTCTCAGTTACAAGGGTGGGAGATCAGTTGGGAGGCTCTCTGGCTCCATCACTCCCCTTGATTTGTAGCTCGGCTCGCACTCCATTACTATTGCTGGGGCTTCGGGGGTACTGCTCCTACTATCCTGTGTGCTTTCTTCTACAGTTCGGCTTTTGGCAGGATATCCCAGACTTCGCCTTTTCAGGATTTGGGCATGTCCCTCTTTCATCTGATTTGACCACTCTGTATAGGCGAGTCTGGGTATCTTGGCAGGGTTCCTTGGATGCGGTAGCACTGGACCTTGAGTCCTGGGCTCCTCCCATGGCGACAGTATTGTACCAGCGATGGGTGGCAGAGCAGTCATTATATCGTCAGGTCCTAGGCTAGCATTTGGAGGATGAGATTGTTGATCAGGACATGGTGGGTGATGCTGCTTCCTCCTCCTCGTGCGTTGATGATTCGTTCAAGGCCTTTGAGGAGAGCCCTTTCATCGATCCATCCTTCTTGCTGGCCACGCATGTCACATGATCTCTGAAATCATTGTCCTTCGTCATACTTGCGAGGATATGGCTCGTCGCCTAGTAATGGGATGGCGGTATGATGATAGCATGTTCGTGGCACACCGTCTGAAGAGGGATGAGGTCTTCTACCTATGCATGGAGGTAGAGAGGCTCAAGCAGAGATTATCTTATACGAGAGGTAGGAGCTTTACCTGTGGCTCTTTGATGCTGATTAACTGTTTGTATGCATGAAATCCTTATTTTTTTTGTGTTTTTTGGCTTTTGTGAAGAAAAACAATGTACTTATAAGAAAAACTTTTTAAAGAAAAGTAAGAAAATTTTGTTTGTGCCTAATTTGCCCATGTTTGCCTCAGTTTGGATTTGTGCTTTGGATGATTGGGATCAGAATCTTGGGCTCAGCCCACATTGCGCTCAGTATTCTAGATTGTGTCCCTAAGGTCTTGGTTCCCTGAGAGGGTGTTTGGGATTGCATCCCTTGGATTTGAGCAATGTCTGATAGAGTATTGATCTGAGGTTAATCTTTCTTTGTATCTCTTTGCGATGTTTGTTGCCTCAACTTCTTCTGTACCTGCACTTTTATTATTATTTTTTTCTTGTCATTTTTGCCCGTAGCGCCCTTTCATGTTTTCACTGTGTCTGGCTCTTCCTGTCATTTTTGCCCATAGCATCCTTTTGAATTTTCACTATGTCCCAGGTTTTTTATCTTGCCTGCCCCTTGGCAGATATGTCATTTTTACCCTTGACGCCTTCGGGTTTTCATGAAGTCTGCTACATGCCCGCTGTTTTTACTCGAGCTGCCCTTTTAGGTTTTCAACTCGCCCATTTTACTTAGGCATGCCCTCCCTCTTTTTTTCTTCTTTTTTTGAGATTTGGCTTTTGGAGTACTGGGAGCGACGGATGGATTTCCTTCATAGTTGGCTGACTGGTTACCTTCCTATCCTTGTCTTTGATCACAATCATAAGCTGCTTTTAGTGGCATTATTTGGAGATTTGGGATGGACTTGTTTTTTTTTTTTTTACTTTTTTCTAGGTCTTCTTTTCTTTTCTTTTTCTGTTTTTTTATTTTCCTCTTTTTTTGTGTTTCTTCTTTTTCTCTTTTCTTTTTGAGATTTTCTTTCTTCTTTTTTTTTGATTTTTGGGAGAGACGCCGGGTGTTTCTAATAGGAGAGATGGCGGATATATATACTTTTTGTTTTTGGTGGGAACGAAGGGGCAGCTTTTTGTATGGTTACCTGTGATAGATTTTCAAGTTATCAGCGTTGATGAGCTCGAGAAGATCTTCCCCTTTCAGGTTGGTGAGTCGAAGAACGCCTCCTTGGAGTACTTCACGGATGATCAGCGGTGCTTCCCATGAGGGTTTGAATTTTCCTCTGGGATCTAGTAAGTGTAGTGGCAAGATACGTTTCGTGACCATGTCACCGACTTTGAAGCTTCTTTTTCGGACCCTCTTGTTGTAGGCCCGAGCGATCCTTCTTTCATAACACTGGGAGTGGCTTAGTGCTCGCATGCACTTTTCATCTACTAGATGCAGTTGATCATACCTTGCTTGTTGTCATTCGCCTTCCTCGACTTTGCTTTCCAGTAGTATCCGCAGTGATGGGATTTCGATTTCAACTAGTAGGACTGCTTCCATTCCATATACGAGTTCGTAAGGAGTTACGCCTGTAGCAAACCGTACAGACGTCCAATAGGCCCAGAGTACGTAGGGAAGCATTTCTGACTAATCATGATATGTCTTCACCATCTTCTCCAGTATGTGAATGATAGTTTTGTTTGCGGCTTCGACTCCACCGTTCATTTGAGGATGGTAGGGGCTTGATTGATGGCGTTGAATCTTGAATTTGTCGAGGAAATCGCCCATCCTTTTATTGACGAACGGAGTTCCATTGTCAGTGATGATGGCCTGAGGGACCCCATAACGGCTAATGATGTTGTTCTTCATAAACTTGACCACATGAGATGCTGCGATAGTGGTGTATGATGCTGCCTCTATCCACTTGGTGAAATAATCCACTGCCACCAGGATATACTCATGCCCGTTTGAAGCTTTGGGATTGATTTTTCCAATGATATCCAATCGCCATATGGAAAAGGGCCATGGTGCCGTCAGGTTGTAGAGTTTGAAAGTCGGCGCATGGATCTGGTTCGCGTGCTCCTAACACTTGAAGCATTTTCTGATGTGTTTGCAGCAATCTGTCTCCATCGTGAGCTAATAGTAGCCGAGCCGCAGGATCTTCTTGGCCATCAAGTGTTCATTCATGTGTGGGCCGCATAGTCCTTCGTGGATTTCTGACATGATCTGCGTTGCTTCCGTTTCATCCACACAGCAGAGGACTTGATTAAAGGATTGCTTGTAGATGATGCCCTCGGTAATCACGTACTGTGGCACTAGCCATTGTATGGTGCGACGATCGGTCAGAGTGGCTCCTTCTGGGTACTTCTGGTGTTCGAGGTATTTCTTGATACTTGTGTAACACGACCGATCATTCGAGGATAGTTCAGCTTCGTCGATCTGTAGGCAGAATCCAGGTTCCTCCTGGAGTTCGAGAGTGAGTTCCCATTCAACAACTTCTTTTAGAATTTCCAGCATTGAGGCAAGGGTAGCCAGAGCATCTGCGAATTGGTTCTTGACCCGAGGCATGTAAAAGAATGTGATCTCATCGAATTCTTTGACTAAATTCTCCAGATACACGTGATAAGGGATCAGCTTTTCATCCTTGGTCCTCCAATTGCCATTTATCTGATTAATGATGAGTTGTGAGTCTCCGAAGACTTGTAACTTCCTTACGTTGAGGATGATGGCTTCCTTGAGATCGGTGATGCATGCCTCATACTCTGCTACGTTATTAGTACATTGAAATGCCAGCCTTCTAGATATGGGAACTGGGAGGTCCTCCGGAGAATAGAGTATGGTGCCTACCCACTCCCTTTCGAGTTTGCAGCTTGTCTTTTCCTTCCTCGATAAGTAGGATGTCTTCGTCGAGAAAGAAGGTCTTCAGCAGTTGATAATTAGGCAGGGAGTGTGCTGCTAAATGATTGGCCAGTGCATGCCTCTTAATTGCCTTTTGAGTGACATAGGTGATGTCGAACTCTGAGAGCAGTAGTTGCTATTTTGTGATTTTGCCTGTTAGCGCTGGTTTCTCGAACAAGTACTTTAATGGGTCCATGCGAGCGATCAGAAGGTTGGGTGAGTGATCATGTACTGTCATAGACGTTGTGTTACCTAAACTAGGGTGAGCCATGTTTTCCCTAAGCTGGAGTATTTGGCTTCATAGCTTGTGAATTGTCGACTTAGATAGTAGATCGCTTACCTTTCTTCCCATATCGTCGTGCTGGCCAAGAACGCATCTGATAGCTTCTGTCACGATGGAGATATACAACAGTAGTGGCCTACCCGGAGTAAGTGGCATGAGCACTGGAGGATTTAGCAGATACTTCTTGATCCTATCAAAGGCCTCTTGACAATCGCTATTCCATTCCTTCTTCCGTAATAGCTTGAATATGGGCTCACAGACTAGAGTGAGCTATGCGATGAATCAGCTGATATACTGGATTCGCCCGAGGAAGCCCAGATTTTTTTTTCAGTCTTGGGTGGTGGCATTTCAATGATTGCCTTGGTCTTGGCCTCGTCCACCCAGATACCATCTTCACTGACAATGAAGCCTAACAGCTTGCCTCCGGTTGCCCCGAATACACATTTTTATGGATTAAGACGGAGCTTGAACTTTTCTAGCCTATCGAAGAGCTTCTTGAGGTCTTCGAAATGTCCTTCGATTATGCGAGATTTGACGATCATGTTGTCTACATAGACCTCCATTTCCTTGTTTATCATATCGTGGAACAAGGCGGTCATGGCTCGCTGATATGTAGCTCCCGCGTTCTTCAGTCCGTAGGGCATGACCCGATAGCAGAAAGTTCCCCATGCTGTGATGAAGGAAGTATTTTCACGATCTTCGATGGCCTTCTTGATCTGGTTGTAACTGAAGAAAACATCCATGAACGAGAAGATCTTGTGCCTAACAGTATTATCAACTAAGGTATCGATATGAGGAAGAGCCAAGTCATCTTTAGGGCTTGCTTTGTTGAGATCCCTAAAATCGATGCACATTCTGACTTTCCCATCCTTCTTTAGAAATGGTACAATGTTTGCGAGCCATTCTGGGTAGTTGGAGACTACCAGGAATCCCGCGTTGTACTGTTTGATGACTTCATCATGGATCTTCAGAGCCCATTCTGGCATCATTCTTCGCAGCTTTTTCTTGATAGGCTTCATGTCAGGCTTTGTTGGCAAACGGTGTACCACCAAGTCTTCATCGAGCCCTGGCATGTCCATAAGAGAAAGTAAAGTTGGACAACCTCGATTTCAGAAACTCCATCATCCTCTGCTTATATTTCGGGGACAGCGATCTTCCAATGCACACCTCTCTAGGGAGTTCCGCTAACCCTAAGTTCACAATTTCGAAATAGTCTGCTACAACATTGGCCTTTGTTTCGAACTTTTTGAGAGAATCCTCAAATTCGAGAGCTGTATCATCATTTCCCTCATCCAGGGCTTCATCCAAACCCATGAGCTCGAAGTCCAACTCTAGATCAAAATCATATGAATCGACCTCAAACCCCTGCAATGTGTGTGAGGTGTTTGGCACAGTGATTTTTGAAAGTTTTTCTATTATTTTTGTATTTTGAGAATTTTCTGATGTTTTGTGACTTTGAGGAATATTTGATTTTTTTATATTTTTGGGAGTATGTAATGTTTTTATGTTTTGAAAATTTTTTAATTTTTTTGTGTCGCCAAGGTTTCCCGAACAGGACGGCGTTGCAAACCATGATTTGTCTTGTCCTAATTTGGGGTACCAACTACTATTTACATTGGCATTTTTTTTAGGCCGGGATCCATGGATGGTTCGCCGGCTGATTCGATCGTTAGGGGGATGGCTCTCCAGTTTGGTTCTTTCCCCCCTTCGATCCTGTCATTTTGTTGTCCGTTCCTGAGGGTCACCTGTCTTGATGACCATGACGTCTACTGGGCTGGGCTCAGAGTCAGAGTCTGATTTGATCTCCTCTTAAGAGCTGGAGCTCTTCGGGCTCTTCAGATTCACCTTGCAGTCGTATCTTGATGTCCGTCCAATCAAGGGAAGGCCACTTCCCTTTATCAATCCAATGGATGGGCTGTTTCTGCCCCTGGTGCTACTGAGCTAGTGACGAGGATGTGTCCCCTTGATTGTGGATGGGGATAGGTGTCTCCCCATTCTTGCTTATGTCCCCTCCAAGAGGCACTCCTGGTTCTGGGTTCTTTGTGGATGACCCTGTTTCTTTACCCCTAGCCTCATGTGATAGGTCTGGGGGTTCTGCTTCTAGCGTCAAACGTGTTTTCGATGCCCTGAGGATGCTGTCCCATCTTATTGGTGGCCAGATGGTCTCTTAATTGGAATGTTCTGAGAGTTTGAGTTGCTGGAGGTGGTCCTCAAGAGAAATCATTGTGTCTCCACAAACTGTACCAGCCTTTATGAACTTGATAGGTGTATACTTAAATGGTTGACCCTTTTTTGGCCTTTTAACATAATCCTCTGATGTAAGCTGATATCCCAGTCCCTGTCTTTGTACATTGGCAGGTGCTGGTTTTATCACCATACCTTTTTCATGGAATTTGGTATGGTAATTTAGGATTAATCGCTCAGCAGGGAGGATGACATATTCAGCAGCGAGAGGTTGAGGATTGGCAACTGTATTTACATTTTTGAATTTGAAGCTGTGATATGATATGTCACCCTTAGTGTGCTGAATGTCAATCATTGGGATGTCGGTTTCTGGGATATTGACCGTCACCGGTAAGATCGTTTCTAGCTCGGCCAATACTGAGATGATTCGATTTCCCGAAAGGAATTTAACCCTTTGATGGAGGGTAGATGGGATGGCCCCAATAGCATGGAGCCATGGCTGCCCCAACAAAAGGTTAAATAAGGCAGGAATGTCAATGACCTGAAATGTGACAAGGGTCATGTCTGGTCCAATTTACAATGCAAGGTCAATTTCTGCCTCGACCTGTCTTCGAGAGTTATCAAAAGCTCTGACGCTCATAGTACTAGGTCTGAAGGAGGATGGTTCTATCCCTAGCCATTCAGCAGTCCTTAAAGGGCAAACATTAAGACTGGATCCATTGTTAATGAGCACAAGTGGGACTTTGAAATTTTTGTGGCAGTCAATTATGTTTAGTGAGCGCCCATGTTTGTGCCCCTCAGGCGGTAATTCATCATCAGAGAAGGTGATAGCCCCTGGTATGAGGAGTTGTCTAATCATACTTGTCACCATTTCAGGAGGTACATCAGGAGAGATATGGGCATTATTTAATGTTTTTGTAAAGATTTCTTTATGTGATTTTGATGTGTATAGAAGTTCCCAGATAGATATTTGTGCGGGAATGGTTTTGAGTTGGGCTGTTATATCGTAAGCAGCATTAGTTTTGCAAGTGGTTCCTGACAAAGTTCCCCAGGTTTCTCTTGGTTTCTGGTTATCTCTCCCGAAATACCTCCCATTGTTACCCACTTTATCACATTACGGGTAATGTCATGGGACTGCTTTTGGGTCGTAGGAGGGAACTGCTCTTCCTTCCAGGTATATCATTGGTTCTTGAGGTCGAGGGGTTGTGGCCGGAATCATTTGTGAGAGACTTGATGATTTTTCTTGAGGTGCTACCAAGTCTTGGTGAGATTTATCATTAGGATTCTCTTCCTCCATTTGCTGTGTGGGAGAGGTCCTCTGAGCATGTGCTAGTTGGTGAGGCATCAGAAATTTTGGGGCTTGAACCAGGGGTGCCCCTTGCAAGGTTAGCAGGGTTAGATCAGGGAGACCTATCGGGAGAACAACGGGTTCAAAATTTGACTTTTTTGGATGTAATGAGGACATAGTTGAGTGTGCCCCTTGGGGGGTAGGATGCTGAGGATGTGACCTGTTAGGTGCGGCTTCAAGGAATACGAGAGGCTGTGTTGCTGGTGCTGCTTCAAGGAATACGAGAGGTTGCGTTGTAGGTGCTGCTTCAAGGAATATCTGTGGCTCAAGCGATGGTGCCTGTCAATACCCCCATGTCCGATTTGATGTATCGGGCATGATTGCTTGGATGGAATGATGTGGAGAGGAGTATGTGGGTTGCCCTTCCTCAATGTGGTTGACAGTAGAAGTGTTGGATGTGCTGGGTCCTGCTTGATACGATGGCAGGGGATTTTGGAGAATGTTGGCCTGAGTTGTATTGTTGGCCTGTGGGGTGATCACAATCTTCTGGCTCTCAATTAAATCTTGGACCGCATGTTTCAAAGTGAAGCAGCGGTCCGTTAGGTGGCCAGGAGCCTAGTGATATGCGCAGTACTAATTTTCATTGCAACTAAGTGGTAAGGGAATAAGTGGTAGTCGAGGTTGGAGTGGTCTCAAGAGTTGCTTTTGCATTAGCATTGTCAGAACTTGACTATATGTTTGTGCTAAAGGGGTGAACTTCCTTCCTAACATTATCTGCTTGTGTGGACCTTGCGCATTTCCCCTAAGCTGTTGCGATTGTTGTTGATATGGCTGTGCCTGATATCCCTGTTGGGCTTGCTGTGGTTGGTACTGCCTGTTTGATTATGGCTGGTATTGTCTGTCTTGTCGTGGCTCCGGTTGTGGAGCATATTGGCTGCCTTGAGTATTGGTGGCGATGTTATTAACTTCCGTAGTGCGATGCGCGTGAGCAGTGCTGTTTCCATTCCCATATCCAATGGGTTTCCCTTCGACTTTATTTCTTTTGATTGAAGGGGACTGGTGTGGCCATGGGGAAATGGTCCTAGCCCTAATCCCGGCTTCCACCTGTTCTCCAGCTCAGATGACTTGGGAGAAATTTGCGTATGGATATGAGATTAGATATCCTAAAATGCTGAGATTTGCTAAATGTACGATCATGGATATGTGCTCTTCTTCATCGATAGGGTTTCTCATTCGAGCTGTTATGGCTCGCCATCGCCCTACATATGCTGGTAAGGATTCATCACTTTTTTGTCTTAAGGCAGCCAGGTCAGATCTTCTTGGAGCCATATTCAGGTTGTATGAGAACCTGTCAATAAATGCTTGGGAGAGTTTTTCCCAAGTTCTGATTTGATGGCTGTCTAGTGAGGTGTACCAATCCAAAGCGTCACCCTTAAGGGATTTCTGGAAGAGCCGTATCAGGGCTCCATCATTCCCTGCTATCGCATTGAGTTCCCCACAAAATTCTTTTAGGTGTGTTATGGGGCACCCATTACCGTCATACCTTTTTGAATTTTGGTACCTCGAAGTTTGGAGGTACCCAGGCGTCTGGGAAGGGACAAAGGTCCCTAAATTTGGTGGATGGGTGGTCCACTCCTTACTGCTTTTGGAGTTAATTTTGTACCATTTGTATCTACTCTCATAGTTCTTCAATCTCAGACTTGCCTTGCGGATGGTATCTTGCCCCTTGCTGTAGGGCTTGTGCTGCTTCCTCTTCGTATGGATCAAGAATGGGGGGTTGCTGAAAAGATAGTGGACTCCCGATGGCAGGAGGTAGCTGGAATTGAACGTTGCTCCCTTTTAGAGGAGGATGTGATGTTCGAAAATGGCTCCTGCCTGGGGTATCTGCCAATTCCGGAATGTTACTCCCGTTAGGGGGAGTGAGTTGGACTCGAAACTAGCCCCCTTCATGGGCATCTGCTAGTTCTTGTTTGTGGTTCCCATAAAGGAGAACTTGTGTTGTAACCTAATTGTTATATTGTGCTGAGTAGAGATGTGTGGGAGGGTTGCTCCCGATTGCTGGTTGCTGTTGATCTTGTGCTGACTCTTCCGGGAGAGGGAGCATGGGATTTACAGGGGGTATGAGAGAGAAGGCAAAAGGGGTTTGAGGGAGTGAACTGTTCTGTACACTAGGTTGGGTTGCCTATGTAATCGGTGTGGTACTTGGTATTAGGCGAAGCAATAGCTCTTGTATTGTTCGAAGTAGTAGCTCTTACGTGGTTGTGTTGCCTTGATGATCTGTCGGAGTTATTGGTAGCGGTGTGGGTGTTGGTACGGGTGTGGGTGTCGATGTTTCGGGAGCTGGCTGGGCCACCGGCTCTTCTTCATGGGTAGCTTAAGAGGCCATGGCCACGCAGGCTCGAGTGGTCATGGTTCGAATCTGTGCCTAAGAAAGTGCAAGCCAAAGAATTTTTTTAATTTTTGTATAAATGCAGTTATGATATCCCTTGAGATTAAAGTACCACACTTTTTCGAGTCAGGTCTCAATTAGTGCGGTCTAGCATGTCCCCAGTGGAGTCGCCATTCTGTAGACACTGAAAAATCGGTGCCTACGCTGGTATGGATGTTATAGTTTTGGTGGTGGGATTAGCCTAAGTATGGATGTTGGAGTCACCACTAGCCAATAAAACTTAGAATCCCACAGTCGGCTAGAACCCGCGGAACATCTAAGGTCGGAGAAATCTGAAGACTCCCCTATCTTAGATTGACTCCTGGTCTACGATCCGGGATTCCAAGTAAGGGACCTCGGTTACAAAGAGGGAAGGTGTTAGGCACCCTCTCTGCCCGTACGAACGTACAGTCTCTACTTAGTATGGTAAAATAATCTTAAGGGATGATGATAATGATATGGTCATGATGGGGACTAGTCACATGTGGATTTCTGATGTAGCAAGATCCGAGATTTCGGCAGGCCACCTAGCATATGTCCGACAATGTGTCTAGAAGGCAGATATGATGATGCTTATGTAAAATGGCAAAGAAGAAGTGGACTAGATCACTAGGAATTTCTGATGTGACAGGATCCGATGTGTGGCAAGTCACAGAGCATACGTTCACTCGATATCTAGAGAAGCAGAGGGGTTGAGAAGGGAGTAGATGTCATGATGAATGCTTGTAGGATGATGGATCCATGGCTTGATTTTTGAATAGGCTAAGACATAAACTGAACCATGACTAATCTGAGCTTATGGGTTAGAAAGGTTAAGAAGAAGGCTAGGGGGTGGCTGAAAAAATCAGGATTTTGAAAGCTTGAGAGCTCCTTCCCTTTCCCTCACTCTCTTCCTCAATCTCTTCCTTTCCCACTCTCCTCCTCTCTCACTCTCTTTCTCTTGGTTGTTGGGTGTGGAAATGAGAAGAGGAGAGGGCTATTTATAGCCTTCTCCAATGGCATTGCTGCAATTACTGGATTTGAGAGGGTTAAAAGCTGAGGTGGCAAGTGGTGGTTGGTGGAGAGGAGAGAGATGCCACATGACACACTCTCATTGGCTTGTGGGGCTGGTAAATTGGTAAATAGTGAAGGTAGGGGGGTAATTTTGAAGGAAAGTTGACTTTTGGACGCTGGGACAGCTGTCCACACGCGGGTCGTGAGCGACGGCAGTCGGAGTGCCACAAGAGGTAGTCAGACTACCGTCCGGGCCTGGTTCGGGCCAGATTCGCACGTGTGGGCTTCGTGTGGCGCTCTGGTTCGTCCGGTGGTCTCTGTTTTAGGTTTCTGGGACTCAAAGTGGTGGATTTAGGTATGGATAGAGGGTTCTAGCTAGGGTATAGGGTATAGGTGAGGCTGTGTGTATACTGAACAGCTTGGATCCCAGTTTTGGGTTGCGACTAGGGAGTTTTGGAGATTCTAGACTAGGGTTTGGGCTAGGATTGAGATTAGGCTTAGGTCTAGGATCATGGTTCCCGTGTTATGTTAGCTTTCTCAAGATACTAGCCCGGGTGGGGTGTCTACAACTCCCCTTTAACAAATTTAGGTGGAGTATTCTTATATTTGGGAGGAAGACTTTTATCATAGCCTAGTCCAAATCAATCGCCACATTTTCTAGATCTAGATAAAAGTTTTTCTAATTTAGGATCACCTTGGGCATACCTCCATGTGTCTTTCAACCTCAAAAGCGAAGAGACTTCTAGTTTTAGCTTTTCATTATTAGATTTTAATTTTTCAACTTGGCAGGTTTTAAAATCTAAGCTGCACTTAGTTTTTTCAAAGCAAGCTGAAATGTGTGATTTTTCTAAGATTAGATTATCAAAATTCTATTTTAGTTTTGAAAACTTTTCTTTCTGAAGTTTTAGCTTTACAACAATTTTACAACTTTTCTTATATGGGGCATCATAAGCATCTCGAAGATCTTCTTTATTTTCATGGTCACTATTCAGATTTTCTTCACTGGTTGAATCATCATTATCTGAAAAAGTGAACTTGGTTACAGTCATTAGGGCTTTAACACCATTAGCTGACTCGATTTTCGAATCTTCTAACTCAGAAGATACTTCAGAGCAGGAAGATATATCCCATGTAGCCAACATACTTTTCTTTTTAGACTTATCCTTCTTAGGACATTTGTTTGCTAGATGCTCATATTCATGGCAGTTGTAGCATTGACTGTCTTTTAAAGATTTCCAGGTATTAGATCTAGATCTTTTCTTTCCAATTAGTTTTTGCAAATTAACCCTCTTTTTACTTTTGAAAATCTTATAAAACTTTTTAGCTAAAAGAGTCTATCATCTTCAGAAGTTTCTAAATTAGAATTATTACTATTTTCTTGAGAAATAATTTTAGAAGACTTAAGGGCGATGGATTTACCTTTAGGAGCTTTAAAGTTTAACTTATTGGTTTGTAAAGAACCAACTAGTTCTTCTACCCTCATATTATGCATATCACGAAGTTCCTAGATCGCAATTACTTTTGAATTGAACCGTTCAGGCAATGAGCGCATTATCTTTGCACAGACTTTACTTTCTGGGATTCTATCACCAAGACCCCACATAGAGTTGACAATGTCATTCAATCTTGTATAAAAGTCCATGAATGTTTTACTTTTTTCCATATTGTGAGGATTTGAACTTTAGATTTCTTGACAATTGTTGTACCCTCATGTGTCATTTTTAAGATATCTCAGGCTTACTTTGTAATATCACAGGATATAATTCTCTTAAATTCATCTGATGATAGTGCGCAAGTAATTGCATTTGAAGCCTTTACATTGGCACTACTCTCACTTTTCTGAAGAGCGGTCCAAGAAAAGTAAGGTGAGACTTTTATAGTTTTAGATCCATCAGTATTAGTCACTTCAGTGGTAGGAAGGGTCCAATTGGTCACTGCGGCTTGCCACATGCTCTCATCCATGGATTTTAAAAAAATCCTCATTCTGGCTTTCTAATAGGCATGATTGGAGCCATCAAAAGGTGGAGGCCTAGTGATTGAAAGGCTATCAGAATTTAATCTTAATATGCTCAGGTCGATTAGCTCAGGAAATTAATCCAAAAATTAAAGCGAGCTATTAGGCTTTGATACTACTTGAAAAGGCCGAGCTAAGAGTCCTAGAGGGAGGGTGTGAATAGGACTATGCCAAATTAAAATTTTTAATACGAAATAAGAAAGAAATTAACAATGATAGCACTTAACAATTCAAATAGCAGAAATGAATAGCAACCTCAAATGCATAAGTATTGAGAGGTTGATACAGATGTTGTTCTAAGGATAACCTTACACCAAAAACCAATGGCTTATGGTAGGACAACCTGATTCCTAGAATGGTCTGTGTATCAAAATCTCAAACTGATACAAAGGAATAAAGAGTAAAATAGAAATAAAATTCTACTGCTATTACAACATTCACCACATGTACTGAAAGTAAATTACAATCATTCACCACAAATGCTGGAAAAATAAATTACAACAATCACACACTTAGGCACATTCAACCATTCACAACTCCAGCAATTATAGTGGTTCGCTTGTGTGTACACCAACTGTTAAAAAACAACCACATAACTACTCCACTCTCAATATACTCACACAGTGGATATTGGCTTTCACTATAAAATAGGTTTTTCAAGGTTCACCTAAAACCTTCACAATTGTGTCTTTCTAGTGGGCTTACACAATTCAAAAACCCCACACTCTGAGATTTTCTGGATCACCTCAGATAAACCAAAAAAGAAAGAGAGATTTTTCTAGCACAACCTCAAAAAAACTAAAAAGATATTTACAAAAATGTAAATGTACTTATCTAGATATTCTCCTTTGACGAAGCTCGGTAGAACCAATTCAGTGTAGATTTCAATATAGATGTTCAATGTCCACACTCACTTATGAAAAGGTTCTAAGTTCTAAATGATTTTTAGATTAAATCACCTTGGGCTAGCTTGATTTGATTTTGATCTCAAGAAAGGGGAAAACTTAAATCCCTTCTTCAATTAAGATTGGAATAGAAAATTCAAAATCAAATGCAAAAGGCTAAATTAAAAAGAATATTAAATGAACACAATATTGCTTAAGAATATCACAAACTTTTCTCTCAGAGTGGTGTCTTGATTATCTTTGAATTGAATGAAAAATTTTAAAAATCATCCTCAATTTATAGGCAAAATTACTGTTCACTCGACTGGCCCAGTGGTCGCTTCGACTGGTCGAAGGACCAACAAGAATTCAAAATTTCAAGCGCGATAAGATAAGACAATTCCATGACTGGTCGAGCACTGTTCACTCAACTGGTCGAGCAGTCTCCAAGACTAGTCGAGGGTCCAACAAAAAATCTCAAAAATTAGTAAAAAAACTTTGGACTGGTTGAGGAAATTCTTGGACTGGCCGAGCTAGTACTAGGACTAGTCAGATATAGGGTAAGACTAGTCGAGAAAAGGCCTATAAAATTATATAATGACCCAAATTAAGTATGCAATCCATATGACCCAATCTATAGTCAATATAAGGTCATTCATACCTTATATGTGATATTCGAACAATGAAACATCATTCGCTTTGGTTGATAGTTGATCTTGAAGTACATGAAGCTTGACATCTTGAAGTACTTTGAAGCTTGAACTTAAAGTACTCATGACTTGTGTTTCAACTTGAGTATATGAGCTTTAAGCTTGAGAAGATTACTTAAGCTTGAATTCTTAAAGTAATGCATGCTGTCTTAATATTGTTGAAGCTTGAAAACTTGATCTAGTACTTGAACTTGTATAAGAATTTCTTGTTCTTATACTTGTGCTGCTTGAATCTTAAATTAGAACATCTTGAACTTGTACTTAAATTGCTTAATCTTGAATTTGAAGATGAGCTACATAAGATAAAGATTCTAAAAGGTTTTAGCAGTACAAAATTTGACAATCATAGGAGCTAGATAGAATAGCATTTACACAAGGCACCTTCGATGACATCAAAGCCAGTTCGATGGCATTGAGCGACTTACGCAGAGTTGCACGAAGTTATGCGAAGTGAGTAAATTTGAGGCGATTTTCAGATTTTTCCAGGACGGTGGGAAAGGAGGTGTTGCACAACTATAAATAGGAGTCCCCAAGGCATCTGTGGCATCTATCTAGGGTTTGGAGGAGCGAAGCACAAGGGCAGAGAGTCGTAGCGAAGCGATTTTCTTCTTTCTTCCTTAACTTTTCATGCTTTCTTCTAAGGTATTAGATCCAATCATGTCTATGGTTAGTTAAACCTCTAAGCTAGG
This sequence comes from Magnolia sinica, assembly GCF_029962835.1. NCBI lineage: Eukaryota > Viridiplantae > Streptophyta > Magnoliopsida > Magnoliales > Magnoliaceae > Magnolia > Magnolia sinica. The sequence goes on along the minus strand of NC_080573.1, from coordinate 98,055,901 downwards.
ACTAAGAGGTAAAGCTTGTAGCGTGATGGGATGTTTCTATTGCTTTGATTCATGTTTATGTTGAATTTTCTTTGATTCTAGTTTGATAGTTAAGGAATACTTTCAGTTTTTAATGGTTTGTTGTGACTCGAATTACAATAGATCTGCAATAGCTTTGAGTATTTTCTTTTCATGCTTTAAGATTGTGAAATTAGGAAATCTTGTTGTTCACCATCGTCCCTTGGGCATGGTTGGATGATGGAATCCCTTCTAACCTTCACAATTTTCCTATGTTTGATTGTGGGATTTGTGTACCCTATTGTTTACCATAGTCTCCTGGGCATGGCTAGGTGATGGAATCACTTCCAATCCTCACAACTCTTATCCATTGAGAATTAGGTCAATGGAAGTTCAGATTTGATCTTAATTGTTATATCTTCCAACTGGATAAGATAGGACTCCGATTCCAGTTGTGCCCTTGAATCTAACATAGTATCACCCTGATTGCTACAAGTGAATCCTTGAAAACCCTAGTTACCACCTTTAAATTTATAAGTTTTAGTTAAACAATTCACAACTACTCTCTCTACAATTCCAAATTTAGATTCACATCTTCTTCTAGTTCAACTTCTAGTTGTTTTTAGAATACACACGAGATTAGTCCCTGTGGATTCGACCTCGGTCTCACCAAGATTATTACTGCATCGCGACCCTACACTTGGGGTCGTGAATAGCAGAAGTAGACCTAGGAGCCCCCTAGGTTCCAACCCCCAAGGGACCGGCCGAGCTGTTCACCTGAGCTTGAGTAGTAAGAGAATGAGCCTCATAGACTGGCTTCGCCTGAACCTCAAAAGGTCGGGCCTCGACAACTGGGGCCGCCTCTCTTGAATTGATCGACCACTTCTAGGACCACTGGTGGGCTTAAAAGGACAGTGGCAAGAGCAGCAATAGGATCTACGACTGAGCTCGATTACCCACCCTTAAATGAAGAAGTGGTCCCCCTCTTCTTCAAGGGAGGCTGCTGTTTTCTCTAAGCCAACTCGACCTCAGAAGGAGCTTGGCTCTTATGATGAGGTTTGTCAAGCATCTCTACACAACAAAAATAAATGGTCAGCAAGCAGATGAGAATGAAATAATTTTCAATTATCTTTTAAGGATATTCCTGATATGAATAAGGCAAGACTTGATTTAAGAAGCAGCTCGGGCATGATCAGTTGCCTCCAAGACCTCAACTCGACGTCTATCGACCTCACCACAGCTATTCAAGCACGCTCCTCCTCACCCACTCCAGGAAGGTACTTGGGCAGAATTGCCAAAAATGATAACAATCAGAGACAAGGAAAGAAAAATGAGTTAAGGAAAGTGTAATTCGGATGTACTGACCTAGTTTACCAAAGCAAGTTCGAACCCAAGAACGTAGCCCGAAAGCTCCTAGAGCCACCCAATCTCCCAATGCCCAGAACCACTTACTCTTCCAATTCTTATTCGAGGTCGGGGTGTTTGTGATTATGGCCTTGCTAGTCTTCGGCCAAGCAGAAAAATAATACCAACCTTCGTGGAAAGGGTTGGACTTCACCTGGTTTAGGTCGAGAAACTCATTCACGGTCAGCTCGGGTTGGTCGAGCTCAGACCAGAGAATGAATGATCCCACCAGTGTCCTCCAGGCATTTGGAATTATCTACCCAGGAGCTAACTCCAGACGCAAGAGGACTTTCCTCACTATACGTTAGAGAGGAAGTCTCAAACCGCACTGAAGAGCAATGAAGAATGTGAGACCCGTATCCTTACCCGTACCGTTCCGTATGCCTCTGTGGTCCTCCCAGTCGAATTCCAGCGACCCACGACCTATAGATTTCATTTGCGCTCGACTGTGAGTCACACCCTATACACCCGAGTCGATTTGACCCGAGACCTGTGCCATTGCGACCATGTCGTCGCTATGATTTCCATGCCGCGTCTCATGCGTCAATCCAACGTCTAGATCCCAAGATATGACCCGTGCACGATCATAGCGGTGGACCGCACATTGCGGGCCATGGTGTACACATTTCTCCATAATCATAATGAGGATGATGTCATCCTAGGGATGACATCACCCTATTCTACAACCTAACCTATACCCCTACCTAGCCTACCCCATAAATGCTCTCTTTTTTTCAACACTCATTATTACAAGCTCTTACAACCCATCCTTTCACTCTCTCTATCATCCCACTTTCTCTCTCTTCTTCTTCACTTCCATTACTAGCCATGGATGTCCCAAGCAAGCTCCATTTTCGGCCCTCTTACCTTTAGATCCCTCCTAATCTAACCCTTAGAAGCCCATCTCCACCATTGGAAGGGGTCCTAGAAGGGTTATGAACCCATGGGAAGAAGAAGAAGGAGAAGATCATTGTGGGTGCTCTCTCTCTCTCTCTCTCTCTCTCTCTCTCTCTCTCTCTCTCTCTCTCCCCTGTTTATGGCCCACCTGATGTGCGAGTTTATCCACGCTGCCCGGAAGTGGGACAACTTTGTCGTCCATCAAACAGGGCTCACCCTGTTGACCATCCGATAACACCATTGTTGCCCCTTTTTGGGCAAGCCCTGGTTAAAGGGAAGCCATAAATAGCAGCTTGATTCTAAGCTAGGTGGACCACCTATGTGGACCCCACTTTGATGAATGCGTTGTATCCATGCTATCCCATTATGGGACCATCTTGTTGACGTCCAGCAGCATTGCTGCCTGGACTGTTTTGGGACAAATCTTGGTGAAGGGAAAGCACAAATATTATCTTGATTCAAAACGAGTGGACTGGCAGGCCACACTGACGTGGGCCCACCATGATTTATTTATTTATCACCACCGTCCAGATTTCTAGACGGTGGACTGCACTGTGGGCATGGTGTTTTATCAACACCGTCCATTTGTGGTCCCAGCAGCATGTAGCTGATTGTAATTGACGTCAGCAAATGTTGTGGACCCCATCATGCTATATATGCCTGAAATCTAGACTGTCCACCATTTTCAGACAGTGCTGGACGTGGACCCACTTGATGGACGTGTGTATACACACCATCCATCCAACGAACAGATTCAAATCTTTGGTGGAAAACCACCTTGATGCACATGTTTTATCCACGACCGTTCATCCATTTTACTAGTGGGTCTTACACGTGTGAACCCACCTGCCACGTGGGACCCACACATGTATGTGATTTTCCAACCAACCGTCCAAGTGGGTTGCACTGTGATGTACTGTCCACACCGTCCAATCCACTGGATGGTGGTTGCTGGACCTTATTTCCTTGAAAGAAAATATTTATATATTTATACAAATATTATAATATATATATATATATATATTTATATGTGATATATGATGGTGGCCCACCCACGTGGTACCCACCTGATGATAGCAGATTGGCTGGTGTATTTCAACACCAGCTATGTAGCTGCTGGAGACGTCAGCATGTAGGTCCCCTTTTTATGTATGTACTACACCCACTGTCCACATGGACAGTAGGGCCTGCATGTGATGTGTGTGGGGTCCACACCATCCAGATGAATAAGACGGTGGGACCCATATAATGTGTGTATTACCACGTCGTCCACCCACCTTTCTGCGTATATAATAATAATAATAATAATAATAATAAATATAAAATATTATTATATATAAGTGGTGGGCCACGTGCATGTGGGACCCACCTTCCTCCACCATCCAGTCATGAGGCGTGCTGTGTGGGGCCACCTTGATGTATGTATCATTTATCCACGCCATCCATTTCTAGACCGTGCAAAGAGGGGGACACCGAGACGTACTCAACCATCCATCCGTTGGCAGCCGTTGTGGCCCCAACGTGATGTATATGTTTTATATACAAACCGTCCTTCCATTTGGAGGTGTGGGCCCACCCCACATTTGTGGCACGTGTGGGGGTGGCACCCACCTTGGTGAGTGTACTGTATATCCATTACGTCCATGTGACTTGGATGGTGGAATGGATTCCACGGTAATGTACGTGCTTATGCACAATGTCTATCCATTTTAGCTGACATGGGGCCCACTCCACACGTGCTGCACGTGTGGGATGGGACCCACCTTGATGATGTGTTGAATATCTGCTCCGTCCATGGCACGTGGGACCCACCTCAATGTATATGCTCTATATCCATCCGTCCATCTAAACGAATGGCGTGAGGCCACCATAATGTATTGTTATATCCAATTTTTCGTCCACTTGAGGACGTGGACCCCACTTGAATGTATATGGTTCTCCAGCCGTCCATCTGTCCAGGGTGGTGTGGGAACCCGCCGTGATGTATGTATTCACCACGCCACCCATTGGCATGTGGGGCGCACCATGATGAATATGTTTCAACCACACTTTCCATCTGTTTTGCTAAACCACGAGTTGCCTCATTTGGTTCACTTAATATATATGAGGCTTACCTGTCGTATGAGGCCCATGTGATGGGGCTCACCTGTTTTGTACTTGAGGCTCATATGCGGGGTCCACCTATTGTGTATTTAAAGCCCACTTGATATGTATGAGGCCCATTAGTGTGGCCCATTGGTGAAAGGCCCATTGTGATATGTATTGGGCCCATTTGATGCATATAAGACCCGTGTGTAGGGCCCACATGTTATGTATTTGAGGCCCATGAGCAGGGTCCACCCGTGGTGTATATATGCCCAATGATACGGCCCACTTGTTGTATTTGAGGCTCACGGGTTGCGGCCCATTATATGTTTGGCTCTATGTGAGCCATTCCTTGGGGGCGATGTTGGTTAAATGTCCAAATTGATGGGCAATGATGGTTGAATGTCCACATTATGACCTTCCATTAGACCTTGCTATGTCCATTCTTACCGATTTGCCGATTTGATTATCGATCGATCCGATTGTCGTGACCGATTTGCTGACTCTGATTATCGATTGATCCCGATTGTCGTGACCGATTTGTCGATCTTGATTATCAATCGATCCGATTGTCGTCACTGATTTACCGACTCTGATTATCGATCAATCCGATTGTCGTGACTGATTTGTCGATTCTGATTATCAATCGATCTGATTATCATGACCGATTTGCCGACTCTGATTATTGATCGATCCTGATTGTCGTGACCGATTTACCGACTCTAATTATCGATCAATCCGATTGTCGTGACCGATTTGCTGACTCTGATTATCGATCGATCCTGATTGTCGTGACCAATTTGTCAATTTGATTATCGATCAATTCGATTGTCATGACCAATTTGCCGATTCTGATTATCGATCGATCCCGATTGTTGTGATCGATTTGCTGATTTGATTATCGATCGATCCGATTATCGTGACCGATTTGCCGACTCTGATTATCGATCGATCCCGATTGTCATGACCGATTTACTGATCTGATTATCTATCTATCTGATTGTCGTGACCGATTTGCCGACTCTAATTATCGATCGATCTCAATTGTCGTGACCGATTTACCGATTTGATCATCGATCGATCTGTTTGTCGTGACCGATTATCCGATTCTGATTATCGATTGATCCCGATTGTCGTGACTGATTTGCCGATTTGATTATCAATCGATCCGATTGTCGTGACCAATTTGCCGACTCTGATTATCAATCGATCCCGATTGTCGTGACCGATTTACCGATTTGATTATCGATTGATCCAATTATCGTGACCGATTTGATGTATATGCGACCCATAGTTGAGGCTCATTGTCATGTATTTGAGGGCCAGGCGATGTAGCCATTATGATGTATGTTAGGCCCATGTGAAAGGCTCATCATGATGTGTTAAGCTCTTGAGTGAAGCCCATAGAATTGTATATATTTGTGCCTTGTGTGAGGCCATGGGTCCACTATATGTTAGGCTCTATGTGAGCCATTCCTTGAGGGCGATGTTGGTTAAAAGTCCACATTGTTGAGGCCAATTTCGATGCTAGTTATTGATACTAATTATGAGTATGTGACAGCATAACATCATCATACATGCCCATACGCATCATCTGCATGTTTGTTATGAGATGTGATTGACCACTTCATATGTTGTTGCGCAGATTGTTATGAGACTCCATGATAGGCAGAGGTTATCTCACATGAGTGCACGGTATGCGTAGGATTGATGCATGACTGTATTATATGACTCATGCATCTTGCATTGTGTGCCTTAGCGACATCAGGGCTATAACCTCCACAAGCATATCGTGGATGGCTAGATGGGACACCGAAAATATTTGGTTCTAGCATACGGGTGCCATAGATGTCCCTGGGTGAAAATTCCTAAACCTCCGAGGTCAGAAAATACCCCAATGTCGAGACCGAATGGATACATGAGTGCCCGAGTGCCGAATACCAGGAGGCCGCGTCTCCCACTATGTCGTGGTCAGTTGGGAGGGGGTATGGCCTTACCCGCCCGAGGGTAGGGGGCATTACTAGGCTAAGTTTAACCAGCTCGTGAATGGGTCCGCTATCGACGTGCTGGATAGGTATTGGCAGACTATTGGCTAGGTGGATAGTGAGGTTTCTTACGCTCACTTGGACTGTGCTGCTGGGAGAGAGACAGTGCCATTTGGAGTGTACTAAACCCCAGTGATGATTCCAGAGATGAACTGTACTGATATATGGATTTAGTGAGCAGGAGTTGCATACTCATTCATGCATTCATTCATTCACTATCCACTTAGGTTGGTAGTGCGTAACTATTTATTACGTGTGCCTTCGCAATGACCAGGATTTCGGTTGGGGCGCGCGACTAACCTGAGATCAGGAGTTTACCACATTAAGTCTGACTATCCAAATTTAGGTATGGGACTGGTTTGGATAGAAGTCCCTTGTGATGGACCCCATAGCCCGCGATACTACGTACTATCATCCCAACTTCACACTCTAGCATGGTCACTCCATTCGCACCGCATATTGCATTATATCTGGGGCATATGGCAATCTGGGTTACTGTATTTCTGTATTTATATGGTCTAGGTATGGCTGACACTATTTGTGTTACTCATCAGGAATGCTTATTGCATTGTATCCTCTGCATGTGATATTTGGCGCTCTATGACTCCTCATTTGCATAGTTAATTTGTATTGCGTATTCTAATATTGTATGACTTATGGACTTGTCAGTATTTTCGCTTACCCTGTTATCCTATGATTTGTGATCTTGTCAGTATTTCTGTTTACCCTGATAATTGATGATCTTGTCACTACTTCTTCTTATTCCGACATTGTACGATTTATAGATTTTCAATAATTTTGGTATTGTATGACTATGGCATTGTATTGAATACTTGGCACTTACCTTGTGCTCATACTTACACCACCCACTAAGCTTTCTATAAGCTTATGCACGATAGATGCGTGCAGGTGATGTTAGGTTGCAGCAGTGTTGAGCTTAAAGCGTGCAGCAGTCTTCTGGTGCTTGATTTTTTATTGATGTATTTTCCTTTCAGCATTGTACTCAAATAATTATATTAGTGGATATGTGATGATGATGTTGCCCTTGTGAATTGGGTAATCTTGTGGTTATGCTTATTATGAGTTAAATATACAAATAAAAAAAAATCCTCCTTGTAGGATCCCTAGGATCGGAATCTGGCGTATGAACGCTAGGAGCTGAGAATGGGGTACTATGGAGGCTGTCGGCACCGGATTCAGCGATCGAGAATTTTGTGAGCCCGGTTTCTGTAGTCGGGGCGTGACAAAGAATATGGTCACTTCGTCGGCCTAAGGCTCGCTTAGAAGCTCCCCAAGTACAAGAGCTCGAAGTACCATAGATTCTAGGATGTGGTACCCCGACATGTTCTGTACCAACTCAACTTTCATCAGCGTTGACTTAATTGGACCCTTTTCTTCTACCTCCGAGAGAATCCACTGATCTCCCCCACAGCCGGGACAACATCCTTGGTGTCCTTTGGTCACTCGTCCGAGGATCAGGCAGCCATCCTAGACTCATGGGATGTTTGGAAATCTTTGTCACTCATCATCACCAGCAGTGAGGATGGGTTTGACATAGGATGAAGATCATCCGGCCCACCATCACGCTGGGATGACTCCCCCTCCCCCTCGACGAAAGCCGAGAAATCAAAAGAAAAATAAAATAAAAGGGGGATAGGGGGAGAAGAAGATAGGAATGGAGCTCATCGAAGAAGAAGGAAAAACTTGGAGCACGCCAAAATCACCTGAGTTTGGAATGGGCAGAGAAAAAGGGTAGAGAGATGACAAAGGTAATAACCCTTACACGATTAGGGCTTCTCCCTTTTATAGTTAATCCACTTATGCTAGCAGTCAATGCTCGCACTCTGCGTGCTACCAAAGTTCACTCCTTGGCACTTGCGTTAGGACATGTGGAGTGCTCCCACTTTCCATTCAAGTTGACACTCGAGAGCACACCACACGTCAACACCCCATATGCCGAGGACCGAGCAGGGCCCCTAACAGCGCACGACCTCGAGCCACTACATGCCACCTCGAGAGTGGTGTATCATGACTATAGATACGCCCCGATTCCTATGCACGCTAGCTTTCTTTATAATAATGACTAGCAGACCCAATGCCCGAGGTGCAAAAATGTCCGACCTCATTAAAAATAACTTACTTCTGACCTCACTACGCGAGGTCAAAAGTAAGGGAGGCTTACTGTTATGGGTAAAAATGGACTAGCCACTAAGAAATAACTAGTCTGGATATATATGCATAGTGCGAGGAGCTTGGCCAACACTCTCCTACATTTCACGGAATGACCCTGGGCTAGACCATCGGTAGAAAGAACTCTTCGTCTCGGACTAATGTTGAGCCCTTACATACGTTGAACCCTTCCACGGACCCATACATTTCTGAGTTAATGCTCAGAACATCTCTTTGAAAAGAGGCCCGAAGAACGACCTCCGTCGTACGACAAGAAGAAGAGGATGGTCATCCCCGATATCCCATCTATATCCTACTAAGGAAAAGAGCTCGACCCCATTGCTCAGCTACATATCCCAAAGGCAGGTCGAAAAGTAGGTAACCTGTTTGACACCAAGGGAGAACTGACTACTATTCGTCAAAGGAGCTAGGTCGGCATAACCTCTCTTTTACTAGTTCCAACTTGATCCCGACAATATCTGCCCGAGATCCTGGCCGAGGATCTAGGAAGATGACCACAACACGGATCTTCCTGAGATTTCAATAAAGGATCTCAGAAGATCCTCATAATACATTTGGGATCTGAATCCCTCTACTATACACCCCTGCTAAATGAGGACGTCTCCCTTCACGCCACTGCCACCTCTCACCTATAAATAGGAGCATCCTAATGGTGAAAGGTGTGTGCAATCTTACACCCAAAAACCTTCTGTTCTACTAGACCTAGCTTGCCTACCTGACTTTGGCATCAGAGGGTCCCCTCCAATAGCCAGGGTCACCGTCTTTGTCTTATCTTGCAGGTTCCAAGTGGATTAAGGAGGACGACCATATTTCTGCATCAATAATAATGAAGTGCCCGTCGTGCCCTTCTTCTGTGAGTAGAGCATGACCCGCAAGGGATTGCTTCATTCTGGAAGAGAGCGACCCACAATCGGCTGCCTTGTTCGAGAACGGCACGAGCGCTAGTAGTCCGGTCTTGTCTATAAATAACCCATTATGGAGTCATTTTCAGGATCGATCTTCAAATTCTTAGATTGAGAATTATTCATTAGTACTAAAGTGCTGTTAACTATAAATTTTAATTTACGAAATAAAAAGGACCGTTCAATGCATCAGAGATGGGGATCGAGAAATCTAGAATTCGTACCCAATTGGAACGCCATCATTATAGGCTTAATGTCATAGTCTTCTGCACCTTACACTCTTTAGAGAAGCACCAAGATGGGAATAGAAGCTTCGTTCATATGTAGGCTTAAGGACCCAGCCCCGTTTATATAGTTTAGTTTAGAGGGTTGAAGAGTTTAAAACCCATCAAAACTATTCTCCCTTAGGCTCCACATGAATTTAACAATCTTAGTCCAATCAGAACTTTGTGCATGTGACACAGTTGTAGTGCACCATCGCTTACATAATTCTAAAGTGAATCACAACTTAGTGGAGTCCACTGGTATGCCTGATCACATTATCCAACCCTTAGGAAAATCCGAATCGTTGATCAATAAGGCCCACCTTATAAAATTCTTTTATTCTCCCACTTAGACCACATTGATCAATTTCAATGATTAATCATTTAAAATATTTATAAAAAAAAACATGTTTTAATTTTGAAGAAAACATCCAAAAGGTTAGCCAATGCAATTGTTGGACAATACGGGCAACGCTATTATAATCTGATCCATCCAGACTACTAGTATTAGATCGCGGTAGCCATCACAACATTTAGTCTTGGCGAAGTGACACTAAAAATGGTCATAAATATTATTGGTCTTAATAATATAGATTAGGAATTAAGAAGTGTGATAGAAGGAATACACACTGTTGTGGCACAAAAAATGTTGCAGAATAGACTTCCCAGTCCCTGCTGTGCTGAAATAGACCTCCTAGTCCCTGTTGTGTAGAAATAGACCTCCCAGTCTCTGTTGCACAGAAATACATTTTTCAAACCCTGTTGTACAGAAATAGACCTCTTAATCCCTGTTGCGTGGAAACAGACTTCACAGCAGACCAGTTGCGCTGATAGAGTTGTTGCACGGACCAGTTGCGCAAGTTTGCTGCGTGGATAGACTGTTGTGCGGGTGTGGATGTTTCGTTACACGGAATGTGACCCTTGGCACATAGATCGAGGCTTTACACATGTGAAAGCCTATAAATACCCCTTCCCCTCCTCATTTGAAGAAGAAGTTTCAAAGAAGTGTCAGGAGCAAGGGGAAAGCGAGAGAGAGGAGAAGTTCGAGAAGCGTTTGGGACCTAAAGAGCTACCAACTACCTCACAAGGGGCCTAATCTGTTGCATGCCTGCACAACAGAGCCTCCATTGTGTGCCAGTGCAGGTGTCTCATAGGGGATTCAACCTGTTACAAGCGTGTAACAGGGCTTCCATCACGCACCCACGCAACACAGGGATCTATAAGTGTAACAACTTGTGCTTAAATCTCGATTTAAAATAAAAATCAAGTAGCTAACATCTTTAGACATTAAACAATTAGTTCAACCCACCTAACAACATAAATTTGTCAAACCCTTCGCCAAAAATGTCTAAACAGACCCTTCAAGAGATCTGATGGTACAGATTTCTCGGATCATCTTGTGGGCCCCACTTTTAAACCATGCTTGTGCACATCCATGTACACTTGCAGTGTATGGGACCGCTTAATATGTCAAAAAGGGTCTGACCTAATAAAAGTCAGAGAAATCAACAATTTCTCCATTTCTCCTACCATTTACGAATTTAAATGAACCACAACCGTTCCTTGATGTGAAACGACACACCATCAAGTGCCATCTCAAGATCCAAACCGTCAATCCGATACAACAGGCTCCACCGACCAAGACTATGATGAGAAATATAGTCGATGAGCATGCTGGTGACCGCAAGTCATTGATAAACATGACATTGCACCTTGTAGCTCCTGATGAAGAGGAGAAATCTGAAAAGGCCAAGCTATATGTCCTAGAGGGGGGTGAATAGGACTATGCTAAATTAAAACTTTAATAGTGGAATTTAAATGAATAAAGGAAAGATAGGACTTTAAAAAAAATCACAATACAGAAATGTAAAGCAACCTCAAAATTCTAGTCTTGAGAGGTTAATACAAATGTTGTTCTAAGGACAACCTTGCACCATAAAAACCAAGGGTTTATGGCAGGACAACCTTACTAGAACAGTTTAAGTATCAATATCTCAAACTGAAGAGGAATAAAAAGTAAATAGCAAGAATGGAAATCTAAACTATTACAACATTCCCCACAATGCTTGAAATGTAAATATTACAACATTCACATCCATACATACATCCCACAAACTTGAATGATAAAAGATATAGAAAATAAATCACACATCCACAAAACACAAAGAGTTATAGTGGTTCGCCTGTGTGTTCACCAACTATTAAACAACAGCCACACAGTTTGCTACTCTACTCCTAATATCCTCACATAGGGGATATTAGCGTTCACTATGAAAATAGGTTTCTCAGGTTCACCTAAAACCCTCACAATTGTGTCCTTCTAATGGGCTTACATAATTCAAAAACCCCACACTCTGAGTTTTCTAGCTCTCCTCAGATAACCAACACAATGAGATTTTCCTGGCTTAATCTCAAAGAAACCAAAAGCATATAAGATTTACATAAATGTAAAATACCTAGATTTCTCCTTTTGTAGCAGCCCAGAAGAACCAAATCGGAGTAGAAGTTCGAATAGAGAAGTTCAATATCCAATACTCACTTTAAAATGGTTCTAAATTCTAATTAATTTTAAATTAAATCAAGTTGGGCTAGCTCTATTTGATTTTGATTCTAAGAAGTGGAATATCCCAATTCCTCTTTCAAATCAGATTGGAATGCAGAAACAAAATCAAATATAAAAAGCTAACAAAAGATAATTTTAAATATGCACAATGTAGCTTAAAAAGAACACAAACCTATCTCTCAGAGTAATGCCTTGATTTTACTTTGATTGGATATAAAACTCTGAAATTCATGCTCTATTTATAGTTACAGAAATCACATCTTCGACTAGTCCTGTGGACACTACGACTAGTCGTACGACCAACAGTATTTTGAAATTATGAACGCGATCGGAAAAAATCATTCCACGACTAGTCGTAGGCTATCCACGACTGGTCGTGAACCCTCCGCGACTGGGGCAGGTCACAACTGGTCATGAGGAACCAGAATTCGTTGTTGTAGTTTAAGTTGTAGCTGTAGGACTGGTCGTAAACGAGTCGGCACTGTTCACATGACCGGTCGAGCAGACTCCACGATTGGTCGTAGCTCAACTAAAAATTTTCAAATTTTTGAAACAACTTAAGACTGGTTTGGAATTTCTTGGACTGGTCAAGCCAGTTCTAGGACTAGTCAAACAAAGTCCAAGACTAGTCTTAGAACAGACTAAACACTTATAAAAAGATTCAATTGACTTATGTATACAAAATGACCTACCCTAAGGTCAATTTAAGGTCATTCATACCTTAAATGTGAAGTATGGACATTGAGTCTTCATTTCTTTAGATGATGATTGACTTCATCTTATATTTTAGTCTTGAGTTGTACTTGATCTTGAGTTGTACTTGAGTCTTGAACAAGAACTTGTCTTTTGATGTAGCTCTCGTAGTTCTTGAAATACTCTGGACTTTGAAGCTTACAAGAGTGGACAATGTACTTGACCTTGCATGTCTTGAAGTAGAGCTTCATTCTCAACTTGAAGCATTATGATGCAGTGCCTTGAACATATAAATATTTTCATGCTACACGAGACACAGAAAGTGTTTTTGGCATAAAATTTGACAAAACAAAGGAGCAATCAACCATAGCACTTATAATCTCCCCCTTTGTCAAATTTGTGACAAAACACACTTAACAATAATATGACCAATATGCACACAAGAATCCTACATCAGTTATAAAAGAAAACCAGTACAGCCTGGTTAAAGAATCATGCACCAGTTATCATTAACTAGCACATATCATACCTTCTTACTTACTCCCCCTGAGTAACACATAAAAAAAAATGCTACTATCCATATCCATAAGCAATCAATCCAAAACTTGAAATATTTCTCCCCCTTTTTGTCACAATATAACAAAGGAAGAAAATAAGAAATGAAAAAGGATAATAAATAAGAGAGTAATAAAGGAATTAACTAGGTAAGATATGAGAGATAAATAAGCAAATTCAAAGTTCACATATCATTTACCAGCAAAAATCAAAGTCAACCAAAGTCAGTCTTACAAACTGAAAGAAAACAAAGTTGTATAAAAGTTATTATAGACCATAAAAACACCTAATCAGATCCTGAAGAAGGAGCGGGTATGGTAGGATCAAGTTGATGAAGGCCCTTGTTTAAACGCCTAAAATACTTACGCATATGTTTAAATTATAAATCATGGGCAACATTCATGTTCTCTACCTTCTCCTCAAGTGCATGTAGACGAGCATCATTTATAGAGTTTGATTCAAGTTCATCAAAAATGTCATACATATTTTATGAGGCCTGTATCCTAGCCCGTACTGTTCTGTAGGCTTCCGCGGTCCTCCCGGTCGAATTCCGGTGACCCGCGATCTGTTATCGGTAGTTGCGCGCAACCTTGAGTCGTGTCCCGTATTCCAGAGTCAGCTCAACTTGAGACTTGTACCCTTACAACCGCACCGTCGCCGCGGTTCCGACGCCGCATCTTACATACTGATCCGAAACCCTGGCGGGGAGATGTGGGCCCGCGTTCAGTTCGAGAAACGCTGTGCATTTGTAAACCCAAGGGAATCTTTACAACATGTCCCATCAATCACCCATCCCCAAGTACAACCACCCCTCCCCTAAAGTCAACTCTCTCTTATAACCCACACATGTCAAGTACACATCTATCACCCATCACACCCATCCCTCTCTCTTACATCATCTCTCTCTCTCTCTTTTCTCTCTCATTCCAAGCAAGCCAAGGAGAGAAGCCAACGTCCAAGGCATTTTCAAACACCATGAGAGCTTTGTGTGGCCCACCTCCTATCTCCCATCCCCACCCTCCAAAGATCATCTCAACCGTTGGAATCATTTCCTTGGAGCTCTAGATCATGTTGGTGGAAGAAAGGAAGAAGAGATCGACGGTGGGTGTTTTCTTTTGTTTTGTTTGTGTGGATTTGATTATTAGAGGGCCCACATGTGGTGGGACCCATCTTGATGTATGTTTTGTATCTTGGAGGGACCCATAGTGGCGGGGTCCCTCCCATTTTTCACCATTCTCTCTCCTTCTCTCTCTTCCTTTTTTTTCGGTGAAGATGATAATGGGTGTGGCCCACTTGATCCACGCAGTAGGACCGTGAGGACCCACCTCAATGTATGTGTGCATCTAGGCGTCCATCTACTGAACTACCTAGGATGGTGCCAGGCCACACCATGATGTATGTTTGATCCACACCGTCCAGACAGTTTGGATAGGCGCTGGACAGTTTGGACGGTGCTGTGAAGGCCACACCATGATGTATCTTTTGATCCACCCGTCCAGCCATGGTACCCACCTTGATTTATGTATTTAATCTTCACCATCCAAATGTACTGGACGGTGGTACCCACTTGCTGGATGAAGAGAAATGCAAATATCAGCTTTCTCCAAAGCTTGTGGGTCCACACGTGTGAACCAACCTGATGCAGGTGTTTCTTTCAAACCGTCCAGATTCAGCCATCTGGTGGGCTGCACCATAGCAGCAGCAGAGGTGCTGCTAGTGTCTTGGGTCTCTAGGCCCACTTGCTATATGGAGGCAAAATAAATATCAATTTGATCCAACCAGGTGGGCCACACTGGCGTGGACCCCACCTTGATGTATGTGTTCTATATCTTAGCCATCCATCTGCATCAGTGCAGGTCCAATGGTTTGTGGACTGCACTAGTAACAGCAGCACCATCCAGACTACTGACCATCTGGATGGCAGGAAAACACAGATATTAGCTTTGTTCCAAAACAGATGGCCCACCTGACGTGGACCCCACCTTGCTGCAGCAACTACATCATCCAGTTTTCCAGACCATTGTACGGCCTAAACTGATGGGTTAGGGCCACTAGGCCGACTCCTGTCCAGCAGGCCTGGACGCTCAGACAACACAAATGCCAGCTTGATTTAAAACGCTGGTGGGCCACACTAGCGTGGACCCCACCTCAGTACACGTGTTGTGTACACACCATCCACCCAATTCTCTATTGGGTCACACGTGGAAATGAGACAGATTCAAATCTCACGTGGAGTACACTACTAGATAGCATGTTGTCCAGCGTGTTCTCTAACGCTGGGCCCACTACAGGGCCCCATCGTGATGTGCAGTGCATCCAGGCCATCCACCCAACCTTCCAATTTATCAGGCCGTGGGCCTGGATATGAGGCAGATCCAAATCTCTAGTGGGCCGTACCACAGTTACAGCGGGGTTTGCCTGTCTGTCCAGCAGCAGCAAGCCCACTTGGGCTGACTGCTTGTGCCAACGGCCCATCCCTGGTGGTTCACAACCAGCGGGGTCCACTATGATATATGTGATTCGATCTAGACCATCCATCTACCAGCCTCATAGCGGCTGGGTTGACGTCAGCAAGTGCTATGGACTCCACCATGAGGTATGAGTTTTATCCAAGCTGTCCCACTATGGGACTCCTCCATGATGTATGCTTTAATCCACACCGTCCACTGTGTGGGATAGTGTGACCCACTGTGATATATGTGTTTGATCCACATCGTTCAGACGGTGCTGAACGGTGCTAGACCTATTTGGATGGTGCCACGTGGGGCCCTAATATGATGTATGTGTTGTGCCCACGCATCCAGCATCTGGACGGTGGACCACCTTGTTATATGTATTCTATCCACACCGTCCAGCTGTTTGGACAATGGGCCCTACTATGATGTATGTTTTGATCTCACACCGTCCATCTGGATGTGGGACAGCGGGACACCACCATGTTGTATGTGCTTCTCCCACACCATCCAGTGGTGCCGTGGGCCACACCTTGATGTAGTTATTGTATCCACGTCATCCATGGACCACACCATGATGTAAGTGTTGTATCCTCACCGTCTAGTGCAAGGACGGTGGGATTCCACCATGATGTATGCGTTTCTCCACCCTGTCCATTCATTAGACGTGGCCCCACCATGGCAGTGTGTGGGGCCCACCTTGATTTAATGTATTGCATCCACACCATCCAATCCATGGATGGTGGATGCAAATTGACTGGAATACCTCACACCAGCTTGATAGTTGAGGTACTAATGCCAGCAAGTTCCGTGGGGCCCACTTGACTGATGTGGTGCATTCCACGCCACTCAGTTGTTTTATATCCATGATCGTCCTTGTGTGTGGACCACCATGATAAATGTATTGTATATTTATGTCATCCATTGATGCGACCCGCTTGATGTACCTGAGGCCCATTGGCGCAGCCTATTTGATGCATATGAGATCCATGTGTAGGGCCCACCTGTTATGTATTTAAAGTTCATGCGATAAGGCCCATTATAATGTATTCCAGGCCCATATGATGTGGCCCATTGTGATGTATATAGGCCCAGGTATGTGGCCCGTTGTAATGTATTTGTGGCCCATTTGGCGAGGCTCGATGAGGTGTACATGTGGCCTTTGAGTGAGGCCTATTGCGATGTATATTAGGCCCTTGTGTGAGGCCATGTGCCCACAATATGTTTGACCCTATGTGGGCCACTGCTTGGGAGCGATGTTGGTTGAATGTCCATATTGATGAGTAATGATGGTTGGATGTCCACATTGTGACCTTCCCTTAGGCCTTGTTAGGCCCATCCTCACCGATTTCGATTTGTTGAGGCTGATTGTATAGGCTGATTCTGACTGACATGACCAATTGCTGATTCCGATTGACGTGACCGATTTGTCGATTCTGATTATCAATCGATTCCGATTGTCATGACCGATTGTCGATTCCGATCGACGTGATCGATTTGTCGATTTTGATTATCGATCGATTCTGATTGTCATGACCGATTGCCGATTCCGATCGACGTGACCGAATGGCCGATTTTAATTATCGATCAATTCCGATTGTCATGACCGATTGCCGATTCCAATCGACTTGACCGATTTGCCGATTCTGATTATCGATCGATTCCGATTGTCATAACCGATTGTCGATTCCGATTGACATGACCAATTTACCGATTCTAATTATCGATTGATTCCGATTGTCAAGGCCGATTCCGAGTGTCGATTCCGATTGTTGAGGCCGATTTTGATTGTCGAGGCCGATTTCGATTGCCGAGGCCGATTGTCAAGACCTATGTGATGCATTTGAGGGCTAGGCGATGGAGCCCATTGTGATGTATGTTAGGCCCTTGTGAAAGGCCAGATGTGTATTAAGCTCTTGAGTGAGGCCCATGGTGTTGTATATCAGGCCCTTTGTGAGGTCATGGGTCTACTATATGTTTAACCCTATGTGGGCCACCCCTTGGGGGCAATGTTGGTTAGATGTCCACATTGTCAAGGCCGAATGTAGATGTCGATTATTGAGGCTGGTTATTGATACCGATTATGAGTATGTGACAGCATAACATCATAATACATGCCCATACGCATCATCTACATGTTTGTTATGAGATGCGATTGACTATTGCATATGCCATAGGGCAGGTTGTTCATGGGGTTCCCTGATAGGCGGAGTTGTCCCACATGAGCTCACGGTATGCGTAGGATGGATGCATGATTAGATTGTGTGACGCATGCATCTCGCATTTGTGTGACATGACCACCGTACGCCCAAGCGACATCAGGGTCGTAGCCTCCATAGGTATTTCGTGGATGGTCAGATGGGATACTGAAAATCTGTTCTACATGGGGTGCTATAGATATCCCTGGGTGAAAGTCCCTAAACCGTCTTGGTTCCAGAGGTTGCTCCAACGTCTAGACCAAGTGGATGTATGAGCGCATGAGGGTTGTACACCGTTCGGCCGCGTCTCCCACTGTGTCGTGGTCAGTTGGAAGGGAGTACGGCCTTACCTGCCCAAGAGGAGGGGGCAATGCTAGGTTGAGTCTGACCAGCTCGAGGAATGGGTCCGCTATCGACGAGCCGGGCCCGATATTGGCAGGCGGATAGTGAGGTCTCTTCCACTCACCTTGTTGCGCGCGATGGGGCGGCAATCCGATTTAGAGTGTAATAGACCACGGTGATTTCCTAGAGAGGAACCGTACTGATATGTGGACTTATTGAGTAGGAGTTGCATACTCATGCATTCATTTCATTCACTATCCACTCGGGCTGGTGGCGTGCAACTAATTATTATGTACCTTCGCATATGCAGGATTTCGGTTGGGCGCGCGACTAACCTGAGATCAGGAGTTTACCACATCGAGTCTGACAATCTAAATTTAGGTATGGGACTGGTTTGGATAGAAGCCCCTTGTGATGGACCCCGTAGCCTGCGATACTAGGTACTATCATTCCGACTTCACACTCCAGCTTGGTCATTTCATTCGCATCGCATATTGCATTGCATCCTCAGCACATAGTATTTAGCTTACTGTCTTCGCATTGCATAGCTGATCTACATTGCTTCCTTAGTATATGATATTGGTTATTATATTTTTACATTGCATAGCCTGAATAAGGCTGATGGTATTAATGGGCCTATCAGCATGTTATTGCATTATTCTGATATGTATTTATGGCTATGTCAGTACTTTCGCTTACTCTGATTACTTAGATATTGTTTACTTGGCACTTACCTTGTGCACACACTTTCACCACCCACTAAGCTTTCTATAAGCTTATGCACGATAGATGCGTGCAGGTGTCGTTAGGTTGCAGCAACATTGAGGTCGGAGTGTGCAGCGGACTTATGGAGCTTTGGTCTTTAACTTATGTATTTCCCTTTCAATATTGTATCCAACTGTTTATATTAGTGGATATGTAATGACGATGTTGCCTTTTTGATTTGGGTATACTTGTGGTCATGCTTATTACAAGAAAAATGTACACTGAAAGAAAATCCTCCTTGTAGGATCCCAGGATCGGAATCTGGCGTATAGGCACTGGGAGCCGAGAATGGGGTACTACGGAGGCTGTCGGCACCGGATTCGGCGATCGGGGTTCTTGTGAGACCGATCTCCGAGTTTAGGGCGTGGCATATTTATATCAACAGGAGGAAGATCGCCACCTTCTTTTACATTCCCTGCTTCAGCTCCACCACCACCCACATCCACCTGGCCAGGAGCCAATTCCAATTTCATCTTGATAATATTAGAATTGTTAAAAATCAGGTGATGAATAGGAGCCTCTCCAACAAACATAGCAAGTAGCATGTGAGTAGCTAACACAGTCATAAGATATGCAAATTAAATATTATTGTGTCCTAGATGGAGACGAAACTGAATGATAAAATGACAGATCAAAGATGGAAGACAAACTTGAGTACCAGAGACGATGGAATGCAAAACCTGAACCATAAAGGAAGTCAGTTCTATTTTGTTACCAGAGCGCGGATACAGATTTGAAATAAAGATTCTGTGGAGAACCTATATCTGGGTAACGATACTTTGAGGGGAGCGCATTCCCCTTATGAGTCCATTGCACATCCATATTGCATAGTGCTCTAGTGAGCATGCGTTTTTCTGATTCTGAGGGTTTCTCAAATAGAGTATGAATAGGAATACCCTTGTCATTAATAGGTATGTCCATCAAAGCCGAAATCAAATGATGGTCTATATTAAATGGACCTTCTCTAGTAGCTATTTTAAATGTTAAATTCTTAGTCAAAAAATCAAAAATGCAAGCAAACATAGCCTGTGCAATAGATTGGTATGCTGGCCCACCCCAATGTAGGATGTTAACCCAACCTACAGCTTGGAGGAGTGGAAGGAGACCAAAAGGAGCAATGTGTTCAAGATCAACAGGTCGTTCAACAATGACATTGTGCAATCGCAAATCTCGCACAAGTGTGAGATCATCTTCAGGTGACCGAAAATGGCACCGAGTTAAAGTAGTCGATCTAGATGAGGAAGCACCATGGAAAGTTTTCGTTTTCCCTCTAGCATCCATTTGCAATTAAGAGTACAAAGAGTCAATAGATCACAAAGGATGTAGAGTGGGATTTAGCTAAAACAGATTTCTCAAAAGAAAACCCCAAAACCTCAATGAAACACAAAATAAATTACTCTAAGAGTGAAAATGAAGTAATATTGACTAGAATCCACAAGAAAAACACCAATGATGCACTAACCTTGAAGATCTAGGAAGGTGGGTACGACCGGTCGGGCGTCGGCTCGTTGGAGAGAAAAGATGAAATGAAGAAGGAGTTTTCTCCAAATTTTAAAAGGTCCAGTGCGTTACACGACTGGTCGTCGGTCGTCCTTGACCGGTCATGCCACGACTGGTCGAGTACGTCCTCGACTGGTCATGTACCGACTAAAATATGCATTTTTCACATAATTCTGAATTTTAAATAAATAAATTAACCATTATATATGCTATAATATAGAAATGCATGATTAATCAATTTAAATTGAACATTCCAAGATCAAATTTCAATTTATTAAACCTGCTTTTGTCTAGCAATTTAGTGAAAATGTCAACAAGTTGATTCTCAGTCGGAATGTAATCCAAAGAGATAGTCTTTTCTTCCACTAATTCATGAATGTACTAATATCTAATGTTAATGTGCTTGGTTCGTGAATGCTGGATTGGATTTTTAGATATATGTATCACACTGGAATTATCACAATATAAAACCATTGAATCCTGTGCAATTCCGTAATTGCTTAACATTTTATTCATCCATACAAGCTAAGTACATGCATTTCTAACTGTGATGTATTCAGCCTCAGCAGTTGAGAACGATACAGAGCTTTGCTTCTTGTTAAACCAGGAAACTAAACAATTTCTGATATAAAAACAACCACCACTAGTTGATTTCCTATCATCAATATTTTCAGCCCAATCAGCATTAGTGTACCCTGCCAACTGAACACTAGTATCATATGAATACCAAAGACCCAAATTAGCTAAACTTACGACATATCGCATAATCTGCTTAACAGCAGTTAGATGGGACTCTTTAGGGTCAGATTGATATTTAGCGCAAATACCAACACTAAAAGCAATATCAGATCTACTTGCAATTAGATAAAGTAAACTACCAATCATACTGCGATATAATTTAGGATCCACATTTTTACCTGTAGAGTCCTTTGAGAGTCTTAAAGTTGTACTCATAGGAGTATAAAAAATTTTCCCATTCTCAAATCTGAACTTTTTAATTAAGTTCAGAGCATATTTGGTTTGAGAAATAAAAATGCCATCAGGTTGTTGTTTTACTTGCAACCCTAGAAAATAATTCAATTCCCCAACCATGCTCATTTAAAACGTAGATTTCATTAAATCTGCAAACTCAATAGTCATGTTAGTACAAGTAGATCCATAAATAATATCATCAACATAGATCTGTACCATTAAGATATCATTGTTATGTATCTTAACAAAAAGAGTCTTATCAACACTTCTCATTTAAAAATTATGACTTAGTAAAAACTTAGTCAATTTTTCATACCATACCCCGGGAGCTTGTTTCAAACCTTAGAGAGCCTTTTTTAGGCGATAGATATGATTAGCATTCTTAGGGTCTTCAAAACCTGTTGGTTGTTTAACATAAACTTCTTCATACAGATCGCCATTTAAGAAGGCACTCTTTACATCCATTTGATAAATTTTGAATTTTCTAAAGTAAGCAATGGATATGAATAGTCTGATTCATTCAAGACGAGCTACTAGGGCAAAGGTTTCATCATAATCAATTCCTTTAATTTGAGTGTACCCTTGTACAACCAGTCTAGCCTTGTTTCGAATTATATTACCAAGTTCATCAAACTTATTTTTGAAAATCCACTTAGTTCCAATAATATGTTTATCTTTAGGTCTAGGAACAAGATACGAAACATCATTTCTCACAAATTGGTTAAGCTCCTCTTGCATCATTACTATCCAGTTTTCGTCAGTAAGAGCTTCTTTTACGTTAGCCGGTTCTATCTGGGATGTAAAACACACGTAATGACATATATCTTCTAGTTGTTTACGAGTGCGCACACCAATGAGAGGGTTTTCAAGAATTTGAGTGGTTGGATGATCTTTCACAGTCCTCAGTTCTGAATTGTTTTGACTTGATGAAGTATCTAGTTTGTCAAATAAAAGAACTTCATCATTATCTGAACTTGGGGCAAGTGTATTCAAGTGATCGTCAATGACCACATTGATGGACTCTTGAATCACACCGGTCCTTTTGTTCAGTACTCGATATGCTCGACTGTTTAAAGAATATCCTAAAAAGATACCTTCATCACTTTTAGTGTTGAACTTACCCAGATTTTCACGATCACATAAAATATAGCACTTGCTGCCAAAAACTCGAAAGTATTTGACAGTAGGCTTCTTATCGAACACCATTTCATAAGCTGTTTTATTATTAGATTTACTTGTATAAACCCGGTTGATTATATAGCAGGTAGTATTTACGGCTTTAGCCCAAAGATTTTTAGATAGCTTCATACTATTCAACATTACATAAGCCATTTCTTGAAGCACTCTATTTTTTCTTTCAACAATTTCATTTTGTTGTGCTGTTTTCGGTGCAGAGAATTCATGTGATATTCCCTGATCGCAATAGAATTTCTTAAAACTGCTATTCTCGAATTCTGATCCATGATCACTACGGATCTTACAAACTTGAGAACCTTTTTTCATTTGAAGTCGTTTGAGAACTGTTTTCACTTCATCAAGGGTTTCTGATTTATCCCGTAAGAAGGCTACCGAAGTGAATCTGGTATAGTCATCCACGATTACCAGTATATATTTTTTGCCACCTCGACTCTTCATTCTAGTTGGTCCTATAAGATCCATATGGAGAAGCTCGAGAAGTTTTGATGTGGCATTGGAGTTCACCTTTTTGTGAGTACTCTTAGTTTGTTTACCAATCTGGCATTCGCCGCATATTTTGTCTATTTTCTATAATTTAGGTAGACCTCTTATCATTTCTCTTTTGCTCAATCTAAATAGATTGCGGTAGTGTACATGTCCAAGACGTTTATGCCATAACTCAGTTTCATTAGTATGGACCATGTAACACAATTGATTAGATGAGCTAGAATCACTTACGATGTAGCAGTTTTCAGAAGTTCTACGACTAGTTAATATTACTGAACCATTTTCGTTTAAAATTTCACACCCTAGGTTAGAAAATTTAACACTATAATTTTTATCACATATTTAAGAAATGCTTAACAAGTTATGTTTTAAACCTTCTACATATAAAACATTCTCAAATAAAGGGAGATTAGAAAGTTACACCATACCTTGGCCAATAATCTTGCAGTTGCTACCATCACGAAATGTGACTGAACCATCAGTTATATCTTTAAGATCGGTGAATAGACCTTTATCACCAGTCATATGCCTTGAGCATCCACTGTCTAAGTACCACTTTGAATGACTTGTAGCTTTGAAAGCCGTGTGGGCAACTAAGTAAGTAACCTTAAGAACCCACTTCATAATTGTTTTGGGTTTAGGAGTATAATTGGTCTCTTATGTTTGTAGTTGCTGTAAGAATGACCCACTGGGTTAGATTTTAAGAGCTCCTTAAGTAAATCAACTGTTTTCTCAGCTAAAGGGTTTCGGTTCTGATTATTACAATTGATATGATTACTTTTAGGTTTAAATGATTGAAATGTTTTGGTATTTTTAAAAAACATTTGATTAGAACTTTTCTCTTTTGAGTTTGAGGACTCTCCTTTTACAAACTTAGGAGGAGTATTCTTCTGTTTAGGAGGAATATATCTATCATAGCCCAAACCGAATCGGTCGCCACATTTTCTTGATCCGGATAAAAGTTTTTCTAACTTTGGATCACCTTAGGCATACCTCCATGTGTCCTTTAAACTCAAAAGTAAAGAGACTTCAAGTTTAAGTTTTTCATTTTCAGATTTAAGATTTTCAATAAGGGAAGTTTTGAATTCTAAATCGCACTTGCATTTTTCAAAGCAATCTAAAACATGGGATTTTTCTAAAATAAGAGAATCAAAATTTTCATTAAGCTTTGAAAACTTTTCTTTTTGAAGTTTTAACTTAACAGCAATTTTACAACTTTCCTTGTATAGGGCATTGTAAGCGTCTTGAAGATCTTTTTCATGTTCATAATCACTATTCAGATTTTCTTTACTAGTTAAATCATCGTTATCTGAAAAAGTGAACTTGGCTAGAGTCATAAGGGCTTTGACTTCATTGCCTGACTCGGTTTCAGAATCTTCTGATTCAGAAGAGGCTTCAGAACCGGAAGATTCATCCCAAGTAGCTAACATACTCTTCTTTTTGGGTTTGTCCTTTTTAGGACACTTGTTTGCCAAATGCCCATATTCTTGGCAGTTGTAACATTGACTGTCTTTTAACGATTTCTAAGTTTTAGATTTGGATCTTTTCTTATCATTTGCTTTTTGAAAATCAACCCTCTTTTTACTTTTGAAAATTTTGTAAAACTTTTTCGCTAGAAGGGTCATATCATCTTCTGAGTTTTCTAAATCAGAATTACTATTATTTTCTTGAAAAATATTTTTAGAAGATTTAAGGGCAATAGAGTTACCTTTAGGAGCTTTAAAATTTAATTCATAGGTTTATAAAGAGCCAACTAGTTCTTCTACCCTCATATTGTCCGTATCACGAAGTTCCTGGATCACGGTCACCTTTGAGTTGAACCATTCAGGTAGTGAGCGTAGTATCTTTGCACACACTTTACTTTCTGGGATTTTATTGCCAAGACCCCACATAGAGTTCACAATGTCATTTAATCTTGTGTAGAAGTCCATGAACATTTCATTTTCTTTCATATGTATTTCCTCAAATTTAGTTGTGAGGATTTGGACTTTAGATTTCTTAACAATTGATGTTCCCTCATGTGTCATTTCTAAAATATCCCAAGCTTGCTTTACAGTACCACATGATATAATTCTTTTGAATTCATCCGGTGATAGTGCGCAAGTGATTGCATTTAGTGCATTTGCATTGGCACTACTCTCACTTTTCTGAAGAGTGGTCCAAGAAAAATAAGGTGAGATTTTCATAGATTTAGATCCATCAAAACCAGTTACTTCAATGGTAGGAGGGGTCCATTCAGTCATTGTGGCTTGCCACATGCTCTCATCCATGGATTTAAGGAAAATCCTCATCCTGGCTTTCCAATAGGCATAATTGGAGCCATCAAATGGTGGAGGCCTAGTGACTGAAAGGCTATCAAAGTTTGGCATCTTATAAATAGCTTAGATCGATTAGCTCTGGAAATAAATTCAAAAATATAACAATTAAAATGAACTATATGGCTCTGATACCACTTGAAAAGGCTAAGCTATATGTCCTAGAGGGGAGGTGAATAGGACTATGCCAAATTAAAACTTTAACAGTGGAATTTAAATGAATAAAGGAAAGATAGCACTTTAAACAAATCACAATATGGAAATATAAAGTAACCTCAAAATTCTAGTCTTGAGAAGTTGATACAAATGTTGTTCTAAGGACAACCTTGCACCATAAAAACCAAGGGTTTATGGAAGGACAACCTTAATAGAACAGTTTAAGTATCAATATCTCAAACTGAAGAGGAATAAAAAGTAAATAGCAAGAATGGAAATCTAAACTATTACAACATTCCCCACAATACTTGAAATGTAAATATTATAACATTCACATCCATAAATACATCTCACAAACTTGAATTATAAAAGATATAGAAAATAAATCACACATCCACAAAACATAAAGAGTTATAGTGGTTCGCCTATGTGTTCACCAACTGTTAAACAACAGCCACAGGGTTTACTACTCCACTCCTAATATCCTCACACAGGGGATATTAGCATTCACTATGAAAATAGGTTTCTCGGGTTCACCTAAAACCCTCACAATTATGTCTTTCTAATGGGCTTACATAATTCAAAAACCCCACACTCTGAGTTTTTTAGCTCTCCTCAGATAACCAACACAATAAGATTTTTCTGGCTTATTCTTAAATAAACCAAAAGCATATAAGATTTACACAAATGTAAAATACCTGGATTTCTCCTTTTGTAACAGCCCGGAAGAAACAAATTGGAGTAGAAGTTTGAATAGAGAAGTTCAATGTCCAATACTCACTTTAAAATGGTTCTAAGTTCTGATTGATTTTAAATTAAATCAAGTTGGGTTAGCTCTATTTGATTTTGATTCTAAGAAGTGGAATATCCCAATTCCTCTTTCAAATCAGATTGGAATGTAGAAACAAAATCAAATATAAAAATCTAACAAAAGAGAATTTTAAATATGCACATTGTAGCTTAAAAAGAACACAAACTTATCTCTCAGAGTGATGCCTTGATTTTACTTTGATTGGATATAAAAATCTGAAATTCATGCTCTATTTATAATTGTAGAAATCGCATCTTTGACTGGTCTTATGGACACTACGACTGGTCGTAGGACCAACAGTATTTTGAAATTATGAGCGCGATCAGAAAAAACCGTTCCACAACTGGTCGTAGGCTATCCACGACCGGTCGTGAACCCTCCACGACTGGTCGTGACCTGCCCACGACTGGTCGTGAAGAACCAGAATTCATTATTGTAGTTTAAGTCGTAGTTGCAGGACTAGTCGTGAACGAGTCGGCACTGTTCACATGACCGGTTGAGTAGACTCCAAGACTGGTCTTGAAATTTCTTGGACTGGTCAAGCCAGTTCTAGGACTAATCGAACAAAGTCCAAGACTAGTCTTAGAACAGACCAAACACTTATAAAAAGATTCAATTGACTTATGTATATAAAATGACCTACCCTAAGGTCAATCTAAGGTCATTCATACCTTAAATGTGAAGTATGGACATTGAGTCTTCATTTCTTCAGATGATGATTCACTTTATCTTATATTTTAGTCTTGAGTTGTACTTGATCTTGAGTTGTACTTGAGTCTTGAACAAGAACTTGTCTTTTGATGTAGCTCTTGTAGCTCTTGAAATACTCTGGACTTTGAAGCTTACAGGAGTGGACAATGTACTTGACCTTGCATGTCTTGAAGTAGATCTTCATTCTCAACTTGAAGCATTTTGATGCAGTGCCTTAAACATATAAATGTTCTCATGCTACACAAGACAGAAAGTGTTTTTGGCACAAAATTTGACAAAACAAAGAAGAAATCAACCATAGCATTTACAAAATCCATGTCATTTACTATGCTGGCAAATCCAGCCGTTCGGAATCGTTAGACGCCGCCCATGCATCAAGTTAGATTCCCCGTCACCCCTACGATTTTCAGAAATGTAGCTACTTATAACAAAAGGCAGAAAGAATAATTTCCATTTTTGGCTGGTGAGATCTCGACCCTTCTCCACCATCTAGAAGATTCTCATGAGAGATCCTGAGCGTAGAGCTTAGGGCGGTGCGAAAATCTCGTAGCAAAATGGGATTTTGACAAGATGTTGCAACGACGCGAGTCATCACGATTTTTAAAAGAGAGTTGAAATCAGTGGTCCTTGCTCACCGTTAGATGGACCTCACATACTCCCTTGCCATCATCCAAACCCTTTGAATGCACTAGATCAGTAGACTAGTCGGCCGTTGTAAAATCGCCATGATCAGGGGGTCATCCTCCCCAATCGGATCGTTTATGTTGCATTTCAAAAAGACGATCCTCTCCCTGATCCAAGGCATTCATCGTGTGTACCCATCTAAATTCCATCAGGGATGATTATATAGGCCCATGCATACGATCAGGCGATTAGGATAACCCTGATGATAGGTTTCTCAGCATTTCTTATGTTAAGAATGCGTTAATCCTTACAATTAGCCATGGAAATATCTAGAAAGGGAAAGGCTATAGATACCTGGAGTTTAGGGTGTCTTTCAAGGAAGGTTAAAGAAAGAGATAAGGAGAGAGAGAGAGAGAGAGAGAGAGAGAGAGAGAGAGAAACCAACCATTGGAGCGAGTTGCGAACCTCTGTCATAACTCGACTCAGCCCTTCTATTGAGCGAGTCAATATTTTGTCTAACTCGTTCCTTTGCTGAAAGAGAGAGAGCTATCTTGACTATAACCACTGTCCTGGACCGAGAGTTGAACCAACCCAGTCGTGAACTCGATGATTCCGCACTAACTCATCGTCCCAACCCCATCTTATTCTCGCCGAATGGTAAGTCCACCATTGTTACACCTCCAGTCTAGTAGAGTTTCCAATACCACTCTCTAATCGGGTTGCTGATCATCAACTCAGTCTGATAACCATAGATACATTAGCAAGACGCCTTAACTCCAGTCGCACCACCTCACTCCGAGTTTTCAGCATGTCTGATAGACCAAGCCACAGAGATGACTCCCTACTCACCGATTGAAGTGGAACTCTGAAGAGGCCATGGAAGGAAGAAGCAGACCCTGTTTCACCCTGTTGTTTGAATTCGTCGGCTGGTCAACTTAGAGGCATTTTGGGATTACCGGACCAACTCGACAAGTTGACTCAGCTGAGCTACTAATCCCTCTGACTCAACTCCCTTAACCTCTCCCATCTCATCCCCACTAAATCTAACCCTATGCCAGAACTCCAACCCAGCTACGTTTGAAAATGAGCCAGGAATTAGCCTCCCTCGTGTGACTCAATCAAACGCCAAGTCACAACTCCCGGATCCAACTTGGGCTGGTCAAAACCTGACCTTCGCTGTGCCATCAAGTAGGACCAACTCCAGTGCAGGTATCGTATTCAAGCTCATTCTTGTCATAGTTTTACACCTAACTCATTAACGAGTCAATTTCATAAATACCCAACTGAGTTAACTCAGTAATAAGCCACTGAAATGACATAACCAGGGCTTATCTATTACTAGAGATCTGAAGTGCCACTATAGATCTAGGAAACCAGTAACCGAATACCACAACTGGTAGTTTCCTGAAATCCCAAACTCAACTAGTTTCATGGTTGAGAATTCCAACCGAGTTAACTCAGTAACAACTCACCGAAACCTCGAAATGATTCATCTAGGTATCATTTTCAGCAGCTCACTTTGAGGAACGACCCTTCCTTCAACTAATTTTGACTCAAGTAATAACAAACTCATATCACATATAGTGCATACAAGAACTAGAATAGAATTTGATTATCATTGTTGTGACTTGTAAAACTCACCCTATAGGAATGTTCGAATCAGGGAGAACACCCACCCAAGGTGAGGAATATCCCACATTGTTTCTTTCATTCATTAAATTCCATATTAGTTTTAAGTCTAAATTGTAGAGAACTTTTGAGTGTTATAAACAATGATTTCATTTCCCTTATTACTAGTTAGTGATCATGAAGTAACGTTTTAATCTATATTGTTCTAATTCTATATTTATCAACTATATGTATAAGAATGTTGTCTTATAATTTCCATGCTACATTGATGATTGTTTGACTATGGGCGCACTTCTACTAGACGAGACAAGAATTAGAAGTTTTCACTTCAATTTATTTACAAATTGTGTAGTGATGAATTACTCTCATTGTTTCCCACATTCTCAAATTTTCAGTTTAGTTTGACTCTATTATATGGAAAAATCTTAGTTTGTGGTGGACAAAAAAATTTAATTCTACATATTGAATGAAGTAACACTTTGAATCCTATCATTCAAATTCACTGTTAATCAATCATAGGACTAAAGTTATTCTTATCATCTATACATCATGGGTATGTTTCTAGTAGCATGACATGGGCCTTGCAAATCTCATTCCATTTTATCTTATGAATTGTATAACGATGAATGTTCATGGGATGTCTTCTTTAAATGATATGTTGAAGGGATTCTTAAATAATTTAAGCGATATAATCCTACTTGAGGCTTATTTATCATATTGGTGAACCCTCTTTTGAATTTAAAGAAATGATAGAGATCCATGTGGAGCTCATGGTTGGATGTTTAACTTTTGCTAATAACCATTATATTTGATTATGATTTTAATCTGAAGTGTATTCTTTTCAAATCCAAGGAAAGTATATGGAAACCATGGTGCATAACATACACATATGACATGTGAGTTTTTCTGATTGCTCAATGTAAGCCACATTCTGCTAGGTTTGCTAAGAGTTCTACTACTTAAGTTATATCCTCAGATTATGTGCATTTGCTCCCCTTTGGGCTGCTCACTCTCTACATGATGCTTTTCCGAGTTTTAAAACCTCCTCGAGTGTATCTTGAATATCTTTCCAAGAAATTAGATAACCTTTGGCACACTCACCTACACGACCTTTTCCAAGTAGGCAGTCTACTGCGGGCAGCCTTTCCTTTTGACAGTTGGATGTGCATCCCCAGATCTATGTCTTGAGCATACATTCATACATCCATACTGAAAAGGCCAAGCTATATGTCCTAGAGGGGGGGTGAATAGGACAATGCCAAATAAAACTTATAACAGCGGAATTAAAAAGAAAATGATAGCCAAAGTAAATCACAATGCAGGAAAGTAAAATAACCTCAAAATTCAGATCTTGAGAGGTTGATACAAATGTTGTTCTAAGGACAACCTTACACTAAAAACCAGAGTTTATGGTAGGACAACCTTATTTCTAGAAAGATCTTTGTATCAAATCTCAAACCGAAGAGGAATACAGAAATAAATACAAATTGTATTAAAATAAATTGAATCACAAATGTATTGTTCTACGGACAGCCATACACCATAAAAATGGCAGGGCAACCTTGCTGGAACAACTTTCAAAAGAAATTGAAATATCAAGCTGATAAAGGAATAGCAGAAAATAAATTCTAAACTATTACAACATTCTCACAAAGCTTGAATTAAATGATTACAACATTCACCACCATACATACATCCCACAAAAGAATAATTAAAGATTAGAAGAATAAATCAATCAACCACAACACAAGGGTTTATAGTGGTTTGCCTGTGTGTTCACCAACTGTTAAACAACAGCCACACAAAATGCTACTCCACTCCTAATATCCTCACACAGGGGATATTAGCGTTCACTAAAAGTAGGTTTTCCCAGGTTCACTCAGAACCTTTACAATTGTGTCTTTGTCTGTGGGCTTACACAATTAAAAAAACCCCACTTCTGAGTTTTCCTGGCTCTCCTCAGATAACCAATACAACAAGATTTTTCTGGGAAATCTTGAAAGAAACCAAAACAGAAAGGAATTTACAATTAAATGTAAAATACCTGATTATCTCCTTCGTTGTAGCAGCCCGGTAGAACCAAATCAGAGTAGATGATTGAATGTCTAAGTTCAATGTCCAGTACTCAATTACAATGGTTCTAATTCTAATAGATTTTAAATTAAACCAAATAGGACTTGCCTTAATTGATTTTGATTCCAAAGAAAGGGAATAATAATTCCTCTTATCAAATCAGATTGGAATAGAAGAAACAAAATCAATTAAATAAAGCTAAGGAAAGAGAATATTAAATAAGCACACTTAGCTTAGATGGAGCACAGAATTATCTCTCAGAAGTTCGACGAAGATTGGCTTGAATAGATTAATTAATTCGATGATTTCTTCTAAGATTCGTGCACTATTTATAGGTGAGAAGATCGTGTCTTCGACTGGTCTAGGGAGCTCTTCGACTAGTCGAAGAAACAACAAATTTTTGAAAAATCCGACGGGATATGCTCTGACCGTTCTACGACTGGTCGTAGGTCACCTACGACTGGTCGTAGATCTCCTTCGACTGGTCGTAGGTCCTAAAAAGCTTTGCTGGAATTCGAGTCGAAGATGTTCGACTGGTCGAAGATGCAGTCGACACTGTTCCTACGACTGGTCGAACAGATTCCTGGACTAGTCGAAGCCTAACAGATTTCATCCGAAATTTGTAACAAACTCACGACTGATCGAGGAGTTTCTTAGACTGGTCGAAGCAACTCTAGGACTAGTCGAAGAAGGCCTAGGACTAGTCGAAGAACAGACCAAACTCATGTAAAATAAACATTCGGTTTATGTATCCGAAATGACCTACTTCTAAGGTCAACCTATGGTCAATCAAACCTCAATCATGAAGTATGGACATTGAAACATTAGGAACAAGTGACCTTGAAGTATCAACCTTGAAGTCTTGATGTAGATCAATCTTGAAATCTTCATGTAGCTCAATCTTGAAAGGGTCTTGAGTTCTGCCTTGTACTCTTCTTGAAGTCTTGCAGCTTGAGTCTTGTCTTGTGAGCTTTGCTTGTTCATGAATGTTGATCCTTGAGAGAGCTTCACTTATGCAAGTTATATATAACATAATAGTGATTTTGGCACCATAAATTTGACAACAGACAGGGATATAAACTATAGCACTTACAATCTCCCTCTTTGTCAAATTAGTGACAAAACACATAACCAAGATAAACAAAAGTAAAACAACTGGTTAATACATGCAAATCAATATTCAATATTCAACATTCAACCAGTTTCAACCAGTTTCAACATTCAACCAGTTTCATTCAACAAGATCGAACAGTTGTTTTACTGTTTGATCAACCAGTAAAATAACTGGTTAATACATGCAAATCAATATTCAATATTCAACATTCAACCAGTTTCAACATTCAACCAGTTTTATTCAACAAGATCAAACATATACTCCCCCTGACTCCCCCTGAGTAACATAACCAATGCTACTCCTCTCATAATCACATTAAGAACAAACCATTCTCCCCCTTTTTGTCACAATATGACAAAGGAGAACTAAATAAAGGAATTCATGAGAGTAAACATGAGGAGATGAGCATAAAACATGAGTATAGCAAAAGAGTGATAGCATCACATAGAATAAATATCCAGCATAAAATATAAATAGAATCCAACTCTAAATCAGCCAAGTGCAAAGTTATAAAGTTATTACAGACCAGAAGTCTCATAAAAACTACTGAGAACTAGAACTTGATAACAGAGCAGGAATAGAGGGATCAAGTTGGTGCATGCCTTTGTTCAAGCGCCTAAGATATTTGCGCATGTACTTGAATTGCAAATCATGAGCAACAGACATGTTTTCCAACTTTACATTTATATTCTCAACTTTACCCTCTAATGCACTCAGACGAGCATCAACATCAGATGGTACAAAATCTGGATCATTTGCTGAGTCAGAATCCAGTTCCTCAAAAATGTCATCCATATTAATGTCATCACCAGCTTCTTCATGACCACCACCACCACCACCTTGTTCAGGAAGCAGATCCAACTTCATCTTATTGATATTAGTATTGTTGAAGATCAGATGATGAATTGGTGCCTCATCAACAGGCATATCGACTAACATATGAGTAGTCAATACAGTCATTAAATAGGCAAAAGGAATGTCACTATGACCAGGATGGAGTCTAAACTGAAGAATGAAATGACAGATTAAGGATGGCAAACAAATCTGAGTACCATTGGAAATAGCATGAATAACATGAACCATAAACGAAGTCAAGTCAGATTTATTACCCGAACGAGGATACAGATTAGACACAAAGATTCTATGGAGAATTCTGTATTTGGGTAACAAATACCTTGCGGGAAGCGCATTCCCTTTTTGAGTCCATTGAACATCCATGTTGCACAAGTCTCTAGTGAGCATGCGTTTTTCAGACATTGAGGGTTTATCAGTTAAGTTATGGATAGGAATACCCTCATCATTCACAGGAATTTCTATAAGGGCTGAAATTAAATGACGATCAACGTCAAAAGGCCCTTCTCTAGTAGAAATTTGAAAAGTTAAATTATCCTGTGAGAAAGCACTAATACATGTAAACATGGATTGGGCAATGGACCGGTATACAGGCCCACCCCAATGTAATAAGTTAACCCAACCTACAGCTTCAAGCATAGGAAGGATGTCAAAAGGTGCAATGTGATTAACATCAACAGGATGTTCAACAATAACATTACGTGATCTAATGTCCCTGACATATGATGGATCATCATTGGGAACAAGAAGATGACGTTTAGAGATAGCGGTCGATCTGGAGGAAGAAGATGGACCACGGGAAGTAGTTTTTCTACCTCTAGAAGCCATTTGCAACAAGGATTTCAAGAAAATAGGAAGTTGCAAAGGATTGAGAAGTGGGTTTAATCAAAACAGATTTTTCAAAATCCAAACCCCAAATCTCAATGATTTTCAAAATAGAAAGCTTCAAGAGAGAAAAGGAAACAATCTAGACACAAATCTGCAAGAAAAATGGGATTTGGAACACTAACCTTGAAGAACTTGAAGGATGGGTTCGACAAGTCGAAGTTCGGCTCCAAGGAGAAGAAAGAAGAAATGAGGAAGAAAGTGAAAAATCCCCAATTTAAGTGAAACCCGAGTTCCACGACTGGTCGTGGGTATCTACGATCGGTCGTAGGACGACTAGTCGTGTATACTCACGACTAGTCGAAGAAACCCCAAAAATTCAATTACTTGCAATTTAAACAAAAATTGGAATTCAATCTAGCAAATATATACACTATGATACAAGAAGGCATAAATTATCAATTTAAAATGCACATGCTAAGATCAAATTTCATCTTTTTGAACCTGCTTTTATCGAGAGGCTTTGTGAAAATGTCAGCTCGTTGATCTTCAGTAGGAATATATTCTAGAGATATAACTTTTTCTTCTACTAATTCCCTTATATAATGAAATCTAATGTCAATGTGCTTAGTACGAGAATGCTGAATAGGATTTTTTGAAATATTTATCGCACTGGAATTATCACAATGTAATAACATAGAATCCTGTTTAATTCCATAATCACTTAGCATTCGTTGCATCCAAACAAGCTGTGTACATGCATTACCAGCTGCGATATACTCCAGCTGTTGAAAGTGATATAGAATTTTGTTTCTTACTAAACCAGAAAACTAGACAATTTTCAATAAAAACAACCACCACCGGTTGATTTTCTATCATCTAGATTACCACCCCAGTCAAGTACCCAACTAATTGAACATTGGTTTCATGAGGATACCAGAGACCAAGATTTACGATTTGCGACATATCTAATAATTCGCTTGATAAGCAATCAAGTGAGATTCTTTTGGATCGATTGATATCTTGCGCAAATACCAACACTTAGAGAAATATCGGTCTACGTACTTAAATATAACAAACTACCAATCATACTCCGATAAAGTTTTGAGTCAACATTTTTACTATTAGAGTCTTTTGATAGTTTCAGGGTAGTACTCATAGGAGTATCAAAATTCTTGCCATTCTCAAATCCAAATCTCTTGATTAGATTCAAAGCATACTTAGATTGAGAAATGAATATTCCTTCAGATTGTTGCTTTACTTGCAATCCAAGGAAATAAGTCAATTCCCCAACCATGCTCATTTCGAATTGTGATTTCATCAAATCTGCAAACTCAGTAGTCAAGTCAGTACAAGTTGATCCATAAATGATATCATCAACATAAATCTGTACCATTAAGATATGATCATTATGTTTTTTAACAAACAGAGTTTTATCGACAGATCCCATTTGAAAATTATGACTTAAAAGAAATTTTGTTAGTTTCTCATACCATGCCCTAGGTGCTTGTTTTAATCCATAAAGTGCCTTTTTAAGCCGATATACATGATCAGTATTTTTGGAATCTTCAAATCCCATTGGCTGTTCAACATAGACTTCTTCATGTAAATCGCCATTTAGAAAAGCACTTTTGACATCCATCTAATAGATCTTTATCTTTCTAAAACATGCAATGGATATAAATATTCTGATAGATTCAAGACGTGCTTCGGTGCAAAGGTTTCATCGAAATCAATCCCTTCAATTTGAGTATAACCTTGTACCACCAGTCTAGCCTTGTTTCTAATTATATTTCCACATTCGTCAGACTTATTTTTGAAAATCCATTTTGTTCCAATGATGTGTTTATCTTTAGGTCTTGGTATGAGATACCAAACATTATTTCTTACGAATTGGTTGAGTTCATCTTGCATCACAACAATCCAGTTCTCATCAGCCAAAGCTTCTTTTACGTTAGATGGTTCAATTTGGGATGTAAAACATACATAATTACATATATCCTCAAGTTGTCTACGGGTGCGAACACCGGTGAGAGGGTTTCCAAGAATCTATGTGGTTGGATGATCTTTAACAATCCTTAGTTCAGAATCTGTTTGATGAAGTATTGGGTTTATCAATGATTAGTACTTCATCATTATCTGAATTAGAAATTGGTGTATTTAAGTGATCATCAATGACAACATTAATGGATTCTTGAATCACACCAGTCCTTTTGTTCAGAACTCTATAAGCTCGACTGTTTAAAGAATATCCTAGAAAAATCCCTTCATCACTCTTCGTATCGAATTTTCCCAAATTTTCACGATCACGTAAAATATAGCACTTGCTGCCAAAAACTCGAAAGTGTTTAACAGTAGGCTTTTTATTGAACCATAATTCGTAAGCTGTTTTATTATTATCTTTGCTAGTGTATACTCGGTTAATAATATAGCAAGCTGTGTTGACTGCTTCAGCCAAAAGATTTTTAGAGAGCTTCATGCTATTCAACATGACATTAGCCATTTCTTGAAGCACCCTATTCTTTCTTTCTACAATTCCATTTTGTTGTGGAGTTTTGGGAGCAGAGAATTCATGTAATATTCCTTGGTCGGTACAGAACTTCTCAAAATTGCTATTCTCAAATTCAAATCCATGATCACTACGAATTTTACTGATTTGAGAAGATTTTTCAGTTTGAATCCTTTTGAGAACTTTTCTCACTTCTTCAAGGGTTTCAGATTTATCCCTTAAGAAGACTACCCAAGTGAATCTTGTAAAGTCATCAACTATTACCAGGATATACTTTTTCCCACCACAACTTTCCGTTCTGGTAGGTCCTATCAGATCCATGTGGAGAAGTTCGAGTGATCTTGATGTGGTATTTGAATTCACCTTTTTGTGTGAGTTCTTTGTTTATTTGCCTATCTGGCACTCACCACATATTTTATCTAATTTCTAAAGTTTGGGTAAACCTCTTACAAGTTCTCGTTTGCTCAATCGATATAAATTTCGATAATGTACATGTCCAAGACGTTTGTGCCATAAATTAGTCTCGTCTGTATGGACCATGTAACATGTTTGATTAGATGAGCTGGATTCACTAATAATATAGCAATTTTCAGACGTTCTACGTCCAGTTAATATTACAGAACCCTTATTGTTTAGTATTTCACAGCTTTGATTAGAAAACCGAACATTATGGTTATTATCACATATTTGTGATATACTAAG
The DNA here is from genome assembly GCF_029962835.1 of Magnolia sinica. Classification (NCBI taxonomy): domain Eukaryota; kingdom Viridiplantae; phylum Streptophyta; class Magnoliopsida; order Magnoliales; family Magnoliaceae; genus Magnolia; species Magnolia sinica. Next base: position 98,018,073 of record NC_080573.1, on the reverse strand, counting down.
CAAGTTATGTTTTAAGCCTTCAACGTATAAAACATTTTTAAACACAGGAAGATTAAAAAGTTGAACCATACCTTGGCCTATAATCTTGCAGTTGTTACCATCACCAAATGTGACTGAACCATCAGTCATATCTTTTAGATCCGTGAATAAAGCTTTGTCACCTGTCATATGCCTGGAGCATCCACTGTCTAGGTACTACTTTCAATGACTTGTAGCTTTGAAAGCAGTGTGAGCAACCAAGCAGGTAACTTTAGGAACCCATTTCATAACTGTTTTGGGTTTAGGAACATAGTTGGTCTTCTTTTATGTATATTTGTTGGAATGACCTATAGAGTTAGATTTTAAGAGTTCCTTGAGTAAATCAACTATCTTTTCAGCTAGTGGATTTCGTTTCTGATTAAAGTTGACATGGCTGCTTCTAGGTTTTTGAAAAGTTTTTGAATTTTTAGAAAAATCTTGATAAGTATTTTTCCCTTTTCAGTTTGAGGATTCTCCTTTAACAAACATAGGAGGAGTATACATTTGTTTAGGAGAAATTTTTTTATCATAGCCCAACCCGGATCGATCGCCACATTTTCTAGATCCGGATAACAGTTTTTCTAACTTTGGATCACCTTGGGCATACTTCCATGTGTCCTTTAGACTCAGAAGAGAAGATACTTCAATTTTAAGTTTGTCAATTTCAGATTTTAAATCAACAATTAGTGAGTTTTTGAATTCCAAATCGCATTTTGATTTTTCAAAACAATCAGAAATTTGTGATTTTTCTAAGGCAAGTGATTCAAAACAATTTTTGAGTTTAGAAAACTTTTCTTTCTGAAGTTTAAGTTTGACAGCAATTTTACAACTTTCCTTATATAGGGCATTGTAAGCGTCTTGAAGATCATCTTCATTTTCACATTCACTATTCAGATTTTCTTCACTTGTAGAGTCATTATCTGAAAATGTGAATTTGGCTAGAGTCATAAGAGCTTTAACCTCATTGCCCGACTCAGTTTCAGAATCTTCTGATTCAGAAGAACCTTCAGAATCAGATGATTCATCCCATGTAGCCAACATACCCTTCTTCTTGGGTTTGTCCCTTTTAGGACATCTATTTGCTAAGTGCCCATATTCTTGACAGTTATAACATTGACTATCTTTCAAAGATTTTTGAAATTTGGGTCTAAACTTCTTTTTATCATTTGATTTTTGAAAATCAACCCTTTTCTTGCTTTTGAAAATCTTGTAAAATTTTTTAGCTAAAAGAGCCATATCATCTTCTGAATCAGAATTTTCTTCTGAATTACATTTAGAAGATTTTAGTGCGATAGATTTTCCTTTAGGAGCTTTAAAGTTTAACTCGTAGGTTTGTAGTGAACCAACTAGTTCTTCTACCCTCATATTATCCGTATCACGAAGTTCCTGGATCGCGGTTACTTTAGAATTGAACCGTTCAGGAAGTGAGCGTAATATTTTTGCACACACTTTACTTTCTGGGATTTTATCGCCAAGACCCCACATTGAGTTGACAATGTCATTCAATCTAGTGTAAAAGTCCATAAACATTTCATTTTCCTCCATATGAATTTCTTCAAATCTGGTTGTGAGGAGTTGGACTTTAGATTTTTTGACAATTGTAGTACCCTCGTGTGTCATTTCTAATATATCCCAAGCTTGCTTTGCAGTATCACAGGAAATGATTCTTTTGAACTCATCCGATGATACTGCGCAAGTAATTGCATTTAGTGCTTTAGCATTTGCACTACTCTCACTTTTCTGAAGGGTGGTCCATTGGTAATATGGTGTGACTTTCATTGATTTTGAACCATCAACCCCAGTAACTTCCATGATAGGAGGATTCCATTCAGTCACTGTGGCTTGTCACACATTTTCATCCATTGATTTGAGGAAGATCCTCATTCTGGCTTTCTAATAGGCATAGTTGGAGCCATCAAAGGGTGGAGGCCTAGTGACTGAAAGGCTATCAAAATTTGACATCTTAAATAGCTTAAATCGTTAGCTCAGGAATTAAATCCAAGAATTAAAAAGGGGCTATTAGTCTCTGATACCACTTGAAAAGGCCAAGCTATATGTCCTAGAGGGGGGGTGAATAGGACAATGCCAAATAAAACTTATAACAGCGGAATTAAAAAGAAAATGATAGCCAAAGTAAATCACAATGTAGGAAAGTAAAATAACCTCAAAATTCAGATCTTAAGAGGTTGATACAAATGTTGTTCTAAGGACAACCTTACACCAAAAACCAGAGTTTATGGTAGGACAACCTTATTTCTAGAAAGATCTTTGTATCAAATCTCAAACCGAAGAGGAATACAGAAATAAATACAAACTGTATTGAAATAAATTGAATCACAAATGTATTGTTCTAGGGACAGCCATACACCATAAAAATGGCAGGGCAACCTTGCTGGAACAACTTTCAAAAGAAATTGAAATATCAAGCTGATAAAGGAATAGCAGAAAATAAATTCTAAACTATTACAACATTCTCACAAAGCTTGAATTAAATGATTACAACATTCACCACCATACATACATCCCACAAAAGAATAATTAAAGATTAGAAGAATAAATCAATCAACCACAACACAAGGGTTTATAGTGGTTCGCCTATGTGTTCACCAACTGTTAAACAACAGCCACACAAAATGTTACTCCACTCTAATATCCTCACACAGGGGATATTAGCGTTCACTAAAAGTAGGTTTTCCCAGGTTCACTCAAAACCTTTACAATTGTGTCTTTGTCTGTGGGCTTACACAATTAAAAAACCCCACTTCTGAGTTTTCCTGGCTCTCCTCAGATAACCAATACAACAAGATTTTTCTGGGAAATCTTGAAAGAAACCAAAACAGAAAGGAATTTACAATTAAATGTAAAATACTTGATTATCTCCTTCGTTGTAGCAGCCCGGTAGAACCAAATCAGAGTAGATGATTGAATGTCCAAGTTCAATGTCCAGTACTCAATTACAATGGTTCTAATTCTAATAGATTTTAAATTAAACCAAATAGGGCTTGCCTTAATTGATTTTGATTCCAAAGAAAGGGAATAATAATTCCTCTTATCAAATCAGATTGGAATAGCAGAAACAAAATCAATTAAATAAAGCTAAGGAAAGAGAATATTAAATAAGCACACTTAGCTTAGATGGAGCACAGAATTATCTCTCAGAAGTTCGACGAAGATTGGCTTGAATAGATTAATTAATTCGATGATTTCTTCTGAGATTCGTGCACTATTTATAGGTGAGCAGATCGTGTCTTCGACTGGTCTAGGGAGCACTTCGACTAGTCGAAGCAACAACAGATTTTTAAAAAATCCGGCGGGATATGCTCTGACCGTTCTACGACTGGTCGAAGCTCTCCTACGACTGGTCATAGGTCACCTACGACTGGTCGTAGATCTCCTTCGACTGGTCGTAGGTCCTAAAAAGCTTCGCTGGAATTCGAGTCGAAGATGTAGTCGACACTGTTCCTACGACTGGTCGAACAGATTCCTGGACTAGTCGAAGCCTAACAGATTTCATCTGAAATTTGTAACAAACTCACGACTGATCGAGGAGTTTCTTAGACTGGTCGAAGCAACTCTAGGACTAGTCGAAGAAGGCCTAGGACTAGTCAAAGAATAGACCAAACTCATGTAAAATAAACATTCAGTTTATGTATCCGAAATGACCTACTTCTAAGGTCAACCTATGGTCAATCAAACCTCAATCATAAAGTATGGACATTGAAACATTAGGAACAAGTGACCTTGAAGTATCAGCCTTGAAGTCTTGATGTAAATCAATTTTGAAATCTTCATGTAGCTCAATCTTGAAAGGGTCTTAAGTTCTGCCTTGTACTCTTCTTGAAGTCTTGCAGCTTAAGTCTTGTCTTGTGAGCTTTGCTTGTTCATGAATGTTGATCCTTGAGAGAGCTTCACTTATGCAAGTTATATATAACATAACAGTGATTTTAGCACCACAAATTTGACAACAGACGGGGATATAAACTATAGCACTTACACATACATATATGCGTTTGATATAATTGACTTATGAAATAAATGTGTTGGTTTAAACTGCATTGGAATGATGTGATATGCATGAATCTGTGCAGGAAATTCCCACTGAGTTTTCACTCATCCAATTGTGCGGTTGCGCTAAATAGACGCAGGTTTGATGACAGATGGAGACCCCTATGACGGAATTCCAGGGATGGTTGAGGAGGAGTTCGGCGAGGAGGACCTTTATGCCAATGCAGTTGAGCCATTAGAGCTCAATTGATATCTTAGGATTTACTTGCTTTCATATCTCAGACTTTATATCTTTCTTACATTTTGAGGATTGTAATTAAAATCCCCTGCTGAGGGATTTAATTTTGTTGATACATATACGGATTTAATCTTCCTTGTTAATGCTCATGACAATTTTGCTTGTGTAGAAGTTTTCTTTATGATATGCCATAAAATTCCCGATATATTGTATGTATGAGGCCTTATTTCATGACGTAACCCTCGGGTTCTCATACTCGAGTGATCATCCTCGGGCTAGGAGGACCAGGGTATTACAATAGTCCAATATACTCTATAGTTTTCTAGGTTCTTTCATAATCAGAGCTACTATGCATATTCTTCGAATATTGACATGAAAAAAGGGATATTAGACCCGCACAATCCCTCTGTCACTTCGATGGATACGAAACATGCTGAAATGATGCCGAAATTACCATTAGATTACTTCTCTCTCATGTTATTATGTTGATTCATTGTACTTTATTTCAAAATCAAGGGAAACATGAGGATGTAATTGAAACTCAGAATCAATAAAATTCATGATGATGAATGTTCTTCCACATTTCCTTTGCTATTATTAAACAAGATATCTCAACCAAAATACATTTGTTTCTTATCAAAACAAAATGACAACTTTGCTAGGGATAATAACTCATTCAAGATTAATTTAGAAATTGTTTGGAGAACAATTATCATCAATCGGCGCTGTAATGGTGCCAAAATGGCGACTCTTAATGGAAACATCCTCCCCTTCATCTCTAAAACAAAGTACAATCTAATTTAATCAAAGTAATTAATGCTCTATTTTAAATAGTAGGTATTCCGTCCTTACACAACTGCAATGGCTTTTCTCCCGACTGACATAGTTGTTTACTTCACACCTAATGGATTCGTTGTGGATTACATTGACAATACGTGATCACTATTACAGAAAGTACCAGAGAAGGTTAAGTCGATTACGATCAAGGATAGGCAATGTCAGGTGATGTCTGGAATGGTCTCCGCTTCATCGACAGCACAGTAGGACTATGAAGGATGGATAGCAGTGACATCTAAAAGTCGAAGGGTTCGATCTCCTCCCATAGAAGTATCATCCCGCCAAGTACAGTTAGAGGGTCAATTATGCGAAATGTCGCGAGATGCAGCCTTGCCTCAGTCACGCAATCATTCCATTCGATAAGGACTGCAAAAGCCCGTCACTCCAAAAGGTCTTCCAGTACCGCCAACTACAACCACAAAGACATCTTTCATAGAATCATTATAAATTCAGAAGAATAAAGGAAGAGTAATCGCGACAAGCGAATATTCACTTACAGCATCCCCTGCAAAGGATTTAAATCAAGATCATGCATTAAAAATACCACGATTTAAGTCAGCTAGTCCTTCGATGCGACAATACGCTAGTCTCGAATCAAGCAGCAGTTCATCTTCCTCAGCATCGCTAATGATACGGTGCTCATTTCCTCCTTCGATATCAAATCGATCGAAGGATAAAGTAACAGAAACCTTGTCAGCATATATTAATCAGCTTAATCAGCTTTCACCAGATGAGCACATGGCTGAAGAAGTTTCTAAGCTTCCAATAACCATTGCTGTAAACAATGTTGAACCACAAGCAGAAGGTTTACAACCCTGAGCGGTTAAGTTTTAGGGACCTATGCCAGCTATTGCTCAAATTATAACGCAGGAGGAAATCCGATGGATGGTCGCTGAAACTATCCATCTAGAGAAGGAATGAGATCATAATATAAAAAAATTCTAATACGAGACACCATATCCCCTTACAATAGAAGAAATACCATTTCTCGCTGATTTCAGCCACCTGGACTTTCAGAAGTTTAATGGAGATGGGTCACCAGAAGAACATATGGTCCACTTCATAAAAAAAGATGAAAATTTTCTCTAGAGTTCCTCAATATTGTTTGCGATTATTCAGGTCTTCTTTGACAGGGAAAGCTTTCAGATGGTATTCAACTTTAACCCCAGGATCTATTCGTACTTGGGAACAGATGCAGAGTATATTTATGACAAACTTCTTCTCTTCTGACAGAGAAGTCAGTTTAACTGAATTAGCCTTTACTCGCCAACGAGAAGACAAATCAGTTGACAAATTCATCAGTCAATAAAAAGACTTGGGGGCATCATGTCGATATCTTCCAATAGAATCGGATTAATTCAAGTTATATTTGGAAGGTATAAGACTAGAAGTAGCATGTAACCTGATTAACGAGATTTATAGACCTTTCGTGATCTTACTACCAAGACTCATATTCTTGAAAGAATGGTTGAAAAAGTGTCCACTTTTTACATAAAGTTACTATACTGGAATCTTCATGAATCATCAGCTAATGCCACTAATAAAGAAGAAAAGAAAGAAGATTATCGGAATAAAGAAATAAATAACGGTGAAGAAATTAGAAAGGTCATATGATTGGGATGATATATGAAAAATGCAGACAATATAAAACCCGCAACAAATGGGCATTCAGAAAGGAACATATACTTCCTATGATGAATCAACTATTGGCTAATTTGGCTAAAGGTAAAATTAAGATACCTCAGTCAAAGTACCGTAAAGAAATAGAGAAGAGGGGAGGAAAAGGATATTGTCATTATCATCGTATGTTCGGGCATCAAACTGAAGATTGTTATGTTATTAAAGATATACTCCAAAGGATGATCGACAGTGGTGAGGTTATCATGGAAGAATATGATAGAAAGAGAAGAATGATGAGTTAATATAACTTTCGTTTGAAGCATGGTATCTGTAATGCCTCAAATTTTCACAGCCAGAGTTTGTACTCATGCCCGAGAAAACTGGGTGTTAATAATGTATGAATTGGATGCTTTAGAAATCGCACCATATTTTTTTTCATTTATGTCACATCCAGATACATTCATAAAGGTAACATTCACCAGAATAAAATCGACTATATCGATTATTTCATCAGAGTAAAAGAATAATCAAATGCCCAATCAATGGGAGCTTATTACAATATAAGAGTTCACAGTGGAAGTATAAATTCAAATCATAAACTATCTTCTTATTCTTTCAATATAATCTTTCATAAGGAGATGGTTCTCTAGGTCTTCAATCTGTACGTCACCAACATAATCTGTACAGTTGGAGAGGGTCAAAACCCTACTCATAGTAATGGTTATCCTTTAAGATTAATAATAATTTAAGAAATTCATAAAAGTAATGTAAGGGTTCTGATACGTCGCGTACTCCACTAATACATGAGATATCAGTATGCGCAAACATCCTACATGAGATGCATGTCTAGCAGAGTATGTGCGGCTCATCATATGTAGTGATCATCACAATGTGGAGTATAATTCATAGGAAATCTGACTCAACCTGCATCCCATAACTATGGAAATTCGTCGGCACGGCGCGCATTAACATGGATTTATGCGAACATATCAAGGCAACACAACATGTGGTTGGGGGATTTACGTAACACAATGTGTTCATGGAGCGTCTATTTGTGCCATCCAATCCTGAGAAGTTGATTTAACACATATAACGATTTATATACATCGATTGTGCACCCGCCAACCAACCCACAGAATTACGTGTTGACCAAGGGGGCCGCTACCCATAACGCATTACGTCCATGATAAATATTGAGTCACTAGTTGTGTTACCTTCAATACATCACTTACATTGATAGAGAATGTGATCTGTATTATGGAGGTTCTGGAATATCAAGACACATGCCCAAGCCTTAAAGATAAATATCACAAGGCCAATATAATAAAGAGAAGGGTGACAATGGTTAACTCAAAAGTGGCAATGGCTAACATAACAAATAGGAGAGTGACAATGGTTAACTCAATAATAGAAGAGTAGCAATGCCTAACTCAACAAATAGAAGAGTGGCAATGGCCAACTCAATAATAAGGACAGTGGCAGTGGCCAACTCAATAAAGAGATGAGTGGCAGGGCTAACTCAATAAATTTAATAAGACAAGGGCAAGGCTTGTATCCATGACCTCACATAAATTCAGAAAGATCACTTGTAATTAACATCATGCCATAATCCCAAAAGGCCAAAAATTGTTGGTGACAAATTAAACAAAAACAGAGAGAAAATCATAGTAACACGAGAATAGGTAAAAGGTACGTAAAAGGTGAGATAAGATGCATCAACTCAATTGATAAAAAATTCACATTATACAAAGACAAATTAAATTCTACCAGCTCAAATTAATGCAAGCTTAAAGGATAAAACCCTCACCTCTAATTTTATTCCTTTCTTGAATGTAGATGGGCATTGAAGGTTTAGGTTTTTTAATCTAGTATTAAAGATTTCTAGGCGTAGGAGAGGGAGGGCGACTCACTCGAACAAGGCCGGCTGCCAACGACCTCTTTCTCTCTCTCCCTCTCTCTCTCTTTTCCTCTTTCTTTTCTTTTTTTTTTTTGGACTCAGACCAAGATCTTCCTGATTTTCCTCCTTATGAAATGGACGGATTTATTTATAGCCAGTCCAAATGCATAATCCCCTTACGTAGGATTTCCTTACGTAAATAGGAGATTTCTCTACGTAGTCGGTTTCTGGACTTTTCTTACAGAAGCTTGGTTGTGTAGGGCGTGATGGTGGGCTCTATTTCTATGTAACATAATGAGGTTGTCCCTCGTTTCTCTCTGATTCCTTCTATCTTAACTGTCTACTGGATCATGATGGCCATCAGGGATACGTGTTCGGAATGTTGATCGGACGGCCTAACCAAATGGTGTCAATCTTGATTGTGGATCAACCTTAACGCCTTTCGCCATGTTTGGACGCCTACAAGTGGATTGGATTGGCTGTCAGACTTTCCCTGGCCATCTAATTTGTGGTGATGATCAGGTTCATGGGTCCATTGCTTGGAGGTTTCTTTCCGCAAGGAGGTGAGAGTTGGCAATTTTGGCGTGTGAGATATTTCTCGGTCTAGTTGGACTTCTAGGCTCGGATTGGAATACTCCATAGGAGGTTTCGGATGGTTAGGATATGGTAGAGGGGGTTGCATAAGAGATCTAAGGTGTAAGGAAGTCTTGTGGTCGAGCCTTCTTCGGACACTATTACAGCGATAGGAGAGAGATGCCGACCATGGTTCGAATGGTTGGAGTTGGTAGGGCTCACTTTTGGCAGTCCTTTGATAGATCCACATCATTCATCTGCTTCATAAGGTCATGTTAGGCCAAAGTCCAAAATATTGGGTGGATCCGTTGATCAGGTGGCCCATACGCAGAGTAGGGGATGGGTGAAAACCAATCGTTGCACCCTCTCCGTCATCCGTTGTTTACAGCGTGCGGAAAATCTACTCCATTCACCACCTTTGTCATAATGTGTTGGCCCATGGGTCAAAGTATGAAGTAGATCTGAGTCTTAGGTGGGCCACACCTTCAAGAAGTGTGTGAATTACTCACACCGTTAAAACCTCGTGCACGTCTTTGTGACAATTTGCAATTTCTGTGTGAAGTCCACTATACTATTCATAATTGCACAATCCGCTCTGTTCATTGAGTTGAACATGCCACGTTATGATAAGGGCTCGAAAATGGGACAAATCTATTGATCGAGTGGGTCACACTGTTCAATCGAGCATCTATGGTTACATGTAATGGCATTGAGTATTTACAATCTTACCATCCATTTCTCAACCAGCTTCTCACATCCATTACGTCGAAATGCACCATCCGAATGTCTTGAAATTTGACGGGCATTCATCATTTTTTGTGCTCTTTTCATCAGTCTAGTTTGGGTCCCGATCTCCCCAGGATATCCAAGATGCTCTTTTAAATGGCTAACATCCTCTATAATTCAAAATAATGTTTGTACACCTCTAATTGATGAGTCACTAGGTGGTTTGGGCCTATACCCTAAGATCTTCATGATGATCAGTTTACCATAATATTTGTGCAGCCCGTTTAGTGGATCCAACTATGATGGATGATTAGATGGCTTGCTAAAAATAAAGAAACTTGATGGTTAGCACTCTGACCATATATGTAGGTGGATGTACGGTCAGTTTTGTAGATGGATGAACATAAGCTGGTTTCTGGAGTGATTAGGGGTAAAGCATGTGTATCGTCATATTAAAGTGTCTTGTTCACATGTGTAAGTTTCTCAAATCGTAGTTCTGATGGTGGGTTAAGCATATTCATAAGTGATAAACAAGATGAACGGATCAGAATCTCAATTTGATAAGTGCATGGACGGATGTAAAGGTTGAGTAGCTAGTTTACTATAATTTAAGGGCTGAAATTCGACATGTATGGTTAATTTATGATAATTAGGCCTAGTATAAATTTTCACATGAAACGGATCATGAGAATCATGTGATTTGGAATTCAGGGGTATAAGTTGATGGCATTTTCATAATTATTGCTGATCTGAGAGTTTTGTGAAATCTAATGGTTCTACGTGGTTGTATACACCTTTCTAAACAACTCTTACAAACGGACTTACATCTAGATCATTATGGATAAAGTGTTATTCACCGATTTAGTCAAAGGTAGGTACATACATCAAATCACATAAGGGATGGTCTTGCCTCAAAATCGACGGTTAGATTGCTTGATTTATGAACAGAGATTATTTCCAATGGTCAAATTCATATTAAGAACGGATGTAAGATAAGGATAGCTAGATTGGTATTGTACGCATGTTCATATTACGTTAAATTTCTTGGTAACGCTCGAGAACTTTCAATACTCGGGTATTGAAATGTTTGGGGCGTTATTAAACATATTTTTGCCCCCGAAATTTGGTGCTTCCATTATATAAGTCACTTTTCATGCTTTTAAGGATTTCCTGTGTTCGAGGTAATATGAATAGATGGTTGTAGTGGGTTTGCGCCCAATACACAGATCCTTCGCCTGCGAAGTACAGAGGATTTACTGGTATCCATTCATATTCCCATTAATCTCGATCCCTTGCTTGATCAGGGCATTGGGATCAGTTGAGATTTTCTAGGACTTAGAATTTGAGTCAAACCGCGCAAATTTCGCGTAAACATGTTTCCATCAATCCATAATCTTGTTTGTTCTAAACTCATGGGGGATATCACGAAATCTTATATTCTTATAATAGATAATTCTACGTGGCCTATTAAGCTTTCACTGCATACTTTGATTATCTGATACACTACCTGAACTTACTTTTATCATCTTAACTGATTCATTATGTTTAAATTTTCAACGTATTACTTACGAGGTAGGTATGTATACATTTAGGTGCGTTTAATTGGCAATATGAATCGGGATGCTACAGCATCGGCAACCCTTCAAGAAATAAGTCCATCATACCTATGCGCAAGAAGGAAAATAGAATGGCTATGTAAGAACTTAATAAGACAAGCAGTATTCTAATCATATGTCTCTACGAACCTTCATTCTCTGGTGAAGTAAGAATGAAGAATGATTAATGAATAGAGAAATGAAAGAAAGATACAATTTTTAAATATTCTTTTTTACATATCCTTCCAAACAGCCGTGCGAGACTCTTTATCCTTTGATCCGGAAAAAGGTAATTGATGATTTCCTGAGATAATAATTGTTAATATCGATTTTTGTAGGTCAACATTGGGGCCAGAATCATTACCACAGCTGAATAATTATATATTAACGCTCAAGCCTGGGATTATTATTGTGATTAGATTATTACTGCGGCCAACAAAAGTGGCTCTAAAATTATATATATTCTAAAAAAATGTCATCGTAAAATTATTTCTGAGCCCTGGTCTACTATCTACAAGATTTATTGAGCGACAATTATATCCAGATTATTGACAATTATTAGGCTTATAATGCCAATCAAGACATAGAAAGATTCAATATTTATATTCTTTAAGCAAGGTAATATAATGTGGCCTATTGAAGGACATATCAAGCCATGGATCAAAATGAATAGGGCATCGAAATGCCTGTGGATATTCATCCTATCAAAATTATTGTTCTCGAATGGTAAAGGAATTTTGATTGTAAAGATTTTCTGAGAAAATCTCATCCAATCAAAAGGGGACAAACAGGCAACAATTATATAATAGCAGCAATAAGCATATTATCGCCTGAAGTTCTATCAGAGTCGCAAAACCATATATTATCTTCAACAAGCGATGATTATTGGTGACAAGGCGATAGCCACCTTATATCCTTCTTAATACAGAATATTATATCGGTCAACTGGCAGAATTATTAAATTATTCTTATAAACTACCAAAGAATTATTGCCTTAATATATATTACAAAGTATCGTCAATTATCGAGATATCATTGGTCATCGCTGATGTCACCAATGATCACTGACTATGAAATATCATTACAAAGCAACGATGATTGCTAAGACATCGTCTAATACAGAATATTATTACAAATCATCATTGACAAGATGATATTATCTCCTTTATTATCAATTACAATAGAGTAATTTTTATCATCAAACATTACCAGATGTTATCACCATTATTATCAATTATCACTGATCAGTGTCATCATCAATCATTATTTGATTATATAAGTATCATTATAAAGTATTAACGATCATTACGATATTATCTATTATAGAATAATATTACAAATTACTGCAGATATTATTGTATATGACTCTGACAAGAAGGCATTGTCGTCATTGCTTAACTACTATTATCTTCGATTATCGTCAAAGCGACATTATTACCAAACGATCTGGCTTAACAATATTATCGCCAATGTTGTTATGAACAGAACTGATACTATTACTTCGGTGAAAAGACATCATCATCGAACTATTGTTATTATTGGCCATCTCTAAAAATAACATTATCATCTCCTATCACCATATTAACATTATTACCACATTGATCATATCGCTGATTATCAATCATCGCTAACTACACCAAACTGATCATACTACTGATTTATCATTTACGACAGCGAAGTGCACCCACAAGGCTAACCACGCATAAGCCCTATATTACTAGCGATGACAATTTATCATTTACGGTAGTGAAGTGAGCCCACAAGGCCAACTACGAGTAGGCCCTATATTATCAATTATGGCGATTTATTATTTACGACAGCGGAGTGTGCCCAAGAGGCCAACCACGCATGTTGAGACTCAAATATTACATATTTAACCCTATTTATATCTTGGTTTTATGAACATGATAATACTTAATGGTATATTTTCTACATGTTTGTGTTGCATTTAAGAGCTTGGATTGAAAAGAATGCAAAGGCATGGATTTAAGGCTCAATAATTGTCAAAGCAAAGAACGGATCTTTGGAGACCAAGATTGAAGATTTCAAGACCCCAAGATCCAAGAAAACTAATTAGAGAAGGAAGGAAGTTAAAAGAGCAAAGTGTTGAAATTCACTTCATTGTCTGTGTCATCGACTACTGTTAGATGACATCGAAGCCACGATTCCATGACATTGACCACAACTCGATGACATTGAATTTTCACAGGAAAATCAAGTTGGTTGTCAGACATATTGGATGCAATTCTCGATGAATCGAAGTCATTTTCGATGACTCGAAGAAGATACTTAATGACATCGAAGGTTGTTCGATGGCATCGAATTTATTGAAGAAATTGAAGCAACTCGCTGGACTGTTTTGTACACATTCTCGATGGATCGAAGACCTTTCGATGTCATCGAAGACCTTTTGATGTCATCGAAGGAATTCTCGATGACATCGAAGGAATGTTCCATGACATAAGGACTTATGCAGTGCGGAAAAGTTACGCAGTGCGTAAAGGCGCGACTTCTAGAATTTGAACAGCCTTCGATGACATCGAAGGACATTTGATGACATCGAACGAGTTACGTAGAGTTACGCAAACTGCGTAAATTTGAGGCGGTTTTGCAATTTTATGTGATGAAGGCTATAAATATGGGTTTCAATGTAATTTTTTGAATATCGAGGGTTGGAGGAGCAGAGCAAAGGGGTGGAGCTATCTCCCAAGAGTTTCTTCTTCTCTTCTTCTTAGTTTTTAATGCTTTCTTCTATGGTTTTGAATCCAATCATGTCTATGGTTGGCTAAATCCCTTAGCTAGGGCTAAGGGGTGAAGCTTGTAACATGATTGGGATGTTTTTCTTATATAATTCTTATTCTTGTTGAACTTCTTTGATTCTAATTTGATATTTAAGGAATACTTTTAGTTTTTAATGGTTTGTTATGACTTAAATTACAATAGATCTATAATAGCTTTGAGTATCTTCTTTTTCTGATTTAATATTGTGAAGTTACTAAATCCCGTTATTCACCATCGTCCCTTAGGCACGGCTAGGTGATGGAATCTCTTCTAACCTTCCTAATTCTCCTATGTTGGTTGTGGGATCTGAATATCCTGTTGTTTGCCATTGTCTCCTGGGCATGGTCAAATGATGGAATCACTTTCAATCCTTACAACTCTCATCTATTGAGAATTAGGTCAATGGAAGTTCAGATCTAAGTTTATTTACATATCTTCCAATTGGATAGGATAGGACTCCAATTCCAATTGACTTCTTGAATCAAATAGGGAAACATCCTAATAGCTGCAAGTGGATCCCTGGAAACCCTAGTTCCCACAATTGAATTGTTATGTTTCTAATTAAACACTTCACCAATTCCTTATATTCCCAATTTAGATTTAGATCTTCTTCTAGTTTTGATTCTAATTACTTTCAGAATACACACAAGATTAGTCCCTGTGAATTTGACCTCAATCTCACCGAGATTATTACTACATCGTGACCCTACACTTGGGGTTGTGAACAAGTTTTTGGCATCGTTGCTGGGGGTTCTTAGTTGTGTTTTTCTGAGATTAATTAGTTTTGGTATTAGGTTAAGATTATGGTTTATTTACGTTCTAATTTTATGTTAGGGTTTTTCCGGATTAGTTTTAGAAACTAACTTATCTTTCTATTTCTATGTTAGAAACATTCCTAATTTGTTTTTAGAAACTAATTTACTTTTCAGTTTTACAAGATCTTAATATAGAAACTTCTAATTTGGTAACTTCTTTCTAATTCTCTCTCTTTCTAGTTCTAGGTTTCTTATTGCTTTAGGTTTCTTTCTTTTTAGGTTTAAGTTAGTTTCGTTACTTGAGGATTAATGGTGTTTCATGCCCTAGTGGGTCTGTGATAACACTCGACGACTCTTGAGTGAAGGAGGATTAGTTGAAGGATTATCTATCCATCACAGGCTTAGACACCACTAGAGATCCTCAAAGTTAACTAAAGTCATGGCTGTCAATTAATCGGCCAATCAACCTCCAAATCCACCTCAACCTGGGGTTGAGGAAATCCAGGATGAAAACGAGGTGCATCAAGTACCCCGCCTCGTACTTTGTGAGATTATTAACAACCGGTAGGAGTGAGCACACCTTCATGCATGGTTTTTTAAGAAAATACAAGATATATGGATATCAAGTCAGGGGTGATCTAATTCCATGAACTTGAATATGAAAATCCATATTTACACTTGAAAGAGTTTGATGAGATTATAGCCACTTTATATTTTTCGAATGTGTCTGAGGACATAGTCAGGCTGAAACTCTTTCCCTTCTCCTTGAAAGCGAAAGCTAAGATGTGGTTACATTCATTATGTCCAACGATTTATTGGCAAATGAAACGACATGACAAGGGAGTTCATTAAGAAAATTTTCCCATATCATAAAATGAACACCCTTAGAAAATCGATCATAAACTTCGCCCAAAAGGAAGATGAAATATTCTTCCAATATTGTGAGCGGTTCAAGGATCTTGTCAATTCATGCCCACAACATAGTTTTGAAACTTGGTGAATAAAAAGTTTTTTTTTTTTACAATGGGTTGATTTCTTCCATGCGCCAAATGGTCAAGACAATGTGTAATGGGGAATTCATGAATAAAGAAGTTGATGATGTGTGGGATTATTTTGACAAGCTTGTTGAAAACACACAATCATGGGACATCTCCCCAAAATCTAGAACCACTTCTAGGCTTACTCAATCAAAGGAGAGGGGCGAAATTTATCTTCTGAAAGAAGATGATGATATAAATGCTAAAGTGGCTAATCTCATAAGAAAACTTAAGGCCATGGAACTAAAGAAGGATAAGGCAACGGAAACTGTTTGTGGTATTTGTGCTTGTAACATTCGTACAACTGAAAATTGTCTAACAATACCCGCTTTTCAAGAGGTACTAAATGAGCAATCCAATGCCATGAATAATTATTAAAGACCTTTCAGTGGATCCACTTCCAATACATACAATCCTAGTTGGAGAAATCATCCAAACTTCAGTTGGAGGAATGGACAAACTGCTTCTCCTCAAGGATTCCCTAATCAAATTCTAAATTAAGGGAAACCTCAAGAGGATCTGGTTTTAAAGTATCTTTAAAATTAAGAGCGTTTCAATCATGGTATTATACAAGCCGTTCAAGACCTTATAAAGACCATACAAGGGCTTGAGACAAAATATGTGATTGGGGAAAAAGAAAGCCTTCCAGCTCAATCTCTTCCCAATCTAAAATAGAAATATGAAGTCAGCGACCCGAGCTCTTCAAATCAAATGGATCAAGCTAAATCTATCAGCACTCTTAGGAGTGAGAAGATCATTGACAAAACCATTCCGGTTATAGTTAAAAGCCTAAGGACTCAGAAGAGAACAACAATGATAGATCTAGCACGGCTTCACAAAATTTAAAGCTGGAACCTCAAGGCAAGCCGATTGCTCCATTTCCCCAATGGTTGGTTGCACCAAAACCTCTCTCTAACTCATGATATTCTAGAGGTGTTGAAACAAGTGAAGGTCAACATTATTCTACTGAATGCCGTTAAACAATACCTTCATATGCCAAATTTCTGAAAGACTTATGTACGACCAAGAGATGGCAAAATATTCAAAAGAAAATCTTTTTAACAGAAAAAGTGAGTGCCATCCTAAAGCAAGATGTGCCACAAAAGTACAAAGATCCTGGTAGCCCAACCATCGCTTGTATAATTGGAAATTACCAGATTGAACACGCACTTCTTGACTTAGGAGCGAACATAAATCTATTCCTATACTCGGTCTATGAACAACTAGGTCTAAGTGAATTAAAATCCACCTGGACCACATTACAACTCGCCAATCGCTCAGTTCGTGTACCGAGAGAGATAATTGAGGATGTGTTAGTCCAAGTTGACAAATTCTAGTGCCCAGTAGATTTTATCGTCCTGGATACTCAACCAATTGTGGACATGAGCACTCAAATTCTAGTCATCCTTGGTCACCCATTCCTTGTCACATCAAATACAATCATTAATTGTAGGAATGAAGGCATGAATTTGTCTTTTGGGAATATGACATTGGAACTCATTATCTTTTTCAATATGAGCAAACAGGCAGAGGATGATGACGATGCCCATGATATTAACTTGATTGATTCTTTCATGGAAGATAGAACACTTCTGACCTTATCCTCAGACCCTCAAGAGACGTGCCTGGCCCACTCCCATGATTTAGATGATGATATGATTAGGGAGATGGAAACCATGCTACATACTATGCCGGTACTTGAAGTTAACCAGTAGAGGCCACAATTTAAAGAATTACCCTAAACTGATGTAGTGCCTCTACCGTCTAACCTCAAGGCACTGAAGATTGACCTAAAATTTTTACCCTCTGATTTGAAATATGTCTATTTAGGTCAAGATGAGACATACTGGGTAGTGATTTCTTCTCACCTTGAGCAACAACAGGAGAGTATGCTTATCTGTACTCTCATTCAGCACAAAGGATCCCTTAGATGATCTATTACGGACCTCAAGGTAATTAGCCCTTTAATTTGTACTCACCGCATTTATCTAGATGATAATGCGAAGACCTCCCGGCAACCACAACATAGATTAAATCCAAACATGAAGGAAGTAGTTAAGGCCGAGGTACTTAAACTATTAGATGTGGGTATCATATACCCTATATCTGATAGTCAATGGTGAGTTCAACTCAGGTGGTTCCTAAGAAGTCCGAAATCACCATTGTAGCCAATGCCAACAATGAACTTGTGCCAACTAGAGTCACTACTAGTTGGAGAATGTGCATTGACTATAGGAAATCGAATACCATCACGAGGAAGGACCACTTTCCTTTTTACTTCATTGATCAAATTTTGGAAAGACTAACTGGTCACTCGCACTATTGTTTCCTTGACGAGTATTTGCATCACAACCAGATAGATATAGCCCTTGAAGATTACGAAAAGACCACATTCATATGCCCTTTAGCACATTTGCTTACCTAAGGATGTCATTCAGACTGTGTAATGCCCCTACCACTTTTCAGCGATGCATGATGAGTATTTTTTCTGACATGGTGGGGTAATATCTAGAGGTCTTCAGGGACGACTTCTCTGTGTTTGGTCCATCCTTCAGTAAATGTTTGGAGAATCTTAAATTTGTACTAAAGCGATGTGAGGAAAAGAATTTGGTACTAAATTGGGAGAAGTGTCATTTCATGGTTTGTAAGGGATTGTTCTTGGACATATCATCTTGTCCAAGGGAATTGAGGTAGATAAAGCTAAAATCGATCTTATCTTTACCGTACCTCCACCCAAGAGCATACGAGATGTGCGATCCTTCATTGGACATGCAGGATTTTACGGGAGATTCATAAAGGACTTTAGTCACATTTCTTGTCCTTTATGTAATCTACTTCAAAAGGATGTACCATACGAGTGAACTGAGCAATGCCAAGAAGCTTTTTCTATGCTCAAGGGCATGCTAACTACTGCACCTATCATGTAGCCACTCGACTGGAACATTCCTTTTGAAATTATGTGTGATGCATTGAATTATACTATTGGGGTGGTGTTAAGCC
This sequence comes from Magnolia sinica, assembly GCF_029962835.1. NCBI lineage: Eukaryota > Viridiplantae > Streptophyta > Magnoliopsida > Magnoliales > Magnoliaceae > Magnolia > Magnolia sinica. The sequence goes on along the minus strand of NC_080573.1, from coordinate 97,998,991 downwards.
AGAGAAAAGAAAAGAAGCCCTATGTTATTCATTATGCAAGTAGGACTCTAAATTCTTCCCAAGTGAATTACTCTACTACGGAAAAGGAACTCTTGGTTGTGGTATTTGCTTTAGACAAATTTAAATCCTATTTGATTGGATGTAAGATCATCATCTAAATTGATCATGCAGCGCTCAAGTACGTTCTTTCTAAGAATGATGCTAAGCCCCATCTGATAAGATAGATCCTCTTAATCGAGGAATTTGATTTGGAAATAAAAGATAAAAAGGGAGTAGAATTTCCTTGAGACGACACTTATAAATGACATATTTCCTAACAAATAATTGTTTAAAGTCTCCTACTCACCTTGGTTTGCTGATATTGCTAATTATCTTACCATAGGTTTCACGTCAACATATTGGACTGCATAGGATAAGAAGAAATTCTTCACCGAGGTACGCAAATTCTTCTGGGATGATCTCTATTTATTTAAATATTGCCCAGACCAGATTTTAAGGAGATGTGTGCGAAATAATGAACACCAAAGTGTAATCTCCTTCTGCCATTCTTAGGCCTGTGGTGGTCACTTTTCTACTAAAAAGACAATGGCTAAAATTTTACAGTGCGACTTTACTGGCCCACTATGTTCTAGGACACTTATCAGTTTTGCAAAGCTTGTGAGCATTGTCAAAAGTTGGGAGCATTGTCCCGTCGAAATATGATGCCCCTGAACCCAATTCTTATCATTGAAGCATTTGATTGTTGGGGCATTGATTTCATGGGCCCATTCCCCCAATCCTTTGAGAATTTATATATTTTTCTAGATATAGACTATGTCACTAAATGGGTCGAAGCGATTCCGTGCCGAAATAATGACCATCAAATGGTCATGAAATTCTTAAAAGAAAACATCCTTTCCGGTTCGGAACACCTCGAGCCATCATTAGTGATGGAGGCTCACATTTCTGTAATACGCAATTTGCAAACTTAATGAAGAAATATGGCATCTCTCATAAGGTGAGCACTTCATACCACCCACAAACAAGTAGGCAAGTTAAGATTTCTAACAGGAAAATTAAACATATCTTGAAAAAAATGGTTAACCCTGACTGAAAGGATTGGTTAATCACATTGACCGATGCTTTATAGGCCTATCGTACAGCCTTTAAAACTCTCATTGGAATGTCTCCCTTTAGATTTGTCTATGGAAAAGCTTGCTACTTACCTATGGAGTTGGAACATTGAACCTACTGGGCTGTTAAGAATTTAAACTTTGATTTGGACAACGCTGGCTTATTGCACAAATTACAATGAATGAACTCGAGGAAATCTAGAATGACGCATATGAGAACTCAAGAATTTACAAGGACAAGATGAAGGTGTTCCATGACAGAAACACCCTTCGAAAAACATTCCTAACTTGTCAAAAAGTCCTTTTGTACAATTATTGATTACATCTTTTTCTGGGTAAACTATGATCTCATTAGACCGGTTCCTCATGGGGCCATTGAGATAAAGAATCCAAACAATGGCAATGTTTTCAAAGTAAATGGACATCGATTAAAATCATTTGTTGATAAATTTGTTTCAGAAAATATGTCCATGCCTCTAACTAATCCTGTATATCAGGATTGATCTCCTAGTCTGATGGAGGTATAGTTAGGTTTATTTCTTTCATATGGTTTAGGACTAGGATAGTTTGCCTCTAGTTTGTTTAGTTCTATTTTATGCTAACCCATTTTATGCTAAGATTCGTGGAAAAGCTGTAAATTTCCTTCGTCCAGGTACTATCTTTCCATCACTACTCCATTTCTTTTCGTTGTCTCATGTGCGTTACATGTTTATTTCTTTTACATTGAGGACAATGTAGATTTAAGTTGAGGGTGTGGATTAGGTAAACTAATCAGTATTTTTTTTTATTTTGAGTAGAAATTGTGAAATTTTTGAAATTTTCAAACTAAAATTTGTTTAGAAGCGATATTTTGTGTAATTAAGAATGCATTAAGTAGAATAATAAGATGAAGATTGAATCTTGAATTGTTGGAGTTTGATCACTTGAGTAGACTTTCACCTAGGGTTCTTGAATGATTAAGAAGAAATTTATATATGATGTTAATCTAAATCACAAAACACGTTCAATTTGCTTCCTTAGGATATGCTAGGATTTCTGATTGGTAGCATGTGAATCATTGATAAACGTTGAGAATTAAGTCTGGAGAATTTTATTCACTTTAAAAGACGAAACACTAATTAAAAAATAGGAGATCGACAAAAAGGCTATGAATGATGAAAATAATGAAGAATGACAACATCTTTAAGGAGAATGTAAAAGGTCTCTGAAAAGGATGTAATGTCTGGAAAAGAATGAATAAGAGTAACCATTGATATAAAATTAAAACCTGTAAAAAGAAGGAAAAGGGGGACAAGTTCGGAATCAAAACTTGAATTTTCAACCAATTTTAAAGTGATGAGCATGGCTAACATTATGAATTGATAGTGTGTTCATGGGAACTAAGTTGATATTCACCAAGCACATTGGAAAAACTTGATATATGAATTTATGATTTTAAAACCGATAAAGAACTATTTGATTGATTACTTATATGAATCGGCTCTAGGTTTTCAAAAAAAAATTATCACTTTCTTATCTTAACACTACTCATTCATACTTGATTGCACAAAAGATTATCTTCTAAAAAAGGTTTTGAACTTGGAAGATGGAAGATTATTTTATGTATATTTTTGCTCGGGACTACCAAAATGTTGTTTGGGGAGTGTGTTGAGACTCAAATATTTCATATTTGATATTATTTATATCTTGGTTTTATGATGAACATGATAATGATGGTATATGTTATACATATTTGTGCTGCAAGGTGAGTTTAAGAGCTTGGATTGAAAAGAATGTTAAAAGCATGGATTTAAGGCTCAAGAATTGCCAAAGCAAAGAATGGATCTTTAGAGACCAAGATTGAAGCTTTCAAGACCCCAAGATCCAAGAAAACCAAGTATAGAAGGAAGGAAGTCGAAAGAGCAAAGTGTTGAAATTCACTTCATTGTTGTGTCATCGACCACTGTTCGATGACATCGAAGCCACGATTCGATGACATCGACCACAGCTCGATGACATCGAATTTCTATAAGAAAATCAAGTTGGTTGTTGGACAATTGATGCAATTCTCAATGAATCGAAGTCCTTTTCGATGACTCGAAGAAGATGCTTGATAACATCGAAGGTTGTTAGATGGCATCGAATTTATTGAAGAAATTGAAGCAACTCGCTCGACTGTTTTGGACACATTATTGATGGATCGAAGACCTTTTGATACCATCGAAGGATTTCTCGATGACATCGAAGGAAGGTTCGATGACAAAAGGACTTGCGCAGTGTGAAAAAGTTACATAATGCGTAAAGGCGCGACTTCCGAAATTTGAACACCCTTCCATGACATCGAACGAGTTACACAGAGTTACGCCAACTGCGTAAATTTGAGGTGGTTTTACGATTTTGTGCGGTGAAGGCTATATATATGGGTTTTCATGATATTTTTAAAATATCTAGGATTTGGAGGAGCAAAGCAAAGGGGTAGAGCCATCTCCGAAGAGTTTCTTATTCTCTTCTTCTTAGTTTTTAATGCTTTCTTCTATGGTTTTGAATCCAATCATGTTTATGGTTGGCTAAATCCCTTAGCTAGGGCTAAAGGGTGAAGCTTGTAGCATGATTGCGCTGTTTTTCTTATTTGATTCTTGTTATTATTGAACTTCTTTGATTCTAATTTGATATTTAAGGAATATTTTTATTTTTTAATGGTTTGTTGTGACTTAAATTACAATAAATCTACAATAGCTTTGAGTATCTTCTTTTTCTGATTTGAGATTATGAAGTTAGTAAATCCTATTGTTCACCATCATCCCTTAGGCATGGCTAGGTGATGGAATCTCTCTTAACCTTCCCAATTCTCCTATGTCGGTTATAGGATCGGTATATCCTGTTATTTGTCATTGTCTCCTGGGCAAGGTCAGATGACGGAATCACTTCCAATCCTCACAACTCTCATCCATTGAGAATTAGGTTAATGGAAGTTTAAATCTTAGTTTATTGATATATCTTCCAATTGGATAGGATAGAACTCCAATTCCAATTGACTTCCTTGAATCAAATCAGAAAACATCCTAATAGCTGCAAGTAGATTCCTGGAAACCCTAGTTCCCACCTTTGAATTTTTTGTTTCTAATTAAACACTTCACAATTTCCTTATATTCCCAATTTAGATCTAGATCTTCTTCTAGTTTTGATTCTAATTACTTTCAGAATACACACAAGATTAGTCCCTGTGGATTCGACCTCAGTCTCATTGAGATTATTACTACATCGCGACCCTACACTTGGGTTGTGAACAACGCATGAGACCTATATACTATGCTCCAACAACTTATGAGCATAAACTGTGAATGCTCCAACAACTTATGAGCCTAAACTGTGAATGCTCCAACTTCTTATGAGCTTAAACTGTGTTTGCTCCTTGAGTCTAGTCCGAAATCGGCAGTAAACTACATTTGCTCTCTTGAGCCTAGCCCGAAATCAGTGATAAACTATATTTTCTCTCTTGAACCCAGTTAAAGTATGTCCAATCAAAGCTACGTTTAGTCAAAGTTATGTCCACTCCAACTACTTACGAGCTTAAAACTGTCTTTGCTCTTACGAGCCTGACTCGAAATTGACATACTAGTCTTACTGACTGAACTCTAAGATAGAGAGTGCAACGCAAAGTGCACTAACAAGCAAGGAAAATGAAATGACTAAATATTTGTCATCTTATATACCACAAGTTAAAGGGAACGTGCAATTGAAATTGTTATATATTCCAATTATTTCAAAAGTGATAGACATTCCAAAATATTTTAACGTTATTAATACATTGTGATTATTTCAGAATTGTCAATATATTACAATTATTTTGAAACCTTCAATATATCTTGAATTTACCAATACATCATGAAACTGAATTGGAAAATTGTTATATCCTAAGACATTAATTCTGATTAATTTGGCAGGAAAGACTATCTCTTAAGATCCTGAAATATATAGGTTATGAATGAAGAAGACATTATCGATGAAAGAAATATTTAATAGCTTAATGATCTCCGCAATAAGAGCATCATTAAAGGACAAATTCCTGGTCACGGTGCTCAAATAAAGAGCTATTGGGCTGATCAAAAGGACCGTTGCAGTAAGAACAAGACCAAAAGACAATTCTTTGCTCAAGATGCTCAAAGCTGGAGTCACCAAAGTTGTCATAGTGGCAAGTTCCAATAAAAAGTGAATTATACGAATAAAGTCACACGAAACTGTGGAAGATGAAATTAAGGACCTATTCGTAGAAAGGTGTTCTACAACAATATTTTTCCATAAGCTCTCAGAAGGATTAATAAAATCCAATTGAACGCTATGAAGACAGAGTGCTACCCAAAGAAAGCATTGTGACTGTCATTGTTTTCACCATAAAAAAAAATTTGCTTGATCACTCATCGGGCATTCAGTCATCTTTTCGAGCCAAGCACAATTCCTCTGAATGTCATCCCTTTGATCCAAGCACAATTCATCTGAATGTCATCCCTTTGAGCCAAGCACAATTCCATCAAGCGTGATTCTTTGTTCAAAAGTGATCATCCAGTCATCGTTCAACTGCAATTCGTTCAAGCCTGGTTCCTTCGACCGTGATTCGTTTGATAGCAATCCATTCGAACGTGATTCTTCATTCTTCCGTTCTAGCCCAACTCTTTATTTCTTTGTTTGAGCGACCCTTCTCCGTTATGCGACCAACTTTACCTTCATGAAGAGTTTTTCTCTGTTGCAAAAGGATTTTTGTGCAGAAGAAGATCAATCCTCAATTTAATTTTGTAGTCAAATCAAAGAATGATCGAGAGGGCATTGGTTGGTGTACAAAAAATATGACAAAAATAAACTTCCCAGTCCTTGTTGTGCAGAAACAGACCTCGCAATCCCTGTTGCATAGAAATATACCTCCCAACCCCTATTGCATAGAAATAGACTTCCCAGTTCCTGTTGTGCAGAAACAGACCTCCCAGTCCTTGTTGCACATAAACAGACTTAACAGCAGACTAGTTGTGTGGATAGACTTGTTGCGCGGACTAGTTACGTGGATAGACTTGTTGCACGGACCAGCTGCGTAGGCTTGTTAATTACGTGAATAGACCTGTTGCGCTGGTGTGGAGGTTTTGTTGCATGAAATGGGGCCCGTGGCACATAGATCGAGGCTTTACATTTGTGAAAGCCTATAAATACCCATTCCCCTCTTCATTTGAGAAAAAAGAAGTTTCAAAGAAGTGTAAGGAGTAAGGGGAAAGCAAGAGAGAGGAGAAGTTGGTGGAGAAGCGTTTGGGAGCCAGAGAGCTGTCGAGCTTTACACTTAGCTTGATATGAAACTTTTGTAGTCGCATGAATGTTTAAACGGTGGTTATGAATCTCCACTGTTTCCTCTCTTGCGGCCTAATTGAGTTTTGGATCCATCTATTTTTTCATCTCACGTACTAAAATTATATGAAACAACGGATGGACGATGTGGATTTTTAAGAAAAATCATGATAGGACCCAACTACCATCCCAGCGAAGGAACTTCCTACCAAAGGGTTTCACCGAAAATCCCCGTCCGTGTGGTACCACCAACGATTATCGTCGCACCTATTTCTCACCGTCGATCTTTCTCATGCATGTGCAGCGAAAATGGACTTTTCGAAATGAGAAATTTACGACTGTGGACCCCACCTTTTATCCAGAGGTTTTTTTGAAGCAATACAAACTTAGAATACACAGTTGGACCTCCTCGTACGAAGTAGGAATATCAGGACGAAAATACCCCTCCTCCTGACGAAAACGGATTCGGTACTCCCCCTGCCACCAGCTAATGGCGGACTGTCCGCGTTCTGTGAGCCCCATTTCCTCACTGCATTTCCGGTAGAAAGACCTAAAAAAACACCCTTTTTGTCAGCCCCATATCAGCTTTTTGTCTTTTCTTCTTGAAATGGTGGGTCCAGCGAAGAAAGCACACAAGACGGGTATATATATATTATTTAATTATTATTACACACAGACACACACCGCACACACTCACACTGCACACACACCCCACACACTCATGCTGGTGGAATTTCACCACCTATGGCACTCGAACTCCTGATCGGGAGTTGAAACTCCTGAGAGTTTACCACCCAAGCAAGAGTAAGGACCCCACCTTTTATATTTTAAACTCAGTTGGGCCCACATTGAATTTACTATCCACGCCGTCCATCCATTTTTCCATCTATTTTAAGGGGTTGAGCCCCAAATTGAAGCATATCAAAGGATCAAATGGATCATACCATGGGAAACAGTGGGCATAATGATTTCCACCGCCGAAACCATAGTCGGCCCAACAGTGATGTCTGTTTGTTATTAAACCTATTCATAAGATCATACATATATGGATTAATAGAAAACACAATTATAAGCTTGATCCGAAACTTTTGTGGCCCCTAAGAAATGATCAACATTAGAAGTTCAATTCAAAATTTCATGTGGTGTGGTCCATTTGAACATTGGATATGTTTAGATTTTTCAGCTCAAGCCACGAAATTATTTATTAAGTTTGCCCCGTTGATTTTTCAGTTTGCCCCGCTGATTTTCTAATTTCCCCCGCTGATTTTTCAGTTTGCCCCGTTGATTTTCTAGTTTTTCCCGCTGATTTTCCAGTTTGCCTCGCTGATTTTCCAGTTTGCCTCGCTGATCTTCTCGTTTCCCCCACTGATTTTTCAATTTGCCCTACTGAATTTAATGATTTGCCCTGCTGAATCTCATGTTTCCCTCGCTGAATATTAAGTTTGCCCCGATCAATTTCATGTTTTCCCCACTGAATTTCATGTTTTCCCCACTGGCTTTAATGTCTCCCCCGCTGAGTTTACTTATTTATTAAGTTTGCCCCACTGATTTTCATGCTTGCCTCGCTGATTTTTCAGTTTGCCCCGCTGATTTTCTAATTTCCCCCGCTGATTTTTCAGTTTGCCCCGCTGATTTTCTAGTTTTCCCCATTGATTTTCAAGTTTGTCCCGTTGATTTCCTAGTTTGCCCCGCTGATCTTCTAGTTTCCCCCGCTGATTTTCCAGTTTGCCCCGCTGATTTTAATGATTTGCCCTGCTGAATCTGTAGTTTGCCCCGCTGATTATCTAGTTTGCCCTCCTCAATTTCATGTTTTCCCCACTGAATTTCATGTTTTCCCCGCTGACTTTAATGTCTCCCCCGCTGAATTTCATGTTTGTCCCGTTCAATTTCATGTTTGTCCCGCTGAATGTCTAGGTTTCCTCCCTCAATGTCTAGGTTCCCTTCCACATATGGGGTTTTGGTGTATACATATTGCGATGAAAACGGATGGGTATTACATAATCCGATAAACATGATGTATTACAAATAAAACACCATTATGTGGTGTAGCAAGCGTAATCGGATTGCGTACTGAGTTAGTCAGTATGTTCCCATTGTACTATGTAAACTCAGTTGGGTCTACAATGAATGTATGTAATATATCCACAACGTCCATCCATTTTTTCATTTATTTTAAGGGGTTTAGCCTCCAAATTGAAGCATATCAAAAGATCAAGTGGATCATACCACGGGAAACAGTGGGCATAATGATTTCTACCGCCGAAACCATAGTCGGCCCAACAGTGATGTTTGTTTGTTATCAAACCTATTCATAAGATCATACAGATATGGATTAATAGAAAACACAATTATAAGCTTAAACTAAAACTTCTGTGGCCCCTAAGAAATGATCAACATTAGAAGTTCAATTCAAAATTTCATGTGATGTGGTCCATTTGAACATTGGATATGTTTAGATTTTTCGGCTCAAGCCACGAAATTATTTGTTAAGTTTGCCCTGCTCATTTTCATGTTTGCCTCACTAATTTTTCAGTTTGCCCCGCTGATTTCCTAGTTTGCCCCACTAATCTTCTAGTTTCCCCTGCTGATTTTCCAGTTTGCCCCGCTGATTTTAATGATTTGCCCTGTTGAATCTGTAGTTTGCCCCGTTGATTATCTAGTTTGCCCTCCTCAATTTCATGTTTTCTCCACTGAATTTCATGTTTTCCCCCCTAACTTTAATGTCTCCCCCGCTGAATTTCATGTTTGTCCCGTTCAATTTCATGTTTGTCCCACTGAATGTCTAGGTTTCCTCCCTCAATGTCTAGGTTCCCTTCTGTATATGGGGTTTTGGTGTATACATATTGTGATGAAAATGGATGGGTATTACATAATCCGATGAACATGATGTATTACAAATAAAACACCATTATGCGGAGTAGCAAGCATAATTGAATTGCGTACTGAGTTAGTCAGTACGTTCCCATTGTACTATGTAAACTCAGTTGGGCCCACAATAAATGTATGTAATATATCCACAACGTCCATCCATTTTTTCATTTATTTTAAGGGGTTTAGCCCCCAAATTGAAGCATATCAAAAGATCAAGTGGATCATACCATGGGAAATAGTGGGCATAATGATTTCTACCGCCGAAACCATAGTCAACCTAACAATGATGTTTGTTTGATCATACAGATATGGATTAATAGAAAACACAATTATAAGCTTGAACCAAAACTTCTGTGGCCCTTAAGAATTGATCAACATTAGAAGTTCAATTCAAAATTTCATGTGGTGTGGTCCATTTGAACATTGGATATGTTTAGATTTTTCGGCTCAAGCCACGAAATTATTTGTTAAGTTTTCCCCACTCATTTTCATGTTTGCCCCGCTAATTTTTCAGTTTGCCCCGCTGATTTCCTAGTTTGCCCCGCTGATCTTTTAGTTTCCCCCGCTGATTTTCCAGTTTGCCCCACTGATTTTAATGATTTGCCTTGCTGAATCTGTAATTTGCCCCGCTGATTATCTAGTTTGCCCTCCTCAATTTCATGTTTTCCCCACTGAATTTCATGTTTTTCCCGCTGACTTTAATGTCTCCCCTGCTGAATTTCATGTTTGTCCCATTCAATTTCATGTTTGTCCCGCTGAATGTCTAGGTTTCCTCCCTCAATGTCTAGGTTCCCTTCCACATATGGGGTTTTGGTGTATACATATTGCGATGAAAATGGATGGGTATTACATAATCCGATGAACATGATGTATTACAAATAAAACACCATTATGTGGCGTAACAAGCGTAATCGGATTGCATACTGAGTTAGTCAGTACATTCCCATTGTACTATGTAAACTCAGTTGGGCCCACAATGAATGTATGTAATATATCCACAACGTCCATCCATTTTTTCATTTATTTTAAGGGGTTTAGCCCCTAAATTGAAGCATATCAAAAGATCAAGTGGATCATACCACGGGAAACAGTGGGCATAATGATTTCTACCGCCGAAACCATAGTTGGCCCAACAGCGATGTTTGTTTGCTATCAAACATATTCATAAGATCATACAGATATGGATTAATAGAAAACACAATTATAAGCTTGAACCAAAACTTCTGTGGCCCCTAAGAAATGATCAACATTAGAAGTTCAATTCAAAATTTCATGTGGTGTGGTCCATTTTGAACATTGGATATGTTTAGATTTTTCGGCTCAAGCCACGAAATTATTTGTTAAGTTTGCCCCACTCATTTTCATGTTTGCCCTACTAATTTTTTAGTTTGCCCTGCTGATTTCCTAGTTTGCCCCGCTGATCTTCTATTTTCCCCCACTGATTTTCCAGTTTGCCCCGCTGATTTTAATGATTTGCCCTGCTGAATCTGTAGTTTGCCCCGCTGATTATCTAGTTTGCCCTCCTCAATTTCATATTTTCCCCACTGAATTTCATGTTTTTTCCGCTGACTTTAATGTCTCCCCCGCTGATTTTCTAGTTTACCCCGCTGATTTTCCAGTTTGCCCCGCTGATTTTCCAGTTTCCCCCGCTGATTTCATAGTTTGCCCCTCTGATCTTCTAGTTTCCCCCGCTGATTTTCCAGTTTACCCCGCTGATTTTAATGATTTGTCTTGCTGAATCTATAGTTTGCCCCGCTAATTATCTAGTTTGCCCTCCTCAATTTCATATTACCCCTGCTAAAATTCAAGTTTGTCCCGCTGAATATTATGTTTTCGTAACTGGGTTTAGGCGTGCTTCTTTGAAGATGACAACTCTCTTCAAGAAGAAAATATGACCAATTAACCAACTATAAAACTAGTTGCAAATAACATCTTCTTGTCGATACTACCACTATAAATGTTTACTAATCTGGCCAACGTTGAACTTGGTAAAATGTCCAGCTTGCCCTGTTCAATTTCCAATTTCTTGTTAGCTCCGATCAATGTATAGCTTATGTTGATGGTTTGTCTTTGTATAATTTTGGGTATTTCCTTGCTCATTTTCTATTTATATTTCATATGAAGCTTGTTCAAATTAATGAAATGCTACATTGTTTTCAAAAACGATCCAATTTTGTACACTATGTTTATCTTGTGAATTTTATGTTTGATATGTTTTTCAATTCATTTCTACAGGCAACGAATATTCTGCCGTAATCTCCAACCCAACATCTAGGTGTACACTGACATGGTGGTTTGACAAGGTGAAGGGTGGAGTGAAAAAGCACAATAATCGCCTAAATCTGTTTAGGCAATCCCCCTTCTTGTTTCTATTGCATGTTACATCCTTTAGATTTATAGGGGCTATATTTCACGTTCTTTTATTAAGATACAAAGGTGATTCAGTATTTGAGATCAGGGGGAGGCGATTAAAGTTTTCGGAGATGGACTTCGCCCTCATTACCGGTCTTAAGATTGGAGATCTTACTGTACTGAAGAATCGTTGCACTACGAGTACACTAAGAAATAAATACTTCAAAGAATATCCAGTCTTAAAGAAGCACCTAATGGATGTGTTTGAGAGATTAGTTGACACCAATAAGCATGAGGATGTCGTGAAGGTTGCTCTACTTCTAGTTGTAGACTGCTTTCTTAGGGGAACCGAACCGAAAACCATGTGCAACTTGGATTATATTCACCTGGTGGACTCGTTAGATGATTTCTATATGTATCCCTGGGGTAGTCTGGGATACTATACAATGTTGCAAGGAATCGAATTTTTTGTTGCTGCATCAAGGTCCCCTCGGTACACTGTATGTGGTTGCGTCCTTCCCCTACAAGTAAGAACACCTTTTATTTTCTATATGTTTTCCTTCTATATTCAATTATGGATTTTTAACCATATACAATTTCATTCTAACAGGTATGGGCAGTAGAGACATTTCTGACCCTACAAGTGTGTATTGTTTCATATGTTCCCCATCAAATTCCATAGTTCATTCAATACCGAGGCTGGAAATGTTGGAGGTACAACAGAATAAATGCTATTTTCGAGAGTAAAGTTGTAAGTTTATATATCTCCGGCATTTACTTTGCTTAAGTTGACGTATACGCTAAATTATTTAACATTACTCTTAGTTCTTTTCCAGACATTAGTAGTAATGAAATTAGAACCAACTCTACGAGAATGGAAAACGGATGCCGTTCGCTCGGTGCGTGACAGTTTCCAGGTGAGATGTCATGAAAAATGAACTATAATTTTCTGTCATTGTAAAGTTATCCTAACTCTTACATATCCATCTATACATCTTGTAGCTTACCGAGACCCAAGAAGATAATGATGATGAGGATAATGAGACTGATCATGAGGAGGATGAGTCAGATGATAACAATGAGAAAGGCGTGGAGGGAGAGGGACCGAGGGGGGTATTATGAAGAATGTTGTTTTTATGGAGGAATTTCAAATTGAGAGGGAAGAGTTGAAGAAGGAGAGAGAGGAATTGAAGAAGGAGAGGGGCGAATTGAGAAAAGAGAGGGAAGAGATGAGAAGGAAAGAAGCAATGTTTGCTGAGAGGGAGAGGTTGCTGAATGAGAAAGAACAATTGAAGAGGGAGAAGGATTTATTTTTTGAGGACAAGGAAAAGTTAGTGAATGAGAGGGAGGAGTTTATTAAGGAGAAGGAATGTAGTCGTACACGGAGGGGATGTTTTGTGATGGAGGAGGGTGAGGAGTTGAGGAAGAGAGGGGAAGTAAATGATATTGAAGATAAAGAACTTGGACATGGGGACCTAGATGTGCAATCGTATAGTAATGTCAAAGCTAATGTATTGAATGCATCCACTTCTCATCCTGTTTATGAAAGGAGAACCAAAAGGATACCGAAGCCGTCATATTACAAGATTTCTCCGTACTTGTCCCTGTCTGCATTCGATACAACCCCTGCGGCGGTTCCCGAACCCGAGCAAGTAACAGCTTTTGCAACTTCTCCGATACCATTTCCTCTACAGATGGATCCTTTCAGGATAGCGGGAAAATGGTTCAGTACAATATAGCTGAAGGATGCGTGGGTTGATAGTGAGGTAAGCATTACTAATTTATTCTCGATATACATTGATTGACGTATAATTATGTGTTATATTAATCTATGACTAAATCGTACTATCCTATTGATTAGGCTATCGACACATACATCGAGTTTCTTGAGAAAAGGCATAACGACCTTTCAATAGCATATCCTCAAGATTGCAAGTTCTGTCCTACGTATTTTACGGTAACTGTTTATTGCGCTAATCTGTAATCTGTTTGAAAATTTAATTTTCTTACATGACATGAACTTTCATCATGTTTGTAACAGCAAAGCCTTGAGGGGTGTTTGCCTGTTTTGATTGCATACCAGGCCTCCAAATCGGTATCAGAACGGGCCGGGCTATTAGGTCAGATGGGTACAGCCTACGCAATTGCTAAGCAGCAAGATAAACCATACGTCAAAGCAATTTGGTGTTATAAATGGGTAATGCACTTGTCACAGAACATCATCTCCTACTGTTATGTCTTCTATCATGTTTGACTAATATATTATTTTGTGAATCATGAACAGGTCTATGCGCCCATAAATCATGAAAATTCACTTTGGTTTCTGCTAGTCATCTATCCTAGAGCAAGAGAAATTGTTGTTGTGGATAGCTTGTGCACCAATTTATTGTCGAAGTACAAGCAAAAGATGAAGAAGATGACTGATGCACTCCCCATCCTCTTCCATGCCACTGGAGACAGCACTATGCTTGAAGGGAAGAAGTGGACCGTTAGAGTCGATGAATATGCATCGAAGCAGGACAATGGTTATGACTGTAGTATATTCATAATGAAATACATAGATATTTTGTGTAGCGGTCTCACCTTGGCGGGAATAGACATGCAAAAATTCACCGCCGATTGGAGAAAATCAATAGCATATGATTGCTTGTCTTTAGTTTGTAGATGATATTTGTCCAGGGCATGGGATGAATTTTGGAAATATATTGTATACATTGTATTATATACATCGTTGATATACATTGTAAGTTATGATGTATAGCATACTTTGTAAGTTTTGATGTATAGTATACTTTGTAATTTTGGTGGATGGCATACTTTGAAAAAATTTTGCATATTCACCAGAATTGTAAGTTATGATGTATAGCATACTTTGTAATTTTGGTGGATGATGAAATGAATTTTATACTTTGTCCCACTATATTTTCCATTTGCCTCGCTATGCTTATCGATCAAGTTCAATGTTGCTGTGACTCAATGCTTGAGATTGGCCCGCTCATTCTCATGCTTGACCCGCTCATCTTCATGCTTGCCCCGCTCATTTTCATGCTTGCCTCGCTCATTTTCTAGTTTGCCCCGTTGATTTTCATGTTTCCTCCGCTGATTTTCTAGTTTGCCCCCGCTGATTTTCATGTTTCCCCCGCTGATTTTCATGTTTGCCCCGCTGATTTTCTAGTTTGTCCCGCTGATTTTCATGTTTCCCCCGCTAATTTTCTAGTTTGCCCCGCTGATTTTCTAGTTTTCCACGCTGATTTTCATGTTTTCCCCGTTGATTTTCTAGTTTGCCCCGCTGATTTTTATGTTTCCCCCGCTGATTTTCTAGTTTGCCCTGCTGATTTTCATTTTTTTCCCGCTGATTTTCTAATTTACCCTGCTGATTTTCTAGTTTGCCCCGTTGATTTTGATATTTCCACCGCTGATTTTCTAATTTGCCCCGCTGATTTTTCAGTTTCCCTCGCTGATTTTCTAGTTTGCCCCGCTAATTTTCCAGTTTCCCCCGCTGATTTTTCAGTTTGCCCCGCTGCTTTCCTAGTTTCCCCCGCTGATTTTCTAGTATCCCTCGTTGATTTTCTACTTTGCCCCACTCATTTCTTAGTTTCCCCTACTGATATTTGAAAGTGATGATGGATGAATTGGATGGAAGGATTGGGACTAAAGCATAAACGTAGGTAAGAGCCACGGTGATTGGTTGGGTTTATTAGAGATTAGGCAATGGAGAAACACTGGAGTTGACTCAACTCTGTTAGTTCCATTAAACCAAAACCAAACACATTCCACCAGCCAACCCTATGACCGAAGTAAATAACATCCATTTGATCACTTGATTAGTACTCTATGGAGTATAGAGGTCTAATTGGGTAATGTTGGACAATGAAGTTTCCATGAGTGCCAGGCTAGCACATCACGAGATTGCTACTTCAAATGATAAAGAAGGGTTTCTGACTTCTGAGCAAGGTTTTAAATAATGTTGTGACTGTATCAGCCAGGCCCTAAAATGATACGATACTGGGCGTATCAGACTATAGGATACATATCGACCGAAATTGTCTCTTTACACATGCACACACACATCAAGAAAATAGGAAATTAAAACAATGGAACATGCACAACAGAAAATAGGATACAATAAACGTCGTGATGCATCAGAAAATTATACTTCTGTCATCATCATTAGAACTTCCACAATTGCTGGATAGGCTCCGCAAAGCAGTATAAGTGGATTACTATGGCAAATTGCTATTAATCTGGAATCTGCCTTTTGTACTGATTGGGGATTGAGGATACATGGTGATCCAGACTGTTGACCTGATGAGCCCCAATGTGGGCGTTGGATGCCCGAAACATTTTTCAGTCGGTAGATCCTGACTTTCTCCAGACTGTTAATCTTTATCCTCTTTCTGGATTGTTCTCTTTTTACCGTATATCTCCAGGCCAGTGATTGAAGGGTTTGGATCTTCCGATCTAGGAGATTTTTGAACAATTCTGTCCCAAATTGTACCAATCAGATTAGCACCATGAGTCACCAAACAATGGGGCCCATTTGTACAGACTTGTACATTAGGATACAATGTTCATGTCATGATGCATTAAGGCCCCATATTCATCTTTAACATCAGTCATTTATATCATATATCCACTTAATAAATAAAAATAAAAATCATATTTTCCAAAATTTTATTTCTTAACATGGTAACTTACTGATGAAGCTGAACATGAAATTATGAGCAATGGGCCGAGTAAATGTTGGTGCAGCCCCAACCATGAACTAGAAAGCCAAGCTAATACATTCAACGTCACAGGCAACGTTGTCAAATCGCAGAAGTGATTATGTGATTTTCCATGATGTGTGATTGCATAATCGGCAAAAGTGATCTCACATCTTCTTTTTTTAAAAAATTAAAAAAATAAAAATTTGAAAAGAAAGGGAAAAATCTGAAAATTTTGTAGAAAAGACTATAACAACTCCAAATTGGTATAGCCTAACACATGTGCATTGATTGTGGGGCCCACCAAAACTGTATTTCAGAGTGTGGGGCCCATTGAAATTATTAAATACACTTGAAATGTGGGACCCACTGAAAATTTTCAAAAAAAAAAGAGGGGGGTGGGCGGCACTACCGCCTGGACCTCCAGACAGCGACGGCACTACCGCCGGACCGACGGTAGTGCCGTCGCTGTCTGGAGGTCCGGGCGGTAGTGCGCCCGCCCCCCTTTTTTTTTTTGAAAATTTTCAAGTGGGTCCCACATTTCAAGTGCATTTAACCCCCCACACGCCCAAACCCTCCTATTCCATACCCCTTTCCTCATCTTCCTTCACACAAACCCTCTCTTCTTCTTAATCTCTCAACTTCCCTAAACCTTTCTTCATCTCCATTCCCCTTTCTTCATCTTCCTTCACCCTCTTTTTTTTTCCAATCCTTCTACCATCTCTTCAAGCTCCAAACCCCCTCTCCACATCTTCCACAATCCCCATTTCCATCTTTCAAACTCTCTCAACTTCCAAACCCACTATCTACATCTTCCACAATCCCCATTTCCATCTTTCAAACCATCATTTCCTTAAACCTTTCTTCATCTCCATTCCCCTTTCTGCATCTTCCTTCACCCTCTTTTTTTCTAATCCTTCTACCATCTCCTCAATTTCCAAACCCCCTCTCCATATCTTCCACAATCATCTCTTCATATTTCTAAAACCTTTCTAAACCCATCATCCTCATGGGAAAGAAGAGGGTGGTTCAAGCAAGTCCATCATCTCCGTCTCAACAAAGAAGCACGAGGCGGGCTGCTGCGGCTGTTGCGACTCCATCATCACCACCTGAGAGTGGAAATGTAGGGACGGTCAATGTTGGTGCAACGAGTTCTAGATCGGCTCATCGTGAAAGGAGGTCGAAGAGGGGCCACGATCGAAACTTCCAGACATTGGATGCGGGCCCATATCACGATAGGGAAGTGGTTTTCGAAATCACGATGGGGGACCGACTGTTTGCCGAAAATGACGTGCTAGATCGGCTCTTGCATCAAGGTTGGAGACCTATTTTTGAAGGTAATTTTTCAGCCAATGAGCATGATGTACGGTTTTTCTATTCTCGAATTATTAATGCAAGTGTCAACCCACTCGGATTTGACATTTCATTTGGAGACGTGCTGATTCCCATCAGGGTAGAAAACATCACGAACATACTTGGCGTGTCACTGGGAACGATCCATATCCCTACAGACACTAGGAACTTGAACACATCACAGCACAGTAGTGAGCTGAGCAGGAGATTGTGTGGCCACCTCGTGGAGTGGAGGAGAGATAGTAGCTTTAGAAACAAAGAAATGATTCCAATTTACAGACTGTTGCACTACATCTTCACATATAATTTATATCCGAAAAGGGGAAACAGCACGGAGGTTTCTGTCTACCATGCGGAGATAATGTACCAGATAGGGCGTGGGGAGAATGTGTGCCTACCCTCCATTATCCTTTACCATATAGTGAAGTCCGTGAAGACAAGAAGATGTAATCTCTCCCTCCCATTTGGCCGTCTAATTTGCAAGCTAGCCCGACAAAATGGGTTCAGGCTATCCATCGGCCCTTCACATCCAGAAAGAGTGATAACCGAAGACACCTTAAATCGCATGCAATGTGGCCCTAGACAAGAGGCAAGGCGGTTGGAAGAAATGGGTGATGAGATAGCTGAAGATGAAGAAGAAGATGAAGAAGGTAGCGAAGAGGATGAAGTTGAAGAAGAAGGAGAGGGTGATGATACAAGTGAGGTGCCCAATGCACGTCAAGGTTTAGATGAGCGTGTAGGGGCGATCGAGGCGAAACTATCTGAGATTAAGAAGGACCAGGACTATCTGAAGCGTAAGATGAAGAGTATGTAGCGAATGATAAAGGCGGTGTTGTGTTGTGTTGTGTACATAAGGAGGGAGTGCCCCCTCCCTCGCCGGACTCGGTATCACAGTAGGGAGTTGTGATGCATATGGACTCCTTCACTTCTGTTTAGCCGTGTTAGTGGTTATGTGCTTTGTGTTTAATGTGTAGTAAGAAGTGGATCATTTCCACCTAGTACTGTAATAGTTAATAGTTGGCATCATTTACATTTTTTACGTGGTTAGTTATGTATGGGAACAATGTACTAACTCAGATTATCAATGAAAGTGTTTCCGCTTTGGTTTATGATGTGCAGTAGTGTATGGATGTTCTCATTTTATCACTCTCAATCTCCTTCATCATGCATCTCAGATTGATTCTATCATTTCTCATCCCAAGCATGAAATTGAGTTAGGCAAGCATGAAAATGAGCGGGGCAAACTAGAAAATTAGCGGGACAAACTGAAATATGAGCTGGGCACACTAGAAAATCAGCTGGGGAAACTAGAAAATAAGCGGGGCGATCTAGAAAATCAGCGGGGCAAACTGAAATATGAGCGGGGCAAACTAGAAAATCAACGGGGCAAACTGAAATATGAGCTGGGCAAACTAAAAAATCAGCGGGGAAAATTAGAAAATAAGCGGGGCGAACTAGAAAATCAGCGGGGCAAACTAGAATATCAGTGGGGCAAACTGAAATATGAGCGGGGCAAACTAGAAAAATGGCGAGGCGAACTAGAAAAACAGCGGGGCAAATTGAAATATGAGTGGGGCAAACATGAAATATGCCTGTGAAGTTCTTGTCTATCAGGCATGTTTTTGCTTTTGCTCATTCTAGTATCTGCGTAATTGCCTTGCATTGATTTCTATGAGCATTTTCCTTTTTGACAAGCATAGCGGGACAAACTGAAAATACTATGGGACAAGGTAGAAAGTTCATTCATCTCCACCAAGATTACAAAGTATGTTATACATCAAAACACTAAATAAATTACAAAGTATGCTATTTTTCAGGTATGGAAAACTTGCACTTCCGGCGATTATGCCCAGTTTGTTTGCATCGCCCACACTTTATTGTTTTCGATTCCTCTCTACGCGATGGAATTCTCAGCTTTTTGGGTCTTTCAACTGACCTCCTTTGTCCTGGAGGTTTAATTTGCGCATAGTACTCTTGAAAGCCCACTGAAATTTCTTCCCACTCACTCTTGTCATGTACTGGGTACACCGATTCGCTATACGTATCTATGTAATTTTACACCATGTAGAATGGGGAGCAATATGAGTAATGAGGGAGATTGTAGTTTATACATGCTGACAGGACATGTATACAAGGGTACCCCTTCACGCCAAACTCGCGACATGTACACAAAAACTCACTGAACTTGACTGTATCATTATAATCTCCCACAACATAGTACTCATCTCGAGAAATAGGATGACAGCAAACATCTCGCGCCTTCTGCACAAGATCCTTTAACTGCTACTCCACCCATGGTGTTAATAGCCCTATAAACGATGCTGCAGATTCTCTTCTCTTATAAAACAATTCTTGTATCTTCAATCTAACCCCTTCTATCAATTTCGTAACGGGGTATTCGTATGCTTCTTTGAAGAGGGCATTAACACACTCGAAAATGTTTGTAGTAACCAAGTTGAATCTTTTTCCTGGAAAGTGTGAAGATGCCCATCTCTCGTATCCGATTTCTATCAGCCATGCATGTACTGTGGGGTTGGCCATTTCGATATCATGCATTAATTTTTCAAATTCAGCCAGCCTACATTTCTTCACTGCCCGCCAGAAGTACATCTCTAATGACTTGTCTTTAAAGGTGTCCACCAAGTTTCTGTAGATATGATATGCGCAGTAGCCATGAATTGCACGTGGGAAGACATGGGGTACCTCTTTCAGTAAACCTTTATGTCTATCAGATATAATCACAAGATCCTTCAGAGACCCTATCACATCGCTAAGGTAAGTAAGGAACCAATTCCAACTGCTACCGTTCTCCGATTCCCCGATGCCAAACACAACTGGAAATATATGATTGTCCCCATCTAAGGCTGTGGCGATGAATAGAACACTCTTGTATTTTCCCTTTAAGTGTGTCCCGTCAATGACTAATACCTTCCGCAATAATTTTTGAAAACTTCTAATGCATTGTCCGAGTGCAACAAAACATCTTTCGAACCTGAAAGTCTCTTTGTTAACATGCAGGGCAATCACTGTCCCTGGGTTGACCGTCCTCAATTCATGTAAATACAAGGGGAGTTGATTGTAGAAGTCTTCATAAGACCCCATCACCTGATTGATTGCAAGCTCCTTGGCTGCCCTTGCCTTCCTATAACTGATAACAATATTATACTTCTCTTGCATGGTGAAGATAATATCACGTGGCCTCAACCCTAGGCGTTGCTCTATGCGGCTAACAACCAAATCACATGATAACTTACTGTTTGCTTGCCGGTGATCACTCCTCATCCATGACATGTCACACGTGTGATTTGACGTATAAGTCCGTATCTTGAAAATTCCTGAATCACCCACGCGTGATGCATGAACCCTCCATTCGCATCTATCTTCGAAGCATATAACCGTAAATCTCCTAGAATTTGAGTACAATACCCTGTACTAAAATTTATTTTGAAGGGTAAATTGGCTCAAAACATGCTGGCACCGACTCTTGTCCTTAAATGTTTGCTCAACGGCTATCTCGATCGATTTACTTAACGAATCCGTATATTTCAGCATTGCTGCATTAGTGAATGCAGCATCATCAAACGACACAGGAACTTGACGGGTATTGAAGTTTGATGTTTCGGGAAAGTCTGGATGCGGGATGTTGCTTTCAGGATTGATGTATCTTCGAGCTGTGGATGATGACGGCAAATCTGTTGTTGTTGCTAGAGGCGGTGCCATGTAATCACAAATAAGGTCAAGGTCACGTGCACCGCAGACTTGGGTACTCACAAATTTTGATGTTTAGGGCGGCTCAGACAGTTGATCATTTGTTCCTACTACTTGTAATGGATTTGGCTTATATTCAAATTCCACTCCATGCTCTTCTGCCACATTGTCAACGTGTGTTGTCATATTAATGTGTTGGACTGTCTCGATGACTAAAGAGATGAACTTTTTCGAATGCTCCAACTGTGTTGCCAGGAACACTTTGACGTCATCATCGTCCTCAAGTACGGTTGGAGGGATTGATTTATTGGAGCAGGGATACAAAACTTTCATCTGAATATCACAATCTGTTGGTGTTCTCTTAATAATCCTGTACATTCTAGATAGAAGTTCCTCGTACGTAGTATCAACATCTAGTGAAATAGTTTTCATACTTTCACTCGTGTACGTCCATTGCTTATTTTCACATTCTAACTCCCTGCCATAGCAACAGATGATTCTCATAGCCATTATCTGCAAAATTCAATACAATGACAAATTATCAATAAATCGTTAAACAATGGAAGCTTGCCATAAGACAAAACTCAATTAAATAATAGAAGACCGAAAACTCGCTTTCCCTTATAGATGAGAATGATACAAAGCTTAAGGAAATAAAGAGTAAGCAACGCGTTAAATTTTCACGTAAACAACCAGAGCTTATATGGATTAGGCCTTCTACGAATGATTTCGTATCGTATTTTATTAAATTGAGTAAGGCAATCTAACATGACATTGAACGGGGCAAACTGGAAAAATGAACGAGACAACGTACAAATTGAGCAAGGCAAATATGAAATTCAGCGGGGGGGTAAGCATGAGATTCAGCAGGGCAAACATGAAATTGAGCGAAATGGAATTCAACGAGCATAACATGAAATTAAGTGGGGCAAACTATAAATTAAGCTATGCAAGCAAACATTAAATCGAGTATATGTAATCCCCATCAACGCATAAAATTCAATAAGCCTAACGCATGAAATTGATTAAGCCTAACACATGCGCATGAACTTGCATTAAATTGACCGTAGCTAGCATCAAATAAGTCCATCAGTAAATTCATTGAGCTAGCATCAAATAAACAACTAGAGCTTATACATTGAAAATATGAGCGGGGCAAACTAGAAATTGAGCTGGGGAAACATGGAATTGAGCGGGACAAACTATAAATTCAGCTATGCAAGCAAACATTAAATCGAGCGAGCGTAGCATGATATTGAGCTGGGCAAACGATATTTCGAGCAAGCATAGCATGATATTGAGTTGGGCAAACATTAAATTGAGCGAGCATAGTATGATATTTAGTGGGGCAGACATTAAATCGAGCGAGCATAACATCATATTCAGCGGGGCAAACATTAAATCGAGCGGGCATAGCATGATATTGAGCGGGGCAAAAATTAAATCGAGCGAGCATAGCATGATATTGAGCTAGGCAAACATTAAATTGAGCAATCCTAGCATGAAATTTATCGAGGCAAACATTAAATTGACCTTATCTATCATGAAATTGAGTTGGGCAAATATTAAATTGAGCGATACTAGCATGAAATTTATCGAGGCAAACATTAAATTGAACTTATCTTATCTACCATGAAATTAAGCTGGGCAAACATTAAATTGAGTGATCCTAGCATGAAATTTATCGAGGAAAATATTAAATTGACCTTATCTTATCTACCATGAAATTAAGTTGGGCAAACATTAAATTGGACAATCCTAGCATGAAATTGAGCAGGGTAAACATGAAATTCAGCGAGCATAGCATGAGATCGAGTAAGCTCTAACATGGAATTGGGTGAGCTTCAAATGGAATTGAGCGAGTTCCACATGGATTGGACCGATCAACGCATAAAATTAACTAAGTCTAACACATGAAATTGAGTAAGCCTAATACATGGAATTGACCGAACTTTGCATGCAATGCAATTGTACGAGCCGAGCATTTTTTTAAAATATCTGTACCACCAACTACCGTAGTACAGGTCAAATGTAGGTTGAAGAGAGGTGCTTTGGAGTGAGGGAATATTTTTAACCTTTTTAAGGATTGCAAATGCAGCCACTTCGTAGGATTTCACGTAACCCTAGCCAAGAAAGAAAATGGCAAATGTAGAATGATGATATCTACATGATTTACTGAGATTCGATGAGGAAAATGTGAAGAATAACCTCCATGTGTCGGTTTATCGTTGAAAATGAGTGAAAGGCTGTTATTTTGAGAAGGGAGTGAAAGCAACAAGAGTGAAAGAATGGAGTAACATGTTAAAGGAAAGGAAACGGATTGGCTACTCACCCTGCCACCAGCCAATGGCTGTGGTCGGTGGTCTGTGAGCTACACCATGATGTATGTGTTTCATCCATTCCATTCATCCATTTTTTCAATTCATTTTAGTCCTTGTTCCAAAAAATGAGAGGGATATAAATCTCAGGTGGACCACACAACAAGAAGATAATATTGATTGGATATTGACAATTAAATTTCTCCTAAAGCCCAATGAACTGTTTAATTGACATCTAATCTGTTGATTAGTTCATACAGGCATAGATGGATGGAAAAAACAAAAATCAAGTTCATCCAAAACTTTTATTGCCCTCTAATGGTTTCTAATGGTTGACGCTAATTCAACACTGTTTCTTGTAACATGGTACACTTGAGATTTGGATATACCTCATTTTTGGTCTCATACCATAAAATGATGTGGAAAATTATATGGACGGCATGGATGAAAAGCATACATCATGGTGGGGCTCACGGAACGCCGACCGTCCTCCATTAGCTGGTGGCAGGGGGAGTACCGAATCCGTTTCCGTCAGGAGGAGGGGTATTTTCGTCCTGATATTCCGACTCCGTATGAGGAGGTCCACCTGCGTATTCTAAGTTTGTATTGCTTCAAAAAAACCGCTGGATAACAGGTGGGGTCCACAGTCGTAAATTTCTCGTTCGAAATTTATTGGATGAGGGCACGTCTGCAGGAGGTTCACCACACGCACGACCGTTAAGACAAATCTCGCACCACGAATCCCCATTCCTCTCCCATAAACATCATTGATACTCTAGAAGAGCATAGTATAAAGCCAGACTATTCGAAGGTTCAAATTCAACATAGAAATGTCCATTTTATGATAAGATCATCCAATTACAAAAGTTTTGGACCGTACCTGTTGAGGGTCAAATATTGCATATCAGACCCATGTATTGTATGGATTTACAAGCATGACACTGTTTAATAGCCTAATTTAATTGTATTTGTGGTGCAGGGCGTCTTCATGAGCTTGGACTGGGAAAGGACACTAAAAAGCATGGATTTACCGATCTGATGACACTAAAGCATGGGACGGACTCCAGAAGACCAAGAGCGACGGAATTATACACCAGGGGTCCGCGGAAATCGGGGAATTGAAGCTCAAAGTGGCCTGAAAAGTGTCTAGAATGCAAGATCATAGGGTTCCCATCATCTGATCAGTTCGAAACTTCATACGTGGCCTGAGGGCCATAAATTAGCCGTACATATCAAATTTCAGCCATCGGATCACTATGGAAGTGGCCCAACGGGCAGATCAGCCCACAAATTACTGATCTGGGGCCCGCCTGATCTCTGGAAACACCTCATCTTCAGTCTCAACACCCTAAATCATGTGAAGAACCAGATGGACGGATTGGATTTCTCACAAACATCTCTGTGGAACCCACACAGGTAGTGCATGTACACATTATATAGGTGCACCGGGCGCTCACCAAAAGACCAAAAGTCGGTCAGCAAGCGCTGACCGACTCTCCTTCTCAAAACAGGATCCTTATCACAGCAGGCGATCGTGGGACCGCCGGTTCCTCTCAGTGGGGCCCATTCATCATTCAAATCATCAATCTGGACCGTCCATTGTGTAAATAAGTGGGTTATTAACCTCACCTAGAGGACCTTTTGGCGTCATGCAAGTAATTGAAAGATCATAGCGATCAAAAGCAGGATGGGCGGTGAAAGAAAAGACTCAATGGGCGGAACCAAAAGACATACAAAATTACCCTGTTTCAGTTAGTTTTTCGAGAGTAACGTAATGAACGGATTGGATTTTCCTTCTGAAGTCACTCTGGGACCCACCAGCCATCACAGCGCTAATGACGCAGGCTCTGTTTCGCAACAGAGCCTGCGGATGAATTCTGTGGGCCACAACCGTACGTCAAATGCTTGATCCAGACCGTCCCAGAGAGTCCTTCATTCCATCTTATTCACGCCTAGGTGACAGATTTGAAAAAGACAATGGCGTTTGGTTTTTCAACCGTTCAAATGCCCGGTAGACGTCACCAAGAAAGAGTCTGCGGGCCACTCCAAATCGTTGCCAAAATCAACATAGGTGACTGGATTTTCGAGCCGCATCCAATGGACGGAGTAGATTTGTCCATCGACTGCAACTATGGGCCCTATGAAGAACCAGCGTACGATCTTGTGGTGATTGATGCGTAAACATCCGCACCTGCTGTGCGTAAAGGGGAGGCCATCTCCACGGCTTCTGGGGGAGAAAGCTCTCACCAACGGAGGTTTTTTTTTTGCTATAAAGGGGATCCACGGCTGGAGAGAAAAAAAGAAGAAAAAGAGGGAGGCAGCATTCAAAGAAAGGAGGGAGGGCAGTGCGTTTTCTGCTGCACGGCTGGGAAGAGTTTTTCTTTTCTTGGTTTTTGTTGTCTTGAGGTTTAAAGTGCAGGTAGTCTGGCTGCTGGCACGTCGGCTGACAGTTTTGGACGTGAGCATGAGGGGCTCGATTTTGAAGGCTTAAACGTAGGGAGGAAAATAAGAGGGAGGAAGAAGAAATTCGTGGCAGGGATGTGACTGACGATTGCAAGAGCAAGAGACATCCGGTCTTTGTTTCCTTTTCCTTTTCCTTTTATTTATTTCTTTCTTTTGATGTTTTTCTCCTCTGATTCTAGCATGATCACGCTAGGCTAAACCTCTTAGCTAGGGCTAAGAGGTGAAGCTTGTAAAGTGATGGGAGTCTTTACTTATGCCTTCTTTTGGTTTAAACTGAACTGATGTTGCTTTTAGTTAATTAAAGGAATGTTTCGTGTCTTTAATGATCTGTTGTGACTGAAATTACAATGGATCTGCAATGGCCTTGAATATTTTTTTTTCCAGTTTTATATTTATGAAGTCAGGAAGCCCTGTTGTTCATCATTGTCCCATGGGCATGGTAGGATGACAGTACCCTTCCTGATCCTCATACATTGTTGGTTGGTTGGTAATTAGTTTAATCCTATTGTTTGCTTTGTCTCTTGGGCATGGTTAGATGATGGAATCCATTCTAATTCATAAACCTTCCATCCCTTGAAAATCAGATCAAATAAGTTCAGTTTGAATTCCATACTCATTGATTCAGGCATAAGACCTCCCTGATCTCTACAAGTGGATCCTCTGAATCCCTAGTTTCCCTTCCTCTGAATTCCTTAAAGTTTTAAATAATTATTTCATAATTATTTCCTAAATTCTAATTGGATTAGATTTCATCTTAGCCTAGTTCTAGATCTAGTTGGTTTCAGATAACGTACAGGTATCAGTCCCTGTGGATTCGACCTCGGTCTTACCGAGTTTATTACTACATCACAACCCTATACTTGGGGAGTGAACAAGTTTTTGGCGCCGTTGCCGGGGATTGACGGTTACGATTCTTTGAAATTAATTAGTTTTAGAATTAGTTTGAGATTAGGATTAGTTTAGATTTTTATTTCTATTTGATTTTTAGAACTAACTTGTTTCCTGTTTTGTAGGATCCTAACATAAATTTCTAAATTGGTAATTCTTTCCTAAAATTCTCTACTTTTTCTGTTTTTAGAATTAAGGTTTAAATCTTAGAAATTTTCTAATTCTAGTATCCTCTCATCTGTAGGAAATAGAAACTAGGTTATTTCTTAATTAACTTTCTACCTTTATTTTTAGTAATTTTAACTCTCTTAGAATCTAATTTGTTTCTTAATTTATTTTTAGAATTTTTGTTTAGAAACTAACCTTCCTATTTTGTAGGCCTTTAAGATAGAAATTTCTAATTCGGTAAGCTCCTTCCCTACTTTCTATTTTTCAATTCTCTTTTAGTAATCTACTTTCTAGTTTAGGACTCTCTTAACTTATTTTAGAAATTTTCACTTTCTTTTAGGAATTCTTTCTTTTAGAAGCTAGTTCACTTCTATCTTTCTTTTAAAGAATTGTTCTTCTCTTTTTAGAATCTAACTTATTTTATTTTATTTTGTAGGTTTTAACTCAAGACTCCAATTTGGTAATTTCTTTCCAACTCTCTCTTTCTTTCTAGATTTTCTTTTCCTTTCTTAGGATTAGGTTTTTAATCGAGGGCTGCGAGTGTTTTCATGCCCAAGTGGGCCCGTGACGACACTCGACGTCTCTTGACTGAAGGAGGACTGGTTGAGGGGTTGACTATCCATCGCAGGACTAGACACCACTCGAAATCCCCTGAGTTAACTGAGGTTATGGCTAAAGACCAACCTCCTCCACTTTCACCCAGGGTGGAGGATACCCAAGATGAGAATGAGGTGCAACAGGCACCCCCGCCTCGTACCTTACGAGATTATCTGCAACCAGCGGGAGTGAGTATGCCCTCATGCATGATTTTTCCTGAAAACACAGGACAAATGGACATCAAGCCAGGAGTTATCCAGCTCCTTCCCAAATTCCATGGACTTGAATCTGAAAGTCCATATTTACATTTGAAAGAGTTCGATGAGATAATAGCTACATTATGTTTTCCTAATGTATCTGAAGATACAATTAGGCTGAAACTCTTTCCTTTTTCCTTAAAAGAGAAAGCTAAGACGTGGTTACATTCACTGCGTCCTAGATCCATTGGCACATGGAACGATATGCAGAGGGAATTCATAAAAAAATTCTTCCCACATCATAAAACAATTACCCTCAGAAAAGCAATCATGAACTTTGCCCAAAAGGAAGATGAAACATTCTTTCAATGTTGGGAAAGGTTCAAAGATTTGGTCAGTTCATGCCCACAACACGGGTTTGAAACGTGGCGCATTACAAATTTTTTCTATGATGGACTGACATCTTCCATGCGCCAAATGGTCGAGACAATGTGTAATGGAGAGTTCATTAATAAAGATGTCGACGAGGTATGGGACTACCTCGACAGTTTGGCTGAAAAAACACAATCTTGGGACTATTACCCAAAGTCGAACACCACGTCTAGGCCGACTCAATTAAAGGAGAAAGGTGGATTATATCTCTTGAAAGAAGAGGATGATCTCAAGTGTAAAGTGACTACGCTCATAAGGAAAGTTGAGGCCATGGAAGGAAAAAAGGATAAGGTCAATGAAATTGTTTGCGGCATCTGTGATTGCAACATTCACACAACTGAAAACTGTCCTACAATACCTGCCTTTCGAGGAGTGTTGAATGAACAAGCTAATGCCGTAAATAATTATCAAAGACCTTTTACTGGACCTAACTCCAACACATACAATCCTGGCTGGAAAAATCATCCAAACTTTAGTTGGAGAAATGGACAAACGGCGACTCCTCCAGGTTTCTTCAATCAAAATCCAAATCAAGTGAAACCTCAAGAGGAACCGGTTCAAAATCCCATACAAGAGCTGGCTCAGGCAATGCGGGGAATTACAGATTTTATGCAAAAGATAGATTCTCGTATGACGGTTATAGAAAAGGGGATGCTTCCTGCACAACCTCTCCCCAATCCTAAACCGCAGTACGAGAATAATGATCCCAGCTCTTCAAATCAGATGGGGCATGCTAAATCCATCACCACTCTTAGGAGTGGGAAGATCATTGATAAAACTCTTCCGGTTAGGCTCGAAAAGCCCCAAGAACCAAAAGAGGACAACAATGATGGATCCAGTGATGCCCCACAAAAAGTAGAACCGGAACTTCTAGAGAAGCCAGTTGCTCCATTCCCCCAACGGTTGGTTTCACCAAAACCTCTCTCTAACTCTCAGGATATTCTAGAGGTGTTGAAACAGGTGAAAGTCAACATTCCTCTACTTGATGTCGTTAAACAGATACCTTCATATGCCAAATTCCTGAAAGACTTATGCACGACCAAAAGACGGAAAATTATTCAAAAGAAAATCTTCTTAACTGAGAAAGTGAGTGCCATCCTGAAGCAAGACGTGCCGCAGAAATTTAAGGATCCCGGTAGCCCAACCATATCATGTGTAATCGGGAACCATCGAATTGATCACGCACTTCTTGACTTAGGAGCGAGCGTCAATTTGATTCCCTACTCGGTATACAAACAGTTAGGTTTAGGTGAATTAAAACCCACCCTAACCACACTACAACTTGCTGATCGCTCTGTTCGTGTACCAAGAGGGATAATTGAGGATGTGTTGGTCCAAGTTGATAGATTTTACTACCCTGTAGACTTTATCATCCTGGACACTGAACCCATCAATAACATGAGCACTCAGATTCCTGTCATTCTTGGTCGCCCATTCCTTGCCACGTCAAATGCAATTATCAATTGCAGGAATGGGATCATGACTATGTCTTTTGGAAATTTGACATTGGAGTCAAACATTTTTTTCAATAACGGCAGCAATTCAGAGGATGATGACGAGTTCCACGACATTAACATGATTGACTCTTTCGTGGAAGATACGACACCTCCAACCTTATCCTCTGACCATCTAGAGACGTGCCTGGCCCACTCCCATGATTTTGATGATGACATGATTAGGGAGACGTGCGCCTTGCTTGATACTGCACCGGTACTTGAAGTTAACCGATGGAGGCCACAATTTGAAGAATTACCACAAACTGATGTAGTGCCTCTGCCGTCTAACCTCAAGCCGCCGAAGCTTGACTTAAAACCTTTGCCCTCTGATTTGAAATATGCATATTTAGGTCAAGATGAGACATACCCGGTGGTGATCTCTGCCTACCTGGAGAAAGAACAGGAGAGTATGCTTATATCTACTGTCATTGAGCATAAAGGAGCCCTGGGATGGACGATAGCGGACCTCAAAGGAATCGATCCCTCGATTTGTACTCACCACATATATCTTGAGGATAATGCAAAGACCGCTCGGCAACCACAACGTAGACTAAATCCAAACATGAAGGAAGTGGTTAAGGCCGAGGTTCTTAAACTATTGGACGTGGGTATTATATACCCTATATCTGATAGTCAATGGGTGAGTCCAACTCAAGTGGTTCCTAAGAAGTCCGGAATCACCATCGTAGCCAATGCTAATAATGAACTCGTGCCAACTAGAGTCACTACTGGTTGGAGAATGTGCATTGACTACAGGAAGTTGAATACCGTCACGAGGAAAGACCACTTTCCTTTACCATTCATTGATCAGATCCTGGAAAGGTTAGCTGGTCATTCCTATTACAGTTTCCTTGACGGGTATTCGGGCTACAACCAGATAGAGATAGCCCCTGAAGACCAGGAAAAGACCACATTTACATGTCCCTACGGCACCTTTGCCTATCGAAGGATGCCATTCGGACTATGTAATGCCCCTGCCACCTTTCAGCGATGTATGCTTAGTATCTTTTCTGATATGGTGGGGCAATATCTAGAGGTCTTCATGGACGATTTCTCTGTTTACGGTCCATCTTTCAGCAAGTGCTTGGAAAGTCTTAAATGTGTGCTGAAAAGATGTGAAGAAAAGAACTTGGTACTTAATTGGGAGAAGTGTCATTTCATGGTTCAGAAGGGAATTGTCCTTGGACATATCATCTCGTCTAAAGGAATCGAGGTAGATAAGGCAAAAATCGATCTTATCTCTAACCTACCTCCACCCAAGAACATCAGAGACGTGCGATCCTTCTTAGGACACGCAGGGTTTTACAGGCGATTCATAAAGGACTTTAGTCTCCTCTCTCGTCCATTATGTAATCTTCTTCAAAAGGATGTTCCGTACGAGTGGTCGAGCAATGCCAGGAAGCTTTCACCAAGCTTAAAGGCACATTAACCACCGCACCTATCATGCGGCCACCCGAGGAACCTTCCTTTTGAGCTTATGTGCGACGCTTGATTATGCTCTTGGGGCGGTCTAGGCCGGAGAAAAGACAAGAAGCCCTACGTCATTCACTACGCAAGTAGGACTCTAAATCCTGCCCAAGTGAACTACTCGACTACGGAAAAGGAACTCTTAGCCGTAGTGTTCGCCTTGGACAAATTTAGGTCCTACCTGATCGGATCCAAGATCATTATATATACAGATCATGCGGCACTGAAGTATCTTCTTTCTAAGAATGATTCTAAGCCCCGCTTGATAAGATGGATCCTTCTACTCCAAGAATTTGATTTGGAAATTAAAGATAAAAAGGGAGTAGATAACGTAGTGGTGATCACCTTTCTCGCCTTAATACCTCGATTCCCTTGAGGCGACCCATATCAATGACATGTTCCCCGATGAACAATTGTTGAGTCTCCCATTCACCTTGGTTCGATATTGCTAATTATCTTGCTACGGGTGCTATACCGGAATGGACTGAGTAAGATAAGAAGAAATTTTTCACCGAGGTGCGCAACTTTTCTTGGGATGATCCTTACTTATTTAAATATTGCCCAGACCAAATTCTAAGGAGATGTGTACCGGACGATGAGCATCAGAGCGTCATCTCCTTTTCATCACTCTCAAGGCTGTGGTGGTCACTTTTCTGCTAAAAAGACCATGGCCAAGATTCTGCAGTGTGGCTTTTACTGGCCCACTATGTTTAGGGACACTCATGAGTTTTGCAAAGCTTGTGAGCGTTGTCAGAAATTGGGAGCATTGTCCCGTCGAAATATGATGCCTTTGAATCTCATCCTTATCATTGAAGCATTTGATTGCTGGGGCATCGATTTCATGGGACCATTCCCCCAATCGTTTGGAAATCTGTATATTTTGCTCGCCGTGGATTATGTCACTAAATGGGTCGAAGCGATTCCGTGTCGAAAGAATGACCATCGCACGGTCATTAAATTCCTGAAAGAGAACATCCTTTCTCGATTCGGAACGCCTCGAGCCATCATTAGTGATGGGGGCTCACACTTTTGTAATAAACCATTTGAGAGCTTAATGAAGAAATACGGTATCTCTCATAAGGTGAGCACCCCATACCATCCACAGACAAGTGGACAAGCCGAGATTTCTAATAGGGAGATTAAACACATTTTGGAGAAAACGGTTAACCCTGATCGTAAGGATTGGTCAATCCGATTGATCGATGCCTTATGGGCATACCGTACTGCCTTTAAAACTCCTATTGGAATGTCTCCCTTTAGACTTGTCTATGGGAAAGCTTGTCACTTGCCTGTGGAGCTGGAACATAAGGCATACTGGGCGATCAAGAATCTTAATTTCAATCTAGACAACGCTGGCTCGCTACGCAAACTTCAATTGAATGAACTTGAAGAAATCCGGAATGATGCGTACGAGAATTCGAGAATTTACAAGGACAGGATGAAGGCGTTTCATGATCAACATATTCTACGAAAATCATTCACGCCAGGCCAGAAAGTCCTTTTGTATAATTCTCGATTACATCTCTTTCCGGGTAAGCTTCGATCTCGTTGGACCGGCCCTTACATTGTTGTTACTGCTTATCCTCATGGGGCCGTCGAGATAAGAGATCCCGACAATGGCAAGGAGTTTAAAGTAAATGGACATCGTTTAAAGCCATTTGTCGAGAAATTTGATTCAGAGGACATGTCCATGCCTCTGACCGATCCTGTTTACCAGGACTGATCTCCTAGTCTGATGGAGGTATAGGTAGGTTTATCGTTTTCATAGGATTATGGTAGTTGCTTTGGTCTGGCTGAAGACGTTAAACTTAGCGCTCCTGGGAGGCAACCCAGCTTTTCAACTTATTTCATTCATTAGTTCAATGTTTGTGGGTAACATTACTGCAAACCCTCACGAGACTACAACTCGTCCACTAGGGGTAACCTAGGGGTTTAAAGGCTTGTTGCATGCGCTAAATGCAATCGAGAGCACCTGCGAAAGTGGTATAGGTAGGATTTTATTTTTGTTAGTTTTGTTTTATTTTCTCTCTCGTGCTGACTGGATTCCATGCTGCGATCTCTTGGAAAGTCTCTCACAATTCATCATCCAGGTACTATCTTTCCATCACTCCTATTTATTTTTTCCCGTTGTCTCATGTGCATTGCATGTCTATTTCTTTTTTTACATTGAGGACAATGAAGATTTTTGGTTGGGGGTGGGAGATTAGGTTACCTAATCAGTGTTTTTTCATCCTGAGCAAAAAGTGTGAAAATTTTTAAATTTTTTCTAGACTTTCTGGTGAACTCAAAGTGATTTGACAACCATCTTTGATTTAGAATCACAGGATATGGAATGTTGGTGATTTACTGCTCTTGGATTCAGTTGCTCGTTAGATTCCACAGTTAAGTTTAATTATTAATCCATGATTAGAAGTTGTAAACATTGATTGAGTCATGATTTCACATGTCACATCTCGCTTACACATCAAGATTTCAGTTTAAAACTGAAGGGTTAATTTGGGGATCAGTAAGCATAGAAGGAACCAACTTGAACAATTGCCCATCAAGATCAATTAAAAGGAAGAGATACCGTTGAAAAAGGTTAGGCAAAGAATCTTCACTATAGGTTTGCTCCCTATAAGTGTGGACTTCATCCACCTTCTTTGTTTTTAGTTTTTAAATAAAAAAAAAAAAAAAAAAAAAACTGAAGGAATGAAAAGATGATCTTTGAGGCAAGCTTTGGTTATTATGAATTCTCGTGTTGATTACCAACGATATCCTGAAATAAAGAATTGAATATTAATGTTGAAAGTTGGGATTACACCTTACATCTGTGGAACTCAATGTTTAGGATTATTTCTAATTAAGGGACTAATACTTTGAATGAAGTTTACCGTGTGTTTGAGTCTAGGAGAGAGTAAGGCCCAACATTCATGAATTGTTGAATTCTGAATATCTAGATTGTTTTCCAAAATCACTCGAGTTCATAGAAATTCTCCTGTAATTCTCAACTTATTTTTCGCATACTTTGCTCGGGACTAGCAAAATGCTGGTTGGGGGTTGTGTTGAGGGTCAAATATTGCATATCAGACCCATGTATTATATGGATTTACAAGCATGACACTGTTTAATAGCCTAATTTAATTGTATTTGTGATGCAGGGCGTCTTCATGAGCTTGGACTGGGAAAGGACACTAAAAAGCATGGATTTACCGATCTGATGACACTAAAGCATGGGACGGACTCTAGAAGACCAAGAGCGACGGAATTATACACCAGGGGTCCACGAAAATCGGGGAATTGAAGCTCAAAGTGGCCTGAAAAGTGTCTAGAATGCAAGATCATAGGGTTCCCATCATCTGATCAGTTCGAAACTTCATACGTGGCCTGAGGGCCATAAATTAGCCGTACATATCAAATTTCAGCCATCGGATCACTATGGAAGTGGCCCAACGGGCAGATCAGCCCACAAATTACTGATCTGGGGCCCGCCTGATCTCTGGAAACACCTCATCTTCAGTCTCAACGCCCTAAATCATGTGAAGAACCAGATGGACGGATTGGATTTCTCACAAACATCTCTGTGGAACCCACACAGGTAGTGCATGTACACATTATATAGGTGCACCGGGCGCTCACCAAAAGACCAAAAGTCGGTCAGCAAGCGCTGACCGACTCTCCTTCTCAAAACAGGATCCTTATCACAGCAGGCGATCGTGGGACCGCCGGTTCCTCTCAGTGGGGCCCATTCATCATCCAAATCATCAATCTGGACCGTCCATTGTGTAAATAAGTGGGTTATTAACCTCACCTAGAGGACCTTTTGGCGTCATGCAAGTAATTGAAAGATCATAGCGATCAAAAGCAGGATGGGCGGTGAAAGAAAAGACTCAATGGGCGGAACCAAAAGACATACAAAATTACCCTGTTTCAGCTAGTTTTTCGAGAGTAACGTAATGAACGGATTGGATTTTCCTTCGGAAGTCACTCTGGGACCCACCAGCCATCACAGTGCTAATGACGCAGGCTCTGTTTCGCAACAGAGCCTGCGGATGAATTCTGTGGGCCACAACCGTACGTCAAATGCTTGATCCAGACCGTCCCAGAGAGTCCTTCATTCCATCTCATTCACGCCTAGGTGACAGATTTGAAAAAGTCAATGGCGTTTGGTTTTTCAAACGTTCAAATGCCCGGTAGACGTCACCAAGAAAGAGTCTGCGGGCCACTCCAAATCGTTGCCAAAATCAACATAGGTGACTGGATTTTCGAGCCGCATCCAATGGACGGAGTAGATTTGTCCATCGACTGCAACTATGGGCCCTATGAAGAACCAGCGTACGATCTTGTGGTGATTGATGCGTAAACATCCGCACCTGCTGTGCGTAAAGGGGAGGCCATCTTCACGGCTTCTGGGGGAGAAAGCTCTCACCGACGGAGGTTTTTTTTGGCTATAAAGGGGATCCACGGCTGGAGAGAAAAAGGGGAGATACGGAGGCAGCATTCGGGTTGGAGAGAGAGCAGCGGCTGTTTTTGCTAAGGCTGGGAAGAGTTTTTCTTTTCTTGGTTTTTGTTGTCTTGAGGTTTAAAGTGCAGGTAGTCTGGCTGCTGGCACGTCGGCTGACAGTTTTGGACGTGAGCATGAGGGGCTCGATTTTGAAGGCTTAAACGTAGGGAGGAAAATAAGAGGGAGGAAGAAGAAATTCGTGGCAGGGATGTGACTGACGATTGCAAGAGCAAGAGACATCCGGTCTTTGTTTCCTTTTCCTTTTCCTTTTATTTATTTCTTTCTTTTGATGTTTTTCTCCTCTGATTCTAGCATGATCACGCTAGGCTAAACCTCTTAGCTAGGGCTAAGAGGTGAAGCTTGTAAAGTGATGGGAGTCTTTACTTATGCCTTCTTTTGGTTTAAACTGAACTGATGTTGCTTTTAGTTAATTAAAGGAATGTTTCGTGTCTTTAATGATCTGTTGTGACTGAAATTACAATGGATCTGCAATGGCCTTGAATATTTTTTTTTCCAGTTTTATATTTATGAAGTCAGGAAGCCCTGTTGTTCATCATTGTCCCATGGGCATGGTAGGATGACAGTACCCTTCCTGATCCTCATACATTGTTGGTTGGTTGGTAATTAGTTTAATCCTATTGTTTGCTTTGTCTCTTGGGCATGGTTAGATGATGGAATCCATTCTAATTCATAAACCTTCCATCCCTTGAAAATCAGATCAAATAAGTTCAGTTTGAATTCCATACTCATTGATTCAGGCATAAGACCTCCCTGATCTCTACAAGTGGATCCTCTGAATCCCTAGTTTCCCTTCCTCTGAATTCCTTAAAGTTTTAAATAATTATTTCATAATTATTTCCTAAATTCTAATTGGATTAGATTTCATCTTAGCCTAGTTCTAGATCTAGTTGGTTTCAGATAACGTACAGGTATCAGTCCCTGTGGATTCGACCTCGGTCTTACCGAGTTTATTACTACATCACAACCCTATACTTGGGGAGTGAACAGTACCCCATCTAAAGCAGGATCCACTATTTGGAAGTCTTAGATTTAAGTACATATATGCCACATCTGCAGTATCACAACTTATTAATGAATAAAGAAAACACTTCTCCAAACTGATCACTCACAGGCAATGTACTACATGTGTTACCATACCATCTTTTCCACCAACATGCCCTTATGTAAGACATCAATACCATAAAAAAAAAGGTAGGCCCTGCCAAAAAGAGCATCTGGCACAAAAATCAAGCCTGTGGACCATTGAAATAAATGGACAACCGACAGTCTTGACTCGACGTAAAAGTGTGATCCACCTACTTTGTGGGTCAGCCTGATTTTTTACCGTGGTGATCTTGGTAGGGCCTACTCCTTTCATAATACAGATTTCCTACTTGAAGATAGACACAGCAAGATTATGTAAGAACTCTATTTAGTGGGCCTCACTGATCAACGGTCTGGATTGTTATACAGTTGGACTGGATGATTGAGTAGACCAGTGGGCCCCACTTCAGGTGATGCGCTGCGCAGTCTATCTGCGCAGCTCTGCGTACTAGGGCTGGAATGCTATAGCTGTCTTACGCAGACAGCAGTTTGAGTTGAACTAGGATGCTACAATGTGGAGCATAGGAGAGAGAGTTGTGATGGGTTTCAAACTCCCTCTCCACAGACTCTATAAAAGAGAGTTGGGTCCCCAATCCTACACCATAGCATAAATTCGAGTCCCATCTACTGATTTGCAGAAAGGGTGTGAAGGAGAGGAAGATCCTAAGCTCTACAGGTTTTCTGGTATTCTTATCCGGCTTCCATGGCGGCGTCTCAGCTAGGTAAGCTATCCGACCCCTGATCGCCATGTCCCATGCACAGACAGATCCGTGGGCCTATTCCGCATATAGATCAGATCCCACAGTTGGTATCAGAGCCATCTGTGCATAGGTATGGAAGATCATATTCAGTCATCTCACATCAGCATCAGAGATTTTCGAATTCCTGGAACAGTTGAAATCAGGGATTTTTCCCTGAATTCAGAAATCAACTATTAGGGATTTTTCCCGGAATTCAGACCTGAATAAAATATAGGGTTTTCAGATTTGGAATCCCCAAATCAGGTAATTAGGGTTTTCAGATTTGGATCCCCAAATCAGATAAATTAGGGATTTCAAATCCCAAATCTCAAATTGGGGATTTCATATCTGCAACCCCAAAATCAAGTTGAGATTGGGAATTTTCGAATCCCTGGATTCTGAAATCAGACTTATTAGAGATTTAGATTCGAATCTCCAAATCTGGATCCAGTAATTAGGGTAATCTGGAAATACGAAACCCACATCTATTTAGGGTTTTCAGATTCCAGAATGCAGAACTTGGATTCGCATTCGATTATCCCAAATTGGGGATTTCATATACCCTTACCTGTATCCTCAGTGGAGGCAGACGTGGATTTCCATTCCACCTCCGACAGCTTTCGCATACAGAAACACCGTCAGCCGCGATAACCTTCATCGGAGATGGTAGTGCCATCTTGATCGGCACTGTGGAAGATGTCAGCAGCTCAGCTTTCGTCTGACTGTGAATGCATCTACTGCGGCTGGGGATTTCATCCCAATCTCTTCAGTCGCTGCATGCAGTAAGTCGAAAACGGCTGGGGATTAGAGAGGAGCTCCGTCTCCATCTCCGTTCGTTGGACGGACAGCGAGGGCAACTCGCTCTCTCTCTCTGTCTGTCACTGCTCGAAATAGGGCATGCTACCCTTTTTAGTCGAGAACAGTAGTTCTCTTGCCCAAAAATTCCATCGGGTTAGTGGACCCGATTGTGCTGATTCGGATCCGCTTGTGGACCCGCAAACGGGTATCACCTATGTCCAAATCTTGGGCTTGACACGGATACGGGCCCATTAAGTATATCCTCGCCACACAACCATGTTTCCCATGCCGCTAGTGGGCCTCATGCATATGGACTCATCGTTTTGAACCATCCAGTTTACATTCATTTGATATATCATGGCCTGATTAAAGCATATAGCTTGTCCATATGCAACCCATATTTAGCGCATGTTGGATACTTAAACTAATGTTTGGGCCTTCCCTTTAGGGCCAAGTTTGATATCCGCTTCCTATATCTGAGTTATCTGTTTAGTTTATAATGAGTAAATAATTTGGACCACTCACTAAATGGACGATAAAGAATATGAAACTTTCACATGTGGATCTTAAGTATTGGATATAACATGTCCATCTTATGGACATTAATGTAAGGATCTAACCATCCATCTGAATTGTTTCATACCAACCGTCTATCGTGTGAGTGTCAAAGCTAGAATTGTAATACTCATTGATGATGACTAGATCATACAGAGTCCTGATTCGGCCCTATTATTGGCCCATCACCCATCCTTAAGAGTTAATATGGACCATTGGAATATATGGTGTGAAACTTTTCCATTTGTTTCACTTTAAGGTTCCTTTATTTCCAACAAAAAAAAAGGGTCAGTACCAACTAACTTATAGGCCGCATCGGACTAATTAAGATATAATCCATAGAGAGGCAGGATTATAATAGCAATCCTAAAGTCTATATTTGTAGTTTTTTTGGATTCGGTTGTGTTAGCCACCATAGTGACCTCAATCGATGAAAATTTTACAAGTACAGACTTGCAACATCGGGATAAGTAGGATTGCATACAGTTGCGTTCACGTCTTTATGCGTACGGTAGCGAAAACACAAACGATTACCGTTTGGCAGTCGAGTGAACGGGTGAAGTAAATGGTGCTGGTAATGTAAAACTGAAAGACTCATCTCACCCACAGGTGTTGAGTGTCTCAGATTTACATGACTTACATCACTTAGCTTCATGTTCAGGAGGATCACTAACATGTTGTTATTACCTCCCACAGGAGGAATGATGATGATGTAACAGATTCTCACCAGGATGAGATGGTTGGGCCCATTGTCATCCTAAATGATTCAGTTGATGCCTCCCTTAGCAACTGAATTAATTAACTTTGCTTGATATTTATTTACATTCACTAAATTGCTTTGTGAAACTATGAACTAATGTGAGTATATGTGTATCTCTTATATTTCAGTCTCAATTCCAACTAATACGCATCAAGTTCCTGCCTTAAATGGGTCTAATTATACTCAATGGAAGAACGCCATTGAAGTTGTACTGGGCTGTCTTCAATTAGATCTTGCCCTGATAACACCAGAACCGCCAAAGCCATCTGATAATGCTACTGAAGCTGAATATAATAGATGGGTTGCATGGTTTAGATCAAATGATACATGCCTGAAAGTCATTAAATATTCAATTTCTGAATCAATGAAGGGTGTCATGCCTGAAACAGATAAGGCTAAAGTTTTCCTAACTGAAATGGGAAAACGATTCAAGAAATCTGATAAATCTGAAGTAGGCATTCTTCTGAATAAATTAACTCGCTCATCCTACGATGGAAAAGGCAACATCCGTGAATACATTGTAGAGCAGATCGAAGTTGTTTCTAAGATCCGTGCTCTAGGGCTTGTACTCACTGATGATCAACTGGTTCATTTGATCATGAACAACCTACCTCCCCAATTCGGCACGTTCCTGGTAAACTATAACACTCTGAAGGACATGTGGACATTGGATGAACTCATCACTCAGTGCGTCCAAGAAGAAGACAGGATCAGACAGATGATAAAGGTTCAAAATGTTAATATGGTGACTTCAGGACAAGGGCATGGGCAAGGGAATAAAGGTAGAAAGAAGAGGAAACAAGGTTCTAATAATGGATTCTCTAGTCCTCCATCTGGAAACCATGAGAATCAATCTGGAAATGGATCTAAACGCAAACGGGTAAAAGGCAAGCCGTGCTACTTTTGTAAAAAGACGGGTCATCTAAAGAAAGACTGCGAAGGTTTTAAGGATTGGCTCATAAAGAAAGGTAATCATTCTGTTCTTGTCTGTTTTGAATCTAATCTGACCGATGTGTCAGTAGATTCCTGGTGGATAGATTCAGGAACTACTATTCACATATGCACTTCTATGCAGGAATTACTACAGGCCAGGCCACCAACTGATGCGGAGCGCTCAGTATATGTAGGCAATGGTGTCAAAGTTGACGTGGAGGCAATAGGAGTCTATAGGCTTAAGTTGAAGTCTGGTCATTTTTTGAATTTAGTTAATACATTCTGTGTGCCGTCTATAAGGCGCAATTTAGTTTCAATTTCCTGTTTGGATAAGTTGGGATATTCGTTCCACTTTGGAAATAAAAGTTTTAGTATTTACTTTAATTCGATTAAAGTTGGAACCGGCTCTTTAGTAAACAACTTATACCAGTTAGACTTGATTGCCTCTCACATCTATAATATTAATACCTTGCATGGAAATGTAGTGGGATCTAAGCGAAGACTAGACTATGAGAATTCCTCCATGTTGTGGCACAGGCGGCTATGCCATATATCTCGTGAGAGAATAGACAGGCTTGTGCGAGAAGGAATTTTGCATTCTCTAGACTTCTCTGATTATAAAGTATGCATTGATTGCATAAAAGGCAAACAGACTAGAACGAGAAAGAAAGGTGCAACCAGGAGTGTAGATCTATTAGAGGTTATACATACAGATATCTGTGGACCATTCCCTACAGCCTCATGGAGTGGCCACAAATATTTCATTACCTTTATAGATGACTACTCTTGCTTTGGGTACCTATACCTTATCAGTGAGAAATCAGATGCCCTGGATGCTTTTAAAATCTATAAAGCCGGGGTTGAAAATCAACTCGATAAGAGAATTAAAGTTGTCAGATCTGACCGTGGTGGTGAATACTATGGCAGATATGACGAATCAGGATGCAATCCAGGGCCATTCGCTAAATACCTACAGGATTGTGGCATTGTTGCTCAGTACACTATGCCTGGTACTCCAGAGCAGAATGGAGTTGCTGAGAGACGTAATCGCACCCTTATGGATATGGTGCGAAGTATGGTCAGCAATTCAACATTGCCAGAATCTCTGTGGGGTGATGCGATCAAAATCGCAGTTCATATATTAAACAGGGTTCCCAGCAAAGCAGTAAGCAAAACTCCTTTTGAGTTGTGGAATGGGAGAAAACCAAGTCTCCGATATCTACATGTTTGGGGTTGTTCTGCTGAGGCCAAAATTTATAACCCGCATGAAAAGAAGCTTGATCCTAGAACCATAAGTTGTTTCTTCATTGGATACCCAGAAAGATCAAAAGGCTATCGATTCTACTGTCCTTCCCACTCCATCAGGATTGTTGAGACTGGGAATGCCAGATTCATTGAGGACACTGAAAACAGTGGGAGCACGAACATAAGAAATTTTGTATTTGAGGAACAAAGGACTGTGACTCTTGTCATAGTCAATCCAGATCACGTGGATATTAATGATGCAGTCGATTCTGCAGTCACTGCAGAGCACCACGTAGAACCTCATATACAAACCACTGATGAGGAAAATCAAGATCAGACCCAACAAGCTGAACCATTAAGAAGATCTGAAAGAGAGAGAAGGCCTGTAAATCGAGACGATTACATCGTATACTTACAGGAACACGACTTTGACATAGGGGTGGAAAAGGATCCTGAATCCTTTACACAAGTTAAACAAAGTGCTGATCCTTCTCGTTGGTTTAATGCCATGAAAGATGAGTTGAAATCCATGCAGGACAATAAAGTATGGGATCTTGTAGAGTTACCCACTGGAATAAGGCCGATTGGTTGTAAATGGATATTTAAAACCAAACGGGACTCCAAAGGTAATGTCGAACGATATAAAGCCAGACTTGTTGCCAAGGGTTTTAACCAACGTGAGGGCATTGACTTTAAGGAGACTTTCTCACCAGTATCAAAGAAAGACTCATTCAGGATCATAATGGCTCTTGTAGCTCATATGGATTTAGAGTTACATCAGATGGATGTAAAGACTGCATTTCTCAATGGGGATCTAAATGAGAATGTGTACATGTTGCAGCCTGAAGGTTTTGTAGCTACTGGCACAGAACATTTGGTTTGCAAACTTAAGAAATCCATCTATAGGTTGAAACAGGCATCGCGACAGTGGTACCTTAAGTTTCATGAAGTAATTTCTTCATATGGCTTTGTAGAAAACACTGCAGATGAATGCATCTACATTAAAACCAGTGGGAGTAAGTTCGTT
The DNA here is from genome assembly GCF_029962835.1 of Magnolia sinica. NCBI lineage: Eukaryota > Viridiplantae > Streptophyta > Magnoliopsida > Magnoliales > Magnoliaceae > Magnolia > Magnolia sinica. The sequence continues at coordinate 97,955,914 of NC_080573.1, read as the reverse complement.
ATGATGATTTTGTATGTTGATGACATTCTGTTAGCTAGCAGTGATACCAGGATGTTGAGCGACACCAAGAAATTTTTATCTCAAAAGTTTGAAATGAAAGACCTTGGTGAAGCTTCTTATGTCATTGGCATTGAGATTCGCCGTGACAGAACACTTGGACTGCTCAGCTTGTCACAGAGGACCTATATTGCTAGGGTACTCGAAAGGTATGGCATGCAAAATTGTGCTTCAGGAAAGTCCCCCATTGTGAAGGGCGACAAATTTGGTTTATTTCAGTGTCCAAAGAATGATTTAGAAAAGAATCGAATGAAAGAATTTCCGTACGCATCAGTAGTAGGAAGCATCATGTATGCTCAAGTCTGTACGCGACCGGACATTGCCTTTGTCACTGGAATGTTGGGAAGATATCTATCTAATCCAGGAATGCAACATTGGATAGCTGCAAAGAAAGTATTACGGTATCTTCAGAGAACAAAAGACTTCGGACTCACATACAGAAGGTCTGATCAGTTGGAGTTGATCGGATATTCAGATGCAGACTTCGCAGGCTGCGTCGATACTAAGAAGTCTACTTCAGGATACATCTTCATGATGGTGGGAGGAGTTGTGTCGTGGAAAAGCGTGAAACAATCTACCACAGCCTCATCCACTATGGAAGCTGAATTTATTGCTTGTCATGAGGCATCTAATCAGGCACTATGGTTACAGAGTTTCTTCTCAGGTTTGCGGGTACTGGAGCATATCCCGAAACCGTTGAGAATATTTTGCGATAATTCGGCTGCTATTTCCTTCTCTAGTAACAACAAGCATTCGTCAAGGTCGAGGCATATCGACATCAAGTATCTTGTTGTAAAGGAAAGAGTTCAGAATCATCAAGTGTCCGTGGAATTCATCGGCACTAAGCAGATGATTGCAGATCCGCTCACTAAAGGGCTCCCTATCACGCCATTTCAGGAGCATGTAACATCCATGGGAGTCATTGATCCCACAGATGTTTTCAATTAGTGGGAGTTGAGCGTACTTTGATTTTCACAGACACTTAGAGATCTCGTTTTATACAGTTTGTTTGGATGATTTTGATATAAAGATTTATTTCTGCTTATTTATATATATGCGCAAATTTTGAATAAGTGGAACTATAGTTGTGTCTCGTTGGAGACATGAAAAAGCTTCAGGACCTCTTAAGGATAGGCACATATTATCACACTAAAGTGTGTAATCCTTATACCACATTTCCTAGTTCGTGATCTATGTCGTTAAGATTGAAAGTATTTGTGATCGCGCTTAGACTCACTTCGCCTAAATTAAATGTTGTGATGACTACCGCGTTTCGATACTGACTGTCTTGATGGACCAGATTGAATAGCATTACTCATACTGTCCAATTGTTTTCATTGGTTAACCATTTAGATATTTTCTTAAAATATCAAAACTTGTTTACAAAATTATTATATACATGACTATCATTGACATTGCTCAATGAGGCCCAAGTGGGAGAATGTAAGAACTCTATTTAGTGGGCCTCACTGATCAACGGTCTGGATTGTTATACAGTTGGACTGGATGATTGAGTAGACCAGTGGGCCCCACTTCAGGTGATGTGCTACGCAGTCTATCTGCGTAAGGCTGGAATGCTATAGCTGTCTTACGCAGACAGCAGTTTGAGTTGAACTAGGATGCTACAACGTGGAGCATGGGAGAGAGAGTTGTGATGGGTTTCAAACTCCCTCTCCACAGACTCTATAAAAGAGAGCTGGGTCCCCAATCCTACACCATAGCATAAATTCGAGTCCCATCTACTGATTTGCAGAAAGGGTGTGAAGGAGAGGAAGATCCTAAGCTCTACAGGTTTTCTAGTATTCTTATCCGGCTTCCATGGCGGCGTCTCAGCTAGGTAAGCTATCCGACCCCTGATCGCCATGTCCCATGCACAGACAGATCCGTGGGCCTATTCCGCATATAGATTAGATCCCACAGATTAGTGATGGTGAAACCTCCATCCACTATGAGGTTGTGCCCCCTCACATACTCATCACTGCCTAAGAAAAGGACAGCTTCAGCAATGTCTTCTGCCTTCAGCACAACCCCCTTAAGGTTTGAGTAGAGATTCGGTTCATCCTCTGCCTCGTAGAAGTTCTTAACTAATGGTGTCGCCACCAAGTATGGTGACACACAGTTCACACGAATGCCGAACCGACCAAGCTCAACAGCGGCATTCTTCATGAGCCCCACCACCGCATGCTTGGAGCATGTGTACGCATGGGGGGTGGCCCCACCAGAGACCGAAGAAGTGCTGACGGTTATGATCATGCTTCCGTGGCGAGCCGGGTCCATGACGCGGGCCGCATGCTTGGTGCCCAAGAAGGCGCCCATTACATTAATGCTGAGGACCCTCTTGAAGTCGGCCTTATCATTATCGAGGATGTTTGGCTTGAGTGGCTCCACAGTGCCCGCATTGTTGAACATGATGTCGAGCTTCCCGAATCTGGTGATTGCACTATCGACAGCGTTGCGGACATGGGCGTCGTCCTGTACATCACAGTGGATGAAGGAAGTATCTGTGGGGCTCAGTTCTTTGCTGATCGAGTTGCCCAGTTCGTCCTGGATGTCAGCGATGATGACTTTGGCCCCATGGCGATGGAATAGTCTAGCAGTCTGTGCGCCGATGCCGCTTGCACCGCCGGTTATTAGTGCAACCTTTCCTTCGAGTCTACCAAGCAGGGCCATAATGTATGATGTAAGAGAAAATTTGGTAAGAAAAATTACAACGAAATTTCAATTACTGTCCAAGGGCGCCTTTGGTTGCATCAAATTTCACGAATTTTTCTAGTTATCTTCATAAAATAATATTATCCTACATGGTAAGAGTCTGTTTTGATGCACCATCATAGGTAACTTTTTTATACGAATGATAGCAAATAAACTATCTTTTATATAAAAGTTAATTTGGTAACCATCCTATAAAAGTAATTTATCGACTTAAACTAATAGCCATTATAGCCATTAGTAAAAATAAAAATCTTTTCAGCCTTTGTTATTTTACTATCTCTATTTCTTTTTTGAACCTTCTCTTTCTCATCTCTCCACACCATGGATGGTCCATATCAAAGGTTGCCCTAAAAGATGGGTGGCCCACAACAAAGGTGGCACCCACACAATGGACGGTTCACATCTAAGGTAGGCCCCACACCCACATTAAGGTGGAACTACATGATGGATAATTCATATCAAAGGTTGGCCCCTAATAATGAATGGCCCACATCCAAAGTGGACCCCCATATGATGCGATGAATGACCTATTTTGAAGGTGGGGCCCACATGATAGATGGTCCACATCAAAGGTAGGTTCTACATTATGGGCAGTGGATATCAAAGATGGGCTTCACATGATGGATGACCCACATCAAGATAGGCTCCACATAATAGATGGTCCACATCAAAGGTCAGCTACTAATGATGAATGACTCACATCCAGGGAGGGCTTGCATGATCGATGACCCACTTCGAAGGTGGGGCCTACATGATGGACGGTCTACATCAAGGGTGGGCTCGACATGATGGGGTGGTGGCCTTTGAGGGTAGGCCCCACATGATGTTCACTTAACAATGATGGTGGGCCCCACGTGATAGACAGTCCACATCAAAGGTCACCCCCTTATGATGAATGGCTTACATCCAAGGTGAGCCTTGCATGATGGACAATCCGCATCCAATGTCTGACATGGTGGACAACCCACATCCAAGATGACCTCGCATGATGGATAGCCAACATCAAAGGTGGGCCTTATAAGGTGATGGTCCATGTTGAAGGTAAGCTCACACGAAGAGTAATTCATTATATTGAAGATAGGGTTAAGGTGGACCCGAATGAATATGTAAAAATAGGAAAAGGTTTTAATGGAATAAATTAAAAAATGGAAGAAGAGAGAGATGAAAAAGAGAGATTAATAAAAGAGGCATAGAAAATTACTCAAATGATCATGGAAACCAAACAAAATTTATTTATTGAGATAATAAATATGATATTTACAAAACATACAATTTATCTATTTGATAAGTAGAAACCAAGATAAGTTATTCGGGGCAATATTCTCATTTGATTATAAGAAAACATCTTTATTTTCATTATTAAATAGAAGAATTTTGTAATATTTTTAATTCTAATTATATCAAAAAATTTAATTATATGAAATTATTTTATCTAATCATACAACTTTACTCCCCCTCTTTAGTCTAACAATTGTTTGGTCCACATGATGGATGTCATCCACACTTTTATTTCATAATGATTGGTGGGCCTACAAGATTTTTGGTTGCACATGCCTCTCAAATTCACTAGGATCCCATGATCATAACATCCAATCAGTGGCTAGAAAAATGATATGTCTCAATTGATCATACTTTTGAAGTTCAACCATATATCAAGAAAATACATCATGTAGCCCACCTTTGACTACACTTCCATATTGAAAGTCACTTCATATGATGCTAACCATGGTAATAAAAATGATTGGGCTATATTGATACTCATTGGGGTCCCTACTCAAGTGGAGGTGGGACCCACATGTGTGAGCTTAAGTAATTTATTTTGCCACATGTGTGTGAAGGGTATTTTGTTCTTTTGGCCAAGCAAGTAAAATGAGAAAAAATGGTTTTGTACTAAGAGAGAGTTCTAGGAGTAACATTGGGATTTTTCTTTCTTGGAGAAAAAAGGAAAACGAGAAGAGAATGGGGTTTTGTAAAAGAAGAAGATTAAGAGCTTTCTACTACCGAAATCTTCACATCCAGGTTTGTGAGGGTCCATCTACAATGTCGATTTATTTGATTGTCTTCTCCAAGGGTTGTGTTAGGAATTTTTTACAATTCGTAGTTGGTGAGATATTCATTTTTTTAATTATTGCTTGTTATCTACCTTTGGGTGATATAATTTGGGTATCCTAGAGAGGTCTTATGATGATTATACTTTCATTATTTCTATTATAGCGGATTTGTGCCAGACTGGGTCTCATGGTTTTTTTCATTCACATGAGAGCTTTCTACTAGGTTTGACCGCAAAGTGAATGAAATTGACCGCGAAGTTAATGAAATGAATGAAATTGACCGCGAAGTGAATGAAATGGATTTTCAACCATCGACCTGATAGAATCTTGGAAAATAACCATGTTGGTTAGCTAAAGTAGCTTCTCCTACCCAAAAATCATATATGGTTCGTCAAGTAACTAATTTTGGTTTAAAAGACATTCTTGTTACATGAATAAAGAAATAAATGAAAAAAAAAGGAGAAATTATATATATATACATATTGTCACGCCCCAAACCCGAAAATCGGATTCACAGGAATCCCGATCGTCGAATCCGGTGCCGACAGCCTCCGTAGTACCCCATTCTCGGCTCCCAGCGTCCATACGCCAGATTCCGATCCTGGGATCCTACAAGGAGGATTTTTTTTTTTAACTCGCAATAAGCATAACCACAAGATTACCTCATTCACAAAGGCAACATCATCATCGCATATCCACTAATATAATCAGTTGAGTACAATGCTAGAAGAAAATACATAAATAAAAACCAAGCTCCAGAAGACCGCCGCACGCTCCAAGCTCAACATTGCTGTAACCTAACATCACCTGCACGCATCTATCATGCATAAGCTTATAGAAAGCTTAGAGGGTGGTGTAAGTGTGTGCACAAGGTAAGTGCCAAGTATTCCATATCAGAGTAATCAAATTAAGCGAAAGTACTGACAAGTCCATGGATCATACAATATCAGGGTACACAACACAAATCAACTATGTAAATGAGCAGTCAAAGCGAGCCAAATATTAGATGCCGAGGATACAATATCATAAATCACACAATATCGAAAGTATTGGTAATCTATAAATCGGATAATGTCGAAATAAGCAGAAATACTGACAAGAGCATGAATTATCATAGTAGACAGAATATTGACAAGATCATAAATCATACGATAATAGAGTAAGCGAAAATACAGACAAGTCCATGAGTCAATCAATGTCAGAATATGTAATGTAAAACAACTATGCAAACGAGGAATCATAGATAGTCAAATATCAGATGCAGAGGGTGCAATACAATATACATTCCTGATGAGTAACACAAATAGCGTCAGCCATACCTAGACCATACAAATGCAGGGACACAATAACCCAAAATGTCGTATACCGCGAATGCCATGCAATATGCGGTGCGAATGGAATGACCATACTTGAGTGTGAAGTCGGGATGGTATTACGTAGTATCGCAGGCTATGGGGTCCATCACAAGGGACTTCTATCCAAACCAGTCCCATACCTAAATTTGGATAGTCAGACTCAATGTGGTAAACTCCTAATCTCAAGTTAGTCGCGCGCCCCAACCGAAATCCTGGCCATTGTGAGGGCACACGTAATAAATAGTTGCGCACCACTAGTGAATGAATGAATGCATGAATGAGTATGCAACTCCTGCTCACTATATCCACATATCAGTACAGTTCCTATCTGGGATCATCACCGGGGTTTTGTACACTCCAAATGGCACTGTCTCTCTCTTAGCAGCACAGTCCAAGTGAGCGTAAGAAACCTCACTATCCGCCTGGCCAATAGTCTGCCAATACCTATCCGGCATGTCGATAGTGGACCCATTCATGAGCTGGTCAAACTCAGCCTAGTAATGCCCCCTACCCTCGGGCGGGTAAGGCCACACCCCCTCCCAACCGACCACACACAGTGGGAGACGCAGCCTCCTGGTATTCGGCATCAGGCGCTCATGTATCCACTCGATCTCGACGTTGGGGCGTCTCCTGGCCTCGGAGGTTTAGGGATTTTCACTCAGGGACATCTATGGCGCCCGTATGCTAGAACCAAACATTTTCGGTGTCTCATCTGACCATCCACAATATGTCTGTGGAGGCTACGACCTTGATGTCACTAGGGCACACAATGCAAGATGCATGAGTCATACAATCCAGTCATGCATCAATTGTATGCATACCGTGCACTCATGTGAGATAACCTCCGCCTATCGGGGAGTCTCATAACAACCTGCCCAATGACATATGCAATGGTCAACCACATCTCATAACAAACATGCAGATGATGCGTATGGGCATGTGTGATGATGCTATACTATCACATACTCATAATCGGTGTTAACAACCGGCATCGACAATCGACCTCGACAATGTGGACATTTAACCAACATTGCCCCCAAGGAATGGCTCACATAGAGCTAAACACATAATGGGCCCACGACCTCACACAAAGGCCTGATATACAACACAGTGGGCCTTACTCAAGGGTCACATATACACATTAGGCGGGCCCTGATCATAGGCCTCAAATACATGACGTGTGGGCCCTACACATGGGTCTCGAATACATCAAATGGGCCATGCATCTTGGGCCATGAATACATCACAATGGGCCTTTCTCATGGGCCTAACATACATCATAATGGGCTCCATAGCCTGGTCTTCAAATGCACCCCAATGAGCCTCATCGCATAGGCCTCATATACATCATATTAGGCTTTAAACACGAGCAAAATACACATCATAACAGGCCTCAAATACTAGCCGCATATACATTACATTGGGCCTCAAACACGGGCAGAATATACATCACAATCAGAATCCACAATCGGCCACGATGATTGACCTTGATCGATAATCGGTCAATCGGCCGCGACAATCATAATCAACAATCGGCCACGATAATCAGCCTCGATTGATAATCAGTCAATCGGCCATGACAATCATAATCAGTAATCGGCCACGATAATCAGCCTCGATCGGTAATCGGTCAATCGACCACAACAATCATAATCGGTAATCGGCCACAATAATTAGCCTCGATCGATAATCGATCAATCGGCCATGACAATCATAATCGGTAATCGGCCATGATAATCATCCTCGATCGATAATCGGTCAATCAGTCATGACAATCATAATCGGTAATCGGCCACGATAATCATCCTCGATCGATAATCGGTCAATCGGCCATGACAATCATAATCAGTAATCGGCCACGATAATCATCCTCGATCGATAATCGGTCAATCGGCCATAACAATTATAATCGGTAATCGGCCACGATAATCGGCCTCGATAGGTAATCGATCAATCGGTCATGACAATCATAATCGGTAATCGGCCACGATAATCATCCTCGATCGATAATCGGTCAATCGGCCATGACAATCATAATTGGTAATCGGCCATGATAATCATCCTCGATCGATAATCGGTCAATCGGCCATGACAATCATAATCGGTAATCGGCCACGATAATCGGCCTCGATCGGTAATCGATCAATCGGCCATGACAATCATAATCGGTAATCGGCCACGATAATTGGCCTTGTTGATTGATCGAACATAGCCTATGGGAAGGTCACAATATAGACATTCAACCATCATCGCCCATCAAAGTGGACATTTAACCAACATTGCTCCTAAGGAGTGGCCCACATAGAGGTGAACATAAAGTGGGCCCATGGCCTTGTACAAAGGCCTAATACACATCACTACGGGCCACATCACATGGGCCTCGAATACATCATATGGGCCGAAATTACATTACAATGGGCCTCATATATATATATATATATATATATCAAGGTGGGCCTTAACGGATGGCCACAGATACATCAAGATGGACCTTATAAATGGGCCGCTCCAATGGGCCGAGTCGAATGGGCTGAGTCGAATAGGTTGAGTCAAATAGGGCGAGTTAAATGGACTGATTCAAATAGACCGGATCAATAGGCCGATTCAAATGGACCAAATCAAAAGGGCCAAGTCAAATAGGCCAAGTCCAATATACCATAAGTACGCCGTTAAATACCATTGAAGAGCATAAAAATGAATCATGTCCAAATGATCATTTGGACCATACCACAAATGACAATGGTGTTAAATTTCAATGACCCACCATAGTCTTTATTTTCCATCCAGTCTGTGCATAAGGTTACAAAGACCTGGATATAGAGGAAAAACGAATATCATACTAGTTCAGAGCCCCATAGTCCCAAAGGGTTTTCAATGGTGGGCGTTTATCCCACTGTTCTCTATAGTGTGGTCCACTTGATATTGGATCTGCTTTATTTACTTATTTATTTATTTATTTTTATTATTTATTTATTTTTTTGTCTCAAGCCGGGAGACAAGATCGCCAAATGGATAGACAGTAGGAATACATCACATACATCATGGTGAGGCCAATCATCAAATGGATGGACAGTAGGGATACAGCACACACATCATGGTGCGGTCCACGTAGTGGCCTACTATAACATATATCATATAATATATTATAATATGATATAATACCATATAATATAATATGATATATTATATTATAATATAACATGGCATATAGAAGAAGGCCACTGTCCAGAGACTCTCTGATACTCTGGACGGTGCTGATCTAATGCACGAGATCATGGTGGGGCGCATGAAGCAGATTGTACCATGAACGTCCTCTTGAACATGCAGAGCCAAATTTTGAGCCGACATTGAGAGAGAGAGAGAGAGAGAGAGAGAGAGAGAGAGAGAGAGAGAGAGAGAGACCAGCACGTGGCTCTCTTTTTCTTTTTTTTTTTCACTTCTTTTTTTTTTCTTTGTGTTGAGACAAAACAGAGGTGGGTCCCACGTAGGGCCCACCATAGTAGCATGTATTATAATATAATATAATATGATATATATAATATACATCAAACGTCCAGGCCATCCAGGGCCTGGACAGTACACACATCACGGTGCTGCCCCACACGTGGGGTGGGTCCACTCCACACGCACCACAGTGTGGCCTAACAAATGGGTGGATGACGTGGAATAGGGTGGGTCCCACGGTCCCTGGTGAATAGGAAAAACAAATTTCAGAACAATCCAAAACTTCTGCCCCCAAAGGGTTTCAATGGCGGACGCTCAACCCCACTGTTTACTACCGTGTGGGCCACCTGAGTTATGGATGAAGCCGAATTTCGGAGGGGCCTCTCTTCAGGAAGTGGCCCACCCAATGAAAGGTGTGGATAATCAACAGACATCATGGTGGGGCCCATGGCTGGGCCCGTGGGCTGCTGCCTGTCCGTCCGTCCGCCTATGTGCAGGCCTTCTAACAGCAGCAGCGCCTGCTGCTGCTGCATCATTTATTTTATTTTATTTTTATTTTTTTGTTTTCCCACATATTTCATATGTGGGGCCCACGTATTGAGAATCCACTCCGTCCAATGGATTCTAGGGCCCAAGACACACCCAACAAGCCTAATAATCGAGCATTTTGGTGTAAAGAAACAGTAGAGTGGGTCCTAACATCCTTGAACGGTAAGAAAACACAAATTTCTATGGTATGGCCCGCTTGATCATCCGATTGGCCTCATTTTTCGGCTCAACGCCTAAAATGAGCCAAGGAACAGGGTGGATGGCGTGGATTAGAACAGTGAATCAAGGTGGGGTTTGTAGAAGTGGCCCACCCAAAACCACTCTTTCTCTTTCCCTTTTTTTTTGACGTTAGCACACCCCACTGTCCTCACACTTCACTAATAACGTCCAATGTCCCTGGACGCTAGACGGTTGCATATTCATCAAGGCGGGTCCCACATGGGCGTGGCTCACTTGATCGTTGGATAGTTATGTTTTTTTTTTTCATCACCGTTAAGTAGGGCCCATTTCACTTGGACGACCGTGGGGATCCATTTGAGGAACTGCTTGGACATCACATACACCAAGGTGAGTTACATTCGGGTGGGCCACACAGCTACATCATCACACCAAAGTATTGAAAGAGGGAGAGGGAAGAAAGAGAAAGAAGCACCCACCTCATAGAAATGGAGAAATTTACCCTAAAGATGCACCCACCTTCCTTCTTTTTCCTCCGTAGTGCTCCAAAGCTCCAATGAGGCACCTTCAACGGTGGAGATGGACTTCTAATGGTGGGATTGAAGGGGATCTAAAGTAAATGTGGCTAGAAATGGGAGGGCTGCCATGGACGTTTTCACCTTCTCTCTTGCTAGGAGAAAAAAATGAAGAAGAAGAAGAGAGAGAGAGAGAGAGTAATTGATTCATGTAAGGCCATAAATGCTAGGGTTAACTCATGGGGAAAATAAATGCCATAATTGCTTGTAAGCATTTATTACTTGGCATGGGGTGATGACATCACCCCATGACAACTTAGGAAATGGTGCCATTGTGATATGTGGGCCCTACAAATGTGAGGTCCATAGCTATTACAATGCGCGAGCTACATCTCATGATCTAAGCGTTGCATTGAAGCACGAGACGCGGCGTTGGAATCGCGGCGTCGGTGCGGTCGCAATGGTATAAGTCTCGGGTCGAGCCGACTCAGATATACGGGACACATCCCAGAGTCGCGTGCAAACGCCGATAACTGACCGCGGTTGGCCGGAATTCAACCGGGATGACCGGCAAAGCCTACGGAACAGTTCGGGCTAAGATATGGGTCTTACATATATATATATATATATATGCTTATATATACATATTTATATAAATATGTACTAGAGAAAAATGTAGGTAGAATAAAGTTCTCCGTGTAGAAAAAAAAGGTGCACAGACCGCCGCGACACTACGATTATGGCTACGGTTATAATCCATAGCCATGGGATCCCACTGACCCGGTTGACTGGGTCCCAACCCGGTCGACCTCGACTCGCTGGGTTTTTTTTTTGTTCCCTGTTGTAATCCCCACCGCTTTTTGTGGGTCCCATTATGAGGTATGTGTTATATCCAAACCGTCCATCTATTTGGTGAACTCGTATTAAGGCTTGAGACGAAAAATAAGACAGATCTAGCTATCAGGTGGAAGACACTGTAAAAGGCAGTGGAGGATTGAACATTTACCATTGAAACCCTTTTAGGGGTCATAGATGTTTGGGATCATTATGAAATTTGTTTTTCCTCTTCATCCAGGTCTTTGTGACCTTATGAATAGATTGGATGGAAAATAAATGTTATGGTGGGCCCTACAAAATTTTTAACGGTGAAAATCAATTTTCCCGCTGCTCTTTGTGGTGTGGTCCAGTTGATCTTTGGATATGATTTTATTTATTTATTTATAATGCTCCGAAATGATCTCAAAATATGGATGAACGTTGTGGATATAATAAATACATAACTGTGGGGCCCATGTAACTTTGATCTCTTTTGAACTGTTTGTATAACTCGGAGTTCAAGGAGTGTCAGCACTTGTCTTTGAGCACCAGCTGATCTGCTTCCAGAAGGAAAAGCAGGGGCATTTTCGACCTGAGAAAAGTAGTCCGTACAGCTGGGGCTTATTCTTGGAAGGTAAAAGCAAGTGGGCTTAAAAAAGGTTCATGGGCCATATATGGGTCGTACAGTAGGAAATTTCTCCACAAACAATGTGTGAAGGACAACGGGGGTATTGATCATAGATGGGGACCCTCTGATGCTTAAGTTAGTGAGGCGGACTTAGGCCCCGTTTGTTAAATCTGAAGTCTAAAGACCGAATCTGAAATTTGAAGCCTGAATCTGAAATCTAAAGCCTGAATCTGAAATCTGAAGTAAAAAAACTTGTTTGATAATTATGGCTGAAGTCTAAAAATTAAGTATCGAATTTTAAACAAATTGTTTGTTAACAAACATCTTAAATGTCTGAAATATGTTAATTTGACACATTTGCCCATATCTCTCATTTGGAAATATTTTACATTATAAAGAAATTATTTTTTATTAAATGAAAATAAAATCATTATATTTAATTCAAATAAACTAAAATACTTAATAAAAAACTAAAATATCATCATAAGGCCCTCAATTCCTCTTAACGGGAAGATTGTCACTACGTGTTGTATAGGATTGAACACCGGTAGCAACAAAACCTTTAAATAAGGCCCACCTTATATTTATATACTATCCAAACCGTTTACAAGGTCATTCCCAATTGGATGAAGTGAAAACATATTGATCCAAAACTTATGTAGCCTATTTAAGTTTATTTTCCATCCAATATGTTCATAAGGTCACAAATACTTGTATGAAGAGGAAAAAAAATCATATTGATCCAAAACTTTTGTGACCTTAAAAAGGGTTTCAATGGTAGTCGTTAAAACCCCCGCTGCTTGTTGTAGCTTATTTTTTATCTTAAGCTTTAATACGAGCTTGCCAAATGGATGGATGGTTTAGATATAACACATACCTTATGATGGGACCCACAGAACTTGCTGACATCAATACAACAGCTATATAGCTGGTGTGAGGTACATGAACCAATCCGCATCCTACTTGGATGCGGATTAGCTATTGACACGTTGAATAGCGAGATTCGCTACCGAAGTGACGTCATCAAGTTCCATGGGCCCACTATGATGTATGTGCTTTATCTACACCGTCTATCTATTTGGAGATTTAATTTTAGAGCATGAGTTAAAGAATGAGGCAGATCCAAATATGTAGTTGACCCCATCACAAAAAATAGTGGCGAGATTGATGCCTACTGTTGAAACCTTCCTAAGGCTCACTGTGATTTTTATTTGAAATCCAACCTGTTCACAAGTTAACACAAACATGAAAGAAGGTAAAAAACAAATATCAGCTTGATCAAAAACTTTTGTGGCTTATTTAAGTTTTTAATGGTGGGCGTCACTCTCCTCACTGTTTTCTGTGGTGACGTCCATTGGAGCTTTGGATTTGACTCATTCTTTGGATCCTTACTTAAAAGTATATTTCTAAATGGATGGACAGCGTGGATACAGAAATACATCATGATGGGGCCCACATAACTTGGTGACGTAACTTCAGTAAGCGAGTCTCGCTACTTAACTTGTCAGTATCCAATCCGCGTATGCGGCAACAGATTGGCTACTCCCCTGCCACCAGCCAATGGCTGATGGTCATTGCTATGTGGGCCATACCACGATGTATGTGTTTCATCCATGCCTTCCATCTATGTTTCTAGATCATTTTATGGTATGAGACCAAAAATGAGGTATATCCCAATCTTAAGTGGACCACATTAGAGGAAAATAGTGTTGAATGAACATCGACCATTAAAAACTTTTTGAGGGCCATAAAAGTTTTGGACTAAGCTGATTTTTGTTTTTTCCATTCATCTAGGTCTATATGACCTAATCAACATATTGGATGTCAAGTAAATAGTACATTGGGCCTTAGGATAATTTTAATGGTGGATATCCAATCACTATTGTTTTCCCATGGTATGGCCCACCTGAGATTTATATTCTTCTTGTTTTTGGTATCAAGCCCTAAAATGATCTTTAAAAATGAATTAATGGAATGGATGAAACACATACATAATGGTGGGGCATAAAAAAGTTTCAAAGGTTAAGTGTTGATTTTGCATTGTGTAAACAATTTAAAGAGAAGAAATTGCCATGACAACTTGAAAAAGGGATAATTTTAGAAGTAAAATTTTTTATTGCAATCATCGTTAAGCTAGGCTCCTATCACTGAAAGAATTCAGTAAAAAACCACTCAACGCTTTCCTTCCTCGACGTTAACGTTGCGTTAACAACCACTAATTATCACGAAACATTTTCCCAATTCAGCATTAAGTGCAAAAAATTCGTCCCTTTCCCGTGCATACTTCATGTCACGTTCGGAATAGCCTAGTGCACGTAGCCAATCATGAAACGGCAGATGACCTCACGTGCTGATCACGTGCAGAGTGGCCTTTTTCAAAAAGGATGATAAAGAAGGAAAAAGGAAGAGACTGCATGCGGAGCAGTAAGTCAGCACACGGATGATTGCTTAGGGATCTTGATATGGAGAACTTCCCTGGGTTTCGGTTTCATCCGACGGACGAGGAGCTCGTAAACTACTACCTGAAGAAGAAAATCGACGGTCAGGAGAAGAGCGTGGAGGTGATCTCCGAGGTGGACATCTATAAATTCGAGCCTTGGGATTTGCCTGGTGAGATTTTCTTTCTCTTCATGTTATTTCTTGTAATAATTTTCTTCTTTAGGGTTTTCATTTAGATTCTGACATAAAAAGCAGAAGGGTTTTTACAGCATAATTCCGCAGAAATTCCGATTTCATGACATACGGCCTCCGTTTGTAATTTTTGGAAGATAGAATTACCAAAATGCCCTTAATTATTTTTTTAATTATTTAATTATTTTTTATTTTTAACGTTGAAGTCGAGAATTATGTATGTATATGACATCCAAGCGGTCTAACATATGCACCGGACCATAGTGATCACTCCAACAAAAAATTGAGCCTATGAAATTATTGAGTGGGTTACAAGCAAATTTGGATATTTTTGGATGTTGAAAATTATTTTTCATCGGGTGGGCCATCTGATGATTGGATCTAGCATATTTTCTGTTCATCTGATCATTATGGTTGGGTGCATCAGTTGGACGCCTTGGATAATACACATGCAAGTGGGTCTTACAATTACCAGCTTGGTAAAATAAATAAATAAATGAGGCATCTTGGTAATTTCCACCTCCAAAACCACTGCTGTTGTAAAATCCCAATTAGTGAGAAATTTTGCTGTATAAAAAAATCCCAAAGAAATTTTGCTGTAAATAAATGAGGCATCTTGGTAATTTCCACCTCCAAAACCAGGCTAATTTTTGGGCCCCGCAGCTTAAATGGAGTGACACACCTGGTGATTGGAGTGGATTTCACTTAAATATCACAGTGGAATGCCAAAGATCCCACCTCCGCACCAGCCAGGCGTGACGGGGTAACTGAGTCGTACGATGTGGCCCAACATCTAAAGGAGATCACGACTCATATCTCCTTATTTGATCTGCTCCAGTGCTTGCTAATTCTTGGAGTGGATTTTGGGCGATTTTGAAGCTTCTAGCTGACTGATGTCAACCACATAGAGCTAAAATATTCTCCCACGTGGCTCACTGTGATGTTTATGTGAAATCTACCCTGATCACAAGGTGCATCATCCCATCTTAGTCGTAGGTCCTAAAAGTCACCATGGTCTATGATTTAGGTGGTCCACACGATTGGAAGCAGTATATGGAGCAATGCTCACCCTCCAAACTGTTTCCCTTTGTCTGGCCCACCTAAATCACAGGTGGGCCTGATTTTTGGTCCCGAGGCCTCAATTTTAACTTTGCATCTAACAGTTGGAGTGGATTTCATATAATCGCCACAGTGGACCCTGAAAAAATAGGGGCGTGCGTCACTCTTCCAATTGTTTTCCTTTGTATGGCCTTGCTAAATCACCGACCAGGCTGATTTTTGGGCCCTATGGCTAATGGAGTGACGCACCTAGTGATCGGGGTGGATTTCACTTAAACATCATGGTGGGGCCCACCAATTCTTGAATTGAATTCACCATGTAGAAGCTCACTAACGTCAACGCATGGAATCCATGGTAACCGGTGTTGGATTTGCACCTCCACCTTTTGATTTCAAAAAGACTGAATTGGTGGTAAATGGAATCCATTTACAACCGCTGTACAAGTTGCTAAACACAAAAACTTTTTATGATTCGCATCCATTACCACCGATTACCACATAATCGACGTTGCCAATCGACTCCTAATTGTTGGAGTGAATTTCACATGCACATCGTGGTTGGCATTGTAAAAATCTAGGGTAGATGACCCTTTGCAAATATGGAATTCTAGAACTCATAAATTGACTCTCACACTAAGAGCATACGATAAGTTTGGTTGGATAATAGTTAAGTTTTTCAACCAATCTCCTATACCTTCTTGGGTCTTCAACTGCTGCTCCTTGTCCACTCTCCAGTTTATGGGTAGGGTCAAGTTTTTCAACCAATCTCCTATACCTTTCTGGGTCTTCAACTGCTTCTCCTTGTCCACTCTCCAGTTTATGGGTAGGGTCCATTCGTGTGTTGGCAGGCTTAGCACCAAGAAGACATGTTTCTGTAAGTAAATCCACAATATATTTTTGTTGTGATGGATTAATCCATTAATTTAAGGAAATACTGAAGACAACTAAAACCTTTTATGAAAAAATGATGTTGAAGGTACTGCTGAGTTCTTTAATTCCTTTATTGTTACTACCCATGACCATAATATCATCTACATGCACAACCAAAACACTCAAGCCAGACACACCCTACCTCCTTTGTAACCCATAGGTCAACGCAACCTTATTGGAGTTGATAAACCATGCCTGTGGCAATTGTGCCAACCAATAAATCGTCTTATGAAGCTTACACACTTTATCTAGCTCGCCTCGAGCAACAAACTTAGGTGGTTGCTCCAATTAGACTTTTTTATTTTTTATTTTTTATTTTATTTTTTTACATCAAGTTGGAATAAGGTCTAGCATTGGTTAGTGGCAATTGAGAGAAAACACGGATGGAATTGATCTTAGCGACTGGAGAGAACGTCTTGGTGCAATTAACTCCGAGAGTTTGAGTGTATCCCTTAACAACTAATTGAGTTTTTAATCTTTTGACTGTTCCATCGAACTCAAACGTAATGGTATACACCTACTTGCATCCAACAACGTGCTTACCAACTGGAAGATGGGTCAGGGCCCCAAGTACCAGCATGATGGAGAGCAAGCATCTCTTCTTCCGTAGCCTACTTCCAGACAAGGGTTCTTGATATGACTTGGGAATAGAATGGGGGGAAAGAGATAATGCAAATTCATTAAATATGGGAGATGAAAAATGAAAGTGATAAATCGAAAAATAGGATATTCAGTACAAGAACATTTACCTTTCCTCTGTGCAATAGGAAGATAAGAAGAATCATGAGGTACAAGATCAGAAGGTTCAGAAGAAGATTTGGTAGATGGCAAGTGATAGACAACTTCACCATTTCTATTTTTTCGTCATGAATATACCTTGAGAGTAGGTTTAGTTGTAGTAAGGAACTAAGCCATGGAAGTGGCTGGATAGAATGGACCTTTATAGGGAGACACACTATCATTGTAGGAGAGGATGCGGGATCTTCTATTGCAAGAGCTTTAACTTCATTTGAAAGGCTTTAACTCAAAGAAGGTAATTTGGCACACGATTTGTATATAAAGATTGAGTCTGTAACGCTCATAGCTTCTCTATGTTCTAGAATATCCAGGAAACACACATTTTATTGCTTGGGGATCAAATTTATCAGAACCCTGCTACAATCTATGGACAAAGCAAACACACTGAAAAAGTTAAGGGAGAAGAGAAAATAACGGTCTCAGGAAACAAAACAGAATGAGGTGACTAACCTGCTAGAATGGTGGAAGGCTTCAATTAATTAGGTGACATGCAGTCAGAATGGCATCACTCCACGGTCTTTCGGAACATTTACATGAATTAACAATGCACGAGTAACTTCCATTAAGTGACGATTTTTCCTTTTCAGCACTGTTGTTTTGCTATGGTGTGTGAGCAACACGGTGTTTGATGCAAAATGCAACATGTTTAGATAAATATGAATTAAATGTATTTGATACATACTCTTTTGCATTGTTGGATTGAAGTGCACATAACTTAGAACTGAATTGATTCTGCACTTCCATATGAAACATTTTAAAAATAGAAAATAACTCAAATCAATCTTTCATTAAATAAAGCCAAGTCATTCGAGAGAAATCATAAACAAAAGTAACACAATACTTATATCCTAACATACTAAACACTTGAACATGACCCTAAATATCCAAATGTACTAAAGCAAATGGAACTTTACTATGCTTTTCCAAACATGGGGGAAAGAAGACCCAATGATGTTTATAAGTCATACACCTCGTATTCTAATTCTAGCACATTGGATGGAACTGTACCCTTGTGACTCTTCAAGGATTGATGACCAAGGCGACAGACAATAGTGCCATTGGTTAGAAGAGATGCTTGTTTGGGTTGTTGCTCCAACTAGCTCACAATAAAGATAGTAAAGGCCACCATGTTTATGTCCTCCACCCATTGTCTTCTTTGTCTTTAGATCATAGAAAACATAATAGGAAGGGTAAAAGCTTACAAAACAACTAACAGATTTAGTGAGTTTACTCATTGACATAATACTAAAGAGGAATTTAGGGAAAAAGAATAGAAGACAATGAAATTGAGGGACTAGCCTGAACCATACTCACTCCATATACTTTGGATAGGGCACCCAAAGTAACGGACGGACTCGACAAAGGTTTATTAACAAAGGAAAAGGCACTGGACGCACTCGTCGTATGATCAGATGCTTTAGAATCAATGACTCACGTAGCCGAAGACTGAGAAGCTAAACAAGTTATACCTAAGGTTACAAATATGTCCATAGAGGAAGAAGAGGCACTGTAAGTAGGCTGAGTTTTCACTAACTTGACGTACTCATCCTTAGTAAGTGTGCCACATCTCCGGAGGCAATGGATGACTGAGATGCAGTCACAGAACTAGTCGGACGAGATTTGTTGCTGTCTTGGGAATAAGAGGCTTGATTAGCCTAGGTTGGTTGCTCTTGGACATCCCAACACCTCTTCGCTGTGTGATTAACCCGAATGGGTACACTTCTGAGGCCCATGACCTCTACTAAAATTATGACGACCATCTTTACCACCTTGGTTACCTTGTCCACCACCTTCTCGTCCAGTAGATGACACTAATGCAGATCTGTCATTGGTTCCACTACACTGGACATTAGAACTGAAGGATACATGTTGAGGATGGGCATAAACTTCATTTAATGATGAAACATCTGTACCACCAAAGATTTGCACACATATTGGTTCATATTTGGCGTAGCCGGCTGATGGGAAGGATTCGATCGGACGTAGGCACCTCCAAGCTAAGCACAAGATTGACACACAGTAGAAAGAGACGATTCAGAAATTTTATTCAATTCAAAAGGCGCTTTTATAGTACTCATGTCAGACCTTTTTATAAGTATTGGGACATACATATGAGGAAGATTCATAATTTCATTGACAACCAATGACTTATTATAAAATTGGAAAAGTTATAAAAGAGATGCATAAGGGATAAGAATGCAATCAAGAAGTTTGGCTGATTGATTATTGCATAACTAGTTAATTGATTTTTCTAGCTACCTACTTAAATAGGAGGCTTGAGCCTCCTTATTGATGGGCCAGCAATGGGGATTGGGCCTGAGCTTAATGGGCCTGAGCCTAGGCCTGGCCCATGGATCACAGGCCCATGTTTAGCCTGCGTCAGTATTTTGGTTTCAAACCAAACGCGAATTTGACCACACAAAACTCTTCATGGTGCTCTAATTGCTTCTTTAGATTGTTAGTAAGCAACTCTTGTTGAAAAATATTCACCTAGGGATTTATCCCCTTACTAGAGAATGAAGCTTTATTTAAACAACTGATGGATACGAGAGATGTTTTTCTTTGATGAATTCATCTCCTGTAGAGTATCCCAAACTTTTTTGGCCGTATCCAAAATTACCATATTCTCAATCATGGAGGTGTTCAAATTGTTCCACAACCATGTCATATTCTGAGTATTTTCCTGAATCCATTCATCATACTTACTATCACTTTTCATCCAGTTTCTCCTTTCATATATTTTAGCTTTCCTTTTGCCATCAAGAAAACTTGTGTGGATGTGGACCGCTGGAGATAATTTGCTTCATTTAAATTAGGTGTCGTTTGGTAAACTGAAAAATAAAGTCTGAAAATTAATTTAACTGCTGAAAAGTTATAGTGCTGAATTTAAGTACATACAAGTACTGAAAAATCTGTTTAGTAATTTATCTGAAAAAAGTCCTGATATATGAAAATAACCACTTTTTTAACAAAAATCTGTTTGGTAAAAACAAAGCACAAATGTCTAAAAATTGGTAATTTTTCATATTTGCCGCTGTTGCCTCAATTTCTATCTTTTGTAAAATATGAAATGAAACATGTTATTGCCATGCCACTAAATTTGGCATACGAATAACTTATCCACATACATTTTTCAAATATAACCCTTGAACTGATAGATCGTGTGCTATTTCTTGTTGATAAAATAATAATAACCCTTCGATTGGTGGACCACGACATCGCACACTAGATGATATCGGGCCATTCATCTCTAGGTTCCCACCTAAAACATGCTTTTGGCTTGATGACCTTGAATAAAAAAAATGCTTTGTCTCAAAAAAATATTCTTATCCTGTCGAACAAGTGATCCATGCATGTATAAATTTTTATCTTATAGGTGCATACGTCACAAAATCTTTATTATCCATCATTCAACAAACAAAATAGTTTAAATTAACCTGCATATACCTATCTATGATAAACCATGGGCATCCATAACATTATGCACTGGGTATCATTGAATGGAATCCATGTTGGGTTAGAAGGTGAGGCCCACCACAAGTTAGTGACATGTGGGGCCTATCAAGCAGTTATGTTTCTGTAGTTTGTTAATGGATCACTATCTAATCACCATCACACTATTGGGTCAAGCTGGAACAGGAGAACCGGAGAGAACGAATGGTTTTAAACTCTTTTAGGGGTGATTTTGTCCTTTTAAAATATTAATAGGTTTTGAAATCACTTACCGCATTCCGCCATAAGCGTTAGGTCAAGCTGCAGTGGCTGAAAAAAAAGCTACAAAATTTAAGTGATATTTATAATTAAGCACTTAATTTTTTTAGTTATCAAGTGATTTGAATTACCAAAATCACTAAAAATATCAATTTTCAGTGATAAGTCATAAAATTAAGTTTTACCAAATGCACCCTTAGTAGGTCAATTTGCACCCTAAAAAAGTTAGATGGATTCACACAACTAGGTGTATGCTCTTCATGCTTCATCTCATTTGAATTAAATTCGATAAAGAGATCAGAACTTAGGAAGTACTGCTTACATTGCTCCCGAAGGGATGATTACTCCTGCTGCACTCGGTAACATGGTACATGCTTGATATTTGAAGCACTAACCAGCCCAACATTTCCACGTTCCTACGCCGGAATTTGTAGCAATCACCTACACATTACCACACTCTTCACATGGCTGAAACACTAGAGACAAGAAACCCTAGGTTCCTTGAGGGATGCTCAGCCCAAGAGGGAATGAAAAAGAGCAAAAGGGAAGAGATATTTAAGAGAAAGTAGAAACAATAAGCTTGACCAATTGCTGCTCTAATACCATGAAAGTTTGTGTGAAAAGAGAAAGAGGAGTTGAGAGAAGGGAGAGGAGATAAAAACAATGGGAAAGAGGAAAAGAGAAGTTAGGGTTGGATGTCCCCCCTTTTGCTTTTATTCACTCAAATTATAAAACCCAATATCAAAAATACCCTCACTTTATATAAATAACAATATAAGCCCCTGTGAAAATAAAATATGCATAAGTAGAGGAACTAAAGGGCAGAACTGGAGGATTAGGTGGGTGGTATGTTAAATACGCCGTTCATGAGGGCAGAACCGTTCTAAAAGATTTACATAGATTACAAGAATACCCTCATATCTTTTTGAAGGCCTATAATTATTTGTTAAAATAGTTCACATAACGGCAAGATACAACTCAATATGATGAAAGATCAACTAGAGTGCAAGACAAAAGCCCTGCTAGACATAAAATGATCCCTATTCCAGTTAACCAGTCCAGACGCCCAACTTATGACCTGGCCTCCGATTCTCTAGAAGACATTATCGTTGGACTCTTACTGCTCAGATGGTATTCTTAATGCGGCCAATTTACCATCTCTTGCAATCAGTTTCGCTACAACACATGCTGCTCTAGCTAATTGTCCAACCTATAAGTTAAAAAAGACATTATTATTACTTTCCGTCCCAATTGACCAAAAGAGGCTACGGAGGGCTGCCATATAGCTTTGCGTCTTCTTCCCAGCTGAAGCCCCTACCATACCAAGAACAACTCTTGGATAGTACTAGGCATTTACCCTCAAGAGGCTATGAATTTTCCATCATAATTCCACTCGAAGTTTCAATGCATAAACTCTGGCTGGCAATAGGCCAGGCCTGGGTGAGGCAAAATCAATATTTGAAATAGGCCTGGCTTGACCATTTCAAAATCTGGGCCTGAAACAGCTGCAAGCCCACTCGTTGCCAGGCCTAGCATAAACAGATGGTCCACCCACCCCTCAGCTCGAAGGTAGAGATAGTAACCATTGGTAGTGATCACATTCCTGTGCCTTGGATGATTGATAGTAAGAACCTTGACCTTATGCACTAACCAACAAAAGGCAATTACTCTAGGAGGGAAGAGATGCTTCCATATGTGCATCAAGGGAGTGATCCTGCATTGTTGGACCGTCATAGTACATAGAGATTACAAGACTGCTGTCATATGAATCGCACCACAATTTCCAAACATACACCACTATTTCTGAATACTCCCCGCTGTGTGTGGGCGAAGGTTGAACACCTAGTTTGGTACATATTCAGTGATGATGATCTTGTGTAAGCAGCTTACAAGTGTCGCCCAACTTTTGAGAAGAACGAACAAACATGGCACGAGTTTATCCTGAAGCAGCTTTCTCATGAATGGAATGATAGTCAAGTTTGATGTGTTTTGTGCATGCATGAAAGACTGGATTTTCTGCTATATATGTAGCACTAATATCATCACAACAAAGAATAGAAGGTCCAGTTAATGAAATATGAAGATCCCGAAGTATAAACTATAGCCAAGTTAACTCAGCAGCTGTAGATGTCATAACATGATACTTGGCTTCAGCACTAGAATGAGAAACAAGCTTGGGACACCAAGAGTCAAGAGTGCACCTGAGAAATACACAATGGCGAAAAGTAGACCATTGGTCGTTGGGTAATCCAGCCCATTCAGTATTAGAGTATGCAGTGAGTTTAAAAAGTTGCGAGAGTCATCCAGGAACCTCAATATGACACCCTCCTTGCTGTTTAATTGCCATTTCTTGTTTCACATTCTTAGTTTATATTTTCTAAGTAATAAATGGCACTCTCCTTGTTGTTTAAGGTTTCACTGTTGATATTTCTCTCCAAGAATTGTTTTTATTTATTTATTTAAATTCCTAAGGCTGCTTCTGGAAATGGGTACAAGTACAACTAAACTGAACTAAAAACATTTAAGTGAATCAAGGAATAAACAGATTGTAATCTTGTGTCCCATTATTCATTATGGTGAAGTACCTGTTAAGTTGCTAGTACATCCCTTTCGCGTACAAGTCTAAAGTAATAATTGCTGTTTGGATCCTAGTCCAATGATATGAATATTAGGGAAGGTAATAATAAATTGGATCATTTTAACTTTCATCATTATCTTAGCCTTCTCCCAGAAGGTTGGGTTCTCCTTGGTCATTTCTGCTATATTGAACTAATTATTGCAATTCAATTCACCATCATCATAACCGTATCCATCTATTTAGGGTCATTTCTGCTTTATTGAACTAATTATTGCAATTCAATTCATCATCATCATTATCCATTTATGAAAGCTGATTTGCCAATCACTCCTATTAGTGGCTAAGTAAACCTACCTTCATATCCCTTCTCACAACATTCATCCAAGTCCTTTTAGCTCTTCTCATCATCCATCTCTGCTTTTTGTAGCAAATATGACCGGACCATCGCAATCTGCTATTCGAGTGTGTTGCTTAGACTGTTTCGAAGGCAGTTTTGATATCAATATTGAGGGGCTTATGGGCCTGGCTAAAACTGATAAAATACGGACATATGTCCGTATCAACCCATATCAGACCGTATTAGTTGAATTTTTTGAAGGATTATTAGTCAAAAATTTTTAAAGCAAAAGAATTAAGGAAAAATATTAGAAAAGGGAAAAACTGAAAATCAAGAATCTAAGGGATTTTTTTTTTTTTTTTTCTGTATTTTGGGCATGTATATAACGGTGCGCTAGAACATTCTTTGATAGTAATGATGTCTATTGGCTTGCTGTTGAAAGTCAACCAAATGGGCCCCTAAGTGAACACAAATAAAGCATGATTCGGTTGGATAGCCCGTTACATTGAAATTTAACAAGAAGAAGATGAAAAAAAGAAAAAGAGAAAGAAAACCTGAAAAAAGTGATGGATTACCATGTTTTCCAGTTATTTCCATAATGGTCCATTTTTCTGCCATTAGTTGCATCCCACTCAGATTTTGCACTTTGACCCCCCAAATAGGTGTAGATCTAGTCTAAAATGACTTTTTAAGCTTCCCCAAATTTTGAATTGAGAAAGGAAGATGAAAAATGAGAGGGATTTTGAAAAACAAAAATCAAATTTGGGCCTTTTTGGGCCGTATTAGGTGTATTGGCCCTGAATTAGTGTTTATACAAGCCTCCTTTTTCTTTTTTTTTTTGTTGGAGACAAGCCAATTCGGACCCGTATCATGTATCGTATCTGACTGATACGAATATGATAGGGCCTTATCTGCCGATACCATACCGATATTCAAATTCATGGATTTTGAATTACCCTCATTCTTAGTTCTATCAATTGTCTTCCCACAAGATTTTATTGCAATGCAATTGTGCATCTGAAAACAGCCTGAGCAAATGATCTAATCAAGGGGTTTGAGCCCATAGCTTAACGGCAGAGATTCTGCATTTCAAAATTGATGTCTTGGGTTCAGGCCTAGCTTACCTATAAAGAAAGACAGTTAACTAATCATGGTGTCTGATTCATGGATATCTTTCTTCCTTTTTTTTTTTTCCAATTTTTTTTTTTCTTTTCTTTTTTCTTTGAGTATTCATATGTATACGCATGTGACACAATTCTTTTGGGGTTTTGTTGGTGTATTTTAAATAAATCTTGTTAGCAATTGCATTATCAAAATGATTAGCAGTTTCGACCCTCGTTTTTTTTTTTTTTTTTTGCAACCTTGAGATAATTCTATATGAAAACCAATGGAATTCATTCAAGTTTGGAGCTGATTATTGCTGGTTTAACTTTGACCAGCCAAATCCATTATTCAGACAGTGGACCATCGGTGGTTCTTCTTTACTCCTCGTGGCAAGAAATACCCGAAGGGCTCGAAAACTAACAGGGCTACAGAAGCTGGTTATTGGAAAGCAACTGGAAAAGAGCGAGCCATAAAATCAGGTTCCAGTTTAATCGGTATGAAGAGGACTCTAGTGTTCCATAAAGGCCGTGCTCCAAAAGGGCAGAGAACGGACTGGGTAATGCATGAATATTGTGTGAAAGGCAATCAGCTCGATGGACCTAAGGTGAATTTTTGTCAACTTTATTAGGATAGTGGTGGTTGTTTAATGGACTTGGTAGTTTCATGAGCATGTATAGCCCAATCCTTGTACATGCCCATCCACATGTGAGAAGATGGCAGATGTGTGCTTGATCCAAGCCCCCCATTTGGTTGGCCCCACTTTGTGTCCTGGCCCCGGAATTAGGCTAGTGCAGTCATTAGGTTGGCAACTGTAAAAGAAAACGTACAACTAGAAAAATTGCACCAGTAGTTTTAGCAATCAAATTGTTTTGCAACTTGTGACCCTCTTGATGAGTGGACTCTCTTGATCCTTGGGGCAGGGCATCCAGATGGTGGCTCTACCTGATTTATACCTCAGTTGTTTAATGCAAATGCCATGTTGGCACATGTCATGGCATGTACGGGGCCTGGTCTTTGAACATATGTTCGATTATCAAACGTAATGTTGGATAGACGATCTTCTTCATCCAGTTGCAGCGATTTTAAATCCTTGAAAAACATTGATAATAAAATTGTCAATTAGCATTGGAATATAAACTTCTAGCTGTGATTATCATGTTTTTATTGTAATCATTTATGGAAAAATCTAACATGAACATTGCAGAGCAATTTTCCTTACCTGGTGCCTGCACTGAAATTGGAAACGTGGCACAGAGGGCCATGATCCTTGCCATTCATAGGGTGGTGGATGGCTACCCACCATTGATCAACCACTATCTGCAAATTCCATGAAGTGGATGATCCTAGACCTCCGGTTTGTGGCCCTGCACACATAGGTCATGGATATGACTGTTACTCTGTTGGATGGTGTTGATACTTTTGGCCTTAGGTAATCCAGGGTGGCTCAATGGACCATGGACCCAATATCACATGCCCAATTTTCTTGGGAGCTCATAATAAGTACTGCAGGTGCTGATGCACCAAATAGATAACCTCAACATGATTGCTTGTGTGTTACATGAGGCTAATTTGGGGTTCTCCTTGTGATGATGGTCTGTTACAATTTCTCATTTATGCTATTTTCAATGATGATGATGATCATCATCTAAGCCTTATCCCAACTAATTGGGGTCGGCTACATGAATCCTGTTCCTTTGGAATGTCACATCATTTGGATTCATGATGGAAGTTCTGGCATAAGTTTGACATCGGCTGCCAACTTGATGTGATCCTCCTTTTTCTGGGCTTGGGACCGGCAATGAGAGCACATAACTCTTGCAGATGCAATGTAATGGAATATTATATAGGTTGATTACAATCAAGTGATGTCTAATAATTTTTACATAGGTTTATTACAATCTATGAGTTTTTTACAACCAATGAGTTACTTTTTATTTGAAATACAATGTATCAGTGTGGAATGGCGGGACAGGATTCATGTAGTCAACCCCAGTTAATTGGGAGAAGGCTTAGATGATGATGATGATCAAATACACATTGTTGTGGTTTTATATCTATATCTATATCTATATCTATTATATTTCTTTCTTCCCTGCAATTGTGTCCATCACCTATATAAACAAGAGTTCAGAAAAATAAAATAAAAATGGGCCATTGATTTATACTTTTCATTAGAGAGATGGAGCTTATATGGTTGGCAATGAGGAGAAAGTGTACCGAGAGGATATATTGATATTATCAAGGACATGTACAAAGGTGCATCTCAAGATTGAAAATGTGCCTATGTTGAGACTATTGACTTCCTAGTAGTAGTGGATCTTCATTAGGGGTCGGCATCAAGTCCTTACTCTTTTCTTTTTTTGCAGATGCATTAACCAATACTATCAAGGATAAGATTCCTTGGTGCATAACTTTTGTAGATAATATGGCATTGGTTGATGCGATTAGAAAGGGGACAAATGCTAAATTGGGAGGCTTGGAAGAAGGTTCTAGAGTCTTAGTGGTGTAAAAATTAGTAGAAGGATGCGGTTAAAGGTCGCAATGGGTTAGGTTCAGGCTGGGTTGGGGTCAGCCCAAGCCTGACCCATTAGCTAAGCGGGCTCAGAATTCTCACCCAAACCCGACCCATGGCCCATTACCCTCTGACCTAACCCAACCAAGGTATTCAATAATGGTAATGGTGGCCAATAGCCGCCGTAATTATCATTATGATACAGGCCATAACAGCTATTAAAGCCATTAAAAAAAATATTACAGCTGTTACAGGCCATTTTTTCCATAATGGCCATTATGGCCTGGTAATGTGTCACAATTCCCACTGTTACTGTTGCATAGTGGCCGTCACATAACCGGTTTTGAATACCTGGGACCCAACCCACTTAAAATTCTGATCCCCATTTATTTGTAAATGGGTCGGGCTCAATTGACTCGACCCAAGCTGCCACGACCCAATTGAGGTTTAAGAATTGAATCTGACACTAAGGCTATGCACTTAGCTTGGACAGTGGAAATGTACATACATAAAAGATTCATCTGTACTTTTCTTCTTTATTTTGTTTCGGGTTTTAGGTTGGGTCATGGTTATCTAGCCCAACCCATCGATAATTTATGTGGGTGGGTAGGGTTCAACTGAAGCTTGACCCATTTACTTAAATGGGTCACTTTTCTAGTCCGGGCCTGACTCACTACACATCTAGCTTGCCCGAACCCACCTCAAAAGTGGGGTGGGCCAGTTGATCTGTGGGCCGACCTGACCCATTACCACCCCTAGATGCAGTACTTGGAATGCAACTTCAGTAAAAACTGTCATGTAGGTGAAAGCTTTAGTTAATTTTTATGGTCAAGAGATTCCTAGATCGGCAATCATGGGTCAATGCATTATGCTGCACACAGTGACTAAAATAGCTACTTTTTCCAAAAGCATTTGACCGGCCTTCCTGTAGGCTGATGCATTGTCTGTGATCACTTGAACCACATTATACTCCTTGTCTTGTTCAACTATTGAATCTAGAGTTCAAATTTATTATCTACATTAAAAAAAAAAAGTTGTCCCACGTATCAACAGATCTTAAAAAAAAGAAAAAGAAAAAACCCATTAGGACTTTTTACTAAAAAGATAGTAATAGACCTATTTGTACCATGGGTCCACCCATCAGACATGATTCTACATCCAGTTTCACCCACTCCTTTATGTTTTCAAAGTCGTTTCAATGTTGTCCACTTCCATCTTTAGATATTTATTCCTGACTTCATGATTGCTTGGGAGCTTCAACTTGGGTTTGAAAGATGCAACCCCCCACAAAAAAAAAAAAAAAAACAGAAAAAGAAGACTTAACAAAATTAAATGGAAGGGCATTTGCAAAATAAATCTAGAAATGGAAAGACATACATTTTCCCTGTGTCGCATCGTCCAAATTTGATTACGAGTGGATTGCTTTCCTTTCCCTCCACCGTCCCTAGTTATAAAATCAGTCATTCACTAGGTTCTTTTACATCTGCCTCATTCTTCATTTTCCCTCTCATTAATATAATTGGAAATTGTTCGTTTGTTGGTTGTCATTGCCAATGCCGCTCAATAAATTCTTGAAATTCTCCGACAAATTCTCACCTACTTGGGTATGTGCTGAAACTTTTTTCTTGGTTTGGGCTGTGTGATTTTTCATCTGAAAACCTCCCAATATGACTTTCCACAAAAATTACACCTAAGATGATGGTTGTTATCATCACCCACTTTAGAACAATAGTCACACATAGGGTCATTAGAAGCCTTCCACTTTGGCATCTTCATTCAAAAGTATGAAAAAGAATGCCTAAAAATGAAGAACAACACGAGAAAAAAAAAGTACAAGTGTCTTCCTAAAATTACCTTGAAAATCAAATTAAAGGGGGAAAAAAGATTTCATCAAATATATATATATATATATATATATATTTGTACCTATTTTGATGAGGAAAAATATGGGAACAAACACTGTTTGATTCTGTTTAGAGATCGGATCTTGAATTCTTTACTCTATGTTTTTTTGGTATTCAAAAACCCCAAATCTTCCCCATTTCTCTCAAAGCTTGTAAAATAACAAAAAGTAAATTGATATTTTGCAAGGGTGGGGTCCTAAATAGCTTAAAAAAGTGAAAAAAAAAAAAAAAAAAAAAACAAACAAAAAGAAAAAGAGAGGAAGAAAACATGCAACTTTTAATGTGAAAAAGGGGATACCCAAACCACATCACTTTCTAAAAATCAGATTAGCAACCACCACACAACATCATTTCCTAAGTATCAAACCGAAAGTTTCTTAAAAACTTTTTCATTCCAAAATGGATT
The DNA here is from genome assembly GCF_029962835.1 of Magnolia sinica. Lineage (NCBI taxonomy): Eukaryota > Viridiplantae > Streptophyta > Magnoliopsida > Magnoliales > Magnoliaceae > Magnolia > Magnolia sinica. The sequence continues at coordinate 97,925,640 of NC_080573.1, read as the reverse complement.
TCTTTGGGTTTTTTATTTTTATTTTTTTATTTTTTTATACTTGAAAGATGGATTTCTTTGGTTTAAACTTGAACTGCAAAAAATCTTACAAACTGCAGCCAACAACCACCCCCCCGTGATTAGTGTGATTAGAAAGTCAATCTTTGAACTGAAGTCCTATCTTAACTGAAAATAGAATTAAAGTACGTTTAGAGCCTTCTAAAAGGTTCTAAAAAATACCCATGATCCTAAATGCACTAAATTATAAAATAACAAAACGATAACTAAATCATCAGTAAACCCAACCACTGAAAAGACTTGTGATGAAATTAATTTTGAGAAAACAACTTCCTTGCAGCCAATCTCCTTTTTGAGTAGAGATCTGAGGCATAATGCTCCAATGAGAACCATCCAGTGGCAACAACATGAAAACCCACAGAAAATTTTTGGTGTTCTTTCTCTTCTTCCTTTTGGGCAATCCAGAATAATCCTCAGAAGTTTGTTTTCTTACGACCCATATCTTTTGTCTGCGTCATTCACGCTGATAGAGGAATATGAATATGCTGCGCAGCATGGCTGAATTTTAATTCATAAGGGACAGGAGCATATGTGCTTGCACACAGGCATAATTTCTTATGACCTCAAAGTCTCTTTTGAGGTGAGGGACCCATAGAAAGATAAAAATGTGAGAGTGCATCTTCTATATAGAAGGGCCAGACCTAGAAAAATTGGTGCTGCATCTGAAACTGTACAAATTTAATTTGTTTATCTACCTTTATGTAAGTAATAAAATATCTCTTTTTCATTCTTTATGTTGCTTGAAAATGCAATTACTAGAACTGACCATTAAGTAATTGCAATGTGAAATGATATTCTTGTTGATGTCATCATTAGTTGAGGATTTCTTTATAAAATATTCTGCAGCCTTCTCTATGGTTTAAGAACTTAGTCTCTCTTAAAGACCATGTAAGAAGAGCTAAACTTTACGGTCGTACACTATGCTCAATGATATCTTATAGGAAGTTTAAATACTATGTGCTGAATGCTGAACTTTTATATTTGCAGGATACCTTTGTCCTTTGTCGCCTTTGGAATAAGCAAGAAAATAGTGGTCCAGACCATGAGTTAGTCAATGAAAGCGGCCTATTATCCCCAGATACTGGGGCTACACATCCTGCTGCTGCCCAATCTGGTGACAACAGGCAGCATTCACAGATGAAAGTGCATGAGGATCAGAAGGGAATGAAATGCTCCTTCTGGAAGCCGAGCAATGGTCTGGATTTTGCATCTGTTGAATGGGCTGTTGATAAAGCTGAATCTGTTCAAGCAGAACCTAATAAAAGATATTCTACACAGCTAGGCTCCAAGATCAGTGATCAGGTATGGCTTATTTTAACTTGTCTCCGTGTTGCCAACACAACTTATGCTGGACATTATTGCATGAGTTCCTATTGGAAGATGTGGGAATTATGTACATGATCTAACTCCTCACACAAGTCGACACACACACATATGGTCCCATAGTGTTGGTCGAGCTGTTAGGGTCTCACGATGATATATGTGCATGACATCCACCCCATCCATCTGTTGCACCCTTCCATGTTGGCTTGCATCCCAAGGTCCCACCATGATATGTGCATGACGGCCACCCCATCCATCTGTTGTCCAATAGCCTGGACTGGAGCCAGAGAGAGAGAGAGAGAGAGAGAGAGAGAGAGAGAGAGAGAGAGAGAGAGAGAGAGATTCCTAGGAGATTCAAAGCCTATATTTTCTTGGTGTGTAGAGGTTACTTAATCAAAAAGGGTGTCTTTATTTTTTGGAGAAAGTGTATCTTAGACCTTCTGTAGGAGATTGGTAAGGTTGGTTCTCGACCATCATACACTCCTATTGATCCTAGTCATAAGCTTAGCTATAGTGAGGAGTTGTTACCAAATAAATAGATGCATCGAAGATTGGTTGGCCGACTACTCTTTCTTTCATTTACCCTGACATAACATATGCAATAATTGTGGTGAGTCAGCTTATGTAGGTTCTTGGGGTTCTCACTTGGAGGCGGTTTAAAGAATCTTGAGATATGTGGAGGCATCACTTGGGAAGGGCATTTTGTTTGTAGATCATAGCATCTATGCATGAAGGCCTACATTGATGCATATTGGGCCAGAAGTGTAGATGACTGAAAGTCGACTACAGGATATTGTACTTCTGTGGGAATAAATTTGGTCACCTGGAGAAGCAAGAAACACATTGTAGCGATTAATTCTAGGGCTGAGACAGAGTACATGGCTATCTCACATAGTGTAGCAGAGTTACTGTAGCTGAAAATCTTGTTACATGATTTGGGAATCAAGGTAAATGCTCCTATGAAGCTGTCTTGCGATAACAATGCAAAATTAGTATATCACAAAATCCAGTTCAATGTGACCCTACTAAACACATGGAGTTGATAGGTACTTCATTCGTGAGCAAGCCATCTCTCAAGATCTTTGTTTACCATTTGAAACAATTGAGAATCAGCTTGCTGACATTTTCACTAGGGGGTTATTGAGTCAAGATTAGAATATGTTCTTAGCAAGCTGGGCATGATAGGTATCTATGCCCAACTTGAGGGAAGTGTTGAGATATATGTTTAAAACGGGTCTTTTTGGAATGAGGGCCTACTTGTAAACTTTTAAAGTTATTTTTATATAAATAGAAAAGGGCGAAGTCCTAGGGAGTCCCTTTGGGTGGTTTTCACTAACCACCTGAAGGACAAGAAAATTAAGTGGAAACATATTGCGCCCAATGTGGCTTAAGGAGGGGGATGGTAATACCATGTTTTTTCCTGGTTTCACTAGTGCAAGAGCACGTGCCAATAGAATTGAAATTGTGGTGGTGGATGGGGTTCGAAAAGAAGGGAAGTCTAATGTTTGCGATGCCATTGTGTCATATTACAAGGATTTACTTTCTGGTCCAGAAATTGTTAGACCTTGGCTAAAGAATTTGGGGTTTGAGGAATTAATCCATTGAAGAGGTCGAGTCCTTGGAAAGGGCCATTTCGGAGGAGGTGTAGAAAGCAATTTATGATTTGGGGACGGATAAGCACTGGGTCTAGATGGGTTTTCTATCGCCTTATTTTAGATTTTCTGGGAAATGTTAAAAAAAGTTGTCATGGATTTCTTTTGTGAGTTTGTAGATAATAGCAAGCTAGCATTGGAGTTGGGTGTTACTTTTATAGCTTTGATTCTGAAGAGGGAAGTTGCCAATTACCTAAAAGATTTTTGCATGACCAGTCTCATAGGAGCCTTATACAAGATCTTGGCTAATGTTCTTGCCTCTAGGTATTGTGTAATTTTGGGTCAAATAATTTCTTAGGTGTAGGGGGCTTTTGTAGAAGCAAGCAAATTTTGCATAAACTTGTTGGTTGTAAATGAAATTATCAATTCATGCCAGAGGAGGGGAAAAGGGTAGTGGTTTGCAAATTGGATTTCGACAAAAGCCTATGATCATATTAATTGGACATTCCTAGATTACATGTTGCGTCTGATGGGGTGCGGGATTAAATGGAGAAGGTAGATCCTAGAATGTGTGGGCTTGGCCAGGTTTTCAATCTTAGTTAATGGTTCCCCCATAGTGTTCTTTAAATCGGTTATGGGTCGAAGGCAAATGGATCTCTTTTTGCCGTTGTTGTTCATTGTTGTGGCGGAAGCTTTGAGTAGAATGCTTCTAAAAGGGGTGAGTGAAGGTTTATTTGCCGTCTTCAAGATGGATAGAGGGGATTTTCAAGTGTCTCATCTACAGTTTGTGGACAATACAATACCATTTTGTGAACTAGATGCCTTCTAGGTTGATAATCTTCAGATTGTGATCTTTTGGTTTGAAGTAGTGTCAGGAATAGGGTTTTCTAGGGAGTAAGTGGGTTATCTTGCTCAAATGTTGGTGGTAGGGAGGGGTTCCTTTCTTCAACTTACTCGTGCCTTCCTTTGTGTATTGGGAAGGTTAAAAAGCAATTATGGGATCTGGTCATTGGAAGATTTGAAAGGATGCTATCAATTTAGAAGAGTAGGCTTCTAACTTTGGGGTGCAGAATTGTTCTCATTAAAGTGGTGCTTTTGAATCTTTCCCTTTATTTTTTTCTCTTTTCAAATGTGGGTGCTTAACAACTTGGAGAAGCCTGGAAGGGATTTTCTATCACAAGGAGGGGAGACAAAAAAGAAGTTTCACTGTAGGAAGTTGGTTGATGTCTATAGCCCGAAAGAGGTAGGGGGTGTGGGGATTCATAATTTGGGCTCAATGAATGAGGCTTTCTTGGGGAAATGGATTTGGAGATTTGGGACGGAAGAGGGGGGTTTGTGAAAGGAGGTTAATAGCTAGAAAGTATGGGGTGGAGTGGGAGGGTTGGTGGCTTAATCGTGTTTCTTCGCATAGAGCATCAGGAGCATGGAGATCGATCCTGGGTTTAAAAGATGTGGTCCTAAGAGGGGTGGGCTTTAGGGTGGGGGATGGTTCTAGGGTGAGGTTTTGGAAGGATGTGCATCTTGGTGAGCGGAAGCTTCAAGATCAACTCCAAAGACTTGCTCTAGTGGCTGTGGATTTTGACATATCAGTTAATCGTTGTTTCTCATTCCAAGAGGCTTGAGGGGTTTGGACTCCTTTATGTAGAAGAGATCTCTATTGGGTTGAATTTGAAGAGTTGATGGCTCTTTTAAATCTATTGGCAGGGGTCTTTCTATTGGAGGGTGTTCATTCAGTTCGGTGGTTGGAGGCGCTGGGGAAGTTCTCAGTTAAATCTCTTTGTTCTATGCTCTCATGTGGCCATATTGCCAGTGTTAAAGCGCATACTTCTTTCCTTTGGTCCTATGGCGTCCCATCTAAGGTGGCGTCTTTCACTTGGATAGTTGGATGTGGTAGAGTCTTGACAATCGGTTACTTGAGGAAAAGGGGGTCTTGTCTTCATTAATTCATGTCGTTTGTGTTGGTAATATGAGGAATCAATGAATTATCTTTTCTTACACTGTCAGTTCTCTAGGGAGGTGTGGTAAAGATTTTCAGGCTCTTTGATGTTGCATGGGTTTCGCTGAGATCTATTGAAGACTTCTTTAGGCAGAGGCACACAGATAAATGGGGTAAAGAGCTGTGGAGGCTTTCTCTACTAGCTGGGCTATGGGCTGTTTGGAAGGAAAGGAACAACAAATGCTTTTAGGATACTTGCAGTAATCCAAAGGGAGTCTTCTTAAGAGCATAATCGTATGTTTTCGAATGGTTGGTGGCCTTCTCGAAAATTGAGGCATCTAGTTTAAGTGGGTTGTGGCTTGTTTTGCGCATTTTGGGTTTGTTTGTTTGTGTTTTTTTTTTTTTCTTTCGTATTCTTTCAGCTTTGCCATTTGCTTTAATAAATTGTCATCTTTTAGAAGGGGAAAAAAAAGAGAGTAGAAGAGGGGGCTTTTCCTTTTCTCTAAACACTCTCTTTTCCCCGTTCTCCTCTTCTCCTTCTTCTTTTCTTTCTACCTTTCTATCTAAGATTCATTCCTCTTTTCTACTGTACACATAAAAAATAGGCCATTACAAAACTTGGGCCATACCACATTAATTTAGAGGTTTTAGGTATGATTTGACATTGTTCCCTATGGTGTGGCCCACCCCAGTCTTGGATCAATCTGATTTTAGGACCATACAATGAACATGAGGGGGGCTAACATGATGGACGTGGCGGATCAGATGCACGCAGAATGTGTGGCCCACAATATCCCAGTGCCACCACAAGTTGTGGTTGTATTGCTACCATGTGAGGGCACCTCCTTAGTTGCATGATCATTCTAACTAGTTACTGCTCCCACTTCGAATTGCAATTTGGACTCGTTCTCCGTCTTCTTGGCTGTTTATACTTGGTAACATTTTGAACTAGATGCTTCCCCAATCTTGCACCCGAATTTATTGCCACTTTGTTGCATGCTTCATGCAACTATATGCACCCCTGTATTTATGTATGCATGCATGCTTCGTGCAACTATACGGTCCCACTTCTCCTCTTCTCCTTCTTTTCTTTCTAACTTTCTAAGATTCATTCCTTTTTTCTACTGTACACCAAAAAAAAAATAAAAATAGGCCATTACAAAACTTGGGCCATACACATTAATTTAGAGGTTATAGGCATGATTTGACATTGTTCCCTATGGTGTGGCCCAGTCTAGTCTTTGATTGACCTGATTTTAGGACTACACGATGAGCATGAGGGGGGCTAACATGATGGACGTAGCAGATCGGATGCACGCATAACGTGGGGCCCACCATATCCCAGTGCCACCTCAAGTTGTGGTTGTACTGCTACCATGTGAGGGCCTCTCCTTGGTTGCATGATCCTTAACTAGTCACTGCTCCCACTTTGAATTGCAATTTGGACTTGTTCTCCCACTTCTTGGCTGTTTATACTTGGTAACATTTTGAACTAGATGCTTCCCCGCTCTTGCGCCCGAATTTGTTGCCACTTTGTTGCATGCTTCTTGCAACTATATGCAACCCTATATATAGATGTATTTATGTAGGTATGCATGCATCTATATATGTTATTTACACGAACATACACATATGTATAAATAGCAAGCACGCACGCACACAAGGGATGGGTAGGATGTGCCCAAGAGTAGGTGCGTGTGATGAGATATGAGGCCAATCCCGATTCTTGAGGATGAAGGTTCTCTTTACAGCATCCTTTCGAACTTGTCACACATTTTCAAGGTTTGTGCTATTTGTCAAAGAGGCCTACCATGGACGGCCCAAAAGGCCTGTAGGTTGCATGTGGACCATTGGTCATTTTCTAATCACCTATATTTTCTCATACACATCTGGCTAAACTAACAAGTTCATCATCCCAACATTTGGACTACGGCATGTTCTCAATGGCTAACACCTGGATGAATGTTTAGGATATGTGCCAAGTTAGCATGCATGCAGATCTTGACAGTACGCAGTTTGAAAATCTTTTTGGAAGGGGTAAAAAGGCTGGTATCTGGTATTCAGAAAAGGGGAAAATCAGGAAACAAGCAAATACCATTAACAAGGTATGCCAGGAAAAATCCGGAAGAGCATACGAGTAGTAGCCATTTGACTCTACCGAGAGAAAGGCTAAAGAAAAAAAAAAAAACCAAAAAAATTAGATGAGCAAGAATATACCTCAAGCTGACAATTTTTGAATAAAAGGATAGGGATGGATCCACTAGGGAAACCTAAGGTTTTCAGTAATGAGTTCGAGAACGAGAGTGGTATGCAAACTGAAGCAGCAGGCAGTTCCATTTTATGCGTTGGCTAAACAATACACGTGTAGGCCCAGTAAAAGGCGTTAGAATTGTTTCAGTTCTGGTAGGCCAATAATGCAAATATAAGCCATATGGTATATATTCTTGCCCCTGGGGTAAGCAGAACAACGGGCAACGTCCGAACCATGCAGGTTCCCTTATCTAGATGGGTGTGAAAGAAATCAGATCATCAGATGTTCCACACTGTGTAGACAATGGACAGATCGAATGAACATGCTAAGGTTTTTTTTTTTTTTTGCCTCGTTTTCATATGGATTCTCTCCATCTCTTGGACAAGGCATCCTTAAAATGGGGCATACTCGATGGACAGTTCAGATCACACATTCATTCAGCTGTAGGACACATACCACAAGCAGGCCGTCCACCATTTTTACAACAGTTTGGTAGCGTACCAGGTTTGGCATACCTACACGGGCACATAGGGCAAGTACACAGGCCATGTTTCAGTGTGGCACAATGTGCAGGATTAGAACTGTTCATCAACGTGCCACTTTCTACATGGTTTCCAGAGAAATCAGGAACTTCCATTCATCAGATTGTCCATGTTTTGTGAAATGCATGGAAAGATCAGATTAACCTGATCATATTCTCCATTTCTTGGCCAAGGAAAACTTGAAGTGTGGCCCACATAATGTCCAAACTTGGATATTCATGCATGATGGACATCAGCACCAATGTTGTCAAATCGCGGAGAATCCCATAAGCCATTAGCGCGGGCTGATTGCTTATGCGATCGCATAATTGCATTAGCGATCGCTCAAACTGTTGCTTTTTTTTTTGAAAGATTAAAAAAATAAAAAGTGAAAATTCATAAAAAAAATTTCTAAAAAATTATGTCTAATTGCCACAATGATTGGATTGGAGTTTTTTTTTTCTTTTCTTTTTACCTATTTCATTGTAGTTTGACTATTAGACCATCTAAAGTTATTGAAAAAAAAAAAATAGTAAAAATTCTAATAAGTTAAGAAAAACTATGTATAATTGCTATGAGTGATTGGGTTTTTTATTTTTATATTTATTTTTTTATGGCATACAAAACTATGCCATTGCATACTATCCAAATTTCATATGCCATCATGGCATATGCGATTGCATATGACAACTACGATCAGCATTTGTACCACAAAAGCTGTACAATGACCACAGGCAACAGTTAACGTGCATGACATAGCAATGCCACCAGCGTCCTCTTATTATGTAGAGAAGCCCAGAAAATGCATACTGTAGTTGTACAAAACTTCCAATTACAATATGAAGAGATTTCATAAAATTTGTATTCCTTATTCATATATTATTTCATAAGAGAAAATACACAAAACCTGGCTAACTTCTAATCACAACCATTAATCTTATAAAAACTTGTCAACTTTTAATCCAAGCCACTAACCATTGAAAATATTGGAAAACACCAAAGATATCCTTTAAAACCTAAAAATGCTCAAAATTTGTTTTACTTTTGTCATATATCTTTCAGTCAATTTGAGGTCCAAATTGATTAAATGTCACAAAATGTGTAAAAAGTCATCTTCCATCTGGGTAGGACCTTTGAAGTGAGCTAAAAAAGATAAAAATAAAATAATGCTCAAAACAGAAACCTGAGCATGAAGCTTTACTGCATGGTTAAGGGATTTAGTGGTTGAGACCTCCTCTTGTGTTCTTTTGATGCTTTATCTTTGACATCTAAAAATACTTAAAATTTGTTTTATTTTTGTCATATATCTTTCAGTCAATTTGAGGCTGAAATTGATTAAATCTCTCACAAAACGTGTAAAAAGTCATCTTACATCTGAGTAGGACCTTGAAGTGAGCTAAAAAATGCTCAAAACAGAAACCTGAGAATGAAGCTATACCACATGGAAGGATCGCCTTTTCTCCTGTGTTCTTCTGATGCTTAATCTTTGACATACTCCCTCGTCAGTCCTTCAAATTTTGGTTTGCAAGGTTTTATTAATTCAGGTTGCGTCACAACATTATATAGAAAATTAATCTTATCAAAAGTCAGCAGTCACTTTTTGAAAATTAAGGGAGCATCAGTATGGTTTTCTCATGCTATCTGTTTCTTACATTGCAGGACAGGGAAACAGGTCATGTAGAGGAGTGTTTTGCTGACATAATGGAAGACGACATCGTCAATCTCAAAGACTTCTCATACCCAATGGAAGATGATATTTTCAGTCAGGATGAATTCTCACAATGTGGAAATTCAATCCCATCACCAGTTGTTGATGAGAAGAGCGGAATAGAGAGAGAGATTAGACAGCCAACACACATGAGCATGCCACGGGTGCTTCCTTATCAGGGCACAGCGAATAGGAGGATTAGATTGGAGACGAAGCATCTGAAGCATCGGCATACAAAGATGACAGGAGTTGGCAATGATATTTCTATTGGAGTTGTAATCCAGCAAGATTCAGCATTGCTTGGACAAGGCCTGAAAAGAAAATTACTATGGATGGTTGATTCTCCTCGCTCCATGTTCAGAGTTCTATTGTACATGGCTTTGTTGGTTACACTTATTTTGTTGCTTAGATTGATCTTGAATTTCACAAGGTACACGTCGACCATCATGTTGTAAAGATATGGTAATGAAATGTAAATATTAGGTTGGAGTGCTTCCTTCAGCACCCAGTTTGAGCAGTGGAGTGCTGAAATTGATACATAGTGAGTTACAAAAACGTTGATTTTCAACAAATGCTAAGTAAATCTGAACATGAGGAAGAGCCTATTACAGGTATGAAGTGCATGTTTAAAAATACTAATGAGAATTTTCCCAATCCAGTCATTTATGGTGGCATTGCATTAGGAGAGTTTTGCCAATCCAGTGATTGTTGGGCTGAAGGAATATTGTGGTGGCATTTGTTTCAATCTTGGATCCAAGAGGTGTCAGCATACTCAACTGACATGAGATGCCATGAGATGCATGGAGAATTTCATGCCTCAATGCGTTGGATCTAGGACATTCATCACTGTGGCCCGCCATGAATGTGACTTAAAAGTCAAACTGGTCTATTCATCAGGCTGGCCGCACGTGTCTGGTGCAATGGACCATTGGTGAATTTCTTTTAATTGTCCATCTCTTTTTTAGGTTTGCTGCCTACTTGATGAGCAGACCTGCCTGATTTATGGGCCAAGGAATCTCCACACTGGGACCCACCTGATGAGCAGGTTGCATCACGCTCGTATGCTACTTTATCATGTGTGATAGGGGAGTACTAAAAATGTGTACTACCTTGAGTGCACAACATCCACCATGTGTTTAAGAAGTAATTTTGACCAAAGATCTGATCAAAGGTTTCATTTTTTTATTTATTTATTTTTTTTTATTTTTTTTTGAGGTTTTGCAGGGATGATATGTGGGAAGTAAATGCTGCCATCTGCCCCAGCTACAGCATGGGTATGTCACAGGTATGACATTTACACATACAATCGAAGCTATGATTCTGGGTGTAGTACCAATGACAAGAGATGCAATATTATTTGCATTTTTAGGATTCAAAACATATCTGCTTTTCTGGTAGCTGGAACATGCAACCAACAAAGATAAACAAAAACTGTCTCTTGCATCTTCAGGCACTTCTGCTTAACGGTATGTCAAACATTTCAGGATCCTTTTAAGGTGTTACAATTACAGAGTGCCCATTTTTTGTGATTCCACCTCCCTTGATCTATGTGAGGACAAGGTTACTGGTTTTGTAATAGGTGCCATGGATGCCAGGATCAGGGTTTTGGGGATCTTGGTCTATATCAGTCCTTTTCAGGGTTTTTTTTTTTTTTGCCTTTGCTATTAGCATGAGAAGCTTTACTGGTTTGGTTTCCATTATATTAGGAGCATCACAGTGTGTTGATACTGTAGGTTCTCTAGGACAGATGGTATCTGGGCTTTGATTGAGTACCTGCAGCAGATGACTGTTCTGAGAGTAATCTTTTTCTCCTTTTGCTCCATCTGTCTATTTGAGGGAAAATAAGTTTCTTTTGGGCACCAGTGTAAATTAATTAAGGTGTTCTAATAGAATCCAATGGATTTTTTCCGGTATGTTCATTATACTGGTATTTCTCAAGGCTTAAATGTTGTTGTATGGTCTGTATTTTTGTTCTTTCACATGGTATCCCATGTGTAGATTTTCCAATGACTTGGGTATCTTCATGCAAAGGAATGACTGCTGTCAGTTGCACTGATTCGAAGGACTGAAAATGGGGATCTTGCCAGAGGGTTTGTTTTGGTTGCTTAGCAGCCATTGTTTGGAGGATATGCTGATGAGATTTGGAGAACACACTGATGGTGGGGGTATGCCCTCAAGGACCAAGAGAATGGTAGTTTTACCCATGTGAGTGGAGGATGCTTCTGTTCGGAGGTTTTCCTGCATTTGGTTGTTGGGATTTAGGTCAAATGAGTGTGAGCAGGTTTGCATTCAATGTCCGACTCAGCCACAGTTGAAACAAATGAGCATAATTGATTCATTTGTAAATCTTTGATGTTGTTTGAATCCACACATCACACGAGATGTTTCTCCAGTTCAATTTCAATACTTAACTTTGCACATCCACCTTTCCTTTGTGTCTTTCTGATTTTCGAGTCCCGACTTATGCATATTGGTTTGGTCATCCATTTTGAGGCATTTATTACCTTGCCAGCTATTTTTTGGAGGATTTGGGATCGCGATATTTCAGAGGTTAGTTGTTGAGTTGCTTCCGTGTGGGAGTTATGGTGATGTTATTATTGCAAGGGATGAAGACTGGTTCCCATGGTGCAAGTACTATATACTGTTGTACAAATGGCCAGGGGTCTCCGTAGTAGATTCCCTGTAATCCTAAGTATTTGAATCTGAAGAAGAACAGGACTTCAGTTAGATCAATGACTTCCTCATCTCCATTTAATTTCCACATGAGATTCATCTGGGTCAGAGATTTGAAAGACTAACCCATCTTTCACAACATGGCCAATCAGATTCAAATGCCGTTTCTGTCTGTTAGAGCTTAGAAGATGGTCTTGAATGGTTAGTTTGCTGGGAGGTGTAGCAGTTGTCCCTGCATGGTTCTAGGTAGGGTTAGTAAGATGATTGGGTGGTTATTCATAGGAGATGGTACAGCCATACAAGTGATTAGGGTTGTGAAGAGATGGTACAGCCATACAAGTGATTAGGGTTGTGAAGATGCCCTGCAATGGAAGGTGAGGTGGGTGAAAAATATTTTTTTACCTCTTATTTGCTTTCGTGGACAGTTATGCTTCATCCTTGGGAATGATAAGGCTTTGTTCCTTCCTTGTGTTCCTTTGAATAAGATATTAATTCTAATAGTCTTCTTGTTTTTTCTCGCATTCGTTTTGATTATGAAGACACATCATTCTGAAAGTCAGTGTTTTCTTTCTTTCTCATAAAAACTTCAAATAGTTGTCTATGGGCCACCTGCAGCAGGGTTAATAATATCAATGGTTTGGATCAATGAAACATGGGCCCATCATATGTGAACTAGAAATCAAAATGGTACTTTACAGACTTGATGCTCAAGTATTTAGTATAAAACTTTCCCCAAAAATAGGAAGAAGGAAATAATGAATTGTAGCCAGATTAAGAAAATAATGAGAAATTCTTAATGGAAACCTATTGTAGAAAGTTAAGAGAAAAATGGATAGAAAAGAACAGGGGAAAATCTAAATGTATTATTTTATTCTTTGTAAATACCACTTTTTTCCCATTCGTCTTTTATTTATGCAGTCTGTATTCCATCTTACTTGTATTATTTCTCTCAATTCCTAAAGAAAGAAGAAAAGTGGAGGAAATATCTTCACCCGTTTGAGTTTTAAGACAATCCAAAGGTTTTGTATCTCTGAATTTCTTTGAGAAGAAATATCAATTTTAAATTTTTATTCAAGAAATCAATGTTAGCACAATCCTGAGCACATTTCTGGAATCTCCTCAATGATTGCCAAATTTCAAGTATCACTGTCATCATCTAAGCCTTATACCAATTAATTAGGGTCGGCTACATGAATCTTGTTATGCCATTCTGCTCTATCAAGGGCCGGATCTTCAATTATACCATAAGTATCAAGTCTTTTCTTACTACCTCCATACAAGTACTTTTGGGCCTTTTTGTTGCCTTTTTAGAGCCTTCAACTTGTTCCAACTCACTCCTAGCTGGTGTGGTTCTTGCTCTCTGTTGCGCATGACCAAACCATCCATGTCCACTTTCCATCATAGTGCTACCTATTGGTGCTACCCACAAGTCCCCTCAAATGCATTCATTTCTAATTTTATCCTTTCTCATTTTCAAGGTGTCCCGTATCGGTATCGGTTGGCGTAATGGTGCCCTCCGAAACCGATACGGATACGGGGGCGTAACGGCCCGTAACAGCGCATTTTTTTTTTTTTGGCCAAAAAAATATGAAAAAATATGGATTAAATCCGGAATATTCTAAGCATTCCAAATATGCATTCATTTATAAATTGGAATATGTTTATGGTGGTGTAACGGTCCACTCTTTGGTGAGAAGTTGTATCGGACTGTCTGATGAATTTATGAACCAGATAACCTGAATTTGACTACAAAATTTATATATTTAATTTTCTAAATATCTAATTTATATACTTAACAATTTGATATCATTTCTCCCAATAGTTCTTTTAAAAAATGAAATTAAATTCAGGTAGATCGCGTTGCCAATTTGGGGCTGACTTGGAGGACCAATCCATGCCCCAAATCAGCTTCAAATTCATGCAATTTATTGGCATTATCCCACTTGTGAATTGGTGGACATTTATTGGATAGTGAATCATGAAAAAAAACCAAAAGGCCCTATTTAAAAAAATAAACGTCCACAAATTAACAATTAAAACTATTCAAACAATTTGATTTTGGCATTTTGAGTTAACAATTACAGTCCATAATTTAATTGGTAAATTTTAAGTTAATACATGTCTCATGTACAATTTTTTAAGGGCTCGAATTAGGTAGGACTCAGATTGTGAAGTATAACACACGAGTGTCAAAGTTTTTTGGACCCCACTCGTGATGAATGTGTTATATCCATACCGTCCATCCATGAGGCAGATCCAAAGCTCAGGTGGACCGCACCATAAGAAACAATAATAATTAAACGACTATCATTAAAAATTTATCGGAGTTACAAAAGTTTTAGATCAAGCTGACATATGTGTTTTTCCTTCATCCACGTTAGTGTGACCATATTAACAAGTTGATGGAAAATAAACATTACAGTGGACCCTAAGAAATTTTTAATGGTGAGCATTCTATAACCACTGTTTCCTATGTTGTGGTCCACCTGAGATTCCACCTGAGATTTGGATCTTACTAATTTTTTGAATCATAATCTAAAATGATGTGGCAAAATGGATGGACGGCATGAATAAAATACATACAGCATGGTGGGGCCCATGTGCCACGTATACAATTTTATTAAATTGTGCAACGTGTTACGTAACGCATACCAGTCCATTCATTTGACGCAAGCAAGGCCTGTGGGTCTGATCATGAGGTATATGTTATATCTAAACCGTCCATTCATTTGACGAGCTCGTCCTAAGGCTTGACACGAAAAATAATACAGATCTAATTATCAAGTGGAACAAACTGCAAAAAGCAGTGGGGGATTGAACGTCTACCATTGAAACCCTTTTTGGGATCACAGAACTTTTGGATCAATATGAAATTTGTTTTTCCTCTTCATTCAGGTCCTTTTGACCTTTTGAACAGATTGGTTGGAAAATAAACGTTATGGTGGGCCTACGAATTTTTTAACGGTGAAAATCATCATCTCGCTGCAATTTTTGGTGTGGTCCAGACGATCTCTAGATACGATTCATTTTTTGGCTAATGCTCTAAAATGATAATTAAAAATAGATGAACGGTATAGATATAATAAATACATCGCTCTGGAGCCCATGTAACTTTGATTTCTTTTGAACCGTTCGTACAACTCGGAGCTTGAGGACTGTCAGCGCTCGTCTTAGCGTGACACATACCTATTACAGCAGCTAAGCTGTGTGGTACACCTGCGGAAAAAAAAAAAGAAGAAGAGAGGGAAACCGAAAAGAAAAAAGAGGGAAAGAAGAGAGAAGAAAAGAGAGAGAGAGAGAGACGAAAAGAAAAAAGAGGGAAAGAAGAGAGAAGAAAAGAGAGAGAGAGAGAGAGAGAGAGAGAGAGAGAGAGAGGAGAAGAAGAAAAGAAACGAAAAAGGTAAGTTTTTTTTTTTTTTTTTTGTTCTTTTTTTTTCAAGGCCCGTAACAACCGTTACGGGTCTGTAACAGCCATTATGGCCCATAACGGCCGTTATGGTCACGGAATTCCGTAACGGCCATTTCAACCCCGTATCACGTAATGGTGTTAGCCGTTACCGTTACGTATCGGCCGATACGGCCGTATTGTAACGGATATGGGACACCTTGCTCATCTTTCCATTCATCCATGTCGACATCCTTATTTCAGCTACGCTTACCCTATGAGCACGTCATTTCATAACTGGCCAACATTTTGTCCCATAAAGCATGGCTGGTCTTATAGCGGTCCTATAAAATTTCCCTTTTTAGTTTTGAGTGATACATGACGATCGCATAAAACTCTAGAGCCACATCTCTATTCATCCATCCAGCTTGAATTCTATGGCCAACATCCTTCTCTGTTGAGATTCCAAGTCAGAATGCAAAATATTTCAGGTAGCCTAAAACCCCCATATTCACTATATCCTACTAGAATTTGTTGGAGAACTTTACAGGGCCTTAAATGGTGAAACCAGTTTCTTAGATCAATGCAGAACTAGAAATCTGCCTATGAACCATGTCCCCCACTTGGAATTCTCTCCTTCTGACGAGGGTCAGCTTGGTGTTTCATCTGATGTTGCTTATTGTTAAAATCTCCCTGAAGAGCAAATGGATCACGGCTTCTTAATTCTGTTTTCTTCAGTCTAACATTGGTAGCTCCCAGAAATCAAGGAGAATAGGCAGCAGCTTTCCAAACAACCTTGCATGATGCCTTCTTTGTAGAGGTGTGATGCAGGGTATTCTACTGCCATTCTGAGGATGTATGCTGCTTCCCCCAATTCCTAGGGCTCACTTTTGAAACAATTAAAAAGAAAAAAAAAAAAAAACCGAAGAAGAAGAAAAGCGTTCGTGCATTTATTAAACACCTCAATCTGGCCGTAAGTTTGATTGTGATCTGCAGCACTCATTTAGTCGTGTCTGATCATGTTGAAGAATCCTCTCCAGGAATTGGGGAACGTCCATCCATGTTCCGTTTCGGGTATGGGAAGGGGCTGTAACTGTCCTAGGAAGCCAACTGTTTCACAAACATCACAGTCTGCTATATAAGGCTTGATATCATGCCCTCTCCCCTTCTGGTGAAAGGATATTGAGATTCTCTTTTAAGTTGCCCACCTTTAAGTCGAATCTGAAAAAATGCAGATACCAATAATATCCCGCTTTTGTAATGCAACGTGCCATCTTGCCAGGTATAATCTATAACTGATCCAGAGAAATGGTCTTGTTAGCAATCCATTCCTTCTTGATTGACTCTATCTGCATTGAATTAGGAATTGATGGTGTTGAGGCTGCCTAGCTCTTTGAATTGTCGAGATAAAAACACTTGCGACTAGCCGACTATGTTCTACCTCCCCTCACAATAAACAGTCTCTCTAGCCAAGGGAGTTCGGTTACCCACTTCCATTAGTAAAAATTTAACACCCATGCTACATGAAGTACATTAGATTTCGATGATCAGTGTGTTGTCTGGCCAAGTGGGGAATCTGCTTTCTGATTGCATGCATGATTTATGACATCTCCTTTCCGTGAGTTGATAGAGTCGTAATCCTTCCCGGCAGGGCCTTACTCATGAAAGCCAGGGGATTTGCCCCCAATCGGTACTCCATTGGTACCCATGCCTAAGGTGTTGGTCTCAGTAGTACAAATCTTGGTGAAGTTGAGCAGTCGTAGCAGCAGATTGGATCGCATGACTCCCTTAAGGTCACTAATCGCAGATTCATCTGCTAAGCTTGATTTGGAGGAATCTTTTTTAAGCAAGGTGGTGAGGAGAGTGCTGATTTTTCTTTGGTCATTGAAAGTTGCTATAGTAGTTGGTAAGGCCTAGAGATGCAAGCACTGATACTTGAGATAGGCCATGCTGCCACACTTCCAGTCTTCCTTTTTTTTTTTTTTTCCTGTTGTTTTTCTCATCTCTAGAAATGATGTGACTCAAATTACGTACCTTTCATTTGAAGGAGCATTTAGAGCAAAACCAATAGTGATAGTTGTGAAGGTGTCTAAATTTACAAGTTACTGCCATTGTTCAAAGTATCCCCAATATTATCGAAATGTCCTCAATATTATCTGTATTTCCAGCTCGATGATATCGATAACACTGGTAGCGATACCGAAAACACCGGTAATATAAAAAATTCTAGGTATAGGCGATGTATCACCAAGTATTGCCAATGTATTGTCAATATGTTCGACCGTGTAAATTTTAGGTGTCGCTTGTATTACTAATGTATCATCAATATTTCGACTATATAAATCCTAGGTGTCACTTGTATCGTCAATTTATTGGTGATATTTCAATAATATCTCCAATGTATCGATATCACAAAAAAAAATTGTTTATTAAAAAAAATTTCATTTCATTTTTAAAAAAATAAAATAAAATAAAATAAAAATTTAATGGGAGCATGGTTGTATACACTGTTCAATTTGTCAGGAAGAATATTGATAATATCGCAATATTATTGTTATCACAACATGGGATATATCGAGACCACAATCTTTTGTTTACTTTTCAATTATTGTTGATTTTTTGGCGAAATATCATGTGTTGTCGATATTTTGAAATATCGATGGATGTTTGGATGGATAGATGGGACGGCTGGATGGATAAATGGTATAGTTGGACTGATTTCTTATTACAACACATGTTTTTAGGCTCCCATTAAATGAGAACTTATTATGTATGTATTCTTTTTTCAATTTTTTGATTCATAAATATGCAAATATGTACATTTTAGCATATCTTGAAATTTCACTGAAAAATTTCACCGTTTCCCCTATGTTTCTCCAATGTTTTCCCACATTTCCGTTTATTGGCAAAATTCTCACTATTATTGTTATTGTTTCCATATTCTTGGCCAGCAAAACTTGTAGCGATACGGATACTGGTTACTGCCGCGAGCTTGGTGGTGTTCTTCCCATGTCTTGCTGGATTAAGGAACCCTTTTTTCTTTAAGCAGCTCGTAAGAATTTCAAAATTAACATTAGAAAATTTTGATTGATTTAGTATGATTGGAGAGGAATAATCAGGTGTACAAATATTACACTACCTTCAGATTCTTGTAAGAATGAGATGCTTGATAGCCCCACGTGCACCCTCTCCACATTGCATAAGTTCCAACTTGATAAGTGTGTAGAGTGTGTAGAGCACGTGAGAGGTGTACAAGCATGCCATTTCTCAAGGTTTAAGTAAGCGCCTGTGATTTTTTAACGAGTCAACCTACCACTCGTCTAGCCAAGCTACTTGAAGGAGAGGACCCTTCATAGAGGGTTAGGAACCTTCCAACTACTTCTTACATGGACGGATAAGGTGGTGTCATATGACAATCATCTGACTGGGAGGAATACTCCGTTTGAGAACTCTAAAATATTCTCGAGATCTCAACCCAAGGCCAACTACTTTTACCATTCCATAGAAATCTTTATAATTCTCTAATAGCCATTTACGAGCCTTTTTGTTTCCCAGAAAAGCGGAAAGTGGCCAACTCTCTATGATTGCCTTCGGCAAATAGCAGGTCCTTGACACACCACTGATGAATATGGCCATCTGAAAAAATCATGGCTGCTATATTATTAACTATGCCACCCTCATGGGGAGAACTGACAGGTGAAAAAAAGAAAGAAAAAGAGAGAAAAAAAGAAGAAGCTAGATTGCGAAATTCAATATACATTGGCGGCCTGCCTTACGAGTTGATTGGCTTTGTTTTGCAGAGAGATGGACTGTGTAAGCTGTGTTGTGAGAGACCACCTGGGTGAACAAACTTGTTGAGCCGCATCAAGATATGTTTGTGAAATCCAATCCAACTGTTAGGTCTGTCACCGCATGTTAGTGCAAAGGGCCCAAAACTCGGGCAGATCCATGATTCAGGTCAGGCAAACCACTGGAAATAGTTAGGTGGGGGACACCCACCCTGATTTTGTACAGGTCCATCGTGTTGCGTATGTGAAATCCAGTCCGTCCATTAGGTGAATCACCCTACGCCCAAGACCCAAAAATCAAGCCATTTCTGCAATTCAGGTGGTCCTGGTGAAATTAGTAGTAGGCACTCAGCTCGCAACTGTTTCCTTGTTGTGGCCAACTTGAATGATACGAGGCATTTAATGGTCAGGGTGGATTTCCACATCATGGTGGGGTCCACCCATTTTGTTAGCATGGATGGTTGCGGCTCGGTTTTGCATATGCCATATTACAAGAAGCTCGATTTCCAAGACAATGTGCACGTAGCCTGTGTTGTGCGTAGAGTTCCATGACGTTGGAAAATGGTCATTTTCGCCAAGGGTACCATCTCATGCACATTCTGTGGGACATTCTACTGCAAGTGGGAGATGTTGGATGTAAGCTGCCCGGGAAACGGATTGGCTACTCCCCCTGCTACCAGCCCGGTGGCTGGTGGTGGGTGCTTTATGGGCCCCATCATGATGTATGTGTTTCATCCATTCCGTTCATCCATTTGTACAGATCAATTAAGGGCTTGATAGCAAAAATTAGAGGGATATAAATATCAGGTGGACCACACCACAGGAAAACAATAGTGATTGGATATCCACCATTAAAATCCTCCTAAAGGCCCACTGTACTGTTTATTTGACATCCAATCTGTTTATTAGGTCATACAAACCCAGATGAAGGGAAAAACAAAGATCGGCTTGATCCAAAACTTTTATGGCCCCTAAAAAGTTTTTAATGATCGATGTTCATTCAACACTGTTTCCTGTATATACCTTGGTTTTGATCTCATAGCATAAAATGATTTAGAAAAATAGATGGACGGTATGGATGAAACACATACATCATGGCGGGGCCCACAGAGCACTGATCATCAGCCATTGGCAGGTGTCAGGGGGAGTAGCCAATCCGTTTCCAAGCTGCCCTGTGTCCACCACCTATGTTACACTTTAGCTGGTGAGCCCCATAATAATTTTGGTGAAGCACTTCCTTAGAGAGGGGTATCCAAAGGGCTCGCTCACTGGTAATCTCATCTGTTGATTAAAACTAATCCCCATCTAATTATCATCTAAGCCATTAGATCTTGTCAGTGAATATTTGTCTTCCCTTGCTCTGGTTGGCTTGTGGGTTGTTGAACTTCACCCATTTCAATTACACTACATTGTCCGCTACTCAACATTATTTTAGCAGCATAAACATCGAGACTATTCTGACCATATCATATTCCATGCCCGGCCATGGATTTAATTAGTGATTTCTATGAATTGCTGCACATTAGTCCATATTAATTGGTTTTAACCCCTCATCAGTATGTTAACTCATTTCATGTCGTACCCATAAGACATTTAGAACCATGTAGCCAACAAACAAACCCCACATGTCTGGCCTCCCTTAATTTGCTGGACTGTTTTTTGCATATGGTCTTATGCATGATGGTGCCACCTTACCTACTAATGGTCAATCCACAATACATAGAAGAATGAATATAAAAAGAAAGGAAAAGGATCTTTTTGCAAAGATCTGTATTCAATGCATCCAATCCTCCTTATTTATTTACTTTTTCTTTGATGCAAACAAGAAAAGGCATCCGTCCAGTTTTACCTGTTTTCAAGGATACATTTTTGTCTCTATAGTCAGAAAAATTGCAAAGCATCTCACGCCCTCTCTGAAACCCAATTCCACAATGGCAGCTCTTCACATGCCTCTGTTCTTGCATTCCCCCAACTTCATCCCTTCCATCTTCCTTCCAAAACCTCACCCACCTTCACCTAGAATCCACAGAATTCAAAGCAGCCGATTGGAGAGCTTCCTTGACCTGAAACCTGAGTCGAAGCCGGAGTTCCTTGATTTTGATTTGCAACGGCATGGGCCGTCGGACCGGAGGGAATATGATATGGTTGTCATCGGCACTGGTCCAGCCGGCCTCCGCCTCGCCGAGAAGGTCTCAAGCCATGGGGTGCGTGTGTGCTGCATCGACCCGTCGCCGCTGTCCATGTGGCCCAACAACTACGGTGTCTGGGTCGATGAGTTTGAGAGCATGGGGCTGGTGGGTTGCCTAGACAAGACGTGGCCGATGGCGACCGTTTACATTGATGATCAGAAGAAGAAGTATCTCGACCGTCCGTATGGCCGGGTTAGTAGGACGGTATTAAAGAGAAGACTGATGGAGGGGTGTGTTTCGCAGGGAGTGAAGTTCCACGAAGCCAAGGTGTGGAAGGTGGTGCACCAAGAGTTCAAGTCTGCAGTGCAATGCAGTGACGGTCTGGAGGTGATCTCGAGCTTAGTCGTTGATGCTAGCGGCTTCTCGAGTGCCTTTGTGGAGTATGACAGGCCCCGGAACCATGGCTACCAGATCGCCCATGGGATTCTAGCTGAGGTCGAGGATCATCCATTCGATCTGGACAAGATGGTGCTCATGGACTGGAGGGACTCTCACATGGTGAATGAGCCTTACCTAAGGGCGAAGAATGAGAAGCTCCCAACATTCCTCTATGCTATGCCCTTCGATCGAAACTTGATTTTCCTAGAGGAGACATCCCTGGTCAGCCGGCCTGTCATCTCATATGTCGAAATTAAGGAAAGGATGGTAGCCCGGTTGCGACATTTGGGAATTAGGGTGAAGAAGGTGATCGAAGATGAGAAGTGCCTGATCCCGATGGGTGGGCCGATTCCGTGCATACCACAGAGCGTCGTTGGCACTGGCGGGGCAGCTGGGCTGGTCCATCCTTCGACTGGTTACATGGTTGCAAAATCTCTGGCCGTGGCATCTGTACTGGCCGATGCGATTGTCGAGTGCTTGGGATCGACGCGTATGATCAGGGGGCGGCCCATGCATAGTAAGGTGTGGGGCAGCGTTTGGCCCATGAACAAGAGATTGGAGAGAGAATTCTATTGTTTTGGGATGGAGACCTTGTTGAAGCTGGACTTGAAAGGGACAAGGAGGTTTTTTGATGCCTTCTTTGATTTGGATCCTTACTACTGGCATGGCTTCCTTTCATCAAGATTGTCTCTGGGAGAGCTTGCAATGTTGAGTCTTTCCTTATTCGGGCATGCATCCAATCCATCTAAGTTGGACATTGTGACCAAGTGCCCGTTGCCTTTGGCTAAGATGGTGGGCCAGCTGGCCATTGAAACCATCTAAGCCTTTGGGTGAGATGGTGGGCCAGCTGGTCATTGGGATCATCTAAACCTTTGGGTGAGATGGTGGGCTAGCTGGCCTTGTAAACTATCTCAGCCTTTGGCTGAGATGGTGGGTCTGTCCACCTAAGCCTTCTGCTGACAATTGAAACCATCTAAGCCTTTGGCTATGATGGTGGGCCAGCTGGCCATTGAAACCATCAAAGGGTGGGTGAGAGTGAGTGCCACAGAGCCTTTTGTAATTTTGTGGGTTATTCTGTAGCTGATATTTACCTTTTTTTTTTTTTTTTTTGAATCAATACAAAGTAAAAGAGCAAGTCTAATAAAGACTTAGAAAACGTCTGTTTTGATGTTTGGGTTGGACACTAGTTTTTGCTTGGCTGTACAAATAGCAGAAATGGAGGCCACCTTCTGGTGATCCAGATGCTTGTGGTGGGCCCACTGGTGGATAGGACATGCTATCTACGTGTTCCCTTCCACTGATCCTAACTGTCCAATTTGGCAATTCTTGTTTTTCTTTTCTTTCTTCTTTATTTGGTTGGCTAGGATTATCCATAGGGCAGGTCTTGAGGGGTGGCCCATCCCCATCATGGGTTTGTCAGGTCAATGGTTTAGATTACTCCACCCCACTTGTGCCAAATCTGAATTCAAAGAGAGAGAGAGAGAGAGAGAGAGAGAGAGAGAGAGAGAGAGAGAGAGAGAGAGGCGCCATTAGCCGATCTATGTTAAGGCCCGCAGATGAATGGTTGGGATCCCCTAGTCTGGGTCGGGCTGCATGTTTCAAGATGGGCCGACAGTGTACTGAATTCCATCATATCCAAGGATTGATTTCCACCGTTGAAACATTTCCAAGGCCTCCAGTGATGTTTATTTGTCATCCAACCCGTTAGTAAGATAAAAAAGACATGTATTAAGTGAAAAAACAAATATCAGCTTGATCTAAAGCTTATGTGGCCCCCAAGAACTTTTCAACTGTAGAAGTTAAATTCACACTGTTTCCGGGGGTGTGTTCCACTTGATCTTTGGATATGCTTCTTTTTTGGGCTAACCACTTAAAATTAATTAGTAAAATGGATGGACAGAGTGGATAAATTGAATAAATGACGGTGGGCCCCACAGAGTTTACTCAGTACGCTAAGCATACTGAGTTACTCAGTACGCAATCCGCTTCTATTCCTTGAATTGGTGCGTTGCTCTAAATAATGCAAAGGATTCGGAGGCCTTTGCTTTCTATAATGGAATTCTCAAGTAAACCTGGTAGTATTTTTACTTCAAATGCGTCCCGTGCTTTTGCACACCTGGATAGTTGGTTCATCCATCTGGACCCTCTATAAGGTTCATCCAACTCTTCATGGGTGACAATGAAAAATCCACACTGTTCAGATTATTCTAACCATCAAAACGCAGGCCGTTTTCTTTATCACCGTCAGTTTAATCAATCCCTGTACGATATTCTTATCACAATTTGACCAAAATCATTATTTAGAGACATATGGTGGATGGTTCGAATTGATGAATGGATCTTTTTCTTAATGCTGTAAAGGATCCAACATCTGATTAGGCGTCGACAGCTGGAAAGGATACTCCAATCCTTGAAAAATTCCAAGGTGGGTCATGAAAGTGGACTTTGACGTAATGGGCCATCCACACGTCCAAAAGCACCAGAGTGGACTTGAACCTAATCAGCACTTCCGTAGATGGTCGGTGCACCCAAAAGAAAAAGGTTAGGTCTTTCATTGGTCATTTGTATCCACATTCTATTATAGCATGTAGGTGGCTCATATCTTAGGTCAGCCGATGGAACGGTGGTGGACCACCGTCAGCTTCAAATAATTGGTATTCTCGTCATACTGTAACTTTGACGTATCTTTCTCTTATAGGTGATTAGCGTAAGATCATGGCCATTGGATCCATGGATATAAGTGGGCCATCTGGAATCCGGATCTACCGTTTATAACCATCTAGAGGAGGATCTGGATCATGGACCGTCAGATCTTAGTGAAAAAAGCGATCAACTTAAAGCCAATAAAAGTGACTTATTAATGATCTAGATGAATTTGTGTAGTGTATTTGGAGAAATGTCGGGATATACAAAGATGATTCTACGATCGTACAATTGGAGCTCATCAAGTGGCGCGACGATGTCTATCAAGTGGTCGATGGAAGAACGGTCATATAAAAGTAATTACAGGAAACATGGCTGGAGTAGAAGCAAAGAAGGCCATGTAATGTTAAACGGTTACAATGACCGAATGGTGGGAAGCATCTATATAGTTGGGGTAAGGTTATAAATAGCAAGGAAATTCAATAAGAAGATTTTGTCTCTTACCATCCCAATCAAACCCAATATTATCTTTCAAGTATCTTTTCAATTACCCATCATTTACATTCCTTAGTGTAATAAATTTATTATTTCTACAAATCTATTACATTTTATAGTGTAATCATTTATTTTCCGCTTCCTGTTTATTTTCCATAGTGTAATCCGTAGCGTTACTCACGTAGCTAATAATTTTAGTTGTAATTTAAGTCTATGCTCATACATTGGATTCAGTTCTACATCGAAGAAGGTGCTTCACGGCTGTTCTTTATAACCAACTGTAAGAATCTCTTTCTCATCTTTTATCTATATTAAAAAGTCCTTTCGTACGGAAGGCAAATATGTACCCATCATCAGAGGACAAACCCCATCCTCTGAATATCACCTGATCCTATTTACATATTGAGCGAGTGACTGAATAGGCGGCCGATACATTCAATCTCGATCATATACTGCATATCTATTTATCTTGCCGCTTGGGGTCATAGTTGTTCGATTTGAATTGAGCTGCAAATTCAATTCTATCACGCTCGCACTTGTCATGTGACCAAATTTGAAAAACAACCACAACAACAATTTGGCACGCTCGGTGGAACCCCATCTCAAAATTACTAGCATAACATTGCCAACTGGAATTATGAATAGGAGTAACCGAATCACTGGGGTCGAACCTTCCACACTGAATGCATTACCTCTGACCGTAGATGTGTCGGTTCAATTGGCCCTTAAAATATTAAATTTGAATAGTAGCCCGACACTCAATACCAGAAATCAAGAAGGGATGTCGACCTCTTGAACTGTTTTTCTTAAAGAAAAAACGGTCGCACTCCGAAATGTACCACTGAGTATCTAACATGTTCAGGAATACGGAAGGGCCTAGGTCGAGCAATTCCGTATTCAAACTGAGAACACTAATAGGTACATGGCTAGCCAAACTGAGGCCATTTGGAGACATAATCTACAACAAGCAATATATAGATATTTTCAAAAGATTTGGTGAATGGCCTCATGAAATCAATGCCTCAACAATCAAATGATTCAATGATAAGAATGGGGTTCAATGACATCATATTTCTACTTGACAATCCTCTCAATTTTTGACTACACTCACACGCTTTAAAAAATTCGTTTGCATCTTTGAACATAGTGGGCTAGTAAAAGTAGCATTGTGGAATTTTTGTTGTGGTCTTCTTAGCCGAAAAGTGGCCACCACATGCGTGAGAATTGCAAAAGGAGATGACACTGTGGTGTTCATTATTAAGAATACATTTCCTAATGATTTGATTTGAGTAATTTTTAAATAGATGTGGATCATCCTAAAAGAACTTGCGTACCTCAGTGAAAAACTTCTTATCTTGCGCAGTCCAATAGGTAGGAATTGTACATGTTGTAAGATAATTAACAATATCAACATACTAAGATAATTGTGAGACTTTGAAGAGTTGTTCATCAGGGAACATGTCATTAATGTGAGTCGTCTCCATAGAATCCGATATAACAAGCCAAAACAGATGGTCGACCACTACATTTTTTACTTCTTTCTTATCTCGTATTTCTATGTCAAATTCTTGGAGAAGAAGGATCCATCTTAATAAACGAGGCTTAACATTCTTTTTAGAAAGAAGGTACTTCAGCGCTGCATAGTCAATGAACATAATGATCTTAGATCCTATCAAGTAAGATATAAACTTTTCTAACACAAACACTAAGGCTAGGAGTTCCTTTTTCAGAGTGAAATAATTTACCTGGGCAGGATTTAGAGTTCTACTCACATAGTAGATGACATAAGGTCTCTTCTCTTTTCTCAGGCTTAACACCCCCCCAATAGCATAATCACTTGCATCGCATATAATCTCAAAAGGCAAACTCCAGTCGGGTGGTTGCATAATGGGTGCGCTAGTCAACATGCCCCTATACTTAGTGAAAGCTTTCTGGCATTCCTTGCTCCACTCAAAGGGAGTATCCTTTTGAAGAAGATTACATAAAGTATGAGAGATAAGACTAAAGTTCTTTACGAACCTTTAGTAAAAACCAGCATGTCTTAAGAAGGATCACACCTCCCGTATGTTCATTGGTGGAGGTAGGTTTGAGATCAAATCAATTTTGGCTTTATCTACCTCAATTCCATTGGACAATATGATATGTCCAAGGACCATTCCCTTTTGAATCATGAAATGACATTTTTTTCAATAAAGCACAAGTTCTTTTGTTCGTATCTTTTTAGTATAAGTTTAAAATTATCAAGGCATTCGCTGAAAGATGTACCAAAATAGAGAAATCGTCCATAAAGACCTTTAAGAATTTTCCTACCATGTTAGAAAAAATATTCAACATGCATCACTGAAAAGTGGCAGGAGCATTATATAGTCCGAATGACTTCCTTTGGTATATGAAAGTGCCAAAAGGACATGTAAATGTGGCATTCTCTTGGTCTTCAAGGGCTATCTCTATTTGATTATAGCCCAAATATCCATCCAAAAAATAGTAATAAGAATGATAGACTAACCTTTCCAAAATCTGATCGACAAAGGGCAATGGGAAGTAGTCTTTTCTTGTGATGGTATTCAATTTTCTGTAGTCAATGCATATTCTCCAACCGGTAGTGACTCTAGTAGGCATAGGTTCATTTTTTGCATTGACCACAATGGTGATCCCAAACTTCTTAGGTACCCACCTGAGTTGGACTCACCAATTGGCTATCAGATATAGGGTAGATAATACCCACATCCAACAACTTTAATAACTTAGATTTAACCATATCTTCCATATTTGGATTTAACTAATGTTGTGGTTGTCTACATATTTTCGCATTATCATCTAGGTGAATGCGATGAGTATAAATCAAATGTTCGATTCCTTTGAGATCCACAATCGTCCATCCAAGGGCTCCTTTGTGTTCATTGAGAGTAGAAATAAGCATACTCTCTTATTCTTCATCTAGGTGGGAATAAATCACCACCGGATATGTTTCATATTTACCCAAATAGACATATTTAATATCAACGGGCAATGGTTTTAAGTTAAGCTTCGGTGTTTTGATACTAGACCGTAGAGGTTGTATGTTAGTTTGGGGCAATCTTTCAAATTTCGGCCTCTACTAGTTAGTTTCAAGTACCGGTGTAACATCAAGCAAGACATCCATCTCCCTAATCATATCATCATCTAAATTGATGGAGTGGGTCAAGCTCGTTTCTGGGGTGTCAGGGTATAAGGTCAAGAGTGACTTATCTTTCACGAACAAATAAATTATATTTACTTCGTGGGCATCATTAACATCCACTGGTTGTTTGCACATATTGAATATGTTCAGCTCTAATATCATGTTCTCGAAAGTTAATTTCATAATCCCATTCCTATAATTAATGATGGCATTTGTGTAGCTAGGAATGGTTGGCCAAGGATGACATGAATTTGAGTGCTCGTATCACTAACGGGTTATGTGTCCAAAACAATAAAATCCACTAAATAATAGAATTTATCGACGTGGACTAGTATGTCCGCTATCATCCCTCTCGGTATACGGACTGAACGATCAATGAGTTGAAGTATGGTCCTTGTGGGTTTTAATTCATCTAGACCAAGCTGTTCGTAGACAGAGTATGGAATCAGATTCACATTTTTCCTCAAGTCAAGTAGTGCGTGTTCAATCCGGTGATTCCCAATTACATAAGAGATGGTTGGGATACTTGGATCTTTATATTTATGCGGCACATCTTGTTTCAGGATGACACTCACTTTTTTTGTCAGGTAAATTTTCTTTTGAATATTTTTCCGTCTTTTGGTCGTACATAAGTCTTTTAGGAACTTGGCATATGATGTTATCTATTTTATGACATCCAATCGAGGAATATTAATTTTCACTTGTTTCAAAACCTTTAAGATATCCTAAGTGTTAGATAGAGGTTTTAGTGAAATCAACCTTTGAGGGAATGGTGCAACTAGCTTGTATTGTTTTTCCACTTCTTTCTTATGCATATCATGGCTAGGTCTATCATTCCTCTCAGATTATTCTGAGTCCTTAGGCTTCTCAGCCCTCGTCGGGATGTTTTTATCAATTATCTTACCACTTCTTAGAGTGGTGATAGACTTGGCTTGCTCCACATGGTGATTCAAAGAGCTTGGGTCACTTAATTCACATTGTTGTTTTGGGTTACGTAAAGGTTGGGCTAGAAGAGTTCATTTCTCACTAATAGTTAGTTGTGACTCTATTCTTTAAATAGACGATGCAAACACTCCCATGAATGTTTTGATATCCTGGAATACTTATAACATATTTCGATTGAATTTCTCTTGATTTTGGATGAATTTCTGAAGCGTATCCTCTTGAGATCTTTTCTGATTTCATGGGTTGAAATTTGAAGGAAAAGTCCCTTGAGAGTTTCTCTCTGTATTAGCTGTTTGCCCATTCTTCCAATTGAAGTTTGGATGGTTCCTCTAGATAGGATTATACATGTTTGAGATAGGGGCATTGAATGACCTTTGATAAATTTTCACAACATTAGATTGCTAGTGTAATAACTCTTTGAATGCATGAATTGTGGGGTAATCCTGTGTTAAATGTACATTACTAGCACAAATACAACAAACAATCTCAATAGTCTCACTGGGTTTGACTGTTTCTACTTTCTTTAGTTCCATGGCCTCGACTTTTCTTGTGAGATTAGTCACGTACCCTATCATTCATATCATCTTTGTCCCTCAAGATGTACATTCATCCCTTTTCTCTAGATTGAGTCGGTATGGGATTAGTGGGATTAGAAGGAGTATCCCATGACTACGTGTTTTCAGCAAGTATATTGAAATAATCCCACACGTCATTGGGAACCTTATTCATAAATTCTCCATTGCACATCATCTCTACGAATTGTCACATGGGCGAAGTTAGTCTATCGTAGGAAAAGTTTATTTTCCCCTAAGTTTCGTAGCCATGATATGGACAAGAATTTAGAAGATCCTTGAACCTTTCCCAACATTGAAAGATATCTTCCTCTTTATGAGAGAAATTCATGATCGTCCTCCATAGGGTATTAGTCTTATGAACCGGGAAGAACTTTTTAAAAAACTCCTCGGTCATCTCAACCCAAGTCGCGATAGATCTTGGTCTCAAGGAGTGAAAGCAAGACTTGGCTTTCTCCTTCAAAGAGAAAGGGAACAACTTTAATCTTAAAGTGTCCTCATATACGTTATGAAAGTATAGGGTTGTTACAATCTCATCAAATTCTTTTAGGTGTAGATATGGACTCTAATAATCGAGTCCATGAAACTTCAAAAGTTGTTGGATCACTCCCGGTTTAAAATCCACGTTTCCTGCATTGTGCGGAAACACCGTGCAGGAAGGTGTACTCGTCCTCACTAGTTGTAAGTAATCACTTAAAGTTCTAGGTAGGGGAGCATTATGCACATAATTCTTTTCTTGTTGCTCTTCAGCGAGATGGTGAGGTTGATTATTAGCCATGTTTTTTCTTAACTCAGTATTTCTAAGCTAACTTTTAATCCGGTGATGGATAGGCAAACCTTCGACTAAACCTCATTCACTTAAGAGACGTAGAGTGTTGTCCCAGACCCACTTGGGCATGAAACATTCTCAATCTTAAGTTTAAATTAAAACCTACTTTAGAAGAAAAAAAAACAATCAAAAATAAAAATATGAAATACTATACTAGGAAGAGTTGGAAGGATATTACCCGATCAACGATTCTATATTAGATTCTATAAAAAAGAAGAACAAAGTTAGTATCTGATAATTTAGAAAAACCTAATATAAAAATACATTAAAAAAAGTTAAACATAATCTTAACTTAATTCTAATACCAATGTATTTTAGGAAAAATGCAACCGAACTCCCCGACAACAGTACTAAAAACTTGTTATGACAACCCCAAGTGCAGGGCTCCGATGTAATAATAACTTGGTGAGACCGAGGTCTTACCACAGATACTTGCTATTGTGTGATTTCTAAAATACGTTAAAATTAGAACTAGAATATAAACTAACTACTAAAATCCTTGTTTAAAGAGTAATTATGGAAGAAACTATCAGAAATAGAATACTAGAGTGCCAATGATCCACTTATGGCTTCCTTAATGTTAATTTAACTGATTCAATTAGATCACATAATTAGAATCAAAGTCCTATTATATCTAGTTAGATAATAGAATAGTTAAATCATCATTCATATACTTCAAAATAGATTTGAATTTTCATTAAATTGGTTACCTCATAAAGCATTAATGACTTGATTGTAGTCTATTCAAAGCATCTATCGTGCCCGGAGTCAATGATAGATCAATGAAATCTATAGATCAATCCTTTATAGAACAGATTAGAAAATATTCATAGTCTTCCTAAGCATCCAATGTGCCTAGAGTCGACAATGGATCTAAATAAACTAGAAATATTTCTTCATTCAAACCAAATATCTATTAATTGTTCAACAAGAAAACCAAATAATTTGAATCAAAGTAAAATAAACATTAAGAAAAACTACAAGCTTCACCTCATAGATCTAGCCAAGAGATTAACCAACTATAAACATGATTAGACTAAAACTTAAACAAAAAATATAAAAACTAACTAGAACCGAATGATTGAAGAGGAGGGAGGACTCCTTGAAGCTCCATAACTCCTTACTCTACTCATTCTACCCTAATCTGTGTTTAGAAAATCCTAAAACATTTCTTTATATAGCTTTGACTCACATCAACTTCAAAAATGACTTGAATTTACGCAACTTTCGCATCTTTGATGGCATCAAACTCTCATTAAAGAGTCTGGGTGAAATCAGGAAATTGTTCAACAACAAACTTTTGAATTCTCATATTTTCTTGATGTCATCAAACCTCCTTTGATGGGATTGAACTTGGTCTCGATGATATAGAACATATCTTCGATGGCATCGAAGAATGCCTGAATTTATCCAGCGACGAAATAAAAAATTTATGATTTTTGTAATGGGATCGAGGATGACTTTGATGGCATCGACACTTACTTTGATGGTGTCGAATGTGTCATCGATGTCGTCGAAGGGTCGATTTTTATACTTTCAATTTTTTCACTTTGACTTAGTTTTCTTCCTTCCTTGCTTGGTTTCCTTGGATCTTGGACTCTTGAATTCTTCAATGCTAACCTCCATAGATCCAATCCTTGGTAACTCTTTGAGCATTAAATCTATAATTTAAGCGTTTTTTTTCCTTAGCTCTCAAAATCACCTCGTAAGAGAAAACATGCATAATAGATCAATTATGTACATCCATGTTCATAAAACCAAGGTATAACAAGGGAAAAATATACAATATTTCACTCTCAATAGTAATTTCTTGATCCTTATCAAGTGCGAGTGATGCAATTATTAATTATAAAAAAAGACTAAAGGACTCCACAAGCTGGTATATTATTATCTCCTTTTGACCTTCAATTCGATTTGTTGATTGACGAATATTGCCCTTAGTCCCTTCTAAATTAGAAACTTCAAGTGTTACAACATGGGATTGAGCAACGTTGGCAGGAATGTCTAAAATAGACACCTCGGCTTGAAGAGTTGATCCAGTAATTGGCTTTTTAGCAGTCGAGAGTTCCCTAGTTACTATAAAAAAGAAAGAAAGTGAGTAAAGGATACTACATAATCATTACAAGAAGGAAATGGCATAGTGATGGAATGACATCCACCTAGATCTGACCAAACATCAATGATAACAAATTTGTCATTCGCCGGTTAAATTTTGGTAGGATCAACGACCAAAGGAGGATTAGGATGATATTACTTGAGATATTGGAGATGGGACGATCGATGTAGTTGATGTTTCCTTCCTCGATCCTGTCTCTCTGGCTAGGAGGCACAACCGACCGAGGAGTGCCGACTTATTGGTACTTTCTTTACTTGTTTTCTTTTTCTCAATCATAGGTTTTTCTACCTTTGAAGAGAAGAAAGCCGACCGATTATTAATTCATGAGACCCACTGATCAGAGTCACATAATAATTCTTCCACCAGGAGTGGAATGGTTTTAGCTGTTGTGGGTAATTGGTGGAGAGAGAGAGAGAGAGAGAGAGAGAGAGAGAGAGAGAGAGAGATGAACTGATGGAATCAAACCCTTTATTGAAAGTCTGGTAGATGGTGACCGAAGCTATGACTAGTTGATGAATCAGAAGTTGGTTACAAGTCCGGTGAATGAAAGAAAAAGAGATACCTTGAGCCAAACTAAACTGACACATAAGAAGATTGGGGTAATATTGTTCAATGTTGGCCTTGGCATTAATGCCTATGTCTATGGTGCCACCATATGGTAGGTCTCTGTAGAGTTGATAGCTTTTTCAAGCTGCGTCCCTGATGCATGTTGATTTAGTGTCGGCCGATTCATATTCTTCGGTGAACCATGTTAGACCAAATTCTATATCCTTAAAGGGGCAATGGGTATGAATGGACTTGTTGAGAGTGAAAAAAAAGAAAGAAGTTTATACATTCAAAAAACAAATAATGAATCTTAGAGAATAGAATGTTGCGATGGCCGAAGGAAGTGAATTCTATCTTTGATGGAGCAGATTTCATGAACTTTACTCCAAAATATTCATAAAACCACATTTGGACAAGCCAGATAGGCCCACCAAAGTGGTAGAATCCATTTGTGGTTGCTTCATAAATGCTACGGTAAAGGAAGTAGAGTACAAAAGTGATAATGGTAGCTAGCGTCCACGAGCGAACACCTCAGTTAGATGAATGTATTCCTTAGTAATTTACAGAGCACTCACTTATACTAAAACCAATAGATCCATATCAGCAGGAACGTCGTGTATTCTTGTTCATCAACTTCCTCCCAAGATTTACTTTGAAGAGGCATGAAGGTAGAATATGCCTTGCTGGTCTTGTCTAGGAGAGTGAAGGGATATGGATTTTTCAAAGTGAAGCCCGGGTAGACAGATTCTTTAAAGGAGAAAAGGTGAGTGAATCAACATACATCCATGATCGATGGACCCACGGGTCTGCATCCAAAGTGGAATGTATTGGTCGATCGACTCTCGAAAGTTGATATTGTTGTAAGAAGGGATTGATTGGATATTCATGAGGAGAAAGTTTGATGCATTCATGAATTCTTGTTTACTTCCATGTATCTCCATGTTGTGCTTCAACGCGAGCATACCACTCAGTCCAACCATTCATCAGTTTTATCCATGCTCATGGAGACTTGAATGCATTGGAGGGGTCTAGGACATTGTCTGATTGGACAAGTAGAACTTCGTCAGAGCATTTTGGGAAGCTGGGTTCAATTTCACGGAGTTGTTCATAGGTGATTGCTAGATGGAAAGCAGGACCGAGCATCAACAATGCAGTGCCTGGTTCGGTTAGAGTGTTGAATAGAAGATCATCAATCCCTCCGAACGATAAGACATCAAGGTCCTTGATGAAAGACTTGAAGTGGAAAGAATAAGAAGAAGATGCAGCCATGGTGACGTGAGGAGAGAAAATCAAGACGAGTCTAATGCAAAAGAGAAGAAGAGTGAAAGGTGAGAAGCTTCGACTTAAGAGTTGCTTATGTATCAGCTGCAATAGGTGTACATTAATGAAGAGGTTATCATGACTCCTCGTACGATACGATTTTATGCGACGTGTCACATAAATAACCTATAAGTGTTAGATAGGATATCTCGTGATACGACATTGGTTGAGTAGAATCAATGGAAAAACAACACGTGCATTAACTATCGATTGCATTTATGATGTTGGACAACAAAAAAAGTCGATGTCACCTTTTTTCAAAAAGCGAAGCGACGTGAGAGGGGGGGGGGGGGGGTGGCTGCTGTACTCTATTTCTGACTATTCCGAGAAAGCCAATAGGAGGGTGACGCGTGGTATTGCATGAGAAATATGAAGTGGATAAAAAGATCTTTAAGGGTTTGGAACACTTTTTGCGGATTACAACTAGCATAAAGCTACTTATATGTTGATACTTAAATATTGTATATTTAACTATTCAATTATATTAGATATCATGAAATTTAAGTGTTAATTTGATTTAATTATATACATTTTTGTCATGCGAGGTGATTTGGAAGCCTATGATGAATATGCACTTAAAATAATGGATTTAGAGCTCAAAAGAAGATAATAAAGAATTGGATCTATAGAGGGCAATATTGAAGAATTCAAGTACTAAAGATCCAAGGAAACCAAGTGAGGAATGAAGGGAATCGAAGATTTGAAGTGAAGAAACCAAGGAAAAGGAATACTAAAAATTTAGGGCCAGAAAAATCATATTTTGAAATTCCGGGGTCAGAAAAACATAGTTCTAAAAAATTACAAAAACAGACATCGATACTATCAAAGTAAGTTTCGATGCCATCGAAGCCAACTTCGATCCCATCGAAAAAATCATGAATTTTCTCGGTTGGTTTCTAGACATATTCATACATCCTTCGATGCCATCAAACGAATGTTCAATGCCATCAAAGGAGCTTCGATGGTATTGAAGGTGTCGTCGAAGCCGCGGTAACTGCGTAAATTCAAAGTTAGTTTGCAAACTTTTCCAAGGCGGTGCGAAAGATTGAATTCCAAAACTATTTAAAGAAGTCTTTAGGATATTTCAAATAATCTTCTAGGGTTTGAAAATGGAGAGAAGGCCTAGGTGGAGCAATGATAACATTCTTCTATTTTGATTTATTCACGAGTTTTAGTAGATCTTTTAGTTTTTCTTTTGTTTTTGATTAACTATGACTAGCTAATCTCTTAGTTAAGGCTAAGGGATGAAGCTTAAAGTTATTCTTAATGTTTAGTTCGTTTTTATTCAAGTTATGTGGTTTATATGTTGGATAATTCATAGTTTATGGTTTGAATAAAGAAGTATTTTTGAATTTACTTTGATCTATCATCGACTCCGGGCACGGTGGATGCTTAAGAATTTCCTGAATACTTTCTTCTCTATTTTGTGATTGATTGATCTGTAGAATTCCTTGATCTACCATTGACTAAGGGCATGATAGATGCTTTAAACTCTCTATAATCGATTCAACGAGACAGTTATATGGGAACCAATGCTATGAATGTTCAAAATCTATTTTGAATTGTTTATGATGTTTTAACTGCTCTATTATTCGGTTAGATAGATTAGGACTTCAATTCCAATCAAGTTATCCATTGAATCTGTTAATTAAATATTGATATTGCTATGAGTGGATAACTAGATCCTTAGTATTTTTATTTATTTATTTCAAAATTCTTTTTACATCGCTGGATTAAAACCTAGATAAACCATTAGACTTAGATTAGTTCTATGTTGTGTTCTCCATTCCCTGTGAATTCGACCTTGGTCTCACCGAGTTATTATTGCATTATAGCCCTGCACTTGGGGTTGACGATCAAGTTCTACACGATCGTCAATGGAGTGTTGTGGTCGACATATAATAAGCGTAACTGAATTGTTCAAGATATTAAAGACTA
The DNA here is from genome assembly GCF_029962835.1 of Magnolia sinica. Taxonomy (NCBI): domain Eukaryota; kingdom Viridiplantae; phylum Streptophyta; class Magnoliopsida; order Magnoliales; family Magnoliaceae; genus Magnolia; species Magnolia sinica. The sequence continues at coordinate 97,889,275 of NC_080573.1, read as the reverse complement.
CTAAGGGCAACTAAACAAAACCTTGGCCGATAGAAGAAGAACTATATCGTAAAGAGAAACATACTAAAATAAGGATTTAGAGAAGAGAAGAATCTAGAGAGGCATTTAAACTACTGTAACCATTACAGTAATGGAAGAAGAATATGAAAGATCAAGCTGCAACAGAAATCTATAAATAGCAGAGGAGTGTACCAAGCAATCAAACTAAACAAATCTATCAATTTACTTTATCTTAACTTATCCTAAGAGTAGCAGTAATCAAGTAGCCGTAATTCTTAGTTATAATCTTTAGTTGTAATTCAAGTCTACGCTCATATGCTAGATTTGTTCTTTATCCAATATCAACCAGTTCTTTCAAGAGTGTATTTTTGCAGTTACTCTTAGTGATTGATTGTGAGTTTTTCCTTTTGTTTGATTTGCACCAGTATTCTGAAAGTTCTTTCTTGCAGAAGGCACAAAGTTATCTATCTTTGGAGGAAGAACCCTACCATCCGATTATTGTCTGATCATTATCAAATTTTGCAAGTGGTTAAGTAAGTGACTGATCTTCTCATAATCCGGGTCACATTCATTTATATTGAACGAATCTGTTTATTTTGGTGCTTGGAGTCAAAGTTGATTAATTTGCATAAAGGCCGGCAAAAAAAAAAAAAAAACACACCCTCGAAGTGTCAACAGACTTAGCTAAATAACCTATCTAAAGAGCGAAGTGCCTGAATTTTGTCACATGTTATCTTCATTGTGCGACTTACCATTTGAATGGTACATATTTGATACACAGGTGGCAAATTTGTAGAAAAAAAAAAAAACACTGGACTAGGATACAATGGCACGCAAGTCCAAGCCTCCTGATAAGCTGTTATATATTGAACTGTTTCAGGGTACTTGGATTACTTACCCATGAAGTTGAGTTTTTAGTTTGTAGGAATGGGCATGCTTTCAAGTTATGAAGGCCAATCGTTTGTTGAGGTCTACTGTGGATGATTCAGGCCCGGAAATAGGGGCGGCAATGGGCCTAGCTAGGTCACACCGTCGTGGCATATGGCTGAGTAGGGCTGTGCTCCAAAGCCTTAGCCAGATCATGGCCCTAACCCTAGGGTTAGGGCTGTTAATAGGCCAGGTCTGGAGTTGGCTTTGGCCCGGATTTTGAACTATTCAGTCTAGGCTTGACGGACTAGGCCCATTCAAAAATTTGATTTTGCCTAGCTGGAGCTTGGCCTGCTGACAGCCTTACCTATAGGGCTAGGTTGGGCAAGAGCGGGACCCGTAAGGAAAAAGAGTGGAAAAACTAAAGACTATAAATTGTTGTATCCATGAAAATTTTGGGCAATCCCCTCCATTCATGGCAAGTCTCGTAGAAATGATTTTAGTATTGAAACATGATACTAAATTAAAAAACATCTGTTTAAACCACACATGTATAATGGTAGCCCATTTAATGATTGGACCGGGCCAATGGGTGGGTAGCTGGGCATTAATCCTTGGCTCAGGTTTAGCCTTAGGCTGGACACCGGGCCTATATTTCAAGCCCAAAATTTAGCTCTTGAGCTAATTTTAGAGGCAAAACTCAGTAGGGTTAGGGTGGTAGCCCATTGTCAACCTCACCAACGAATCATTGATATGATGCTTCTAACAGTAGCTTGTTTTCTTAAAAATAAATAGTTACAGAGAGAAATACAGCAATTGTCCATATTCAATGAAGAAAAGTAATTACAGACCCAAAATTGGTTGACAAGACTTATTTTCAAGAAGACGATATTATCATGACTCGTCCATGGTCGGTCACGCCAGGCTAACTTTTCCATGCGTAGACGACTGAAACACGGCTCCACTTGCACCTGGTGGAAAGCTAGTGTATTATCCACGTATGATTCCCCTGGCTAAAGATGTTCTTCTTAATCCTTGCGTGATGTCATGTGTCAATGATCGAAGCCATTTATTCGATGGGTCTCACTGTGGATGGATGATACCCAAAAAAATCTTAAGGATTTGATAGTTGGCCTACAAAAGAACGGTTAAAAGAAATGGTTAATATTTAAAGAAGACGGCTAAATAATCAAAAGGTTGAAATAATTAAGCTCAAGTTATTATTTTGGTTTCCACCCATATCGATTCCCATCCTAGAAATGAGTTGGATAATTGAAACGTGGCAGTAGATCAAGTCCTGACTTAATTAAAAATAAAAATTAAAAATTAAAAATTTAAGAAGCGGGGATCTATTGTATCCGACATTTTTGTTTTTGTATTTTTTTTTGTTAGCATGTTAGTATACTCACTGTCAGTTCACACTTCACTGTTAGCCACCCCCACTAGGGAATCGATACCAAGATCAAGTCCCGTGACGTTTGTATCCTACTTGTTGCAATATGATACCTCGGGACTTCCAGTGATCTAAACCGGTTGCACGATGGGTCTCAATTCCAATGCCGGATAGGACTCAAATAAAAGCTATTAAAACATGCGTTTACAAGTTTTCCCCCGCATGTGGAAACTTGGCACATGCATGCAAGATTCCCATTACCACCTTGTCTCAAACTAGGGCTGTCAATGGGTTGTGCTGGCCCATTAGGCTCCTAGGCTTGGGCTGATACGGGCTAAACATGGGCTGTCGTATGTGGCCTGAGGGCTGGGCCCAGGCCTAAAAGTGAATCTCACGTATTAATTGGGCTGGGCTTATTTTGTACGTAAAGGCTAGTCATTTAGGCCCAACTTCAGTGGAGACCTGCCTACTTATGCTTTCCAAAGATATATTCAAAAGTTTCATTTTGTTTTTGTCCAATTTATTTTTGAAATATTTAATGATTAATATAAATTAGACATCTTAATTATAGCAATTAATAAACTATCTTAAGCTAGGGTTGGGCTGATTATTAGCTTACAAGGATGGGCTTGGGCCTGGGCCTGTTCATTTTTGCTCTTCACAGGCTAAGTCCGGGCTTGAGCATAATTCCTGCTATGGAGCCAGGCTTCGACTGACCTTGGCCTTGTCCAAAACCAAGTCGCTGACAGCCTTTCTAAAAACTAGGGTTGTACACGAGTTGAGCTAGCTCAACAAACTCACTTGACTCGGCTCGAGTCAGCTCGGATTAACTCGGCTTGAATGGCCGATTCAGGCCGAGTCAAGCTATTTTTGTGAAGCTCGAGTTGAGTTCGAGCCGAGTTCGAGCATGGGTCATTTCAACTCGACTCGACTCGATTAATAAATATATAATTTTTAATATTATATATATATATATTATATTTATATTATATATTTAATATATATACTTAAGTAAGTTAAGCTTAAGTTTTTTTTTCTTAAAAAAAAAAACATAAAAAAAACCCTAGCTATTATCGGACCGGCCCTACCTTTCCCCTTTTGCTTTCCCTTTCTTCTCTTTCTCTCTACTACCCTACCCCACCCAGCCACTGCCCGCACGCCTGCCCAAGCATCACTCCACGACTCTCCACTGGACCTCTAGGCTTCCAGCACGCTACCCACATGCCTGCACAACCAGCACTCCACCCGCTGGAACTCTCTTGCTCTCACTCTCCCGGTCTCTCCGAGCGAACCTGCGCCCAATCCCTACTCGGCCGATCTCTCTCTCTCTCTCTCTCTCTCTCTCTCTCTCTCTCTCCCCCAATCTCTTCAAGGTAGGTGTTTATCTTATTTTTTATTTATTTAACTTATAGATTTATTTTAGATTTATATAAATGTTGATTTATTGTAAATTGGGGGCTAGGTTGGGTCGGGTTGGGTTTTAGGACGGGTTGGGGTGGCTGAGTTAAGTTGGGTTGGGTTAGGGTTTGGAACGTGTTGGGGTGGTTAGGTTGGGTTGGGTTGGGTCGAGTTAGGGTTTGGGACGAGTTGGGTCGGGTTGGGTGCTGGGTCAGGTTGGAGTGGCTGCGTTGGGTCGGTTTGGGGTTTGGGACGGGTTGGGGAGCTTGGGTTGGGTGTTGGGTCTGGTAGGGGTGGTTAGGTTGGGTCGGGTTGGGGTTTGGGATGGGTTGGGGGGGCTGGGTTGGGTACTGGGTTAGGTTGGGTTTTGGATGGCATATAAAGAATTAAAGATTGATTATAGAATAAAGCTCCATGCAACAATTCGAACCATCCTTTTTGTTGGGGCCATATCATGGGTGACTTATTATTTTGGATAGATGAACAGTCCACATTTTGATTGATTGCACTATCTATTTATGTTTAAGAAATTAGGGACCATTATGCACTCCAACTTATAGTGCTCTGGGAACTCTAGTAATTTCCTTAACTAAAAGAAGCCTTAGAGAATTGGAACTTGGAAGTTAAATATGTTTTATTTCTAAATGGTGTGCAATGTCACGCCATAAACTTAGAAACTGGGCTAACAAAATTCTCGATCGCCGAATCCAGTGCTGACAACCTCCGCGGTACCGCATTCTCAGCTTCCAGTGCCCATACGCCAAATTTCAATCCCGGGATCCTACAAGGAGGATTTTTCAACGTACATTTATCTCGTAAAAAGTATAACCACAAGTTTACCCAAATCACAAAGACAACATTATCATTACATATCTACTAATATAAATAGTTGAATACAGTGCTAAAAGGGAAATACAAATATTGATAATCAAAGCTCCAGAAGACAGCTGCACGCACCAAGCTCGATGTTACTGCAACCTAACACCACTTGCACGCATCTATTATGCATAAGCTTATAGAATCTTAGAGGGTGGTGTAAGTGTGTGCGTAAGGTAAGTGTCAAGTATGCAATATCAAAGCAATGTGAAAATATGCTGGTAAGTCCATAATTATCATCAGCTTATCTAGGCTATGCGATGCAAAACATAATAAGCCAATATCATATACTGAGGAAATAATGTAGATTAGCTATGCAATGCAGAGTCATAGTAAGCCAAATATCATATACTGAGGATGCAATGCAATATGTAAATCCTAACAGGTTCACGAATACCGTCAACCTCATCTAGGACATATAAATGCAGAAACATAGCAACCCAAAATGCCATATGCCATGGATGTATTGTAATATGTGGTACGAATAAAATGACCAAGCTGGAGTATGAAGTCAGGATGATAATACGTAGTATCGCAGGCTATGGGGTTCATCACAATGGACTTCCATCCAAACCAGTCCCATACCTAAATTTGGATAGTCAGACTCAATGTGGTAAATTCCTGATCTCAGGTTAGTCGCGCTCCCCAACTAAAATCCTGACCATTCTGAAGGTACACAACAATTAGTTGCGCACCACTAGCTCGAGTGGATAGTGAATGAATGAATGAATTAAATGCTGAGTGCATAACTGTTGCTCAGTAAGTCTACATATCTGCATCGTACATCTATGGGATCATCACCGGGGTCTAGTATACTCCAACCTGGCTACCGCCCCTGCCAGCCGCGCAGCCCAACGAGTGGAAAAGACCTCACTACCCGACTACCAATATCGGCCCGACAAGTTGATAGCGAACTCATTTGTGAGTTGGTCAAACTCAGTCTAGCTTACAGCCCCCTCACTCGGGCGGATAAGGCCACACCCCCTCCCAATCGACCACGACACAGTGGGAAGCGTGGCCTCCTAGTATTTGGCACTTTGCGCTCATGTCTTCAACTCGGTCAAGACGTTGGAGCATCCTCTGATCACGGGAGTTTAGAGACTTTCACCCACAAACATTCAAAGTACCCATATGCTTAAACCAAACATTTCCAGCGTCCCATCTGGCCATCCACGAAATGCCTATGGAGGACGCAGTCCTGATATCGTTAAGGCGCCAAATGATCATGTCACAAAATGGGAAGACGCATGAGCCATACCTTCCAGTCATGCATTAAACTTGTGCGTACAATGCGCTCATGTGGGGCAACTCCGTCCCTCGGGGAGTCTTATAAACAATCAGCCCAATGACACATGCTATGTTCAATCACTCATCATAACAAGCATGTGAATGATGTGTATGGGCATATATCATGAAGTATACTAAGTATGATTATAATCACATACATCATAGTGGGCCTGTACAAGGCGGCCCATGGCCCATAATAATGAACGAGTGGCGTGCACACAATCACATACACATGGTGGGTCTTACACATCACAATTGGGCCTCATACATACAAGGGGTTTCACACAATCACAATGGGCCTCATATAATCACGATGAGCCTCATATAATCGCAATGGGCCTCATATAGTCACAATGGGCCTCATATAATCGCAATGGGCCTCACATAGTCATAATGGGCCTCATACAATCACAACGTTATGTTAACACATACTCAGTGTGTATACTAATCATAGTCATAATCGATAATCAACCTCTGTATATGGCGGGGTTCATAGAAGGACAACAGATCTAATCCATAACATGAGGATCGGTCCTCAACAGTGGATATACCAAACCTGATACCACTGATTTTTCCATCTATGATGACGATGTTCTCTCCTCATATCAAGGATGGGCCTAGATAGCCTACTCCTATCAAGAATGGGCATAAGAACAAGAAGTTGGCTTCCTTGCCTGTTCTATCACATAGCAATCTGGGCTTCCTAAGGGCCCAATAAGCACAAGGTGGACACGAACACAAGATGGGGCCAAGGCTTGAGTGGTCCTACAAGGTATGGTGGAAATCATCATTATCAAATGGGGGCTCAACGGATTGGGATAACCTAATCAAAGGGAAAGATGAGTAATATAATCATCAATGGGGGCCCAACAGTTTCGGTTAGCCCATTAAGGGGATATGAGAATGGGCTTAACAACGGGCCCTAGGGACTATCATTGCTCATATAATGTGGACATTAAACCATCATTGCTCCTAAGACATGACCCATTTAATATCAACTAGGAACATGGATGGGCATCATTAACATCATTACATATATCTTGGTGGAATCACACATCACAATGGGCCTCATATACATCATGTAAGCCTCGTATCCTAGACCATACCATTCCATAGGCTTCCGTGGTCTTCCCGGTTGAATTTCGGCAACCTTCGACCCTTAACCTGTATTTGCGCGCGACCCTGATCCTCATGTCGTCAACCCGAGTCGACTCAACTCAGGACTTGTACCTTAGCGACCGCGTCGTCGCAGCGGTTCCGATGCTGTGACTTGCGCGCTGAGGCGATACCTTGGTTCGGAGATGTGGGCTAGCGTTCGGTGCGAGGAAAACGCCGCACATGCGAATTCCGAGGAAATCTCTACAAGGTGTCACATCAATCAATCAACCCATCAATCCCATCATGTCAAGTACACATCACCTTTCACCCATTCCTAAGCAAGCCCCAAAAGTCAAAAAAAATCTTACAACCCATACCCTCTCTTACAACTTTTGCCACAAAAGTAAAAAAGGAGCCTCTTATACCCATCACCACCACATCCATCACTCCATCACCCATCACTCCCTCTCTCTCTCTCCCTTTACAAGTCTCTCTCTCATTTTTAAACTCTCCCCAAGCAAGAAAAATTTCATACGTATGAGCCTCTCCCCTTATCTCCCAAGCTTCAAGTGTGGCCCACCTTTCCATCCTTAGATCTCCCATCCTAGCCATCCATTTCTCATCTTCCTCCATCAAAGAGAAGCTTAAGGAGCTAAGGAAGCCAAGGGAGCAAGAAGATCAAGCAGTGGGTGCTTTGATAGGGTAGTTTTTAATGTTTTTAAGATGGGCCAAGTGAGGCCAACCGATCAATGGTTTGGATCTCACTTTGGACCCTAAGATGTGGCCGATGGCCCACTTGGATCATCATGATCATTCCATGATGGGGCCATTCTCCATGGACCCCATCATGATGTTTATTTTCCTTGCATACTTAGGGTCATCTAGACCGTCTATTTTAGTGGAGAAGGGATCTCCACCGTTGGATTTCGATTTCATGGACCCACATGTAATGGGACCCACTTGATGTATGATTTAGTGCAAGGGAGGGCCTATAGTGCCGCGGTCCCTCCATCACGCGGGTCCCACTCTCTATCCCTCTCTCTCCCTCTCTTTTTCTTTTTTTATGTGTGATGATAATGAAGTTGTGTGGCCCACTTGAATGGACCCCACCACAAGGTATGTATTCCATCCAAACCATTTACAAGTGGGGCCCACTTTGTGTGTATTGTACCCACACCATACCTCATTTGGTGGCCCACCTAAGCAGGGCCCACCTCACTGTTTGTGCCAGACCCAAACCGTTCAGCGTCTCTGGACGCTGGACAAAAGGAAAAAAATGCAAATATCAGCTTCTTCCCAAGCTTTGGGGTGGCCCATTCATGTAGGCCCCACCTTGATGCATGTATTTAATCCATGCCGTCCATTCCCTTCTCAACCCCATTTCAGGCGTTGAACTGAAATACAGAGTCAATCCGAGGTTCTGGCGGGCCACACCATATCAAATGGTGGTTTTCACCATTGAAGCCTTCCCTGAAATTATTATACGCCAAAATATGTCCGATATTGGACTTGTTTTGCTCGTGTTGAGCCATGGAAGGCCATTGGACGGAGTGGATTGTCAAAATGTGGACCCCACCTGCGAAAACCACAGAAAAACAGAAAAAAAACATCATAGCAGCTGCTGCTGCTGTGTCAGAAACGCAGCAGCGCCGCCTGCGCACCAGCGCCAGCGGGCGGACGGACTGGCGGACGTACAGCTAAGCACGGCTGTAGCCGTGGGCCCCACCTTGATGTTTATTTGTCATCTAATCCGTTCATATGGTGGGCCCTAAGGTCAGTGGACCACCCTCCAAATTTCAAGTCTATCAAAGACTCAGGTGGCCCACACCGTATGAAACAGTGGGATTGAACCTCTACATTTGAAACCCTTTTGGGGTCCACAGAAGTTTAGGATCAATATGAAATTTGTTTTTCCCACGTCAATCCAGGTCTACATGACCTTCTCAACGGGTTGGATGGAAAGCAGACATTATGGTGGGCCCCACGTGGAGCCCACAGTGGTGTATATGTTATACTCCCACCGTCCAGGCGGACGGTGGCTGTGGTAGAGCCCACTGTGAATGTGTTGTAACCCCACCGTCCTGGACGGTGGGTGTGATCATGTGCGTGCATGTGTGTATATATATATATATAAATAATATTATATTATATATAATATTGTATGTATTATATATATAAATTATATATTATATTATATCTGATATACTGGTGGTAGGAGGCCCATCTCAGCTTACTTGTGGCCCGTGGTCGAGGCCCACTTGATACGTATTTAAGGCCCATCTCAGCTTACTTGTGGCCCATGGTTGAGGCCCACTTTGATTTTTATGTAAGGCCCAATTGGCGAGGCCCATTTGATACCCATAAGGCCCATGAGATTAGGCCCATTTAATGCCTTCTAAGGCCCACGGGTTATGGCCCATTGCAATGCACATAAGGCCCATTGGTGCATCCCATTGATGTGGCCCATTTGATGAATATGAGGCCCATATGATACGGCCCATTTAATGTATTGAAGGCCCAATGGGATATACCTAGGGTCCATTGCAATGTGCAATCCCAACATGATTTATGTAATGATGTTTACGACGGGCTATGCCTTGGGAGCAATGGCAGTTTAACGTCCCCATTGCAAGTATAGTGTTAGTTAAATGTCCGCATTATGACTTTCCCTAGGGCCCATTGTTAGGCCCATACATGTAATGTGTAGGCCGTCTAGGCCCATCTTCGTTATGAACATTATCCATCCCATATAACATGTTTAGTTTCATGATTCATGATCATATGCATCATACGTATGCTTGATATGAGAAATGACTGATCATAGCATATGCCTTCGGGCAGATTGTTTAGGGGCTCCCGTGTAGGGGGTGTTGCCCTACATGAACGCACGATATGCGCAGGATTGCTGTATGACTGGATAGTGTGATTCATGCATTCGCATTGTGTGATATGGTTACTGTACGCCCTAGAGACATCAGGGCCGTAGCCTCCACAGACGTATCATGGTTGGCAGGATTGGATACCGGAAATACTGTTCTACATGGGGTGCGATAGATATCCCTGGGTGAAAGTCCCTAAACCCTTATGGTACCAAGAGGTTGCTCCAACGTCTAGACCGAGTGGGTGCATGAGCATTGAGTGTCGATTACTAGATGGTTGCGCTTTCCACTGTGTCGTGGTTGGTTGGAAGGGGGTACGGCCTTACCCGCCTGAGAGTAGGGGGCAATGCTAGGCTGAGTCTGACCAGCTCAAGGAATAGGTCCGCTATTGACGAGCTGAGCTCGATATTGGCAGGCGAATAGTGAGGTCTTTTTCACTCACCTTATTGCGCGGAATGGGGCGACAATCAGGCTTAGAGTGTACTAGACCCCGGTGATATCTCAGATTTTGAGCTGTATTGATATGGACTTAGATGAGGATTTGTATGCTTGAGTTGCATTTCGCATTGCATGGCCTTGGTAGGGCCGACATCATTCATGCTTTGCACCGTATGGCCTTGGTACGGTTATGGTATTCTTGGCATTCATCAGTATGTTCCGCATTACTCTGATACCTGCATTACCACATTGAGCATACACTTTCACCACCCTCTAAGCTTTCTATAAGCTTATGCATGACCGTTGCGTGCAGGTGACGTTGGATCGCAGCAGTGCTGAGGCTTGGACGCGTGACAGATCATTTTGGAGTTTTTGTTCATCATCATTGTATTTTCCTTTATGCTCATTGTACTTGTAAAGTTTTTTATCATAGTGGAAATGTGATAGAGTTTTTGGGTTGTTGTTTGTGGGTTATGCCTTTGGTTATGCTTGTTACGAATCAAACTGATATTGGAAATCCTCCTTGTAGCATCCCAGGATCGGAACCTGGCGAATGGGCGCTGGGAGCCGAGAATGGGGTTCTACGGAGCCTGTCGGCGCCGGATTCGGCGATCGAAAATTTTGTGAGCCTGGTTTCCAAGTTTGGGGCGTGACATATCACCTTGGGCCTCACACAAGGGCTTTATATACATCGCATTGGGCCTTATATAGATCACATTGGGTCTCATACTTGGGCCTCAAATACATCATAATGGGCCGCATCACATGTGTCTAATACACATTACAATGGACTGCATTACATGGACCTCACTCATGGACCACATATACATCATAATAGGCCACATCCCATGGGTCTCATGTACATTACAATGGGCCTTAAAGACAGGCCGCATGCACATTATAATGGACTTCATATACATCACAATGGGCCACAACAATGGGCCTCATATACATCAAAATGGGTTGCATCACGTAGGCCTCATATACCTTAAGTGGGTTGCATCACGTGGGCCTCATACACATCAAGTGGGCTGCATCGCAAGGACCTCATATAATCATAATGGGCCTCAAATATATCATGATGGGCTGCATTACATGGGCTTCAAATACATCACAATGGGCTGCTCATATGGGCCACACAAATATCATATTGGGCCATGTATATGGGCCATACAAACATCATATTGGGCCTTACATATGGGCCGTAAAAACTTTATATTGGGCCTCACCAAATGGGGCCATATATACATCACAATGGGCCTCATTCAAAGGCCATATATACATCACATTGGGCCTCACTCATGGGCATCACATTGGGCCTCATACACGGGATGCATATACATTGGAATAGACCTCATTACATGGGCCGCATATACATCACATTGGGTCTCATCAATGGGCCACAAATATATCACATTGGCCCTCATCAAATGAGCCATAAATATATCACAATGGGCCTCATCAAATGGGCCGCAAATACATCACTTTGGGTATCACATTGGGCCTCATCAAATGGGACACAAAATACATCACAATGGGCCTTATCAAATGGGCCACAAATACATCACTTTGGGCCTCATCAATGGGCCACAAATATACCACATTGGGCCCCATCATATGGGCCGCAAATACATCACTGCGGGTTGCACCAATGGACGACATGGATATACAATACATACATCATGGTGCGTCCCACGACACGACCAGATGGATGGTGCTGATGTACAATGCGTACATTAAGGTGGGCCTCACCCTAGAAAATAGATGAACGGCGTGGTTACGGCCCATACACCACGGTCGGCCTCGCATACAGATGGATAGCAGGGGAAAAACACATACATCATAGCAGGCGTCCCACAGCACACCATCCAGATGGACGGTATGGGTATAGAATAAATACATAAAAGTGGGGTCCACCTCCACATATGCCATCCAAAACATATGGACGGCGTGTATAAGAATGTATACATCTAATGGCCCATAGAACTTGCTGACATCAGCCAGCAGTGGGGCCATTGTCCAAATGGGCAGTGTGTATAAAGCACATACACCAAGGTGGGTCCCACCCCCACACGTGCCACACGTGTGGGGTGGCCCCACGTCCAATAACTGATGGACGGCTTGGAAAAACAGATACATCTCAGTGGGTTCCTACACCACCGTCTAGACGGATAGTGTGGATAATAAACACTTACATTAAGGTGGGTCCCATCCCCACACGTGCCACATGTGTGGGGTGGGCTCCACGTTCAAAACGGTTGGATGATGTGGTATAACACATACCTTATGGTGCCCATGGAACTTGCTGACGTGATGTAGCAACAAGCTGTTGGCCGTCCAACAGGTGGACGACCTAGATATAAATTAAGAGGTGGGTCCACATGTGTGGTACCCACCAATGGATAAGCTGATATTTATGTTTCCCTTTGTGAGACCCGTATCCTAGCCCGTACCGTTCTGTAGATTTTCACGATCCTCCTTATTGAATTCTGGGGACCTGCAATGCATAGACTGCATTTACGCGTAACCCTGAGTCGTGTCCTGTATTCCAGAGTCAGCTTGACTTGGGACTTGTACCCTAGCGACTGCGCTGTTGCCGCGGTTCTAATGCCGCGTCTCGCATGCCGAGGCGATACCCAGGCCAAGAGATGTGAGCCCACGTTCAATTCGAGGAAATGTCGCACGTTTGCAATCCCAAGAGAATCTCTACAATATGTACCTTCGCAATGGCCAGGATTTTGGTTGGGGCACGCGACCAACCTGAGGTTAGGAGTTTACCACATTAAGTCTATCTATCCAAATTTAGGTACGGGACTGGTTTGGATAGAAGTTCCTTGCGATGAACCCCGTAGCCTGTGATACTACGTACTATCATCCTGACTTCACACTCCAGCTTGGTCATTTCATTCGCACCGCATACTGCATCTGCGGCATATGGCATTTGGGTTACTATGTTTCTGCATTTATATGGCCTAGATGATCTTGACAGTATTTGTGGACTCATTAGGATTTGTATACTACATTGCTTCCTCAGTATATGATATTGGCTTGTTATGTTTTTTCATCGCATAGCCTGGATGAGGCTGATGATATTTATGGACTTAACAACATGTTTCCGCATTACTCTGATATTGTACGATTTATGGATTACCAGTATTTCCACTTACTCTGATATCTATATGCTTGGCACGTGCATTGCACACACTTTCACCACTCTTTAAGCTTTCTATAAGCTTATGCACAATAGATACGTGCAGATGGCGTTAGGACGTAGTCGTAGCTAAGCAGGAGCAGGAGCGTGCGGCCGAGCTTTGTGAAGGTTTTATTATATGCATGTATTTCCCTTTCAGCATTGTACTCGAATATTATTTCAGTGGATATGTGGTGATGATGTTGTTCTTGTGATTTGGGTATACTTGTGGTTATGCTTCTTAAGAGATAAATGTACGTTGGAAAAATCCTCCTTGTAGGATCCTAGGATCGGAATCTAGCGTATGCGCATTGGGAGCTGAAATGGGGTACTACGAAGGCTGTCGGCACTGGATTCGGCGATCGGGAATTTTGTGAGCCTGGTTTCTGAGTTTGGGGCATGACACCTTGTATTGTCAAATTTTGTTGTGCCAAAACACTTCAGAATGTTTGACTTGTTTTGTTAGATAGAATGTTCACCTTTAAGTTCAAATAGATGGAAAGTTCACCTTCATTCGAAGATGATCTTCATGTTATCTACATTAACATTTAGTGTGCTACAATTATGCATGTTCAACTATGAGAATAAGTTGAAGTTCACCAAGTCCAAGCACTCAAGTCCAAGTGCACTATATCAAGTTCTAGTTCGAGTGCGTCACATGCTCAAGCTCAAGCCCAAGCTTAAGTTTAAGCTCAAGTTCAAGCTTAAAGCTTAAGTTCAAGCTCAAATACAATTGATCAAGCTTAGTCTCAAGTCACATGCTCAAGACACAAGTTCGTGACATAAATTCAAGTATACGAGGTCAAGCTTCATGTGCTTTAAAGTGACCTATCCACTAAAGCGACCGATGTTTCAATTTCAATACTCACATTTAAGGTATACATGATCCTAGAAAGACTTTAGGATTAGGTCATTAACATTGCATGTTTAATTTGGGTCATAGTACTTATTTTAAGTTTTGCTTCGACTATTCCTACTCATTGTTCGATTAGTCCAGGCACTAGCTCGACCTGTCCAGAGTTTTTCTCGACCAGTCCAGAATTTTACTCAAAAATCGGATAAGGTTGTTTGGTCTTTGACTAGCCGAGTACCCTGCTCAATCGGTCGTGGAGACCTGCTCGACCAGTTGAGCAGGGCTCGACTCGAACTCTTGCAATGTTAATTTAATTCACTTGACCAGTCGAGTGCTATACTCGACCAGTCGAGCTGGCCACTTAACTAGTCGAGCGAGCCATTCGACCAGTCGAGAGTTTGTTTTATCTGATCGCGACAGAAAATTTGAAAGTTGGTTCTGCTAGGACCAGTCGAACTGAACTTTAGACTAGTCGAGGGAGCCGAATTGTAGCCTATAAATAGAGAACATTTCTTAGATTTTATCATTAATTGCAAGCCTATTCAAGCCACCACTCTGAGAGATTAGTCCCCACTATTGTGAAGCTATTGTGAGGTATTTACAAATCATTTTAATAGCCTTTTGGTTTCTTAATTTCTTGATCTCTTGATTCCATTCTTCTTAATATAAAGGAGATTTTGATTTAACCTTTTATGAGATTCGACAAATTGAATCCAAGTAGCCTAAGGTTGGATTTAATTTAAAATTCATCTAGACCTAGAGCCCCTTCTTCTATAAGATTGAAAATTAAACATCTTCATCTGAAAAGAGGTAGTTCTACCGGCTACATCGATGATCATTTGTCAGATAAGTATATTTTATTTATTATATTGTGGTTTGTAAGATTGCTAGGAAATCTTTCATTTTGGTTTTAACTGAGATAGCTAGAAAATCTCAGTGTGTGGGGTTTTTAATTGTGATAGCCCATTGAAAACACAATTGTAAAGGTTTTATGGTGAACCTTAGAAAACCTTCTTTCTTAGTGAAAGTCGATATCCCATGGGTTATGGATATTGGGAGTGGAGTCAAGTGGCTGTTTGAAAACAGGTAACGTTCTAGAAATCAGGTTGTCCTACCATAAGCCATTTGCTTTTGGTGTAAGGTTGTCCTTAAAACAACATTTGTATCAAGTTCTCAATACTTATGCATTTAAGGTTGTTTTTAGATTTTTGCTATCTATATTATCTTTCCGCATTTATTTTTTATTTGGCATAGTCCTATTCATACCCCCCCTCTAGGACTTGGGGCTCGCCCTTTTCAAGTGGTATCAGAGCCTAATAGCTCATTCCATTGGATTAATTTCCTGAGCTAAGCAATCTCGAGCTCCTAATATGTCAAATTTTGATTGCCTCTCTATCACTAGGCCACCACCTTTTGATGGCTCCAATTACACTTATTGGAAAACCAGGATGAGGATCTTTTTGAGGTCCATCGATGAGAGCGTGTGGTAAGCCACAATGACTAGATGGATCCCACCTATGTCTGAAGTTC
This sequence comes from Magnolia sinica, assembly GCF_029962835.1. Taxonomy (NCBI): domain Eukaryota; kingdom Viridiplantae; phylum Streptophyta; class Magnoliopsida; order Magnoliales; family Magnoliaceae; genus Magnolia; species Magnolia sinica. The sequence continues at coordinate 97,873,466 of NC_080573.1, read as the reverse complement.
TAGGCATCGATGGAACTAAGTTCGTTAAAGAAACATCGTATTATATGTGGACTACTCTTTAGAAAAATGAGAGTAGTGCCAATGCCAAAGCTTTAAATGCAATCACTTGTACACTATCACCAGATGAGTTCAAAAGAATTATATCTTGTGATACTGCAATACAAGCATGGGATATCTTAGAAATGACACATGAGGGTACGACTATGTCAAAAAGTCAAAACTTCAAATCCTTACCACTAGGTTTGAGGAAATACATATGGAAGAAAGTAAATCGTTCATCGACTTCTATACAAAATTGAATGACATAGTCCACTCAATGTGGGGTCTTGGAGATAACATCCCAGAATGCAAAGTTTGCTCAAAGATACTATGATCACTTCCTGAGAGATTCAATTCCAAGGTGATAGCCATTCAGGAACTGAGAGACACGGATAATATGAGGGTAGAAGAGCTTATCGGTTCTCTACAAACTTACGAGTTGAATTTCAAGGCTTCAAAAGGTAAATCTATAGCCCTTAAATCATCTAAATGTATTTCTCAAGATAATAGTAATAATTCTGATTGTGAAAACTCAGAGGATGATGTGGCCTTATTAGCCAAGAAGTTTTATAAGATTTTCAAAAGTAAAAAAGAGAGTTGATTTTCAAAAACCCTCTAAGAAGAAAAAGGGTAAATCTAAAAATTGGAAATCACTAAAAGACAACTAATGCTTCAACTGCCATGAATACGGGGATCTGGCGAATAAGTGTCCATAGAGGGACAAACCAAAAAAGAAAGGCATGTTGGCTACATAGGATGAATTGTCCTGCTATGAAGCCTCTTCTGAGTCGGATGATTCAGAACCTGAATCTACTAGTGAGGTCAAGGCCTTAATGACTCTAGCCAGAGTCACTTCCACAGATAGTTATGATACATCAGAATATGAAAATCTAAGGAGTGACCCTGAAAATGAAGATGATCTTCAGGATGCCTACAATGCCCTATACAGGGAAAGTAGTAAGATTACTGTCAAACTTAAACTTTAAAAAGAAAAGTTTCTAAAATTAAAAGAGGATTTTGAAAACTTAGTTTTAGAAAAGTCGAATATTTCTGATTGCTTTGAAAAAACTAAATGTGATTTAGATTTCAAAACATCTCAACTTGAAAACCTAAAATCAAAAAATGAGAAACTAAAAATGAAAGTCTCTTCCATCTCGAGTTCAAAGGATACTTGGAGGTATGTGGAGGGAGACCCTAAACTAGAAAAATTACTAACCAGATCAAGAAAATGTGGAGATAGATCGGGTCTGGGCTATGATAAAAACATGCCTCTGAAAAATAAGATTACAACTCCTAAGTTTGTTAAAGGAGAGTCCTCCAACTCAAAAGGGAAAAGCTTAAATCAAAACAGTTTTAAAAATCCTAAAACTTTTCAAGCTACCAAATCAAATGTCAACCATATCAATTTTAAAAATCAGAATTATAACCCCTAAGCTGAGAAGATTGTGGATTTACTTAAGGAGCTTCTAAAATCTAACTCGAATGTGAGAGTTAATAACAATTTCGAGTGAAGGAAAACCAACAGCGCTCCAAAACCCAAAATGATAATGAAATGGGTCCATCAGGTTACATGTTTGTTTGCCCACACCACCTTCAAAGCTTCGAGTCAATCAAAGTGGTACCTAGACAGTGGTTGCTATAGACACATGACAGGTGATAGAGATTTGTTCACTAACTACTAAGAAATGATTGACGGTTCAGTCACATTTGGTGAAGGAAGTAATTGTAGAATAATTGGCCAAGGTACAGTTCAACTTTTCGATCTTCCTCCTTTTGAAAATGTTTTATTCGCAAAAGGTTTTAAGCATAATCTTTTAAGTATTTCACAAATCTGCGATAACAAACATAGTGTCAAATTCACTAATCAAGGATGTGAGATCTCTAATGAGAAAGGTTGTATGGTATTGAATGGTTGAAGAACATCTGAGAATTGCTACATTGTAAGTGATTTTAGCTCGTCTAAATTATCATGCTACATGGTCCAAACCAATGAGACCAAATTATGACATAAATGACTTGAACATGTAAATTACCGGAATTTATATAGACTGAGCAAGGCGGATCTAATAAGAGGTCTACCCAAATTGAAAAAAATGGATAAAATTTGTGGCGAATGTCAAATCAGGAAACAAACAAGGAGTAGTCACAAGAAAGTGAACTCCTTTGCCACATCTAAACCCCTTGAACTCCTCCACATGGATATTATTGGACCAACTAGAACAGAGAGTCGAGGTGGAAAGAAATACTTTCTGGTAATTGTGGATGACTTTACTAGATATACATGGGTAACTTTCATAAGAGAAAAGTCTGAAACTCTCGATGAAGTGAAAATGATACTTAAGCGTATCCAAACTGAAAAGGAAACAAATATCTCTAAAATTCAAAGTGACCGTGGATCGGAGTTCGAGAATAGCAATTTTGAGAAGTTCTGTAATAATCACGGAATATCACATGAGTTTTCTGCACCTAAGACACCTCAAAAAAATGGGGTTGTTGAAAGGAAAAACTGTGTGCTTCAAGAAATGGCTAATGTTATGTTAAATCGCATGAAGTTACCTACAAATTTATGGGCTGAAGCTGTGAACACTGCATACTATATAATAAATTGTGTTTATATTAGAAAATCAAAAGGTAAAATGAAATATGAACTATGGTTTAACAAGAATCCCACAGTTAAATAGTTTTGATTTTTTGGCAGTAGGTGTTATATTTTACGTGACAGCAAAAATTTAGGGAAGTTCGACACTAAAAGTGATGAAGGGATTTTCCTAGGGTATGCTCTAAATAGTCGAGCGTATCGTGTTCTCAACAAGAGAACTGGTGTCATTAAGGAATCCATAAATGTGGTTATTAATGATCACCCGAATACAACGTCTACAAGTTCAGAAGATGATGAAGTCAATATAATAGACAAACCTAACTCCTCATCTAGTCAAATTAACACTGAACCTCGATCAGTTAAAGACCATACTACTGATAAAATATTAGGTAACCCTCTCATGGTGTGCATACATGAAAATAATTAGAAAACATACGTAATTATGTGTGTTTTACTTCCCAAATTAAGCCGGCTAATGTAAAAGAGGCGCTTGTTGATGAAAACTGGATAGTAGCCATGCAAGATGAACTGAATCAATTCATTCTAAAATGATGTGTGGTATTTGGTTCCTAGACTAGCTGATAAACATATCATTGGAACCAAGTGAATCTTTAAAAATAAAATTGATGAGTTAAGGAATATCATAAGAAACAAAGCAAGACTGGTTGTACAAGGGTACACACAGATAGAAGGGATCAATTATGATGAAACCTTTGCCCCAGTAGCTCATCTTAAATCCATTGGATTATTCATATCCATTGCATGTTTCAAAAATTTTAAAATTTATCAAATGGATGTCAAGAGTGCTTTCTTAAATAGTGATTTATAGGAAATAGTTTATGTTGTTAAGGGTTTTGAAGACCCTAAACACACTGATCATGTGTCTCGCCTGAAAAAGGCACTCTATGGTTTAAAACAAGCTCCCAGGGCATGGTACGAGAAACTGACTAAGTTTTTGCTAAGTCATAACTTCGTTATGGTGAGTGTTGATAAAACTTTGTTTGTTAAGAAAAATAATGAACACATACTTATAGTGTAGATATATGTCGATGGCATTATCTATGGTTCTACATGTTCTAACATGTCTACTGAGTTTGTAGAATTGATAAAGTCCAAGTTCGAAATGAGCATGGTTAAAGAACTGAATTACTTCCTAGGTCTACAAGTGACACAACTTAAAGACAGTATTTTCATTTCTCAAACCAAGTATGCTCTGAACTTGGTTAAGAAGTTTAGTTTTGAAAATGGTAAGCACTTTGATACTCCTATGAGTACAACTCTTAAGCTTTCTAAAGATGCATCAGGTAAGAGCGTAGATCCTTGGTTGTATCGCAATATGATTGGTAGTTTGTTATATTTAACTACGAGTCAACTAGGTATTGTATTCAACATAAGTATCTGTGCAAGATATCAATCAGATCCTAAGGAATCACACCTGATTGCTGGCAAGAGGAATATTAGGTATGTTGCAAGTACAATTAATTTAGGTCTATGGTATCCACATGATAGTAATGTTCAATCAGCTGGATACTCGGATGTTGACTGGGCTGGGAATATAGATGATAGAAAATCTACTAGTGGTGGTTGCTTTTATGTTGAGAACTGTTTGGTTTCCTGGAATAGTAAGAAACAAAGTTCTGTATCCCTATCCACAGTTGAGGCTAAATATATCGCAGCCGAAAATGCCTGTACTCAGCTTGTGTGGATGAAAAGAATGTTAAACGATTACGGCATTGCGCAAGACACAATGATTCTATATTGCGATAACTCTAGTGCAATCAATATCTCTAAGAATCCCATCCAGCATTCCCGTACCAAACATATTGACATTCGGTATCATTATATTCAGGAATTAGTGGAAGAAAAAGTTATTTCATTGGACTATGTACAGACTGAAAATCAACTTGCTAACAATTCACTAAACTACTTAACAAAAACAAGTTTTCTAAATTAAAAATGGATATTGGTATGTGTAATTCTACTTGAGATTTTCATGATTACATGCTTGTATTTTTGTATATTTTTTTAATTTATTTTTGTTTTAAAATTATAAAAATATACAAATTTTTGTGCTCTCACGACCAGTTGAGTGACTAGTTAAGCATATACTCGACCGGTCGTAGTACGCGGTTGGAGGGCTTTTTAATATACAAAAATCACTTTTTCTTCATTTCTTTCTTCTTCTTTACCAGCCCCTTCTCCGACCGATCGAACCCACTTTTGATTACTACTTGGTATGTGCATCATTTTCATTTTCCTTTCAAATTTGAATTCTTTGATTGTCATTTAGTTTGATTCTTGCTTTATTTCAAGTTTCCTTGTGATTTCCATGGAGTTTTAGGGAAAAATCTGTTCAGTTTGAAATCCTCAAATCCTTTAGTGCATTTTCTTGTTTACTCTTGTAATGGAAGGTAGATCGAAGAAGAAACCTACTAGAGCATATTCTTCTCATTTCATTTTGGTGCATACTCTTCAACCACCCGAAGAGGACCCGGAATATGTGAGGGATATCTGTCACCGCAACATAATTGTTGGGCGGACCGTCAATGCAAACCATCTTATTCAATTCAACATTATTCCCCTCGTTGTTACTATAGGATGGGATAATATTCTGAAACGGTGCAGATTAGCAAACTGCTCCATTGCGCAAGCAATGTATGTGTGTCTAGGTGATGTTTCTATTGAAGATTTGACCATCACTATCATGTTTAGAGAAGGTTCACCTAAAGTAGATCGTCACTTAATTTATGGGTTGTGGCATTCCTATTCCGACATTGGTTGAAAGATTGAATGAGTTGAAAAAACATTTATTAACTAGAAATTTATGCAACATGGACTTAGAATGGAGTTTTGAGAATGTGCTCTAGACCAACCAGATGTTGCCCAGATGCAGAGTATTACATCGCATCTTTATTTCCAATGTTTACCCTAGATTTGGTAACAAGGCCGAACTGACTACCTTTATGGTGCTTATTCTTCATTATGTTGTGTCTAGCATTCCGGTGTGTCTTCTTTTGTTAATCTGTTATTTCATTATCCAATTTTGATTTCATCTAGGGCATAGTGATATTCCATTCACTTATTTAATGACCACCCTTGCTTTACACTGTTTTGTGGTCGTGCCACCTGGAGAAGCTCCTACTTCTCATCTTTCATTCAACAATTCAAATATCAACAAGATGAATTTGAAGTTAGTGCCTGGTCAAATAGATAGGGATGCTGGAAAAGTTAGAGAAGAAGTTGGAGAGGAAGATGCGCTGCTAACTGACGCCGAGATGGATGATATTTTTAATGAATTGGAATCTGATGACGTTGAGGCTGATCCTGATTTTCAGCCTTCTAGTTTTGATGAGCACCTTAGAGTCTTAGAAGAGAAGGTGGATGGATTGACAAGATCCCAAGTAAATTAAACGAAAAATATTCGTAAGTATTTTAGACGCATAAATAAAGGATTACACCAGATTGATTCATCCATTCCACCTCTCTCTTTATCTAGTTCTGATTAGATCTCTTTCTTTTGTTGGACTTATATTAACTACTTAACTTTACTCTTCTTGGTGACTCTTATATTTAGACATGTTTAACTGTGTGTGAAGGGGATACTCTACTCTATTATGTTTTAATTTGCTAACTTTCACACTCTTTCTTGCTCTTTTCACATATTTAGATACCACATTCACATATTTTTCATCTTTTCTTCCTTTATCATTTTATGACAAAAAGGGGGAGAAATTGGGGTAGTATATGATTGCTTATTACTTAATCTGTTTGTTATTATGTTATTATGTGGCTTTGGAGTAGATATAGAGATGTGAATATGCATGTGGCATTGTGGATATTTTGTTTTGAATATGTATATGTATACAGGTTTTTACTGAGCCCTAGTTGAGGGGGAGTTGATTAAGGGGGAGTTATGATTGTTGGATTTAATGTGAACTGAGTGAATCTGTGTATTATAATAGGTTAATCTTCTGTAAGTTGGTTTTGTCATAAATTTGACAAAGGGGGAGATTTTAAATGCTATATTGTAAATCTAGCTCCATGTATTGCCAAATTTTGTTGTGCCAAAACACTTCGAAATGTTTGACTTGTTTTGATAGATGGAATGTTCACCTTCAAGTTCAAATAGATGGAAAGTTCACCTTTATTCGAAGATGAGCTTCATGTTATCTACATCAATATTAGTGTGCTACAATTATGTATGTTTAACTACGAGAACAAGTTGAAGTTCACTAAGTCCAAGTACTCAAGTCCATGTGCACTATCTCAAGCTCAAGTTCGAGTGCATCATATGATCAAGCTTAAGCCCAAGTTAAAGTTTATGTTCAAGTTCAAGCTCAAATACATTTGATCAAGCTAAAGTCTCAAGTCACATGCTCAAGACACAAGTTCGTGACACAAACTCAAGTATACGAGGTCAAGCTTCATGTGCTTCAAAGTGACCTATCTACCGAAGTGACCAATGTTTCAATTTTAATACTCACATTTAAGGTATATATGATCCTAGAAAGACCTTAGGATTAGGTCATTAACATTGCATGTTTAATTTGGGTCATAGTACTTATTTTAGGCTTGAGCATATGATGCACCCGAACTTGAGCTTAAGATAGTGCACTTGGACTTGGGGAACTTCAACTTGGACTAGTCAAGAAAAACCTTGGACTGGTCGAGCCAATGCCTGGACTAGTCCTAGTCATTATTCGACTAGTCTAGGCACTGGCTCGACCAGTCCAGGATTTTTCTTGACCAGTCCAGAATTTTACTCAAAAAATCTAATAAGGTTGTTGGGTTTTTGACCAGTCAAGTACCCTGCTCGACCGGTCGTGGAGACTTGCTCGACCAGTCGAGCAGGGCTCAACTCGAACTCCAACAATGCTAATTTAATTCACTCGACTAGTCGAGCTGGCCAGTCGACCAGTCGAGAGTTTGTTTTATCTGATCATGCTAGAAAATTTAAAAGTTGGTCCTGCCAAGACCAGTCGAGCCGAACCTTAGACCAGTCAAGGGAACCGAATTGCAGCTTATAAATAGAGGACATTTCTCATATTTTATCATCAATTCCAAGCCAATTCTATCCACCACTCTGAGAGATTAGTCCCCACTATTGTGAAGCTATTGTGAGGTATTTATAAATTATTTTAATAGCTATTTGGTTTCTTAAATTCTTGATCTCTTGATTTCATTCTGCTTAATATAAAAGGGATTTTGATTTAACCCTTTATGAGATCTAAGAAATTGAACCCAAGTAGCCTAAGGTTGGATTTAATTTAAAATTCATCTAGATGTAGAACCCCTTCTTCTGTGAGATTGAACATTGGACATCTTCATCTATAAAGAGGCAGTTTTATCGGTTACATCGAAGATCATTCGTCAGATAATTATATTTCATTTATTATATTATAGTTTGTAAGATTGGCAGAAAATCTTTCATTTTAGTTTTGACTGAGATAGCCAAAAAATCTTAGTGTGTGGGGTTTTTAATTGTAGCCCATTGAAAACACAATTGTAAAGGTTTTAAGGTAAACCTTAGAAAACCTTCTTTCTTAGTGAAAGACGATATCCCTTAGTTTATGGATATTGGGAGTGGAGTAGGGTGTTTGAGAACAATTGGTGCACACCCGAACCACTATAATTCTCAGAGTTTGGATGATGATGATGATGGTGGTGGTGGTGATGATGTATGTGATATGCTGAATGTTGTATTTATTTTCATGTACATGTGGTGAATATTATAATAGCCTGATTTATTTCCTTTGCCTCTGCATCAGTTTGAGTTTTTAATACTTAGTAATGTTCTAGAAATCAGGTTGTCCTACCATAAGCCATTGGTTTTTGTTGTAAGGTTGTCCTTAAAACAATGTTTGTACCAACCTCTCAATACCTGTGCATTTAATGTTGTTTTAGATTTCTGCTATCTGTGTTATCTTTCTGTATTTATGTTTTATTTAGCATAGTCCTATTCACCCTCCCTCTAGGACTTAGGGCTCGCCCTTTTCAGAATATCGTCTCCTCAATTTTATATGAACCTTGAATCTACAAATGAATAACGAACTCATATTATTTTAGTGAAGTTTGCTCCAAATACGAACTTAGAAAGTATTAAACAATCAAACTCAACTCTACTCTAGAGCTGTAGTTCAACCGTACTATAAACTATTTGAAATATAAAAATAATCTAATTTAATTATATAGGATGATCCTTGGCATGATTAGAAGCAATTTCTAAAAAAGATACAAAGTTCTAAAACTCAAATATCAAAAAGATAAGGCTGGACTATCGGCAACTCGAAGTTGCAATTTTTTTTTATTTAACATATCTATTAGTCATAACATCTTTGTCACGTTTAGTTACTAAATTATTTTTATAATTTTTTTTTGGTAATCCATAAATAAGTTAACATTTATCTTACAAAATTTCATTTCATTTTAATCTCTAGAAACATTATAAAAATTTCTGGAAGTAACCGTTGTCCAAAACCAATAAATTTTGTATGATTTCAAAATGTATTTATTTCTTGTAACGTTTCTTATATATTTTGTAATTGAATTATTTTTTTAAAAAATTTATAATAGTTTATCATTAAGTTTAAACTCACTCCACAAAATTTCATTTCATTTGGAGTTGTATAAAAATTATTAAAATTTTATAAGTAACAAATGTTCGAAATGAATACTTTTTGGACAATTGTCAAAACATCCTAAAATTAACTATATTAAAATTTTTTATTTTTTATTTTTATTTTTATTTTTTTATATTTCAATCTGGCTTCTAAATCACCTAAATCAGAATTATAATGACTGAGATATGAATTTTTAAAGTTGGCACAAAATCTGAAAGTTTTCAAAATTTTTCAATGGTGGGGCCACCCACCACTTTCTGCCACTTTGCCGGTGGCATGCTGGTGGTCCGGCGGGGCACCGCACCTCCCTCGGTGGCACCGCCACTATCTGGTGAATTCTGACGGGGCGTCGCCGCTCCGGCGGTGGTGTTGTCGGAATTTATTTATTTATTATTTTTTTTACAAAGAAAACTTCTTTTTCTATATTTTTCTCTACTACATATATATCTATTTACATATATAAGCATATAAAAATTATTTTCTCTTTCTTTATTTATTCAACAAGCATATCTCCCAAACCAGAATGAGTTACTTGATGTACCATATATGATTTTGGGGTAGGAGAAGCTATGTTAGCCAACCAACTTAGTCATTTTCCAAGATTCCATTAGTTTAATGCTCAAAAATCCAATTTATTTCTATTTTTTTTACTATTTATAGTAAGTTTTAGTTTGATTATAACTCTTCATCCTTTGAGCTTTGGGAGTTGTGTCCAACATGAAAAGTACTTAGAATAATTAGAAGAATAAAGTGATTAAGCTAGATAAGACACTTACTATAAATAGAAAATTTACTATTTATATTAAGCTATAAATTTTAGGGAGTTTGAGTTGGAGTTTGATTCTGAGGTTTGATATCACTATCAAATTTTGCTAGAATTTATTTTTATTTTCTCTCGTGGATTGGAGGTATCTTTATGAGGAGCCCAGAGAAGCTCCATGGATTTAGAGTAGTTATCTCCTTAAGGAAGACGGTGATCAACCTCATCACGCCCATCCCTACGTCACAATGCCGCCCTGTAGAGTTGGAACCCCATGGATTTGAAATCCTCCTATTATGTTTGACACCATATATTTGGAATCAACTTTAATCCAAAAGTAGATATACGTGATATATCTACAGGGGTTTGAATTTAATTACCAAATCAAATTTATTATCTCTAATTAATGAACGTATGTAATGTTTGACATAATAGTTATAATAAGCCCATTGAAATATATACTTTGCTTGAAAATGATGAAATTCTAAGTATTGGATGGGCCACAAGAACAACATCATGTCCGAGTGACTAACAAATGATTTTTAACCGTTGATTTACATGGACAATGTTTAGATGCTAATGATTATATTAAAGTAATTATAGTGATAAACTGATAATCTAGTTGTTTTAGGATATCATTAGTGGGCCATGTGCCCAAAGGTTTAATAATCTAGTGATGCACATATTACACATCCAACTCTTGGAAGCATTTTAGAAGTAATCCAAGCTCTCATCGAGGATTTCAAACCCTTTCTTTGAGGAGATTTGAAACTCCTAGTTACTTTATGGTGCCAAACAATAAGGGGATTTGAAATTCCTAGTTACTTTATTATGCCAACCAACCAGGGGATTTGATCCTATTATTCATCGTTTCTAATTTTAAATTCAAAATCATACACACAATATAGGAAATATAATCCTAAAGTATAGTTTCTAAGATTTGAATTTCAAAGTGTAGCAAACCGGGGAGTTTGGTCATAAGGTTCATTGTTCCTAATTTACTGGATTTCTAACACCAACAGGTACTTCTAAAATCAGTGAGATCCCTTAGAGGACCAAACCTCTAATGCTAAGTGTCTTAACATAACTTATTGTGGTTTGTATAGTCCACATTCCCAAGGTCCTAGTTATCTCAATACTCCACTTTGATACCGACTTGTAATGCCCCGAAAATCGGCACCCAAGTACAAAGCCTCCGGTCTCGAGTTTCGAGGAGTTAACTTAATAAAATGCAGGTGTCCTCATTCAGATTCAAGTTCATTTCGCATACAAATAATTAGAGTTGCTCAATTCAACTTAGCGGAACTAAAGCGAGGTAGAGATAACAAAAGATTTAGAAATATAGGGCTCAGAGTAAAAAATACAATTCTAATAGTGATGATCGCCTAAAATGAGATTATACAAGCCACAATGAACATACAATAAAACTTACAAATAAAGTGAAAAGGGCGATCTCTCAGTCCTTGAGGGGGGGTGAATAGTATTATGCCAAATAAAAAATGTGGAAAATAAAGGCAGATAACTGAAACAACTAGCAATCTCAAATGCAATAGTATTGAGATTTGTTACAAACGTTGTTCAAAGGACAACCTTACACCAAAAACCAAGGTTTATGGTAAGACAACCCAATTTCTTGAATGTAGTATGGTTAAAAAACTCAAACCAATGCAAGGAGAAATAGAAACAAATCTAGCTATTACAATATTCACCACAAATACATGAAATAAATACAAGCATTCACCACATGCAAACCACACACATCATCACCATCCAAACTCCAAGAATTATAGTGGTTCAGTGTGTACACTAACTGTTCTAAAACAGCCACACCTACTCCACTCCCAATAATCACAACCCATGTGATATTGGCTTTCACTACAAAAGAAGGTTTTCTAAGGTTCACCTTAAGACCTTTACAATTACGTTTTCAATGGGCTACTACAATTAAAAACCCCACGCTGAGATTTTCTGGCTATCTTAGTCAAAACCACAATAGAGATTTTATGGCAATCTCGAAAATTAAAAGCAGTAATTGAAAATACTTATTTATAGATTCTCTTTGAATGTAACATATGGAAGAACCGCTTCTTGATGAGGAAGATAACCAATGTTCAATCACTCAAATGAAAGGGTTCTAGGTTTAAATGATTTTTAAATTAAATCAGCCTTGGGCTACTTTGTTTCAATTTCTTGGACTTAAAAAAGGGTAGAACTATAAGACCCCGTCCATTCCGTACCATTCCTATGCTTATGCGCACAACGATCGACGCCCTTATCTAAACTTGGATTAACCATACATAGTGCACACCTAAACGACTGGAACCCCAGGACCTCGAAACCTATTTTATATCGACTGCCCCATCGCCGTGATTGTGGAGGTACAACCCGTTCGTCGGTACGATGCTCTGTTAGTAAGATACGCCGCGAAGTATCATTAGTGTATCATGTGCGCAAGGCGCCATGTACTCCATTCCACACATGTGCACAACACATGCCATGCACATGTGCACATGCCACACATGGGTGAGAGAATCTCTACCCATGTGTGTGATGTCACACACTCATACCTTTCCTCTCTCATGTGCTCCCCAAAGTCAACTTCTCTCCATTCTATACCATATGCATGACATCATCACACCATGGCATCCCATGTCCCTTTAATCCACCATTAATTACAAATCATGAATTAATTGTCATAATCCTAGTCTAAGCTAACCAAGATCACATTAATTGAATCTAATCAATTTAAACAATTTCTCTACAAATAGTCCTTCATCCCTTAACATTTCACCATTTTTCTACACAAGGGGGAGAGAGAGAGAGAGAGAGAGAGAGAGAGAAGAGTGATCTAGGTGGGCCATTAACTCCATCAATCTCATCCTTTCCATCCATCTCAACCATCCATCTAGTCCATCAAGGTGAGTACACCCCTCTACTCTTATGGTTTATTTTCTTTCTTGATTATTCAGATGTTTAATTGTGGTGATTATGTGATGATAATGATAATGATGATGTAGGACCCATTGATGGTAGGGCCCATTATGATATATGGTTACACATATATGGATGGTGAGATGAAATAAATATTAGCTTGATCTAAAGCTTGTGTGGGACCCACTAGCCGTGGGCCCACCATGATGTAAACTAACCATCATACATGGCTATATGGTCATAAGGATGTGGATGAAGAGATAACATAAATATCAGCTTGGTCAGCAAAACATGGCCCCACTATGACCCTTATAGTCATCCAACCATCCAAGCATGGCCCATTGGGCTGACCAAACTCACACACACTCATGCACACACGTGCACACTTCAAAATAAAAATTAAAAAAAAGGAAAAAAAAAGAGAGAAGAGAGTGGACGCTGTTTCTGCCAGCGTCCAGAGGATGCTGCAGCAAGCAGCGTCCCTGTTGCATGTTATAAGGGGGAGAGTGTGGGACCCACAATAGGCCCCACCCATAATGTATGTATTTAATCCACATTGTTCATCTAATTTCTCAGCTCATTTTAGGCATTGAGCTGAAAAATGAAGTCAATCCAAATTTCTGGTAGGCCACACCATCAAAAAGACTATTTTAATAGTGTTAAACTGTTAAGGCCCGCTATGATATTTATGTGCATTAAAACATGCTACATATTGGACTCGTTGAATGTGTCACGAGCCAGAGAATGCAACAGACGAACTTAATTATCTGGATGTGTGCCCCACCTATGAAAAACCCCACTAAAAAAATGGATAGGCAAGGGGCGTCAGCCCCTTGATGCGGACGTCGAGCGTCCAAGGACGTTACAGCTATTGCTTTATGGAACGGGTAGGATAGTGGGCCCCACCATAGGCCCCGCCATGATGTATGTCGACCATCTACATCATGCATTTGATGGGTCCCCTTTAGAAAGTAGGATACCCCAAAATTCAGTTGTACATGGAACTCAAGTGGCCCACATCATAAAAAAAAATAATAAATATATGAATCAACAATATTTGTGGGTCTGATCATGAGGTATGTAATATATCCAAGCAGACCATCCATTTGGTGAGCTTAAGGCTTGAGAAGAAAAATAAGACATATCTAACTATCAAGTGGTCCACACTACAAAAGCAGTAAGGGATTGAACGTCTACCATTGGAACCCTTTCTAGATCACACAAATTTTGGAAAAATATGAAATTTGTTCTTCATCTTAATTATGGTCATTGTGACCTTATGAACAGATTGAATGGAAAATAAACATTATGGTGGGCCGTTTAAATTATTTAAATGGTGAAATCATTATCTAGATAATCTTTGGATATGGTTCATTTTGTTTGGATAATGCTCTAAAATGATCTCTAAATATAGATGAACAGTGTAGGTATAATAAATACATCACTTTGGGATCCATGTAACTTTGATCTTCTTGAACTGTTTATACAACTCAGAGCAAGCTCAAGCATATAAAAGCACTTGCTACGGTCCAGCTGAAGTTTGAATGTATCTGAAACTTGGTCTAACCCCTTAACCAAGTGCAGCACACATAATGGATGGGCTGGATTTGTGATCCACTCCTCGGTGGCCCAACAAGTAATTATGAATGTTTTAATGGAGGGTAATCCTCTCACTTTTTGTGTGTGGTGTGGCCCACATGTGCCACAGATTGACTTGATTTTAAGCCCCAAGCCCACCATGGATAGGTGGCCCATTAGTTATGTAAATTAGATTGTTTGTAATTGTGATATGTGAATGGTCCAAATCTTTGTTAAAATTTCTATATAGTGACGGTGTACAATCATGTGACCATGTAGTGCGTGGACAGCCTAAAATTGATACAAGTATGACGAATGCATAACCCCATGAGCTCCACCGAATAGAACCTATTGTGAACTCCGTTAATGTGTGAATCCAGGAATGTTAAGGCCCATTTTAAGTGAATGCCATATGGGCCCATCAGTGGTAGCCTTGTTTCGGCCAACCATTGGCCCTCATTGGCAAGAGTTTGTGATCTCCATGTGTTGAATGTATGCTATCTTGAATCATGTGAAATTGTGTTGTGTGTATAGCCCTTTACAACTTGGCATGTGATATAGGTTGTATTGTTTTGCTGCCCTAGATTACCTAATTATATAACGAGTGCACAGCCCTTCACCTCTTCTCACTTTGGTTAGAGTGCAGCCCTAAGTAGTAGGATCATATGACATATGTTTAAACCCATAAACATGTTCAATTATAACAAATATGTAAACTCTATTGGTATGAGGGTGTGATATACATATTTGGCCCCTTAATCATGTGGGCATGTGACGTATGTATGGCCACCTAATCATATCCAATTGTGGAGTATATGTAGTTATCTAACCATTTGATTGCGAATTGCACACAAGGCCAACCAACTACATGAAATCAGGTGGCATTGGTGACCACCCAATGACATGACCACGTGCTTATGGGCATAGCCATAGTCACCTAAACCATGAACAATTAGGTTGTACAAGTAGATTTTCTTAGTCAAGAGAATTATGAAATAGGCTGGATTATATAACTTGATAATGGAGTGACCCTCTATTCGATGTCATGTGACATAAATACAACCCTTACATTATGCTCATAGGTGAGGCAGATGCGGGGACCACTAAACTATATCTGATGTGATGGAAGCTAGTTCTTGGCCTCTTGATCATGTGACACCGAATCTGAGTCATTCTCCATATAAAGTATTGGGCAGTTACAGTTTAAGAGTTAGTGTAACCGGGAATGGTGGGTATGCTTGTGATTAAGCCTTGGATGCTTTGAGATGCGGTCACTAGACCATGATACTAATTGTATGTCCACTCAACCAAGTAAAATTATGGCATCGACAACCTGACCATGTGGGAGCTTAATAAAGTGGTTGCCCATAGATGTATGAGTTATGATAAGTAACCATGTGACCTTAAACCATTTATTAAGGGCAAGAAGAGTGACATTTGTGCGGCCACTCAAACATATGGATTTCTAATAACGGAGTGGCCATAAGACCATGTGGGCATGTGAGAATTGTGTGATTACTCAGACTCATGAACTATGATAATGGTGTAACCTCTTAGGTATGTGAACTTAGGACGTGTGTTAGATCGGTTATAGACCCTTCCTTGATGTAAGTATTGCATATTTCCCCATTTATCCATTAGGCTAGCTAATTCTAAAACATGATTCCAAAATGACCTAGATCCAATTCCTAAATAAGTTAGACGATATGAAATAGTGTTAATGTATAACTTTCAAACACTTGTGAACCCACTCAATGTACATATTTTATTCGCATTGTTCAATTGTTTTGCCAACCAAATAGTTTGATCATGGAGCTCACTGAGGTGTGCCTTGTGTATCTGAACTGTTCTTTCTTGTACTACCTTAATGTATGTGAGTCACCTATAATATCTACTTGTTGGGACCCACCGTAGTGTTTGTGTGTGGACCCATCTGCTTGCAGTACCACTTGGAAGTAGGACCCACTACGTTGAATGAGATAAATCCATGTCATCCAACTATGACTAACTCTTATGTGTATATTATATACTCAAGTTGTTCAACTTAGGGCTCACTGTATCTTATGAGGTTTACATGTGCCTTCCAAACCATTGTAGAACTACTATGATAATTATTTATAAATCCAACCTACTAACAACCCACTTAAAGGTGAAGCCACTACATTATATGAGTTTCACAAATACCATCCATCCTGTGGCTCATTTACTATATGTTATATATATGCCTTTCATTTCATAACCAATTGATGTATATACTTTGCATCACCAACACTCATTAACCATAAGGCCCAATTAGGGTATAACCATGTGGTCCCAATAGAAGAAAATCATATCGGGCCAAAGCCACTAATGGAATATCTATCTTACGAAGGATATGTTGTAATTCTAAATATAATTAATGCTCGTGATTATGATGGCCATGGATGATATTAGTGATGTTAGTGGTTATGGTTAATTGAAGTATGTGATTTAATATCTTGGTTAATGTTGTTCCACTTACAAGTGCACTTCAATACATTTTTTCATGTGTAAGATATGTCCTCTTCAGTTTAGTCACATGACCATGGATTGATATAGTTGATAGTGACACATGATGATTATATATCATTTTTAGCTTCAAGGTTAAGCAGACCCTAAACTCATGGTATTATATGCATACCACATGCCCTTGAACATATGCCTTATCATAATTTCTTGAATTCATGTATAATCATGACATATATGATGATCGAAATGCCATAATCATGTTGTATAACATGAGTTGGATCCTAATGATGAAATGTGGATCTATAATGATGACTTGGGTTATCCATGAAAATGAGCGGAACATCAAAAGTGTGGAAATAGTAGGGGATGATGTGCCCCTTAGGTTGAAAGTCCCTAAACCCCAATATTAGCTAGGGATACCTCACCATCGGGCCGAGTGGATACATGGCTCATGGATTTGAATCCCAATGACAAGGTTGGGTTGAGAAGAGGTGGTCCAACTTGCTTAAGGGATGAGGTGTAAACAGGGACCATTCTGACTCGCCGACGAAGAGAAGCGTGAATGAAGTCTGCCACTGGCATGCCGGGTGGAAGTCCATCGCAGGGCGGGTATACGAGGTCAATTACTGGTGTCTGGTGCATGGGTGTCGACCACGGTGTTTCCCGTAATATACAGTTGGTGGAAGTCCACCGTAGGGCGGGTATTGAGGTCGATTACCAGTGTCTGGTGCTTGGGTGTCGACCATGGTGTTTACTAAGTTATACAATTATGATATGGCATGACAATATGATAATGATGATGTGATTACAGATGCGTGTAATACGGTTATGGCTGTGGTATAGGAGAAATGAAAATATGACTTGGTAATGTTGGTAGCATTGACTCGGAGTATTACTATGATGCATATGTATTGTATTGGCATTGACATTGGCATCATACCTTACGTACTACATGCCTTTCACCATATATGATTTCTTCATGTCATATTTATCTTGCTTGCATGTAGGACACATTGCACACATGTGTGTACTCGCTAGGCTTTTTGTCTAAGCTTCCTATTTCTCATTTTTTTCAGGGTAGGAGTAGCTTGGAAGACTTAGCTTTTTCGATGTATTGTATCTATTTTTTGATTTGGCAATGTTGATGTTGTGTACCTTTTGGAAAGCATTGTACTTGTAACCATCAGGATTTATAATGGAGAGTGTTGCTTGGTATTTTGATCATGGATCTTCATGCTCAGGTATTATTAGATTAAAAAATTTGAATAAAAATCTTCCTTGTGGTGCGCCGAACTCGGGACTTGGTGTATGAAAGTCGAGTGCCGGATTCGGGGCATCACGGAAGCTGTCCGTCCCCGAATTTGGGGCATGACAGAAGATGGTATCAGAGCATAAGATTTGGGATCACTTACGAGCAAGGTCAGTAACTGAAAAATGTAGAAGAACTTAAACTAGGTCTCCCACAGAGATTGATCGAAAACCTAGATGCTATTAGTACCCCTGGTTTGTATGAATCTAGAGACATGAATCTAGGATTCCAGGTTTGAGAACTTAGTCAAAGAAGGATTCCCTAGTTGAGAACCTAGAGACTATACTTAGCACCAATACATGAGGGAGATAGCCGCGAGCAATACCCTCACTTGTGTGATGAATGATTGTATTGTATATGGTGATATGTATGTTTGGATTCCATGTTACGAGTTTGATAATGTATTTGTGACTAAAAATTTCGAGGATAAAATTTTTATTAGGAGGGTGGATTGTAAGATCCTGTCCATTCCGTACCATTCCTATGCTTATGTGCACGACGATCGACACACTTATCCAAACTTAGATTAACCGTACATAGTGCACACCCAACCGACCGGAACCCCAAGACCTCAAAATCTATTTCATATCGATCGCCTCGTCACTGCGATCGTGGAGGTACAACTCGTCTGTCTGTACGAAGCTCCATTAGTGAGATACGCCACGAAGTATCGTTAGCGTATCATGTGCGCAAGGCGCCATGTACTCCATTCCACACATGTACACAACACATGCCATGCACACATGCACATGGCACACATAGGTGAGAGAATCTCTACCCATGTGTGTGATGTCACACACTCATACCTTCCCTCTCTCATGTGCTCTCCAAAGTCAACTTGTCTCCATTCCATACCATATGCACAACATCATTACACCATGCCATCCCATGTCCCTTTAATCCACCATTAATTACAAATCATGAATTAATTGTCATAATCCTAGTCTAAGCTAACCAAGATCACATTAATTGAATCTAATCACATTTTAACAATTTCTCTACAAATAGTCCTTCATCCCTTAGCATTTTAACATTTTTCTATACAAGGAGAGAGAGAGAGAGAGAGAGAGAGAGAGGAGTGATCCTGGTGGGCCATCAACTCCATCAATCTCATCCCTTCCATCCATCTCAACCATCCATCTAGTCCATCAAGGTGAGTACACCCCTCCACTCCTATGGTTTATTTTCTTTCTTGATTATTCGGATGATTAGTTGTGGTGATGATGTGATGATAATGATAATGATGATGTAGGACCCACTGATGGTAAGGCCCATTATGATATGTGGTTACACATATATAGATGGTGAGATGAAATAAATATTAGCTTGATCTAAAGCTTGTGTGGGACCCACTAGCCGTGGGCCCACCGTGATGTAAACTAACCATCACACGTGGGTATATGGTCATAAGGATGTGGATGAAGAGATAACATAAATATTAGCTTGGTCAGCAAAACATTGCCCCACCATGACCCTTATAGTCATCCAACCATCCAAGCATGGCCCATTGGGTTAACCAAACTCACACACACCCATGCACACACGTGCACACTTCAAAATAAAAATAAAAATAAAAATTTTAAAAAAAGAAGAAAAAAAAATAGAGAGAGGAGAGTGGACGCTGTTCCTGCCAGCGTCCAGAGGACACTGAAGCAAGCAGTGTCCTTGTTGCATGTTATAAGGGGGAGAGTGTGGGACCCACAACAGGCCCCACCCATAATGTATGTATTTAATCCATGCTGTCCATCCAATTTCCCAGCTTATTATAGGCATTAAGCCAAAAAATGAAGCCAATCCAAATCTCTGGTAGGCCACACCATCAAAAAGACTATTTTAATAGTGTTAAACTGTTTCGTGCATCAAAACATGCTGCATATTGGACTCGTTGGATATGTCACGGGCCAGAGAATGCAACAGACGGACTTGATTATTTGGATGTGCAACCACACTAAAAAAATAGATAAGCAAGGGGTGTCAGCGCTTTGTTGCTGATGTCTAGTGTCCAAGGACGCTATAGCTATTGCTGCTTGGAACGGGCATAGATAGTGGGCCCCACCATGATGTATGTCGACCATCTACACCGTGCATTTGATGGGTCCCCTTTAGAAAAAGGGATATCCCAAAATTCAGCCATACATAGAACTCAGGTGGCCCACACCATAAATAAATAAATAAATATATGAATCAGCAATATTTGTGGGTCTGATCATGAGTTATGTAATATATCCAAACCGTCCATGCATTTGGTGAGCTTAACGCTTGAGAAGAAAAATAAGACAGATCTAACTATCAAGTGGTCCACACTACAAAAGCAGTAGGGGATTGAACGCCTACCATTGGAACCCTTTCTGTATCACAGAAATTTTGGGCAAATATGAAATTTGTTCTTCCTCTTAATTCTAGTCATTGTGACCTTATGAACAGATTGAATGGAAAATAAACATTATGGTGGGCCCTGTAAATTATTTAAACGGTGAAATCATTATCTAGATAATCTTTGGATATGGTTCATTTTGTTTGGATAAGGCTCTAAAATGATCTCTAAATATAGATGAACATGTAGGTATAATAAATACATCACTTTGGGATCCATGTAACTTTGATCTCCTTGAACTGTTTGTACAACTCAGAGCGAGCTCGAGCACATAAAAGCACTTGCTGGGGTCCACCTGAAGTTTGGATGTATCTGAAATTTGGTCTGACCCCTTAACCAAGTCGGACACACATAATGGATGGGCTGGATTTGTGATCCATGCCTCGGTGGCCCAATAAGTAATTATGAATGTTTTAATGGAGGGTAATCCTCTCACTTTTTGTGTGTGGTGTGGCCCACATGTGCCATAGATTGACTTGATTTTAAGCCCCAAGCCCACCATGGATAGGTGGCCCAATAGTTATGTAAATTGGATTGCTTGTAATTGTGATATGTGAATGGTCCGAATCTTTATTAAAATTTCTATATATTGACGGTGTACAATCATGTGACCATGTAGTGCATGGATAGCCTAAAATTGATACATTTATGACGAATCCATAGCCCCATGAGCTTTGCCGTATAGAACCTATTGTGAACTCCATTAATGTGTGGGCCTAGGAATGTTAAGGCCCATTTTGAGTGAATGTCATGTGGGCCCATCAGTGGTAGCCTTGTTTGGGCCAACCATTGGCCCTTATCGGCAAGAGTTTGTGATCTCCATGTGTTGAATGTATGCTATATTGAGTCATGTGAAATTGTGTTGTGTGTATAGCCCTTTACCACTTGGCATGTGATATAGGTTGTATTGTGTTGCTGCCCTAGATTACCTAATTATGTAACGAGTGCACAACCTTTCATCACTTGACACTTTGGTTAGAGTGCGGCCCTAAGTAGTAGGATCATATGACATATGTTTAAGCCCATAAACATGTTCAATTGTAACAAATATGTAGACTCTGCTAGTGGTATGAGGGTGTGATATACATATTTGGCCCCTTAATCATGTGGGCTTGTGATGTATGTATGGCCACCTAATCATATGCAATTGTGGAGTATATGTTGTCGTCTAACCCTATGATTGCGAAATGCACACAAGGCCAACCAACTACATGAAATCAGGTGGAATTGGTGACAACCCAATGATATGACCATGTGCTTATGGGCATAGCCATAGTCACCTAAACCATGAATAATCAGGTCGTACATGTAGATTTTCTTAGTCATGAGAATTATGACATAGGCTGGATTATACAACTTGATAATGGAGTGGCCCTCAATTCGATGTCATGTGATATACACTACCCTTACATTATGCTCATAGATGAGGCAGATGCGGGGACCACTAAACTATATCCGATGTGATGGAAGCTAGTTCTTGGCCTCTTGATCATGTGACACCGAATCTAAGTCATTCTCCATATGAAGTATTGGGCGGTTACAGTTTTAGAGTTAGTGTAACCGGGAATGGTGGGTATGCTTGTGATTATGCCTAGGATGCTTTGAGATGAGGTCATAAGACCATGATACTAATTATATGTCCACTCAACTAAGTGAAATTATGACATCGACAACCTGACCATGTGGGAGCTTAATAAAGTGGTTGCCCATAGATGTATGAGTTATGATAAGTAACCATGTGACCTTAAACCATTTATTAATGACAAGTAGAGTGACATTTGTGTGGCCACTAAACCTTATGGATTTCTGATAATGGAGTGGCCATAAGACCATGTGGGCATGTGAGAATTGTGTGATTACTCAGACTCATGGACTATGCTGATGGTGTAACCTCTTAGGTATGTGAACTTAGGACATGTGTCAGATCGGTTATAGACCCTACCTTGATGTAAGTATTGCATATTTCCCAATTTATCCATTAGGCTAGATATTTCTAAAACATAATTCTACAATGACCTGGATCCAATTCCTAAATAAGTTAGACGATATGAAATAGTTTTAATGTATAACTTTCAACCACTTGTGAACCCACTCAATGTACGTATTTTATTCGCATTGTTCAATTATTTTACCAACCAAACAGTTTGATCATGGAGCTCGCTGACGTGTGCCTTGTGTGTCTGAACTGTTCTTTCTTGTACTACCATAATGTATGTGAGTTACCTATACTATCTACTTGTTGGGACCCACCGTAATGTTTGTGTGGGGACCCATCTGCTTGCAATACCACTTGGAAGTAGGATCCACTACGTTGTATGAGACAAACCCATGTCATCCAACTATGACTAACTCTTATGTGTATATTATATACCCAAGTTGTTCAACTTAGGGCTCACTGTATCTTATGAGGTTTACCTGTGCCTTCCAAACTATTGTGGAACTACTATGATAATTATTTGCAAATCCAACCTACTAACAACCCTCTTGAAGGTGAAGCCACTACATTATATGAGTTTCACCAGCCCCATCCATCCTGTGGCTCATTTACTATATGTTATATATATGCCTTTTTTCATGCCCCAAATCCAGGGACAGACAACTTCCGTGATGCCCCGAATCCAGCACTCGACTTCCATACACCAAGTCCCGAGTTCGGCGCACCACAAGGAAGATTTTTGATTAATTTTTTTAAAATCTAATAATACCTGAGCATGAAGATCCATGATCAAAATACCAAGCAACACTCTCCATTATAAATCTTAATGGTTATAAGTACAATGATTTTAAAAAGGTACACGACGTCAATATTTTCAAATCGAAAAATAGATACAATGCATCGGGAAAGCTAAGTCTTCCAAGCTACTCCTGCCCTGAAAAAATGGGAAATAGGAAGCTTAGACAAAAAGCTTAGTGAGTACACACGTGTATACAGTGTGTCCTACATGCAAGCAAGATAAATATGCCATAAAAAATCATGTATGGTAAAAGGCGTGTAGTGCATAAGGTATGATGCCGAAGCTTATGCAATGCATATGTATCATAGTAATACTCCGAGTCAATACAACTAACATCACCAAGTCATATTTTCATTTCTCCTATACCACAGCCATAACTGTATTACACGCATCCTTAATCACATCATAATTATCATATTATCATGTCATATCATAACTGTATATCTCGGGAAACACTGTGGTCGACACCCATGCACCAGACACTAGTAATTGACCTCGCATACCTGCCTTGTGGTGGACTTCCACCAACTGTATATCATGAGAAACACCATGGTCAACACCCATGCACCAGACACCAATAGTCGACCTCGCATACTCGCCTTATGGTGGACTTCCACGCGGCATGCCAGTAGTGGACTTCATTCGCGCTTCTCCTCACCAGCGAGTTAGACCAGTCCTTGTTTGCACTTCAGCCCTTAAGCAGGTTGGACCCATCTCTTCTCAACCCGACCTTGTCAGTGGGAGTCAAATCCATGACCCATGTATCTACTCAACCCGACGATGAGGCAACCCTAGCTAGCAGCGGATTTTAAGAACTTTCAACCCAAGGGGTACATCATCCCCTACTATTTCCACACTTTCGGTGTCCCGTTCATTTTCAGGAATAACCCAAGTCATCATTATAGATGCACATTTCATAGTCAAGATCCAACTCATGTTATACGACATGACTGTGGTATTTTGATCATCATGTATGTCAGATTATGCATGATTTCAAGCAATTATGATGAGGCATATGTTCAAGTGCATGTGGTATGCATATAATGCCATGAGTTTAGGGTCTACTTAACCTTTAAGCCTAAAAATGACATACAATCATCATGTGCCACTATCAACTATATCAATCCATGATCATGTGAATAAACTGAAGATGACATATTTTACATATGAACAAATGTATTAAAGTACACTTACACATACCATCATTCCATGGTACATGAGTATGATCAATATCAACATAGTTAAGTAGATGAATTTAGTATGTTAGGGAGTGGAACAACATTAATCAAGTATTAAATCACATGCTTCTATTAACCATAATCACTGACATCACTAATATCATCCATAACTATCATAATCATGAGAATTAATTGTAATAAGAGTTACACATTATCCTTCGTAAGATAGATATTCCATTAGTGGCTTTGGCCCGACATGATTTTCTTCTATTGGGACCACATGGTTATACCCTGACTGGGCCTTATGGTTAATGAGTGGTGATGATGTAAAGTACATGCACCAAGTGATTATGAGATGCGAGGCATAATTATAACATGAGCCACATGATGGATGGTGTTAGTGAAACTCATATAATGTAGAGGGCTTCACCTTCAAGTGAGCTGTTAATGGTTTGGATTTGCAAATAATTATCATAGTAATTCTATAGTGGTTTGGAAGGCACAGGTAAACCTCATAAGATACAGTGATCTCTAAGTTGAACTACTTGATATATAATATACACATAAGGGTTAGTCACGGTTAGATGACGTAGGTTTGTCTTATATAACGTAGTGGGTCCTACTTCCAAGTGGTACTGCAAGCAGATGGGTCCACACACAAACATTAAAGTGGGTCACAACAAGTAGATAGTATAGGTAACTCACACTCATTAAGGTAGTACAAGAAAGAACAGTTTAGATGCACAAGGCACATGTCAGCGGGCTCCATGATCAAACTATTTGGTTGGCAAAACAATTGAACAGTGCGGATAAAATACGTACATTGAGTGGGTTTACAAGTGTTCAAAAATTATACGTTCAATTAACACTATTTCATATCGTCTGACTTATTTAGGAATTGGATCTAGGTCATTTTGAAATCATGTTCTAGAATTAGCTAGCCTAATGGATAAATGGTGAAATATGCAATACTTACATCAAGGTAGGGTCTATAATCGATCTGACACACGTCCTAAGTTCACAGACCCAAGAGGTTATACCATCAACATAGTACATGAGTCTGAGTAATCACACAATTCTCATATGCCCACATGTCTTATAGCCACTCCATTATCAGAAGTCCATATGGTTGAGTGGCCACACAAATGTCACTCTACTTGCCATTAATAAATGATTTAAGGTCACATGGTTACTTATCGTAGCTCATACATCTATGGGTAACCACTTTATTAAGCTTCCACATGGTCAAGTTGCCGATGCTATAATTTCACTTGGTTAAGCGGGCATATAATTAGTATCCTGGTCTAGTGACTGCATCTCAAAGCATCCAAGGCACAATCACAAGCATACCCACTATTTCCGGTTACACTAACTCTTAAACTATAACCGCTCAATACTTCATATAGAGAAAAACTCAGATTCGGTGTCACATGATCAAGAGGCCAAGAACTAGCTTCCATCACATCAGATATAGTTTAGTGGTCCCCGCATCTGCCTCACCTATGAGTATAATGTAAGGATTAAATTTATGTCGCATGACACCGAATTGAGGGCCACTCCATTATCAAGTTGTAAAATCCAACTCATATCATAATTCTCATGACTAAGAAAATTTGCACGTACAAACCGATTGTTCATGGTTTAGGTGGCTATGGCTATGCCCATAAGCGTGTGGTCATATCACTGGGTGGTCACCAATGGCACTTGATTTCATGTAGTTGGTTGGCTTTGTGTGGATTTCGCAATCATACGGTTAGACGACTACATATACTCCACAATTGCATATGATTAAGTGGCCATACATACGTCACATGCAGACATGATTAAGGGGCCAAACACATATATCACATCCTCACACCACTAAAGTCTACATATTTGTTATAATTGAACATGTTTATGGGTTTAAACACATGTTATATGATCCTATTACTTAGGGCTGCACTCTAACTAAAGTGCCAAGTGGTGAAGGGTCGTGCACTCGTTATAAAATTAGGTAATCTAAGGCAACAACATAATACAACCTATATCACATACCAAGTGGTGAAGGGTTATACACACAACACAATTTCACATGATTCAAAATAGCATACATTTAACACATGGAGATCACAAACTCTTACTAAAGAAAGCCAATGGTTGACCTAAATAAGGCTACCACTGATGGGCTCACATGGCATTCACTCAAAATGGGCCTTAACATTCCTGGGCCTACACATCAATGGAATTCACAATTGGTTCTATGCGGCAAGGCTCATGGGGCTATCCATTCGTCATACTTGTATCAATTTTAGGTTGTCCACGTACTATAAGGTTACATGATTATACACCGTCAACATATAGAAATTTTAACAAAGATCTGGACCATTCACATATCACATTTACAAATAATCCAATTTGCATAATTAATGGGCCACCAATCTGTGGTGGGCCTGGGGCTTAAAATCAAGTTAATCTGTGGCACATGTGGGCCACACCACATTAAAAAATTGAGAGGGTTACCCTCCATTAAACATTCATAATCATTTATTGGGCCACCAAAGCGTGGTTCACAAATCCAGCCCATCCATTATGTGTATCCCACTTGGTTAAGGGGTCAGGCCAAGTTTCAGATGCATCCAAATTTTAGGTGGACCCCAGCAAGTAATTCTATATACACGAGCTCCGAGTTGTATGAAAGGTTCAAGGAGGTTAAAGTTACATGGGTCCCAAAGTGATATATTTATTATATATACATAGTTCATTTATTTTTAGAGATCATTTTAGAGCATTAAAATGAATCATATCCAAAGATTATTTGGACCTCACCACAAATAGCAGTGACGATAATGATTTCATAGTTAAACAATTCATAGGGCCCGCCATAACGTTTATTTTCCATCCAATCTGTTCATAAGGTCACAAAGACCTGAATTAAGGGGAAAAACAAATTTCACATTGGTCAAAAACTCTTATGACCCAAAAGGGGTTTCAATGGTAGATATTCAATCCCCTTCGGCTTTTGTAGTGTGGTCCACTTGATAGTTAGATCTATCTTGTTTTTCTTCTCAAGCCTTAAGACAACTAACCAAATGGATGGACGGTTTGGATATAAGACATACCTCATGAACAGAACAGACTCATAGCTTTAAAATTTATTTATTTATTATTATTATTATTTTAATGGTGTGGGCCACCTAAGGTGGGGCTCGCATCATGACGCTGATTTTTGGGGTGACCCATTTTTTAAGGGGACCCATCAAATGCATGGTGTAGATGCTCGACATGTATCAAGGTGGGGCCTGTGGTGGGGCCCACTTCCTTCCAGCTTCCAGTAGAAGGACATTGCTTGCTGCAGTGTCATTTGGATGTTGACAGCAACAACGCCCAATGCTGTTATTATTATTATTATTTTTATTTATATTCAAGGTTTTTTGTAGGTGGGGCCCGCATCATGACGATCTACTTCATCCACTGGATTCCTAGACTCATGACTGATATAATAAGCCCAATATTCGATATATTTCGGCATATAGAAACATCATAGTGGCTTTAACCATTTATTACTATTAAAATAGTCTTTTTGATGGTGTGGCCTACCAGAGATCTGGATTGGCTTCATTTTTCGGCTCAATGCCTAAAATGAGCTGGGAAATTGGATGGGCAGCGTGGATTAAATGCATACATCATGGGTGGGGCCTGCCGTGGTTCCACAGCCCCTTCCCTCTTTTTTCTTTCAAGTAGTAGCAGGGAAACTGCTTGCTACAGCATCCTCTATGCGCTGGCAGCAAAAACGTCCACTTTTTTTTTAAAATTTTATTTATGTATTTATTATTATTATTATTTTTTATAGTGTGGTGTACACATGTGTGCATGGGTGTGAGCGTGTGTGTTTGGCCAACCTAATGGGCCACACTTTGGATGGCATACAAAGGTTCTGGTGGGGCCAACTATCAATGGACCCCACTTAAAGTCTATAATGAATTATTTTATTATTATTATTTTTTATGAATCCTCTTATGCATCCACACCATTAATCACATCATTATTATCATATCATCATAAGTATTAATCATCTTTTTATATGTATTCTCTTATACATCCACACCGTTGATCACATCATTAACATCAAATCATCACCACTATTAATTATCCAAATAATTAAAAAGAGAACACACCATAAGAGTGGAGGGGGTGTACTCACCTTAATGGACTAAATGGATGGTTGAGATGGATGGAAGGGATGAAATTAATGGAGTTGATGGCCCACCAAGATCACTCATCTCTCTCTCTCTCTGTAGAAAAATGGTGAAATTCTAAGGGATGAAGGACTATTTGTAGAGAAATTGTTAAAATGTGGTTAGATTCAATTAATGTGATCTTGGTTAGCTTAGACTAGGATTATGACAATTAATTCATGATTTGTAATTAATGGTGGGTTAAAGGAGCATGGGATGGCATGGTGTGATGATGTCATGCTTAAGGTGTGGCATAGAAAAGAGTTGACTTGAGGTGTACATGAGAGAGGGAGAGCTATGGGTGTGTGACATCACACACATGGCTAGAGATTCTCTCACCCATGTGTGGCATGTACATTTGTGCATAGCATGTGTTGTGCACATGTGTGGAATGGAGTACATGGCGCCTTGCGCATATGATATAATAATGATTCTTCACGGGGTATCTCATTAACGGAGTATCGTACAGACGCACGTGTTGTACCTCCACGATCGCGGCAACGAGGCGGTCGATATGAAATAGGTTTCGAGGTCTTGAGGTCCCGGTCAGAGAAAAAGGGTGGAGCTATCTTCCAAGAATTTCTTCTTCCTTTCTTCCTAGTTTTTAATGCTTTCTTTGAGGATTTTAGATCCAGTCATGTCTATGGTTGTCTAAACCTCTTAGATGGGGCTAAGAGGTGAAGCTTGTAGCGTGTTGGAGCATTTTTCTTGTTTTGATTCTTGTTCTTGTTGAACT
The DNA here is from genome assembly GCF_029962835.1 of Magnolia sinica. Lineage (NCBI taxonomy): Eukaryota > Viridiplantae > Streptophyta > Magnoliopsida > Magnoliales > Magnoliaceae > Magnolia > Magnolia sinica. Next base: position 97,843,906 of record NC_080573.1, on the reverse strand, counting down.
TCTTTGATTCTAATTTGATATTTAAGGAATACTTTTAGTTTTTAATGGTTTGTTGTGACTTAAATTACAATAGATCTGCAATAGCTTTGAGTATCTTCTTTTTCTTATTTTGGGATTGTGGGATTGGTAAATCCTTTTGTTAGCTATCGTCTCCAGGGCATGTTTGGCGATGGAATCCCTTCCAATCCTTACAATTCTCCTTCATTGAGAATTAGGTCAATGAAAGTTTAGATTTGATTCTATTGATATATCTTCCAATTGGATAGGATAGGACTCCAATTCCAATTGTATTCCTTGAATCAAATAAGGAAACATCCTAATAGCTGCAAGTGGATCCTTGGAACCCTAGTTCCCACCTTTAAATTCATAAGTTTTAATTAAACAATTCACAATTACTCTTCTAATTATTCAGATTTAGTTTTAGATCTTCTTCGAGTTCTATTTCTAGTTATTTTTCAGAAACGTATAAGTTCAGTCTCTATGGATTCGACCCCAGTCTTACCGAGATTATTACTACATCGCGACCCTACACTTGGGGTTGTGAACAAGTTTTTGGCACCGTTGCCAGGGACTAATGGCTATGCTTTTCTGAAATTGATTAGTTTTGAAATTATGTTAATATTAGAGTTTATTTGCTTTCTATTTTTAGTTTAGAATTTTTCTGATTTGTTTTTAGAAACTAACTTGTTTTTCTGTTTTATAGGATCTTAACATAGAAATTTCCAATCTGATAACCTCTTTCTAATTCTCTCTCTTTCATTTCTAGATTTCTTATTTGCCTTAGGATTCTTTGTAATGACCCGAAAAATTTTGTGCCAAGACCCGAGTACAACCTCTATTTTCCCTTAGAAGCTAATTGTGGGTAATTAGCGCTAAACTCGATTGCTTGTGAAATTAGCGTCGATCACTTTAAATTTGATCTGCATGACTCAAAACTTGTAGAATCGTTAGCGCTATCTTACTCTGAAATATGGGATCCATCGCTAAATCCAGTTGCTCTTGCGAATTTTTGGAAACTTTGGATCGGACCTGGACCACGCGTCGAAAGTCCGATAGCGATGATTTTAGTCAGTATTAGTCACCATGTTGGACTTGGCCATCACCTCAAAAATCAAGTCCAGATGATGTTCTGGGTTGATTTGATTGAGTCCAGAGTGAAGAGTGTGAGAACGGTGAAAATTAAATGTGATTTTATGAAATCTGAGTCGTGTCGCTTGTGCGGTGATTTTAAGCAATCTGACCGTTGGATTTTGACCCAATTTCACCCTCTGATCAGGAAAGATGGCCCAGGCATGTCATGATGCTTGTGGACCTGATCGAGTTTCGGTGACCGTTGAATTGAGTGTGGTCCGCCACGGCTGATCTGTAAAGCCGATCAGTACGAAAACTTAGCTTGACCTAGATCCATGGTCAGTGAACTTAAGTCCGACCGCGCGTGGAAAAAGGACCACCGGAAGTATTTCGTTGGATCGAGAGAGGCCTGTTTTGGTTATAACCTAAGTATACCTTGGCCCTGGGGTTATTTTCATCAATGTTAGGCCTATATAAAGACCTTAAAACCCTAACTCTCTTTTCCATATGAATTTGCTAACCCTAGCTAAGAAAGAGAGAGAGGAAAAGAGAGAGAAAGTGAGAGAGAAGTTGGTGCATCATCTTAGATTCTTTCTTATTACTCTACATCCGTTAACCATCACTTTTGAATCATTTTTTCGGCGATTCTGAGTTCATCCTTGGGTAAATTCACCTAGCCCTAATTTGTTTTAGAGCTTAGAATAGTATATGTGTTGTTGTAGCTCATTTCTATTCTTGTCTTAGGTTATCCTGTCGCCGTTGACGAAGACATATCGTCTGAATCAGTTTGGTGCTCTATTTCTGGTTTAAGGTGCGGACTTTAATTGTATAGGTTATGGTTTTCAAGGCTTTCAATGTCAGTTAATGGTTTATTCTTGTTGTGGATGAAACTTCACATGCCAAATGTTGTGTTTACTTTGTATTCCTGATATGTATGTGTTATATTGATATTTGTGTAATCTATGTATATGTAGAAAGTACTGTATACGTATAAAATATGAATATGTGTTTGCCATGATTAATTGTCGTGTATTTGTGCTAGATGTATGTGTGTCAACTCCTTGGCAAAAGGAATTGTCCAAATGCGTGTTTTTCAACATACGTCATGTATGTTGAACTATGAAGTCTAAGTGTTTGTAGAAATGTCTGAATGATCTATAATGTAACATGTGATCCTAATTGCGGGTGTTGAGAAGCGATTCTCAACTCTCCTATTGGTGTGTATGATTTCCTATATGCAAGTCACATTCCTTGTTGTTTACTTTCCAGTATTATTTATATGTAAATCCATGTTAAGTTGATACTCTTCAAATGCTCATATGCTACATGGTTGAAATTGTTGTTCCATTACTGTTCTAAATTCTATATGACTATCTATTGTAGTGGAATATGTTTGGGACTATAAAATAGTCCAGGAAATCGGTAATCGGCCTTGAGTTCATGGCTGAGGTTGTTTTCTCCACGAAGGGCGTGATTTGACGAACCCGAGTCGTATTAGAGTTGTCGGCAGTGGTTTGGCCACATGGAGTGTTTGCGCACTCTTTGTCGTTCAACCCAACATGCGCTCGTGCTAGTTGAGTTCGTCAAGTAACCCGATTGTCCGATGTATGTTCACCATGTATGGACGCTATTGGTTGAATCTAAGGTACCAAACTTACTAGTGCAAATCCTGTTAACCATTGTACCTGGATCCGCTAAGACTCATAGCCGGACATGGTGGTATGGGACACCGTGGTCGAGCTGTTGGCCTACGCTGGGGTGACGAGCCTCCCGTAGTGACCAGTGAGCAACTAAACTCTTGAGCCGATTATGGTGGTATGGGACACTATATTCGTGCTGTCGGCCTACATTGATTGGTGATGAGCCCTTTGTAGTGACCTCGAGCATACCTGGATACCGCATTGAGGTGACGAGCCTTAGTGTAGCAACGAAGGTATGATAGGCGTGCATTGATTGGTGACGAGCCCTTTGTAGCGACCTAAAACCATATGATCGTATGAGATGTCTAGGACTGACGACCCTAGAATGGATCACTGTTTAGACATTGATATGAGGAAGGTACCTTAGCTTCCCAATCCTACTGTATGAAAAGGACTAATAATAACTTGATAATCATGTTCATGCACCGCATTTGCATGTGCTTGGAAGAGGTGGAGCACTTGAGGTGGTGTCATGCGTAACGTAAGATGAAGACGCTGAGGGTGTACGCGCGAGGGCACACATCATTCTACATACATCCTTGCAATAACAAGAGTACTTAGGACATGTTTGATTGTTCTGCTTTATCATTACTACTTGATTGAATTGATAACATGTTAAACTTTGCTTTATTGTTCCACTGAGTTGATCACTCACTCCCACGTTCTGGGGCGGTGTTTAAACACCCACCAGACTCTGTCTTAGATGCAGATATTGATGCGACCCCTGAGGCAGAGCAGGAGTTCAAGGATGATGAGGCTGCATTTTCTTTCATGCAGTTTTCAGGCGGGTTCTAGTGAGCCATGTCCTGATGCGTGGGATTCTGGGATTTCTTTTTGGAAATGGATAATGTCATTTGATACTTGTAATTTTGATAGTAACACTTGTAACACTTATAAGTATGACATGGTATGTATATGTATTTCAGGGATCTGCACATGTACACTTATGTTTCTTTAAGTCTTTAGCTTGCGTTCTTTCACTTATCCCTGAATTATATTTGCAGTTTGGCTTAATCTATTCCATGTTTTATGTACTCATACAGACAACATACATCCATCATTAAAAATGTTGCATAAGTGATGTTTTGGAACTCGGGAGCTGAGTTATACTTGACCCCCAAATTTCAGGGCGTTACAAGTTGGTATCAGAGCATGAATTGGATTAAACCGGACCTGGGTTATGGTCACACACGGCACGCTGTCGCCATCTTAGTGTATTTGGGTGCGAGTTTATCGTAGGATTTATGTTTGTGTCCCGTTGCTTCTATCGGTGAAAGTTTATGGAAACGATTGCCGAGATCGAGTCTGTGCGCACTCCTGATCACACACAGCGACCCAAAATCTCTTCTAGACCGTCTATTAATGAGTTTAAATGGTTTATCCTTCCATCTTCACCCTTCAATTGTCAGTAAATCAGTGTTTGAATCAGATTTTAACTCGAATGGCCTGATAGACGTCGAATCGGACAAAGGGGCCGATCGGGGCATTTCTAAATGGGGCCAGGAGGACCTCGCCTAAATGGCGAGTCATCGCCGGACAGTCCAGAGACCGGCGATGACCTCGCTGGTTCGGCGAGCCCTCGTCGATCAGCAGGCCAAGCCAGGCGGGCCGACGACTTTGTGGCCTAGTGTGGCCCACCCCTCCACGGTTTGCTGATTAAAACCCTTCCTAAGCCCTACTTCCTTCACAAAGCGCCCTACCAAGCTCTCCTTTTCTTCAAGTTTCTCTCAAAACCCCCCCAAAATCTCTCCCCAATCTTCTTCTTCTTCCATTTTCGTGCACACCCGACCAACCCATCTCAAAACCTCCCCCCTATTGCTGATTTCACTCCCTTTTCTTCTCATTTGGGCTCTCAAATCCTTCATTGGGATCTCAAGTGTGTGGAAGCTTCACCATTCTTCCCATTTCTCCTTTTTCTCTCATTCCCCATGGCCCTCTTTGAGTTTATCACGGCCATCTTTTCCATCTCTACTCTTTTTTTTTTTTGATGGGGAAGAAGAGAGCGCCCATGGATGAAGCCGGGCCTAGCCGCCCAACCCGTGCACGGAGGCCGAGAGGTGCCACCGCGAGCGCGACCACCACCCGTGAATTTCAGACCAAGCGGGACCTTGATCCTCAGGCTCCCATTGGAAGAACCTTGATGGCGGAGTTATCTCATGGAGTTTATGAAGGCCGTAGGGTCCTTTTTGAGGCTCATGTTGATTCGTGGCTATTTGGCGAGTTTCTGTTGCTGGAGCATCTGGAAGGGGCCAGTTGGTGTCCCTTGTTTGAGGGTGAATATCGCGCCAATGCAAGCACTGTTCGAGCTTTTTATGCCAATATTAGTGATCCTTTGCTAGAGCCTCTGCAGTTCAAGATTCCTTGTGGAAGCGGTCGGAGGCCACGGTCAATGTCGCTTTGATATCCCGACTCCTGAATGTGCCACTTGGTGAGGTGCATGCCAGTGAGAAGAATTTGAACAGTATGCGCGAGAGGGATCGTCACACCTAGCTCTTGTGTGGTCATCTGGTCGAATGACAGCCTAATAGAAGTCTTCTAGCTACCAACATGACGGACGACTTCCGCTTGCTTTACCACATGTGTACGTTCAATGTATATCCAAGGTGAAGCAACCGTAGCAAGTGTACGCGCCTGATAGTAGATTTTCTGTATTAGGTGGGGCAAGGAGCGAAGCTGTGTCTGCCGACATACATTTTGCGTCAGATTATCCTTATCGCTCGTTCGACTAGGAGGACCGAATCTCTCCCATTTGGCCTACTTATCTGTAAGCTTGCACATGAGTTTGGCTATAGGCTTGGGGTAGAAAAGCCGGTACCTGTTCGCCACATTAATCTGACGACCCTTAAGCAGATGGAAATTGGTTCTGGTCGACAAGCCTCAGAAAGTGAGGATGAGACAAAGAGCGATGATGAAGAGAATTATGCTGAAGGTGGAGCTGAGATTAAAGAAGAAACAGAGGAGGACGAGGAAGAGGTTGAGGTACAGGATATGAGTGAGAGTTCTCCTCCTGTGGCACCAGAGCATAGCGCAGATCAGGCTGCCAGGGATGCCCGTATTGCTCGGATTGAGGAAGGGCAGGCTGTTCTATGCCAGGATATCATGGATCTTCGAGGCCTTGTGAAGCATAAATTCAAGAAGGTGACTCGAACTCTGAAGTCTATCCTGTGTTGCTTGCAGGATAAGGGTGCCCCGCCTCCATCTCCTGATTCCGACAAGTAGCTGCAGTCGTAGTCGTCCTTTGCTTTGTTTATGTTTGCCGTTGATGGCATAGTTGTTGGTAGTTGTTTGTTGTTTGCTATTTTAGATGTTATGGTTCACATGCTTTCCCTGTCATGATTCATGTAATGCTGCACTACTTGTATTGTGACAAATTTTGTTAAATGGAATGCATGTTGGTTATCGATGAAGTTGTGCTGTGATTGCTATGTGGTGGATTATGTGGATGTTGAATCTTACAGGTTACATCCTCTATTGAATATAGGGTATGCCTCCTAAGGGTTCGAAGACTTCGGCTCGTCTCTCTTTGATCGAGTCGCTTGTCGGGGTTTCTCCCCTGAGCAATAGTCAAACGGATCCACAGTTGGGCCCGTCTCATTCTGGTGTTGGGCCGACACTTGTGATTCCACCTATGGCTCCTCCAGTCATGCCTTCGGTTCCTGAGCCGAACCGTGCATCTTCGTCTGCTCCACCTTAGATAGGTTTGAGCAGATGATGCTGTTGATGCAGCAGCAGCAGATTCAGCAGCAGCAGCACCAGCGGCAGTAATAGCAGCAGTTTTTATCTTCCATGGCTGGCATCTTTGCTCAGTCAGTGGGGGCGACTCCACCTGCTTCACCTATGCCCCCATCTGGGAGCGCTAGTGCGAGCGGCACTTTTGAGCGATTCCAGCACTTACGACCTCCCACATTTGCGGGTTCTCATAGACCCGAGGAGGCCGAGTACTGGATTGATCGCATCTCTAAGATGCTGAGACCGCTGCACTGTTCTGAGGTTGAGCAGGTCGAGCTTGCCTCCTTCATGTTTGAGAAGGAGGCCAGTTTATGGTGGGACAGTGTTCTTCGCACTGTCGAGGAAGGATATGAGTGGTCGTGGCAGGCGTTTGAGGCACGCTTCCACGAGAAGTATTTTCCGGTTACGTACCGACATGAGAAGGAGAGTGAGTTCCTTCGCCTCCGCCAGGGAGGGATGTCGGTGACGGAATATGAGAACCGGTTCACTGAGCTAGGTCGCTATGCTCCCTTGATTCTGAGTGATCAGCCGATGAGGATGCGGCATTTTTCTGAGGGATTGAGGCCTGAGATCCGATCGAAGATATGCTGTGCTAGCATTTCTTCCTATGCGGAGTTGGTGAGCATGTCCTTGCGAGCTGAGCAGGACGGGGACAGGACGTCCCGTATACGTGCACCTATGGTTCCTAGGCTGCGACCTGACTTTCAGAGTGCACCTTTTCTCGGCAAGAGGCCGCGGGCAGATTCTCCTCCGAGGCGATCAGCGCCGCCGGCTTAGCAAGTGCGAGCTGATCTTCGCTATTCATATTGTGGGAAGATGGGGCATTTGGGCCGTTCTTGCTTTTCACGTATGCGGGATAGTGGATTTACTCCACCGCAGAGGATCAGCCGTCCGATGTCTCCGGTTATATCACCTCCACCTCTTCGTTCAGCGCCAGCTCATCCATCCTTCAAACCTGCTGTACCTAGCTTCAGGCCATCTCAACGGCCCATGGTTCCTCCGTCGAATTGTCAGCAACAGGCTCGAGTTCATGCGCTTTCAGCTGAAGCGCCCATGGCTGATTTGGTGCCGAGATCCTTCGAGGTTACAACGCACATTGAAGGTATTCCTGTTTCTATGTTGCTGGATACAGGGTCCACTACCTCTCTTATATCATATGCGGCAGTTAGGCGTCTGAGTTTGAGCACTGTTTCTATAAAAAGAGTGACACTCACTACCGCTACAGGGATCTTCTCTGCTATGAACAAGCGTTGTCTGGATTGTTTGATTAATCTAGGGAGTGGATCGATTCTTGTTGACCTTTTTGTCGCACCTCTTTTCCATTACGATGTTATTATGGGTATGGATTGGCTCACGAGGATGCGAGTAGAGATTGATTGTGAAGCAAGGTCGGTGACAATCCATGGACCTGAGGGCGAGACAGTTACTTTCCCAGCTCAGGTCAGTTACCCTTTTCGTCTTGGTTATTATACTTCTCTGTTGGAGAGTATGGCTGAATCGGCGTTTGAAAGAACGCCTGTAGTTTGGGAGTTTGAAGATGTATTTGAGTCGATTCCTTGATTACCTCCTCAGCGTGAGATTGACTTTACTATCGATCTCATGCCTGGTGCGGCGCCCATTTCTTTGCCCACCTATCATATGCCTCCGAGTGAAATGGAGGAGTTGAGGAAGCAGATAGATGGCTTGTTGGATTTGGGTTTTATTAGGCCTAGTGTGTCTCCTTGGGGAGCACCTGTCCTATTTGTGAAGAAGAAAGATGGTTCCTTGCAATTATGTATTGATTATTGCAAGTTGAATCAAGTAACTGTGAAGAATAAGTATCATTTGCCCAGGATTGATGATCTGTTTGATCAGTTGAAGGGGGCATGGTACTTTTCGAAGGTTGATCTGCAGTCAGGGTATCATCAGTTGCGCGTCAAGAATGAAGATGTGCAGAAGACCGCTTTCAGAACTATCTTTGGTCATTATGAGTTCCTTGTGATGTCGTTCGGTCTTACGAACGCACCAGCCGTGTTCATGGATCTGATGAACAAGGTGTTTTGGCCATTCTTATTCCGATTTGTCATTGTCTTTATCGATGACATCTTGATATATTCTGCGAGTCGGGAAGAGCACGAGGAGCACTTAAGAGTGGTTTTGGATACTCTTAGGAAGAATCAGCTTTTTGTGCAGTTCAAGAAATATGATTTCTGGAAAGAGGAAGTCAAGTTCCTGGGACATGTGGTGTCCAAGGAAGGGATGGCTGTCGATCTTGCCAAGGTAGCTGCAGTTCAGGATTGGAAGCAGCCTGGTTCAGTTACTGAGGTGAGGAGTTTTCTGGGTCTAGCAGGCTATTATCGATGCTTCATACGAGACTACTCGAAGATAGCCAGATCGTTGTCTCAGTTGATATGGAAGGATTTGAAGTTTGCTTGGAATGAGAGGACGGAGATAGCTTTTCAAGAACTGAAGGACAAGTTGACGTCTGCCCCTGTGCTAGTATTGCCAGAGCAAGGGGTTAAGTATACGATATATACTGATGCCTCTCGCATTGGTCTGGGTTGTGTCCTTATGCAGAAGGACAGGGTGATTGCTTATGCTTCGAGATAGTTGAGGAAACACGAAGAAAATTACCCTACACATGATCTGGAGTTAGCAGCTGTCATTTTCGCATTAAAGCTCTGGATACATTACCTCTATGGAGAGGAGTTCGATCTCTTTTGCGACCACAAGAGCCTTAAGTATATTTTCACGTAGCGTGACTTGAATATGAGGCAGCGCCGATAGATGGAAACATTGAAAGACTTTAAGTTCGATGTTTCTTACCATCCGGGCAAGGCGAACCTTGTGGCAGATGCATTGAGTCGCAAGAAGGCTATAGAGTTTGCAGCTCCGCTGATGATAGCAGAATGGGACATGTTGGAGTTTGTGTGAGACTTTGAGCAGAAGCTTACAGTGGAAGAGCCATATGAGGTTATCGCACACATTCATGTACAGCCCCTCATCAATGAGAGGATCGTTGCAGCTCAGGCAGATAATGAGCTTTTGGCGAAGATGAGAAAGTGGGTTGGTATAGATGAGAACTCTGACTGGAGTGTTAGTTCAGATGGGGGCCTACGATTTCATGGCCGGTTATGTGTCCTAGACATTCCTGACTTGAGACAGGAGCTTCTCGAGTTAGCCCATAGTTCTAAGCTTGCGATGCATCCAGGTAGCACAAAGATGTATCAGGATATGAGAAGATCTTATTGGTGGGACAACATGAAGGTCCATATTGCTGAGTTTGTATCTCGTTGTCTCACGTGCCACCAGGTCAAGGCAGAGCATCGCTAACCTCCTGGGCTGCTTCAGCCTATGCCCATAGCAGAATGGAAGTGGGACTTCATCTCTATGGATTTCATTTCTGGGTTGCCGAGAACGAGGAAGGGATATGACTCTATTTGGGTGATCGTCGACCAATTAACGAAGTCGGCTCATTTCTTACCGATCAGAGTCACAAACTCTGCAGACGAGTTGGCTAGGTTGTATATCAAGGAGATTGTACGTCTGCATGGAGTTCCCTTAGAGATTGTATCTGACAGAGATACGCGTTTTACATCTATCTTCTGGACTTGTATCCAGGAAGCGATGGGTGTGAAATTGAAGTTTAGCACCGTGTTTCATCCGCAGACAGATGGGCAGACGAACATGTGAATCAGCTTTTGGAAGACATGTTGCGAGCTTGTGTTTTGGACTTCAAGGATAGTTGGGATGATTGTCTCCCTTATGCAGAGTTCGCGTACAATAACAGTTTCCAGGCGAGTATCGGCATGGCTCCCTACGAGGTATTGTATGGTCGCCCATATAGAGCACCGCATTGCTAGGCAGAAGTTGGCGAGCGTAGTTTGATTAGCCCAGAGTTGGTTCAGGCGACTTCAGAGAAAGTCGACATTATTCGACGTCGACTTCTGACAGCCCAGAGTAGGCAGAAGAGTTATGCTGATACAAGGCGGCGACCGCTTGAGTTTGAGGTTGGAGACCATGTATTTCTTAACGTTTCCCCTATGAAGGGAGTTCTGCGGTTCAGTAAGAAGGGAAAGCTCACGCCGAGATTTATTGGTCCATTTCAGATTCTGGATCGAGTGGGAGCGGTAGCATACTGCCTTGCTTTGCCCACACCACTTGTGGGCGTGCATAACGTATTTTAGGTTTCTATGCTAAAGAAGTACGTTCCTGATGCTTCGCATATTATCAGTTGGGAGCAGGTGCAGTTGAGCGAGGATGCCACATATGTACTGCGACCGACGCGTATCCTAGATAGGAAGGAGCGGGTATTGCGTAGCAAGGTCATCCCTCTTGTGAAAGTTCTTTGGACGCATCATAGTGAAGAAGAGGCTACTTGGGAAACTGAAGCTGAGGTTAGAAAGAACTACCCTCAGATCCTTGAGGAATATGAGAAGGTATGAATTTTGAGGACGAAATTTTCTTTAAGGGGGGTAGATTGTAATGACCCGAAAAATTTTATGCCAAGACCCGAGTACTACCTCTATTTTTCCTTAGAAGCTAATTGTGGGTAATTAACGCTAAACTCGATTGCTTGTGAAATCAGCATCGATCACTTTAAATTTGATCTGCATGACTCAAAACTTATAGAATCGTTAGCGCTATGTTACTCTAAAATTTGGGATCGATCGTTGAATCCAGTTGCTCTTGGGAATTTTTAGAAACTTTGGATCAGACCTGGACTACGCGTCGAAAGTCCGATAGCGATGATTTTAGTCAGTATTGGTCACCATGTTGGACTTGGTTATCACCTCAAAAATCAAGTCTAGATGATGTTCTGGGTCGATTTGATTGAGTCCAGAGTGAAGAGTGTGAGAACGGTGAAAATTAAATGTGATTTTATGAAATCTAAGTCATGTTGCTCGCGCGTCGATTTTAAGCAATCTGACCGTTGGATTCTGACCCAATTTCACCCTCTGATCAGGAAAGATGGCCCAGGCATGTCATGATGCTTGTGGACCTGATCGAGTTTCGGTGACCGTTAAATTGAGTGTGGTCCGCCATGGCTGATCTGTAAAGCCAATCGGTACGAAAACTTAGCCTGACCTAGATCCATGGTCAGTGAGCTTAAGTCCGACCGCGCGTGGAAAAAGGACCACCGGAAGTGTTTCATTGGATCGAGAGAGGCCTGTTTTGGTTATAACCTAAGTATACCTTGGCCCTGGGGTTATTTTCATCAATGTTAGGCCTATATAAAGACCTTAAAACCCTAACTCTCTTTTCCATACGAATTTGCTAACCCTAGCTAAGAAAGAGAGAGAGGAAAAGAGAGAGAAAGTAAGAGAGAAGTTGGTGAATCATCTTAGATTCTTTCCTGTTACTCTACATCCGTTAACCATCACTTTTGAATCATTTTTCTGGCGATTCTGAGTTCATCCTTGGGTAAGTTAACCTAACCCTAATCTGTTTTAGAGCTTAGAATAGTATATGTGTTGTTGTAGCTCATTTCTATTCTTGCCTTAGGTTATCCTGTCGCCGTTGACGAAGACATATCGTCTGAATCAGTTCGGTGCTCTATTTCTGGTTTAAGGTGCGGACTTTAATTGTATAGGTTATGGTTTTCAAGGCTTTCAATGTCAGTTAATGGTTTATTCTTGTTATGGATGAAACTTCACATGCCAAATGTTGTGTTTACTTTATATTCCTGATATGTATGTGTTATATTGATATTTGTGTATTCTATGTATATGTAGAAAGTACCGTATACGTATAAAATATGAATATGTGTTTGCCATGATTAATTGTCGTGTATTTGTGCTAGATGTATGTGTGTCAACTCCTTGGCAAAAGGAATTGTCCAAATGCGTGTTTTTCAACATACGTCATGTATGTTGAACTATGTAGTCTAAGTGTTTGTAGAAATGTCTGAATGATCTATAGTGTAACATGTGATCCTAATTGCGGGCGTTGAGAAGCGATTCTCAACTCTCCTATTGGTGTGTATGATTTCTTATATGCAAGTCACATTCCTTGTTGTTTACTTTCAAGTATTATTTATATGTAAATACATGTTAAGTTGATACTCTTCAAATGCTCATATGCTACATGGTTGAAATTGTTGTTCCATTACTGTTCTAAATTCTATATGACTATCTATTGTAGTGGAATGTGTTCGGGACTATGAATTAGTCCAGGAAATCGGTAATTGGCCTTGAGTTCGTGGCTGAGGTTGCTTTCGCCACAAAGGACGTGTTTTGACGAACCCGAATCGTATTAGAGTTGTCGGCAGTGGTTTGGCCACATGGAGTGTTTGCGCACTCTATGTCGTTCAACCCAACGTGCGCTTATACTAGTCGAGTTCGTCAAGTAACCCGATTGTCCGATGTATATTCATCATGTATGGATGCTATTGCTTGAATCTAAGGTACAAAACTTACCAGTGCAAATCCTGTTAACCACTGTACCTTGATCCGCTAAGACTCATGAGCTGGATATGGTGGTATGGGACACCGTGGTCGAGCTGTCGGCTTATGCTGGGGTGACAAGCCTCCCCGTAGTGACCAGTGAGCAACTAAACTCTTGAGCCGATTATGGTGGTATGGGACACTATATTCGTGCTGTCGGCCTACATTGATTGGTGATGAGCCCTTTGTAGTGACCTCGAGCATACCTGGATACCGCATTGAGGTGACGAGCCTTAGTGTAGTAACGAAGGTATGATAGGCGTGCATTGATTGGTGACGAGCTCTTTGTAGCGACCTAATACCATATGATCGTATGAGATTCTAGGACTGACGACCTTAGAATGGATCACTATTTGGACATTGATATGAGGAAGGTACCTTAGCTTCCCAATCCTGCTGTATGAAAAGGACTAATAATAACTTGGTAATCATGTCCGTGCACCGCATTTGCATGTGCCTGGAAGAGGTGGAGCACTTGCGGTGGTGTCATGCATAACGTAAGATGAAGACACTAAGGGTGTACGCGCGAGGGCACACATCATTCTACATACATTCTTGCACTAACAAGAGTACTTAGGACATGTTTGATTGTTCTGCTTTATCATTACTACTTGATTGAATTGATAACATGTTAAACTTTACTTTATTGTTCCACTGAGTTGATCACTCACTCCCACGTTCTGGGGTGGTGTTTAAACACCCCCCAGACTCTGTCTTAGATGTAGATATTGATGTGACCCCTGAGGCAGAGTAGGAGTTCGAGGATGATGAGGCTGCATTTTCTTTCATGCAGTTTTCAGGCGGGTTCTAGTGAGCCATGTCCTGATGCGTGGGATTATGGGATTTCTTTTTGGAAATGGATAATGTCATTTGATACTTGTAATTTTGATAGTAAAACTTGTAACACTTGTAAGTATGACCTGGTATGTATATGTATTTCAGGGATCTGCACATGTACACTTATTTAAGTCTTTCGCTTGCGTTCTTTCACTTATCCCTGAATTATATTTGCAGTTTGGCTTAATCTATTCCATGTTTTATGTACTCATACAGACAACATACATCCATCATTAAATATGTTGCATAAGTGATGTTTTAGAACTCGGGAGCTGAGTTATGCTCGACCCCCGAATTTCAGGGCGTTACATTCTTCCTTTTTAGGTGTAACATTAGAAAAATTTGTATAAGGACCTGAGTACCACCTCAGGCAGAACCACCTAAGGATTATATCCTGTCGTAATTTAGGCAGAATTTAGTTAAGTACTAAACTAAATAATTGGTGGATTAAGCTATGGCCACCAATTTTGTAAATGGGAAAACCTAAAACCATTAATACCACTGACTCAACATCACTTAAAGACCTAGGAGAAGTCCCAAGAGCCTATCGCTCTCGGGAGTACATTGAAACCCCGTATCGGACCTAGACCGCAAGTCGAGGGCCCGATGACCGTGAAATTATAGGACTATGTCCGTCCTACTGGGCTTGACAACCATCATGGGAATCAAGCCCAGATAGTGTCCAGAAACGTCCAATTTGAACGGTGAGTGAAGTGTGTGAGAAATGCGAATATCTTTAGAAATTGAAATGAAACTTAATTGAATTGGGCCGTTCGCTCACACGCGAAATTGAGGAGTTCAGACTGTCAGTTTCTGACCAAACGTCACCTATGCGAAAAGAAAATTTTCATTCACATATCCGTATAATTGTGGCCTCGATTGAGTAAGTATGACCGTTGATCTGACACGGTTCTCCATGGTCGATCGGCTTATCCGATTACACCGAAATCATGTCCTGACATAAATCCATTGTTAGGGATTATGCCCTATAACGTAGGTGGGTAGTGGGCCTCCCTATCCGCCTTATTTGTCAAAAATAGTCGCTCAAAGGGAATAAACCATGTATATAGCAGCCTCAGGGCCATTTGCATCACTTTTGGGCTTATAAATAGCCCTTATTTCACCCCACCTCTACGAATTTCACCAAACCCTAAGGGAGAGAGGAGAGAAAAGAAGAGAAAAGAGGAAAGAGAGAAGGGATTTTGGGAGATTGCTGCGGTATTCCTCTCCCACGAATCCACACACCAAATCGCATCACCGTCGCACTACTGAATCTCTTTCGGTTATGATTTTGGGTAAGAAAACCTAACCCTAATGTCGTTGTAGAGATCTGGGTTGACTGCTCATCAAACTAGCTAACCTATTTCATCATTTAGGTGCCCGACGTGCTATTTTTGGCAACGTTGAGTTTTAACCGAGTCCGAATCGACTATTCCGACGAAAGGTGTGGACTATAAACGCTTAGGTTGTGGTTATCAATGCATTAAATGTCAGCTAATGATTTATGCCTGACTTGATTGCTACCGTATTATCTTAGATACGCCATTTTCGGTATAATATACATGTACGAATTGTGTTGAACAAAAGATGCATCCCATGTGTTTGTTGAAATGTTTGAATGAACATTTAAACATGATTTGTGGTTGCCATGACTACTAAACTAGGATTCATCATTGTCATATGCATGTTGACCTCTCTGTATAAGCAATTGCTAAATTATATGTTGTAACTAACCTAGTCTATGTATTTGGTGAATTATAATCTAAGTGTTGGATGAATTGTCTGGACGAGAAATTGTTGATGATTTGTATTTATTAAGAGTATTAAGATAGGATTCTTAATTACCATATTCGTATGTATAGTCTCTTTCATGTAATCATATTTGCCTCTATGCAATTTATGGATAAAATGCAAGTATTTGGTAACACGATCAATGTGTTTGATGAAATGCTCAAATGAGGAAATTACTTGAATTGTTTGTTAAATGCTGAAATGATAATCACATGTCTTTCTTCACTGCATATGAGTAAGATTGGTGCTACAACGTAGCCCAAGTAATTGATAACAGTCCCTGTTCGGGTGGCCGAATTAGTCTCGCCACATTGGGTATACTCGATGAATCCGGGTCGCACAATGGTTGTCGACAGTGGTTAGGCCACGAGGAGTGCTTATGTGCTCCATGTCGATTAAGTCAACGTGTGCCCATACCAATCGAACTTTTCTACCAATCCGAATGACCTATTGTGTGTTTACCATATACGAACATTACTGCTTGAATCTAAGGTACCCCTCACCAATGTAAAGGCCCACTTTAACCATGGTACCACGATCCGCTAAGACTCATGAGCCAGGCATGGTGGTATGGGACACCGTGTTCGAGCTATCGGCCTACGGTGGGGTGACGAGCCTCCCTATAGTGACCAGTGAGCAACCAAGACTCGTGAGTTGGGCATGGTGGTATGAGACACCGTGTTCGTGCCGTCGGCTTACGCTGAGGTGACCAGCCTCCCTTAGTGACCGTGAGTATAAACTCTCGCATTTACATATCGACTACTTTTCATTAGGAGTGATGCCCTACAACTTGCCTATCGTATGTGCTTAACTAGGAGTGACAAACCTAGATGGATCCTTCGGTTCAGGTCAATGATATAAAGGGAGGTACCCTAGCTTCCCAAATGTGCTGTATAAATAAGCTTAATTAAGTACTCGGCTAACACAACCATGCATCGCATTGCATTAGTTAAGATGTGCTTTAAAGGTGATGAAGTTGCACGAGAGGTAGTGATGTCATATGCGAAGTAGGTTGTCGGAGTTGCTTATAAGGGAGCTTTGATGCGAGGGAATACATCATTACTTGCACTCCATTCTTGCATTAACAAGAGTAGTTAGGAAGTGATTGTTATGATTGCCTTATCATTACTATTTGATTGACTTGATAACATGTTAACTTTTACCTTATAGTACCACTGAGTTGGCCACTCATTACCACTATGGGATGGTGTTTTAAAACACCAACTAGACTCTGGTTTAGATGTAGGTACTGACGAAGTCTATAAGACGGAGCAGGACTTTTTGGAGGAGGAGGAAGAGTTCTCCTACTTTTAGCTTTTGGGTGGGTCTACGTAGACCTCGTGCCGATGCGCAGGGACTATAGGGATACTTTGCTTAATTGAACACCCTACATTTTCACATTTTGTATATTTTGAAACAATATATGTATATATTGAGCCCGGTTATATATTCATACTCTGGAGGTTTGTGAAACACTTACATGTTTAAATATATTTGTTTCAGACTTCTACTTGCTTAATTTAATTATATCTGAAGTCTGATATGCTATTTTAGTATAATCCCAGTCATGTTTAACTCATTAGTATGGGCAAAATCTGAACATCATTATCCATATTGCATAAGTGATGTGCTGGATCTTGGGATTAGAGCTTTGCTCGACCCTCGAAATTTAGGGCTTTGCATTAGGGTTAGTTTAGATTCTGAAATTGAGGGTTGAGAGTGTTTCATACCTAAGTGGGTCCGTGATAATACTCTACATCTCTTGAGTGAAGGAGGATTAGTTGAGGGGTTATTTATCCATCACAAGATTAGACTCCGCTTGAGATCCTCAGAGTCAATTAAAGTGATGGTTGCCAATCAACCGGCCAATCAACTTACAATTCAACCTCAAGCTTCGATTGAGGAAATCCAGAATGAAAACGAGGTGCATCAAGCACCCCCGTCTCGCACTTTACAAGATTATTTACAATCAGCGAGGGTGAGCACACCTTCATGCATGGTTTTTTCAGAAAATACAAGAAACATGGATATCAAGATAGGAGTGATCTAACTCCTTCCAAAATTCCATGGACTTGAATTTGAAAATCCATATTTACACTTGTAACGCCCCGACTTTTCAGAACCCGTGTCCCAAAAGCCCGAGTGTTAACCTTAAAGGATGGTCAGATGTAATATTTTTCTTTTATCAGAATAAGCAGATGAGTGTAGAGTGGACAAATAAGTGAAAAGGGAAATTTCAGATTTCATATAGAATATATAAGAGAGTGCCCATAATGACTTATACAAACCAATGCCCCCATTCTTATAATTACAAAATGAAATAATATTACATGTGAAATATAGTAAATTACAACAAATTTGGGATATGAAATCCTGTAGCAACCCTTAGCAAATATAATCATGCACCTTTGTCAACCATATCCTGCTCCTCACCAATATGGATGTGAACATCATCAGGGCCACCTGTGCTACCTGTATGGTTATATATTTGATGGATGAGTGGCCAACTCAGTGTGAACTCCCCTCAAGATTACACACCGCCGCATTAGGTAAGAAATAGTATAAAATACCCAGACAACCAAAACAGAGTAAATGCAGTCTTATTATATGCATGGATGTGTGAATGCAATCATTGTCCTGAGTAAAACATCTAGACAGACATAGGGGTTGTCACCCATGTAGTCATGGACCCGGGTAAAACATCCAGACGGTCTGTGCCTCGGGTAAAACATCCAGATAGGCAAATATGTATGATAACAACATATGATGGTTAGTGCCTCGAGTAAAACATCCAGACAGGCGAATCTGTACGTTACGTATGACAACAATGTACGATAGCAACATATGGTGGTTGTTGCCTCGGGTAAAACATCCAGATAGGTGAATCTGTATGTTAATACGTCGACCCAGGTAAAACAACCAGACGGTTTGTGCCTTGGGTAAAACATCCGGACAGGCAATTATGTAAGTCATGTACAATAGTAATAGATGCTGGTATGTGCTATGCATGCATGATTAGCTAACCAGTTATTAGTCCAATTGCAACCAGCCAATTTAAGTAAGCTCACCATCACTACGGGGAGCGCATGGCCCAGCGTAGGCCGACGGCTCGGGCATAGTGTCCCATTTCACCATCCCCGGCCCATGAGACTACCATCTTAGGATGTTTAATGAAAACCTGTCGACTAGTGGCTAATCATTTTAACCACCACTCAATAACCACCAAGTCGAAGGTCTATTATGATCACAACCAGTCGGGTTACATCCTAAGTATGGGTGTACATTTATAGGTGGGGGTTTTCCACTGATTTACTAGTTTAAGTTCCATAAATAATTGATGAACAAATATACATGATGAGTATTAAGCAAGCAATATAGCAATTCAATTTCCACCAGCTAGCACATGTAATTGTAAGAGAGATATCAATTATGAATTTAAATAAAAACTATAACTTAAGCTAATGAGAAGATGGAAAGCTTAAGGGGAAGAATCATCACCTTATACTTTGAATCACCTTCTAGTGTCGCTAAGTAATTGCACCCTTAGAATCGTATATTATCACAAATCATAAACTTGTACAATTAGATCCAAATCCTACGCACTACCTAGGTTTGGGATCATGGCCCAGGGTTTGAATTATTTATCTTAGAGTTTAGTCTTAAACTTAGATCCTGGGATTTAAATGCTAATTTATGTAAAATCAATTATCATGTTAATTTATAACTATAACATAATTATTAATATTAATGATAGAATTAATATTAGCTAATCATGGCAATGATAGTCATTATGATTAGTACAATTCACTATCCAAAATATTTAGGGTGATAAATAAAATATTACCATTTAATAATTGTAATTTGTTTATAATAACTAGTTCTAGCATAATGATCTACTAATGGCTATATAAGAATAATATTAATAATGATATTTGTTAATATCAAGTATCCATATTAACTAATATTAGCAAAATTAATTTACTAAAGGTTAACCACAACGAGGTAGGCTTATTGGGATTTACCCAACCCACGAATTGGGCTCAACCCATGCAAACTGGGCCCAACTGAGGATGGGTTGGTCCAGGCCCACTGTGTGGCTGGCTTAGCACAAGCCCATTGTTGCTTTGGTTAGATTTTGGGCCCGGCATGTAGCCCATTCCTACGGCCCACTTGAGGGATGTTTTCTCCCTACCTCATGGCCCATCTGAGAGTCTGTCTTGACTCTGATCCAAGCCCATTTAAAGGACTGTCTCGGTCCAAATCCATAGCCTAACTGAGGCTTTCTTTAGCCTAATTACAAGGCCAAGATAGGGCAGGTTTTAGCCCAGATCTGAGGCTAATCTCAGCTCAGATCTCAGCCCAGCTTTGTGGCTGTATTTGGCCCACCCGAGGTGCATTTTATAGAAGATCTGAATAGTGCAGTTCACTTGTTAGAAAGCTCAGATCTCACACCGATGTCCCATTTTGCAATTGGAATTAGCACATTTCAAGTGTATGCAGGTGGATTCCTATAGCCAAAATGCTTTTGGGCCTCAACCGTGGATTTCAAATGGATCATCCACCTACTTATTTCAGCTGATGTTTTAAGATTAATGACTGATTACCAATAGTCTGTGGTTGGCCTTAGCCCTGATGGACGGCTGGTTTGGCCCACTGAGATTCCTCTCAGGTGTGCCCCATCATGTGGAGTGGCATGACGCCCACCCTTTCGTCCTCTTCCTCCTTCCTTCCTACTATTGGAGACGTCCAGCAATGGTTGAGACTCGACCCGACTGGTGGCTTGGTTCGAGCTGCTGTCATGGCGCAGCAGCTTGGTGCGGCATGACAATGGTGGCCCTGCTCTCTCTCTCTCTCTTCTCTATCTTCCTCTCTCTCTCTCTCTCTCTCTCTCTCTCTCTCTTTCTTTCCTTTCTTTCCGGTGACACAAACGGCTTCGTATAGTCGAGAGAAAACCCTAGCTCATCTCAGCCAATGGTGGAGCTTTAAACATCCTTTGCAAGGGCCATTTTTGAGAGACCGCTAAGCGTGGGGCCCATCCAATCACAGGGATGGATTCCTAGTGCTGAGGCCCATAGAAAAAGTAATATGGATCAGTGGATGGGGTCCACACCATCATGGTGGGTCTGGTATCTGGACGGGGAAGATGATGAGGTCGTTAATGGTTGATTCTTATCTACGATCTAACCAGATAATCTGGTCCATTTGGACGGGCTGGATGGGGCCACTGATCACTGCGGGACCCACTTTCTCTGGCTGTTCATCGGCGTTTACGCACACTTCATGATATTTTCTGTCAAGCCACAAACTCAAAAACTGGGCTTATAAAATTTCAGATCGCCGAATCTGGCACCGACAGCCTCCGTAGTGCCCCATTCTCGGCTTCCGGCACCCATTTGCCAGATTCCGATCCTGGGATCCTACAAGGAGGATTTTTAGTATGATTTTTTTTTTGTAATGGAGCATAACCATAAGCATAACCAAATCATAAAGGCAACATCATCATCACATATCCACTAATATAATCATTTAAATACAATGCTAAAAGGAAAATACATATATCGAAATTAAAGCTCCAGAGGACCGCTACACACTCCAAGCTCAACGCTGCTGCAACCTAACGCCACCTGCACGCATCGATCATACATAAACTTATAAAAGCTTAGAGGGTGGTGAAAGTGTGTGCCCAAGATAAGTACCAAGTATACCATAAAACCCATAAATCATACATCATCAGAATAAGCGAAAATACTCACAAGATCATGAATCATACGATATCAGAGTAAGCGAAAATATACTGGTAAGTCCATGAGTGCTAGCAGCCGTACTAAGGCTATGCGATGTAACACATAACAAGACAATAACAGATGCTAAGGATGTAATACAATATGTAAATCCTGACGAGCCACGAATACCATCAACCTCATCTAGGCCATATAAGTGCAAAAACATAGTAACCCAAAATGCTAAGTACTGCGGATGCAATGTAATATGCGGTGTGAATGAAATGACCATGCTAGAATGTGAAGTCGGGATGATAGTACGTAGTATCGCAGGCTATGGGGTCCACCACAAGGGACTTCTATCCAAACCAGTCCCATACCTAAATTTGGATAGTCAGACTCAATGTGGTAAACTCTTGATCTCAGGTTAGTCGCGCACCCGACTGAAATCCTAGCCATGCGAAGGTACACGTAACAAATAGTTACGCACCACCAGCCCAATTGGATAGTGAATGAATGAATGAATGGATATGTAATTCCTACTCAGTAAGTCCACATATTAGTACGGTTGCTCTCTGGAAAATCACTGGGGTCTATTACACTTCACACCGACTGCCTCCTCCCTAGCTGCATAACCCAGTGAGTGGAAGAGACCTCACTATCCGCCTAGCCAGCAGTCTGACAATACCTACTCGGCTCATCGATAGCGGACCCATCTATGAGCTGGTCATACTCAGCCTATGTAACACCCTGAAAAACGGGAGTCGAGTGAAAGTCTAACTCCCGAGTTCCAACACATCACTTATGCAACATATTTAATGATGATTAAATGTTATCTATATTAATACATAAACATGAATAAGATTAAGCCAAAACTGTAAAACATAATCTAGGGACAGTTGTAATACGCGAGCGAAAGATTGAAACGAATATATATAAGTTTACAAATCAGTATAAGTCCCCAAAGTATATGTGCATTGCCAGGTCAATAATTACATGTATTGTTTCAAAATACAAAATATAAAAAATGTAATAGTCTACTATAAGTATAACCTTGAAGCCCCCGTCGATCAGAGCGGTTTATGTAAACCCGCCTGAATAGTGCATATATGAGAATGCCTCCTCATCATCCTTGAAGTCCGGCTCCGCCTCGCAGGCTGCGCCATCGACTGAACCTACAACAGGGTTTGGTTGGTGTTCAAGATACCGTCTCGTAACGTGGGAGTGAGTGATCAACTCAGTGGAACAATAAAGCAAAAGTTAACATGTTATCAATTTAATCAAGCAGTAATGATAAAGTAATACAAATAAACATCCCTAAAGACTCTGATTAATGTAGGATGGTATGAATAAATGATGTATGCCCTCGCCTGCACTCCCTTAGCGATCTTTATCTAACGGTCGCGCATGTCAGTCACTTCCTCGTGCTTTCTACACATCGCCAAACGGCACATGCAATGTGGTGCATGAACGTGATTACCAAGTTCTTATTAGTCCTTTTCATACAACAGGATTGGGAAGCTAAGGTACCTCCCTTATATCAATTCTCAAACAATGATCCATTCTAGGGTTGTCAATCCTAGTAAATCTCATACGATGTTATAGTTCTAGGTCGCTGCAAAGGGCTCGTCACCTTATTAGTGCAAACCTAGTGTACTCTTGTTGCTACGTAAGGGCTCATCACCTCTACGCAGTCTTAGGGTATGCTCGACGTCACTACAAAGGGCTCGTCACCTTATCAGTGTAGGCCGACAGCTCGAATACAGTGTCCCATACCACCGTATTCGGCTCACGAGTTTGGGTTGCTCATTGGTCACTACGGGGAGGCTCGTCACCCCAGCGTAGGCCGACAGCTCGACCACGGTGTCCCATACCACCATGCCCGGCTCATGAGTCTTAGCGGATCGAGGTACCAAGGTTAAAAGGGTTTTCACTGGTGAGTTTGGTACCTTAGATTCAAGCAGTAGCGTCCATACATGGTGAACATACATCAGGTCAATTGGGTTACTTGACAAGCTCGACTAGTACGAGCCCATGTTGAATTGATCGACATGAAGTGCGTAAGCACTCCATGTGGCCTAACCACTGTCGACAACTAAGGTACGACTCGGGTTCATCGAACACGTCCTACATGGTGAGACAACCTCAGCCACCTATTCAGTGCCTGTTACCGATTGTCTGGAATATTCCGTAGTCCCAGACACATTCAATTATAGCAGATAATTATACAAGCTAATCAAAATAGTAATGGATCAACAATTCCAATCATACAAGCATGTGAGCATTTGATGGATTTCAACTAAAATATGAATTCATACATATGTAGTCCTTAAGTGAAACAGACAAAGAATGTAAGTTACATGGAGGAAATCATGCACATCATTAAGATAGTTGAGAATCTCTTCTCAACGCCTATATAACGTATAATTTATACATGCCTGATCATTCAGACATTTCTACAAACACTTGGACTACATATCCCAACATACATGACGTATGTTGGTTATAACACGTATTAGGGCAAATCCTTTCACCAAGGAGTTGTTACACATACAACTAGCATAAACACATGACAATTAATCATGGCAAACATACGTTCAAATTCCATACGTATACGATACTTTCTACATATACATGGAATACACTAAACTCAATATAGTTCATATATATCAGAAACAGGAAATAAACATCGCATTTAGCATATGAAATAGCACCCACATCAGTAATAAACCATTAACCGACATTGAAAACCTTGAAAACCATAACCTATATGTTTATAGTCCGCACCTTTCGCCGGTAGACTCATAATGAACTCAGTTTTAAAGCTAAGTCTTTGTCTACGGCAAATTGACAACCTATAACATAAATTAGATTAGCTATTTTATAACTTACACTATCTGAAACCCTAAAATAGATTAGGGTTAGGTTTTCTTACCCAAGTACGTTATTGAAAATGCCAGATTTGTGATACAGAGGGGGTGGCTAAGTGCGTGGAGTAACGGGATCGAATCCCAGGAAGATCTTCCAACTCACTCTCTCACTTCCTCTCTTTTCCTTTCTCTTTTCTCTTTTCTCTCTCCTAGGGTTTCTCAAATTCGTATGGGGTGAGAGAGAGAGGGTTTAAGGTCCTTATATAGGCCCAGGTTTGATGGAAATGGCCCCAGGGCCAAGGTATACTTAGGTTACATCCAAATACGGACTTTTTCGGTCCAATAGAGTACTTCTGGTGGCCCCTTTTCCACGTGCGGTTGGACTTAAGCTCCCTAACCATGGATCTAGGTTAGAATGAGTTTTCGTACTGATCGGGTTTGTGGATCAACCGTGGCGGACCAGTTTCAGTTTAACGGTTACGGTCACTCGATTAGGGTCACAAGTACATCGACATGTGTGGGACATTTCTCCTGATCTGAGGGTGTATTTAGGTCAGATTCTGACGGACTGAATCCTTATATTTGGCCTGCAAGCGACATGACTCAGATTACTTAAATTCAGATTTTTATTTCTAAATATTTTCATGTTTCTCACACTCTTCGCTCCAGGCTCAAGTTATGCATTTCTAGACACAGTTAGGACTTGATTTTCGAAGGGGTTGTCAAGTCCAGTAATGCGGTCACATCCGTATAGTTTCAGGGTAATCGGACTTTCGACGTACGGTTTAGGTCCGATACGGAGTTTCAAGATGCTCCCGAGAGCAACTGGATTTTGAGATGGATTCTAGATTTCAAGGTAACGTAATGTCAATGATTCTGCTTATTTTGGGTCTTCTAGATCATATTTAAAGTGATTAGTGCTAATTTCACAAGCACTCTAGTTCAACACTTGCTAACTTTAACCTAATTTCTAAAGGTTTTTAGTCCTGGGTGATTTCTGCCAGATGTGGTACTCGGATCTTTGTACGGATTTTTTCGAGACGTTACAGCCTAGCTTATAGCCCCCTAACTTGGGCGGATAAGGCCACACCTCCTTCCAACCGACCACGACACAGTGGGAGGCACGGCCTCATGGTATATGCACCGGCGCTAATATTCCACTCGGTCTAGATGTTGGAGCATCTCCTGGTACCAAGGGGGTTCTGGGATATTCACCCAAGTACATCCTACGTGCCCACAGTGCTAGAACCAAGCATTTTCAGTGTCCCATCTGGCCATTCACGATGTGTTTGTGGAGGTCACGACTTTGATGTCGCTAGGGCGTACAATGATCAAGTCACATATATGCGAGATGCATGAGTCACACTGCCCAGTCATGCAGCAATCCTGCGCGTACAGCGTGATAATGAGGGCACTCCGCCTCATAAAGAGTCCCATAAATAGTTTGCCCAATGGCGTATGCTATGATCAAACATTCCTCATATCAGGCATACATATGATGCGTATGAGCATGAATCATGGAGTTAGACTAAGTATTTTATATGGTGATGAACTATCCTCACAACGAATATGCGCCTTGATGGCCTACACACAACAAGTATGGACCTATCAATGGGCCCTAGGGAGAGTTATAATGCGAACATTTAACCAACATTATTCTTACAATGTGGACGTCAAACCAACATTGCTCCCAAAGCATGGCCTGCCATAAATGTTTTTACATAACCCATGGTGGAATCACACAATGCAATAGACCTTATGTACATCCCATTGGGCCTCGACTCATGGGCCGCTAATACATCAAATGGGCCTCACAACATGGGCCTCATGTATATCAAGGTGGGCCTCAACATCGGGCCACAAATACATTAAGGTGGGCCTAATCACATGGGCCTCATATATATACCAAGGTGGGCCTCAATGGACGGCTACAAATGAATCAAGATGGACCTCAATGGACGGCCACAAATAAATCAATATGGGCCTCAATAATGGGCTTTATATATATAAAGATGTGCCTCGACAACGGGCCTTATACGCATCAAGGTGGGCCTCAACAACGGCCACAAATACATCAATATGGGCCCCATCGCATGGGCCTTATAAATATCAAGGTGGGCCTCAACAACGGCCACAAATACATCAATATGGGCCCCATCACATGGGCCTTATAAATATCAAGGTGGGCCTCAGTAGATGGCCACAAGTACATATATATATGAATCATATGAAAAGATCAACCGATCCTCACTTCAAATAACAGTAGTGGGGATCCACTTGAACCATGGATCTGACTCATTCTTTAGCCCCTGCCATAAAATGAGCTTTCAAATTGGTTGGACGGTTTGGATGCAACACATGCATCATGGTGGGTCCCATAGATGGACGGCGAGGGTGAAACAAGTGGGGCCCACATAACTTGGTGACGTCACATACACCAGCTACATAGCTGGTGTGTGGCACGCCAGCCAATCTGCTTCATAAGGTGAGTCCACATGTGTGGCCCACCATAACATTTATTTTCCATCCAACGTTGATAAGGTCACACAAACCTGAGGAAAAACAAATTACATAATGATCCAAACTTCTGTGAAAACCCCAAATGGGTTTCAATGGCTGACGTTCAATCCACACTGCTTTTGTGAGGTGGCCGACCTGACTGACGGCTGGATGGCAAAGATAGAACACATACATCACAATGGGTCCCACCGTCCAGTGGTGTGGACGATGAGGCAAGAACACATACATCATCAGGTGGGTCCCTCCATCTAGTGCTGTGGATGGTGCAGATACAGCACATGCTCCAGGGTGGTTTTCACCGTCCACAGCCGTGGACGGTGTGAATAGAACACATACATCATTGGTGGGTTCCACGTGGGGCCCACCACAATGTTTACCTGCAATCTAACCCATTGGTAAGGTCACAGATCTAGATGGAAAGGAAAAACAAATTTCATATTAATCCAAAACTTCTGTGATACCCAAAAAGGGTTTCAATGGCAGACATTCAGTCCCACTGTTTCCAATGACGTGGGCCACCTGAGTGCCTCATATGGTTGATTTTTGGGAGGCCCATTGTCCCAAAGGGGACCCAACATATGCATGGTGTGGATGTTTAAAACACATCACGGTGGGGCCCACGCATGGGACCCCTGCTTCCAGCGTTCCAGCATCAAACGCAGGATGTTGCTGTGTCCTAGCGTCAGCGGCAACAGCAGGCGTTGCTGCCTAATTTTCTTTTTTTTTTTTAACTCCTTTTTCAAAGGTTTTTCCTATGTAGGCCCCGCATTGGCAAAATCCACCCCAGCCATTGGTTTTTCCAGCTCGAGACAAACCAAACGAGTCCAATATTCAATATATTTTGGTGTGTCGAAACATTAGGGTGGTTTTCAACAGTAAAAATAATTGTTTTCTATGCTATGGCCCGCCAGAATATCAGATTGACTCCATCTTTCAGCTCAACGCCTAAAATGAGCCAGGGAATGAGATGGACGGCGTGGATTAAACTTATACATTAAGGTGAGGCCTACATGAGCGACCCACTCCAAGGCTTGAACCAAGCCAATATATTTTTTGTTTCCATTTCACGTACAGCGTCTCTGGATGCTGGACGGCTTTGCCATAACACATGCATTTAAGGTGGGCCTTGCTTAAGTGGGCCACCAAATGCATGGATGATGTGGATACAACACAAATATAAAGTGGGCCCCACCTATAAATGGCTTGTATCAAATACATGCCTCATGGTGGGGTCCATCCGGGTGGGCCACACAACTACATCATCACACACAACAATAATAAAAATGAAAGAGATGGGGAGAGGGAGAAAGAAAGAGACACGTGCGATGGAGGGACCCCGACACTATGGGCCCTCCCTTCCATACCTCACACGTACATCAAGTGGTTCCCAATACATGTGGGCCCACCGATCAAAATCAACGGTGGAGATCCTTTCTCCACCAGAATGCAAGGTCTAGATGACCCTATCCATGCAAGGAAAAATAAACATCATGATGTGGTCCATGGAGAATGGCCCCATCATGGAATGATCATGATAATCAAGGTGGGCCATCAGCCACACATAGGGTCCAATGTGAGATCCATACCATCGATCGGTAGGCCTCACTTGCTCCATCATCAAAATATGAAAGATATAGTCTAATAAGCACCCACCGTTCGATCTTCTTGGTTCATTGGAAAGCCGATCTCCTT
The DNA here is from genome assembly GCF_029962835.1 of Magnolia sinica. Taxonomy (NCBI): domain Eukaryota; kingdom Viridiplantae; phylum Streptophyta; class Magnoliopsida; order Magnoliales; family Magnoliaceae; genus Magnolia; species Magnolia sinica. The sequence continues at coordinate 97,815,551 of NC_080573.1, read as the reverse complement.
GTGTTCCTCTTTGATGGTGAAAGATGAGAAATGAATGGTTAGGATGAAGGTTTTTGGGATGGGAAGTGGGCTACCAAAATCACTTTTCTCTCCATGGGAAGCTTGGACATGAGCTCATTTTGGTGCTTTAAAAATGTGAAGAGAAAGAGAGAGGGAGAGTGGTTGTAAGAGAAGTGATGGGTGATATAGTGATGGATGTGAGGTGATGGTGTACTTGACATGTATGTGTGTGTAAGAGAGAGGGTGAGAAAGAGTTGACTTTGGGGTTGCTTGACTTGAGGAGAAAGAATACTTTGATTGATTGATTGAGTGATTAATTGATGGGACATGTTGTAGAGATTCTCTTGGGATTGCAAACGCGCGGTGTTTTCCTTGAAATAAATGCGGGCCCATATCTTTTGACTTGGGTATCGGTTCGGTGCACGACTCGCTACGTTGGAACCGCGGTGGTGGTGCGCTCACAATGGTACAAGTCTCGGATGAAGCTGACTCAAATTTACAGGATACGACTTAGGGTCATGCGCAAATGTCGATCATAGGTCGCAGGTTACCGAAATTCGACAGGAAGGATCGCGGGAGTTGACGGAACAGTACGACTAGGATATGGGTCTTATAGCTCTCCTCACCTAATAAAAAATTTCATCCGAGTCCGGTGCCAACAGCCTCCATAGTACCCCATTCTCTGCTCCTAACGTTTATACGCCAGATTCCAATCTTGGGATCCTACAAGGAGGATTTTTTTTTTGTTCATTTAACTCATAATAAGCATAACCACAAGATTACCCAATTCACAAAGGCAACATCATCATCACATATCCACTAAAATAATCATTTGAGTACAATACTAAAAGGGATACATATATCGAAATCAAAGCTCCAGAAGACAACTGCACGCTCCAAGTTCAACGCTGCTGCAACCTAATAACACCTGCACACATCTATCGTGCATAAGCTTATAGAAAGCTTAGAGGGTGGTGAAAGTGTATGTACAAGATAAGTGCCAAGTATACAATACAATACCATGAATTAGACAATGAAATAAATAGAAATACTGACAAGATACGATATTAGAGTAAGCAGAATTATACTGGTATGCCCATGAGTCATACGATATCAGAGTACGCAATTCAGATCAACCATATAAATGAGTTAAAGAGAGCCAAATATCAGATACTGAGGGTACAATGCAAGATGTAAATCCTGCTAAGTTCGTCTAGGCCATATAAATCCAGAGATATAGTAACCCAAAATGTTAAGTAGAGCGGATGCAATGTAACATACGGTGCGAATGTAATGATCATGCTGGAGTGTGAAGTCGGGATGAAAGTACTAAGTATCACAGACTACTGGCTCAACCAAAAACGACTTCTATCCAAACCAGACCCAAACCTAAATTTGGATAGTCAGACTCAATGTAGTAAACTCCGGATCACAGGATAGTCGCGAGCCCAACCAAAATCCTGGTCAAGCGAAGGAACACGTAATAAATAATTACGCACCACCACCCGAGTGGATCGGTGTGGAATGCAACTCAAGTATGCAACTCCTACTCAATAAGTCCACATATCAGTACGGTTCCTCTCTAGGAAATCACCGGGGTCTGGTACACTCCAAACCAAATTGCTGCCCCATCGCGCGCAACTAGGTGAGTGGAAGAGACCTCATTATCTGCTTGCCAATATCAGGACCGGCTCGTCGATAGCTGACCCATTCCTCGAGCTAGTCAAACTTAGCCTAGCTTTGCCCCCTCCTCTCGAGCAGGTAAGGCTGCACCCCCTTCCAACCAACCACAACACAGTGGGAGACGCGGCCTGATGGTATACGGCCCTTATGCGCTCATACATTCACTCGGTATAGACGTTGAAGTAACCTCTGGAACCAAGAGGGTTTAGGAAATTTCACCAAGGGATATTTGTAGCACCCCATGTAGAACAGATTTTCGGTGTCCCATCTGACCATCCACGATATGCCTGTGGAGGCTATGACCTTGATGTCACTAGGGTGTACAGTAATCATAATGCAATATGCATGAGTCATACAATCCCGTTATGCATCAATCTTGCGCATACCGTGCGCTTATGTGAGATAACCTCCGCCTATCAGGGAGTCTCATAACAGCATGCTCAATGACATATATAAAGATCAACCACACCTCATAACAAACATGCAGATGATGCGTATGGGTAGATATCATGATGCTATGCTGTCACATACTCGTAATCGGCATCATCAATCAATCTCGACAATGTGGACATTTAACCAGCATTGCCCTCGAGGAATAACCCACATAAAGCCTAATATAGTAGGCTCATGGCCTCATACAAGGACCTAATATACCACACCATGAGCCTTGCTCAAGGGCCACATATACACAACAGGTGGGCCCTTCTCATGGGCTTCAAATACATGACATGTGGGCCCTACACATGGGCCACGAATACATCAAACGCGCCATACATCATGGGCCTAATACATATCACAATGGCCTTGCCCATGGGCCACGAATACACAACAATGGGCCTTGCCCATAGGCCATGCCCATGGGCCATGAATACATCACAGTAGGCCTCAACTACGGTTCGCATATACATCATATAGGTCTTGACAATCGGAATCGACACTCAGAATCAGCCTCAACAATTGGGGTCGGCCTATATAATCGACCTCGACAATCGAAATCGGCTTCGATACTTGGCCTTAACAATCGGGATCGATCGATAATCAGAATCGGTAAATCGGTCATGATAATCAGCCTCGATTGTTAATCAAAATCAGCAAATCAGTCACAACAATCGGATAGATCGATAATCAGAATTGGTAAATCGGTCACGATAACCGGGATCAATCGATAATCAAAGTCGGTAAATTGGTCACGACAATCGGATTGATTGATATCAGAATCGGCAAATCGGTCATGACAATCGGATCAATCGATAATCAAAATCGACAAATCGATCACGACAATCGGATCAATCGATAATCAGAATCGGCAAATCGGTCATGACAATCGGATTAATCGATAATCAGAATCGGCAAATCGGTCACGTCAATTGACAAATCGGCCACGACAATCGGGATCGATCGATAATCAGAATCGGTAAATCGATCACGATAATCGGGATCGATCGATAATCAGAATCGGCAAATCGGTCACGTCAATCGACAAATCGGCCACGACAATCAGAATCGATCGATAATCAGAATCGGTAAATCGGTCACGATAATCGGGATCGATTGATAATCAGATTCGACAAAACAGTCGCGTCAATCGACAAATCGGCCATGACAATCAAAATTGATCAATACCCAAAATCGGTAAATCAGTCACGATATCTGGCCTCGATCGCCAATCAATCAATTGGCCACGATAATCAAAATCGATCGATACCTAGAATCGGCAAATCGGTCACGATAACTGGCCTTGATCGCTAATCGTCAATCGGCCAGGACAATCAAAATCGATCAATACTCAGAATCGGCAAATCGGTCACGATATCTGGCCTCGATCGCTAATCGGTCAATCAGCCACGATAATCAAAATCGATCAATACTCAAAATCAGCAAATCGGTCACGATATCTGGCCTCGATCGCTAATCGGTCAATCGGCCACGATAATCAAAATCGATCAATACTCAGAATCGGCAAATCGGCACCGACGAGAATGGCCTAACAAGGCCTAAGGGAAGGTCACAATGAGGACATCTAACCGTCATTGCCTATCAAGGTGGACATTTAACCAACATTGCTCCCAAGAAGTGGCCCATACAAAGGATCCACACACAACGCAATGGCCATACATACCTCGCATTGGGCCTCAACCCTGGGCCTCGAATACATCACAATGGGCCTTGCCCATAGGCCATGAATACGTCACAAACCCCCCCTATGGGCCTCAAATCCACAATAGGTGAGCCTTACACATGGGCCTTACATGCATCAAGTGGGCTTCATCAATGGGCCGCACTAATGGGCCTTATACACATCAAGTGGGCTACATCATTGGGCCACACTAATGGGCCTTATACACATCAAGTGGGCTACATCATTGGGCCACACTAATGGGCCTCAAATATACCAAAATGAATCACATCGGAAGATCATCTGGACCATATCACAATTAGCAGTGGAGATAATGATTTTTCACGGTTAAACAATTCACAGGGCCCATCATAAAGTTTATTCCCCATCTAATCTGATCATAAGGTTACAAAGACCTGGATTAAGAAAGAAGATAAATTTCATATTGATCCAGAACTTCTAGGATCCTTAAAGGATTTCAATGGTGGACGTTCAATCTCCACTGATTTATGTAGTGTGGTCCACATGATATACGGATCTGCCTCATTTTTATTTCTTTTCCAATCCTTAAGATGAGCTTGCCAATTGGATGGACGGTATGGATTAAGCCCACATATCACGGTGGGCTCCATGCAAATAGACTAACGGCGTGGATTCCATCCACTCATCAAGTGGGTCCCATGAGGTGGAAGGTTTGGGATAATACATCAAGGTGGGCTCCACACAGCACCGTCCAGATCTGGACGGTGCAAAGACAGGATACATGTGTAAGGTAGGGGCCCATGGCACTAGCTGACGTCACCACACAGCTTATATAGCTGGTGTGGGTACTCCAGCTAATCAGCTCCTAGGTGGGTCCACATGTGTGGGACCCACCAGCTGTGGATGGACGGTGTAGATATAAACGCATACATCAAGTGGGTAGGCCCACCGTCCAGCCCATCGGGATGGCAGGATTTAGAACATATATATCATAAGGGGGGCCCACAGATGTACGGTTGAGATCTAACACATCTCATGTGGGTAGGTCACGTGCTGAAAGAAAATGCAGCAACACGCTGCTGGTGTGAGATGCGTGTACCACCAATCTGTTTCCAAGAGGGTGGGTCCCTCGTAGGACCCACCATATATATACATACGTTATATATATTTATGTAATATAATATTATATTATCAATAAAATAATGTATATTTTATTTGTTTTTACCTTACCTTTTTTTTTAAAGGAGCTAACATCCAGACCGCTGGACGATCTGTTAAAACAGATGGACAGCGTTGATGAAACGCGATCATGGTGGGGTCCACCGTCCCAGCTGGACGGCTGGATGAAACACATTCATCAGGTGGGTCCACACGTGTGGCCACCTGCAAAATGAACTGGTATTTGTGTTCTCCATCCAGTGTCCGGGCAGGACGGACGGTCTGGATATCATATGCGTGGCATGTGGGCCCCACAGTCGCTAGCCATAAATGATTTGGAAGGATAGTGGACCGTGTAGGTGCAATACATACGTGTAGTGGGGGGGGGGGTCCATGTGCTGGATGCAGCACTGCATCAGGTGGGTACCACTGTCCAGGGGATCTGGACGGTGTAGATGATCATATACATCACAGTGCGTCCACCCTTTGGACGGTCAGGATCAGGTGGGCCCGTGGCCAGGACAAAATGGATGGACGTGTGGATGTGGGACACACATCATGGTGCGTCCAGCACACCCACATCAAGGTGGGTCCACCCGATGGCCCACCAAAGCCTTGGATCAACTTGATATTTGTATTGTCCCTCCTCCAGGCTTGTCCAAATGGACGGCCGGCCATGGTGGGTCCCGCAATCTGATGGTGTGGATCAAACTCATCATGGTGGGCCACACAAACACACATCATACAAAAGGCAAAAGAGGGAGAGAGAGAAAGAGGAAAATAGAGAGAGAGAGAGAGAGGTATCGGATGGTGGTGGAGGGACCCCACCACTATGGGCCCTCCACTTCTTACTACACAAACATCAAGATGGGTCCCACCACAAGTGGGCCCTCAAATCACAAAAGCAAACAATAAAATCACCCACCTTCGGATCTTCTTCTTCATTCTTCCGCCAACGCGTTGTAGAGCTTCAAGGGAACAAGATTCAATGGTTGAGATCGATTTTAGAGGTTGAGATTGGGTGATAGGAAGGTGGGCCACACTACTCTCTCCCATGGAAGCCATGGACGTGAGTTGCTCTCATGGAGCTTGGGAGAAATGAGAGAGAGAGATGAGAGAGAGAGATGATGGGAGAGAAGTAATGGTGAGTGATGTAAGTAGGTACTTTCTTGTAAGAAAATGTTGACTTTTGGGGAGGGTGGTTGTACTTGGGGATGGGTGTGAGTGATGGTGAGTGATGAAAGTATACTTAACATTTGATGTGATGGATTCTCTTGGGATTTGCAACGCGCGGCGTTTTCCTCGAACTGAACGTGGGCCCACATCTCCTGGCCTGGGTACCGCCTCGGTGCACGAGACACGGCATCGGAACCGCGGCAACAGCGCGGTCGCAGGGGTACAAGTCTTGGGTTGAGTCGACTCGGGTTGACGGCATGTGATGCAGGGTCGCGCGTAAATGTCGATCATAGGTCGCAGGTTACCGAAATTCGACAGGAAGGATCGCGGGAGTTGACGGAACAGTACGACTAGGATATGGGTCTTATAGCTCTCCTCACCTAATAAAAAATTTCATCCTCGAAATTTAAAACACGACATAATCAATACAGAGTTCGTAAGGGAGGAAAATCCTATCACTATGGATATAATCATCAAACACCTAAGAGATGGGGACAACGCCCACGAATATTAGCCTCTTACTCCCAAGACGCCTTGTCAGCACTATGATGATCACATTGAACCTCCGATCATGGAACAGAAATGATCAAAACTATGCAGCCTCACAATCTCAACGGTAGGGAGCTATATCGAAAAATCTCTAAGTTATTCGAACTCAGGGATCTAATCATTTTAAGTTTTCAACAATCATCGAGTGAAGGGTAGCTATCAGCAGATATGTGATGTTATCTTTAGGTATTCCCAAGTTATGCTCTCATACCAACTTCTGTCACGCCCCAAACTCGAAAACCGGCCTCACAAAATTCCCGATCGCTGAATCTGGCGTCGACAGCCTCCGTAGTGCCCCATTCTCGGCTTCTGACACCCATTTGCCAGATTCCGATCCTAGGATCCTATAAGGAGGATTTTCAGTGTGATTTTTTTTTGTAATGGAGCATAACCATAACTATAACCACATCATAAAGGCAATATCATCATCACATATCCACTAATATAATCATTTGAATACAATGTTGAAAGGGAAATACATATATCGAAATTAAAGCTCCAGAGGACCGCTGCACACTCCAAGCTCAACGCTATTACAACCTAACACCACCTGCATGCATCTATCGGACATAAACTTATAAAAGCTTAGAGGTTGGTGAAAGTGTGTGCCCAAGATAGGTGCCAAGTATACCATAAAGCTCATAAATCATACATCATTAGAATAAGCAGAAATACTGACAAGATCATGAATCATATGATATCAGAGTAAGCGAAAATATACTGGTAAGTCCATGGGTGCTATCAGCCGTACCAAGGCTATGCGATGCAACACATAACATGACAATAAAAAATGCTGAGGATGCAATGCAATCGCAAATCCTGACAAGCCACGAATACCATCAACCTCATCTAGGCCATATAAGTGCAAAAATATAGTAACCCAAAATACTAAGTACTGCGAATACAATGTAATATGCGGTGCGAATGAAATGACCATGCTAGAATGTGAAGTCGGGATGATAGTATGTACTATCGCAGGCTAAGGGGTCCACCACAAGGGACTTCTATCTAAACCAGTCCCATACCTAAATTTGGATAGTCAGACTCAATGTGGTAAACTCCTGATCTTAGGTTAGTCACGCACCCAACCAAAATCCTGGTCGTGCGAAGGTACACGTAACAAATAGTTACGCACCACCAGCCCGAGTGGATAGTGAATAAATGAATGAATGGATATGTAATTCCTATTCAATAAGTCCACATATCAGTACGATTGCTCTCTGGGAAATCACCGGGGTCTATTACACTCCACACCGACTGCCTCCTCCCTAGCTGCACAACCTAGTGAGTGGAAGAGACCTCATTATCCGCCTAGCCAGCAGTCTGCCAATACCTACTCTGCTTGTCAATAGTGGACCCATTTACAAACTGGTCATACTTAACCTAGCATATAACCACCTCACTCGGGCGGATAAGGCCACACCCCTTTCCAACCGACCACAACACAGTGGGAGACATGACCTCATGGTATAGGCACCAGCGTTCATATTCCACTCGGTCTAGACATTAGAGCATCTCCTAGTACCAAGGAGGTTCTGCGATTTTCATCCAAGGACATCCTACGTGCCCACAGTGTTAGAACCAAGCATTTTTAGCGTCATATCTGGCCATTCACGATGTGTTTGTGGAGGCCACAGCCTTGATGTCTCTAGGGCGTACAATGATCAAGTCACATATATGCGAGATGCATGAGTCACACTACCTAGTCATGCAGCAATCCTGTGCATACATCGCGATAATGTGGGCACTCCGCCTCATAAGGAGTCCCGTAAAGAGTTTACCCAATGGCGTATGCTATGATCAAACATTCCTCATATTAGGCATACATATGATGCGTATGAGCATGAATCATTGAGTTATACTAAGCATTTTATATGGTGATGAACTATCCTCACTACAAATATGAGCCTTGATGGCCTACACACAACAAGTATGGGCCTATTAATGTGCCCTAGGGAGAGTTATAATGCAAACATTTAACCAACATTATTCTTACAATGTGGACGTCAAACCAACATTGCTCCCAAGGCATGGTCTGCCATAAATGTCATTACATAACCCATGGTGGAATCACATAATGCAATAGACCTTATGTACATCCCATTGAGCCTCAACCCATGGGCCGCTAATACATCAAATAGGCCTCGCAACATAGGCCTCATGTATATCAAGGTGGGCCTCAACATTGGGCCACAAATACATCAAGGTGGGCCTAATCACATGGGCCTCATATATATACCAAGGTGGGCCTCAATGGACGGCTACAAATAAATCAAGATGGGCCTCATACATATACCAAGGTGAGCCTCAATGGATGGCCACAAATAAATCAAGATAGGCCTTAATAATGGGCTTTATATATATAAAGATGTGCCTCAACAACGGGCCTTATACGCATCAAGGTGGGCCTCAACAACGGCCATAAATACATCAATATGGGCCCCATCACATGGGCCTTATAAATATCAAGGAGGGCCTCAACAACAGCCACAAATACATCAATTTGGGCCCCATCACATGGGCCTTATAAATATCAAGGTGGGCCTTAGTGGATGGCCACAAGTACATATATATATGAATCATATGAAAAGATCAACCGATCCTCACTTCAAATAATAGTAGTGGGGATCCACTTGAACCATGGATCTGACTCATTCTTTAGCCCTTGCCATAAAATGAGCTTTCAAATTGGTTGGACGGTTTGGATGCAACACATGCATTATGGTGGGTCCCATAGATGGACGACGAGGGTGAAATAGGTGGGGCCCACATAACTTGGTGTCGTCACATACACCAGCTACATAGCTGGTGTGTGGCACGCCAGCCAATCTGCTTCATAAGGTGAGTCCACATGTGTGGCCCACCATAACATTTATTTTCCATCCAACGTTGATAAGGTCACACAAACCTGAGGAAAAACAAATTACATAATGATCCAAACTTCCGTGAAAACCCCAAATGGGTTTCAATGGCTGACGCTCAATCCACACTGCTTTTGCGGGGTGGCCCACCTGACTGACGGCTGGATGGCAAAGATAGAACACGTACATCACAGTGGGTCCCACCGTCCAGTGGTGTGGACGGTGAGGCAAGAACACATACATCATCAGGTGGGTCCCACCGTCTAGTGCTGTGGACAGTCCGGACACAGCACATGCACCAGGGTGGTTTCACCATCCACAGCCGTGGACGGTGTGAATATAATACATACATCAATGGTGGGTTCCACGTGGGGCCCACCACAATGTTTACCTGGAATCCAACCCGTTGGTAAGGTCACATGGACCTAGATGGAAAGGAAAAATAAATTTCATATTAATCCAAAACTTCTGTGATACCCAAAAAGGGTTTCAATGGCAGACATTTAGTCCCACTGTTTCCAATGACGTGGGCCACCTGAGTGCCTCATATGGTTGATTTTTGGGATGCCCATGTCCCAAAGGGGACCTAACATATGCACGGTGTGGATGTTCAAAACGCATCAGGTGGGGCCCACGCATGGGACCCTTGGTTCCAGCGTTCCAGCGTTAAAAGCAGGATGCTGCTGTGTCCTCGCGTCAGCGGCATCATGATGGGGTCCATAGAGAATGGCCCCATCATGGAATGATCATGATAATCAAGGTGGGCCATCGGCCACACATAGGGTCCAAAGTGAACTCCATACCATCGATCGATTGGCCTCACTTGGTCCATCATCAAAACATGAAAGATCTAGTCTAATAAGCACCCACCATTTGATCTTCTTGGTCCGTTGGAAAGCCGATCTCCTTGTGTTCCTCTTTAATGGTGGAAGATGAGAAATGAATGGTTAGGATGAAGGTTTTTAGGATGGGAAGGTGAGCCACCAAAATCACTTTTCTCTCCATGGGAAGCTTGGACGTGAGCTCATTTTGGTGCTTGAAAAATGTGAAGAGAAAGAGAGAGAGAGATAGGGTGGTTGTAAGAGAAGTGATGGGTGATAGAGTGATGGATGTGAGGTGATGGTGTACTTGACATATATGGGTGTGTAAGAGAGAGGGTGAGAAAGAGTTGACTTTGGGGTTGCTTGACTTGAGGAGAAAGAAAGCTTTGATTGATTGATTATGTAAGACCCGTATCCTAATCCGTACTGTTTCGTCGACTCCTACGATCCTTCCTGTCGAATTTCGGCAACCTACGATGTATAATTAACGTTTGTGTGCGACCCTAAGTCGTATCCCGTAGATCTGAGTTGGCTTAACTTGAGACTTATACAATTATTACCACACCGTTGCCGCGGTTCCAACGCTGCGTCTTGCATACCGATCCGATACCTTGGCAGGGAGATGTGGGCCGACGTTTATTTTAAAGAAAACACCGTGCATTTGTAATCCCAAGAGAATCTCTATAACATGTCTCATTAATCAATTAAATCAATTAATCAATCAATCACCTCATGTCAAGTACACACACTCATGCTTTCTTTATCCACAAGTCAAGTAACCACCAAGTCAACTCTTTCTCACGCTCTCTCTTAAACAACCATACATGTCAAGTACGCATCACACATCACTCACCCTTTTACCCATCACACCCATCCCTCACTTCTCTTACAGCCCTTTCTCTCTCTCTCTCTCTCATTTCTCAACACAACTCCCAAGCTAGTAAAAAAAATGCACGTCCATGCATTCTAAGAGAGAAAAATGACTTTGTGTGGCCCACCTTTCCCATCCCAAAATCCTTCATCCTAACCATTTAACTCTCATCACCCTCCATCAAAGTGAAGCACAAGGAGATCGGCATTCCAACGGACCGAGAAGATCGAACGGTGGGTGCTTCTATAGGCTAGATTGTCATGTTCTTATGATGGGCCAAGTGAGGCCTACCGATCGATGGTATGGATCTCTCTTTGGACCCTAAGATGTGGCCGATGACCCACCTTGATTATCAATATCATTCCATGATGGGACCATTCTCCATGGACCCCATCATGATGTTTACTTTCTAGTTTAAAAAGGGGTCATCTAGACCTTCTATTTCGGTGGAGAAAGGAACTCCACCATTGATTTTGATTGGTGGGCCAATATGAAATGGGACCCACTTGATGTATGTTATAGATTATGTAAGGGAAGGCCCATAGTGCCGGGGTCCCTACATCATCATGTGTCTCTCTGTCTCTGTCTCTCTCCCTCCCCCTTTCATATTTTTGGTATGATGATGTGGCTATGTGGCCTGCCCGGATGGACCCCACCATAAGGCATGTGTTTTTATCCAAGTCATCTATTAGTGGGGCCCACTTTATAAGCATTGTATCCACACCACCCATCATTTAGTGGCCCACGTGTGCAGCCCACTTGAAATGCACAACCGTCCAACGTCCCTGGATGCTCGACGATTGAATGGAAAACACAAATATTAGCTTGGTGTAATGCATTTGGGGTGGGCCACTTGTGTAGACCCCTCCTTGATGCATGTTGTTAATCCACGCCATCCATTCCATCCTCCAGATCATTTTACCCATTGAGTCAAAAAATGAAGCTGATCCGAGTATCTGGTGGGCCATAACATAGAAAATAGTGATTTTCACCATTTAAATTCACCTTATCTTTTCTACACGCCGAAAGATGCCCAATATTGGGCTTGTTGGATTGGTTTTGGACTATAGAATCTATTGGGTGAGATGGATTCTTCTGATGTGGGCCCCATGTATGAAAAATCATGAGATTTTGAAAATAAATATGCAGCAGATGCTGCTGCCACCAGAGGCGCAGGCAGCGCCTGTGGCATGTAGGCAGGCGGACGACAGCAAACCCATGGTCCAGTTGTGGGCCCCACAATGATGTGTGTTTTATATATCCACACCGTCCATTTTGTAGGCCCTTAGGGCAGTGGGCCGCCCTCCAAAAATCAGCCACATCCAAAGCTCAGGTAGCCCACATCATAGGAAACAGTGGGGTTGAACCGACTGCCATTAAAACCCATTTTTGGGTTCACAAAAGTTTTAAATCAATATGAAATTTGTTTTTACTCTTCATTTAGGTCTGCGTGACTTTATGAACGGATTGGATGGCTTATAAACATTATGGTGGGCCCCATGTGGGACCCATAATGATATATGTGTTTTATTCCCACCGTCCAGCAGACGGTGGAACCCACCTCGATGTATGTGTTTTATCAATGCCGTCCAGCTGCTAGACGGCTAGTGGACCCCACTAAAATATGTGTTTTATATATGCTGTCCAACCATTTTAGCTGGCTGCTGGACAGTAGGGGGACCCCACCATGTGGTATATGTTTCATCCATGCCGTCCATCTACATGGGACCCACCCCACGTGTGGGCTGCACCTGTGATATATATATATATATATATATATATGTGTGTGTGTGTGTGTGTGTATATTTATATGTATGTATATATATTATATTGTATATATTATATATATTATATATATCATTTATATATTATATTATATAATGTATACATGATGGTGGGCCTTTATGACACCCACCATGATGCTTGTGTTGCATCCAAACTGTCCAACCATTTTAAGAGCTCATTTTATGGCATGAGCAGAAGAATGAGGCAGATCTAGGATAACGTGGACCACCTATATGTGGGTGTGGCCCATTTGATAAACTTATGGTCCGTGTGGTGTGGGCCACCTTGCCATATTTAGGGCTCATGGGTTGAGGCCCATTGTGATGTATTTATGTCCCATTTATGAGGCCCATTGTGATGTATTTGGAGCCCATGGATTAAGACCCATTGTGATGTATTCAAGGCCAATGGGTTATGGCCTATTGCAATGTACATAAGGCCCATTGGTGCGGCCCACTTGATCAATATAAGGCCCATGATATGAGGCTCATTTGATGTATCTAAGGCCCATGGGTCGAGGCCCAACAGGACATCCTCAAGGTCTAATGCATTGTGTGATTCCACCATGGGTTATGTAATGACAGTTATGGTGGGTCTTGCCTTGGGAGCAATGTTGGTTTGACGTCCACATTGTAAGAATAATGTTAGTTAAATGTCCGCATTATAATCTCCCTAGAGCCCGCTGATAGGCCCATACTAGTTACGTGTAGGCCGTCTAGGCCCATCTTTGTTGTGACGATAGTTCATCACTTTATAGCATGCTTAGTAAAACTCCATGCCTCATGCCATACACATCATATGTATGCTTGATATGAGCAGTGACTGATCATAGCATATGCCATTGGGCAGATTACTCATGGGACTCATTGATAGGAGTTACCCACATGAGCGCATGACTGCATGACTGACAGTGTGACTCATGCATTTCGTATTGTGTGACTTGATCATTGTATGCCCTAGCGACATCAGGGCTATGGCCTCCACAGGTACATTGTGGAGGGTTAAATGGGACACCAAAAATACTTAGTTCTAACACTGTGGGCACTAAGGATGTCTTTGGGTGAAAATTCCAGAATCTCCAAGGCCAGGAGGTACCCTAACGTCTAGACCGAGTGGAACATGAGCGCCCGAGTGCCAAATACCAGTAGGCCACGTCTCCCACTGTGTCGTGGTCGGTTGGGAGGGGGTGTGGCCTTATCCGCCCGAGTAGGGGGGCTATAAGTTAGACTGAGTATGACTAGCTCATAAATGGATCCGTTATCGACGAGCCGGGTAGGTATTGACAGACTACTGGTCAGGCGGATAGTGAGGTCTATTCCGCTCGCTGGGTTGTGCAGTTAGGGAGGAGGCAGTCGGTGTCGAGTGTAATAGACCCCGGTGATTTCTCCAGAGAGCAACCGTACTAATATGTGGACTTATTGAGTAGGAATTGTATATCCATTCATTCATTCATTCACCATCCACTCAGGCTGGTGGTGCGTAACTATTTGTTATGTGTACCTTCACATGCCAGGATTTCAGTTGGGGGTGCGACTAACCTGAGATTAGGAGTTTACCACATTGAGTCGGACTATCCAAATTTAGGTATGGGACTGGTTTGGATAGAAGTCCCTTGTGGTGGACCCCGTAGCCTGCGATACTACATACTATCATCCCGACTTTACATTCCAGCATGGTCATTTCATTAGCACCGCATATTGCATTGCATCTGCAATACTTAGCATTTTGGGTTACTATGTTTTTTGCACTTATATAGCCTAGATGAGGTTGATGGTATTCATGGCTCGTCAGGATTTGCATATTGCATTGCATCCTCAACATTTGTCATTGTCTTTTTATGTTTCGTATCGCATGGACTTACCAGTATATTTTTGCTTACTCTGATATCGTATGATTCATGATCTTATCAGTATTTTCACTTATTCCGATGATGTATGATTTATGGGCTTTATGGTATACTTGACACTTATTTTGTGCACACACTTTCACCACCCTCTAAGCTTTCGTAAGCTTATGCACGATAGATGCGTGCAGGTGATGTTAGGTTGCAGTAGCGTTAAGCTTGGAGCGTGCAACTGTCCTCTGGAGCTTTGATTTCGATATATGTATTTCCCTTTTAGCATTGTATTCAAATGTTTATATTAATGGATATGTGGTGATGATGTTGCCTTTATGATTTGGGTATACTTACGGTTATACTTCTTATGAGACAAATGTATGTTGGAAAATCCTCCTTATAGGATCCCAGGATCGGAATCTGGCATATGAGTGCCAGAATCCGAGAATGGGGCACTACGGAGGCTGTCGGCGCCGGATTCGGCGATCGGGAATTTTGTGAGCCCGGTTTCTGAGTTTAGGGCGTGACAAATTGAGTGATTGATTGATGGGATATGTTGTAGAGATTCTCTTGGGATTGCAAACACGCGGTGTTTTCCTCGAAATAAATGCAGGCCCATATCTTTTGACCTGGGTATCGGGTCGGTGCGCGAGTCGCGACGTTAGAACTGCAACGGCGGTGTGGTCGCAATGGTACAAGTCTCGGATGAAGCCGACTCAAATTTATAGGATACGACTTAGGGTCTTGTACAAATGTCAATCATAGGTCGCAGGTTGCCAGAATTCGATGGGAAGGATCCCGGGAGTTGACAGAACAGTACGGACTAGGATACGGGTCTTACATTTTCCGCCACTAAAGGATTTCTTACGAGATGAGAAACTCCAACTATCGAGTCATTCCCACCCTAGAGAGGACGGCTGAGATCCATCCTAAATGGAAGGCTAGGATTGGAGAATCCCACCTCACGCGGATCGCCTAGCTGGCAGTGAGAAATGTTTCTATTTTCGAAAGTTATGTGCTTTCGGGTCCTACTTGTGCCGGAATCTGTGTGCTTGCATGGATGCCCCAACACGTGGAAATTATTGGGTTTTTGTCAGAATTGAGGGCCGCACCTGGTTGACGGTTCAGATCATGGGTGGGGACCCTAGTTCGTGGGCCATGATAAGAAACATGGACGTTCGTCCGTCGGTTGTTGAAAAATAGAAACAGAGGGACTGTTTTGAGAAGTTTTCGTGCCAGCACTGGTCGGCCTGGCTGGCACGTCTGATGCACACTAGGTGCACTACACCATGGTGTACGTGCATAACACTATAGGGCCCACAGTGATGTTTGTGACTAATCTACGCCGTTCATTGTCTTGGTCGGATCATGTAGTCCCATGTGTTTAGATATGGAGAGGATCTGAGTCTTTTAGTGGGACACAACATATTTGAACAGCAGATGCTACCAGCGTCTAATTACCTCTAGAACCACGTAATGAGATATTGTGATTGGCTGTGGCATCGTGTGGGGTCCCTCGTGATGTTGCTTAGGCAAATCCACTCCCTTTATTTGCTTTGTATGATAATGTTAGGCCATGGGCCAAAAGATGGGGCGGATCCGAGTTTTGGATGAGCCACACCACTAGTCAACGTGTGGTGATAATTCCGTTGCTTCCCATTTTACGTCCGCTGTTACAACATACAGACAGTTTCTTTCTTGTCTTGTTGTTCAAAATAGATGGGGGTCCACCTGTGATGATCTTCTGAAAGATCCACTCCATTCACCGTCTTTGGCACGCCTTGCAAACCCATGTTCCCAAATTTGAAGTAGATCCAAACTTCAGGTGGGCCGCACGATCTGCTAATGCATTAAATAGTATTTACCGTTAAAACCATCTTCACTCTTACGTAGTAACCTTACACCCTTTAATTACAAATTTGCCATCCATTTTCTAATCATCTTCCAATGTTTATTATATCAGAGTGTACTGTCCAAACGGCCTAAAATTTGGCGGGTATCCCCCGTTTTTCATGCTCTTTCAATCGGTCCAATTTGAGCCCCGATCTCCTTAGGATGCCCAAGATGCTCCTTTAGTGGCCTACACACTCCGTAATTCAAAATAACATTTGTACACCTCCGATTGACAAGTTATCAGGTAGTTTAGACTTAAACCCAAAGATCTTCATAATGACTGATTCATCCAGATATTCGGATGGCCCATTTGGCGGATCCAAACCTGATGGATGGTCAGGTAACTTGTTAAAAATAAGGACGCTTTATGGTTAGCACTCTAACCATGTATATGGGTGGATGTATGGTCAGTTTTGTGAATGGGTGAACACAAAGTGGGTTTTCGGATTGATTAGGGGTATTGGTTGATGGCATTTTCGTAATTATTATTGATCTATGAGTTTTGGGAAATCTAATGGCTCCACATAGTTATAGGTATGTTTCTAAGCAATTCTTACAAAAGAATGTATATCTAAATCATTATGGATAAGGAGTTTATTCGTTGTTTCGTTCAAGCTAAATTACTTACGTCAAATCACATGACGAATGACCTTATTTTGAAATTCAAGGGCTAGATGGCTTAATATATCGATGGAGATTATACTAGACGGCTGAGATACATAGATTGTGGGTCACTAGATGATGATGTGCAAGGTAAGTCACATGTGTTTCCACACACGTGTAAACAGATTTAGACTTCTACTGTAACACTCGTGTACTGAAAGGTATGGGGCATTACAACATTTGAAAGAGTTTGATGAGATCATAGCCACTTTATACTTTCCTAATGTGTCTGAAGACATGATCAGGCTGAGACTCTTTCCCTTCTCCTTGAAAGAGAAAGCTAAGACGTGGTTGCACTCACTACGTCCACGATTTATTGGCAGATGGAACGGCATGACAAGGGAGTTCATAAAGAAATTCTCCCCATATCATAAAACGAACACCCTTAGAAAATCTATCATGAACTTCGCCCAAAAGGAAGATGAAACATTCTTCCAATGTTGGGAGTAGTTCAAGGATCTCGTCAATTCATGCCCACAATATGGTTTTAAAACATTGCACATAACAAGTTTTTTCTACGATGGACTGACATCTTTCATGCGCCAAATGGTTGAGACGATGTGAAATGGGGAATTCATGAACAAAGATGTCAATGATGTGTGGGATTATTTTGATAAACTTACAGAAAACACACAATAATGGGATATCTCCCCAAGACCAAACACCATGTCTAAGCCTGCTTAATCAAAGGAGAAGAGTAGAATTTACTTGTTGAAAGAGGAAGATGACATAAATGCTAAAGTGACTAGTCTTATAACGAAACTCAAAGCCATGAAACTTAAGAAGGAAAAGGATAAGGAAGTTGTTTGTATTATTTGTGCTTGCAATGTGCATACTATTGAAAATTGTCCAACAATACCTACTTTTTAAGAAGTTCTGAATGAGTAATAAAATGCCATAAACAATTACCAGAGGCCTTTTAAGGGAATAAGCTCAAACACATACAACTCCGGCTAGAGAAACCATCCAAATTTCAGTTGGAGGAATGGACAAATTGCTACACCTAAAGGGATCCTTAACCAATTTTTGGAACAAAGGAAACATCAAGAGGATTCGGTTTTAAAACACATCCAAAGTTAAGAGCTTTTTAATCAAAGCTCACTAGAAGCCTTTCAAGACCTTTCCAAGGTCATTCAACGGATTAAGGCATACTTAACGAGTAGGGAGAAAGGAATACTACTAGTTCAACCTCTCCCCAATCCTAAGCCTCAATGTGAAAATTAGTGAACCAAGCTCTTCAAATAAGATGGAGCAAGCTAAATCTATCACCACCCTTAGGAGTGGGAAAACAATTGCCAATTCTATTTCGGTAAGGGCTGAAAAGTCTAAGGACCCGGAAGAAGATACAAATGATAGACATAGCATTGCTCCACATGAATTTGAACCGAAAACCTAAATAAGTTGATTGTGCCATTTCCCCAACAGTTTATTGCATTAAAAACTCTCTCTAACTCTCAGGACATTATAGAGGTGCTGAAATAAGTGAAGGTCAACATTCCTCTACTGGATGTCGTTAAATAAATACCTTCATATGCTAAATTTCTGAAAGATTTATGTATGACCAAAAGACGATAAAATATTCAAAAGAAAATCTTCTTGGCAGAGAAAGTGAGTGCCATCTTAAAGCAAGATCTGCCACAAAAGTACAAAGATCCTAGTATCCCAACCATCACTTGTGTAATTGGGAACTACCGTATTGAGCATGCACTTCTTAACTTAGGAGTGAGCGTACATCTAATTCCTTGGTTTACAAACAACTAGGTCTAGGTGAATTAAAACCCACATGGACCATATTACAACTCGCTGATCATTCAGTTTGTGTACTGAGAGGGATAATTGAGGATGTGTTGGTCAAAGTTGACAAATTCTACTATTCAGTAGATTTTATTGTCCTTGATACCCAACACATTGTAGATATGAGCAATCAATTTCCTCTCATTCCTGGTCACCCATTCCTTACCACATCAAATGCAGTCATTAATTGTAGGAATGAAGTCATGAATTTATCTTTTAGAGCTTAATATCTTTTTCAATATGAGCAAACAGCTAGCGGATGATGACGATGCCCACAACATTAACATGATTGACTCTTTCATGGAAAGTAAAACTCTTTTGACCTTATCTTCTAACCCTTTAAAGACGTGCTTGGCCTACTTCCATGATTTAGATGTTAACATGATTAGGGAGATGGGTGCAATGCTTGATACTGTGCCGGTACTTGAAGTTAACTGGTGGAGGCCACAATTTGAGAAATTGCCCCGAATTGATGTAGTGCATGTCACGCCCTAAACTCGGGAACTGGGCTCACAAAATTTTTAGTTGTCGAACCTGGTGCCGACAGCCTCCGTAGTACTCATTCTTGGCTCCTAGCTCCCACGCGCCAAGTTCCAATCCTGGGATCCTACAAGGAGGATTTTCAGGGTAAATTATTATTATTATTATTATTTTTGTAAAGGTACATAATCATAACTGTACCCAAGTCACCAAAACATAATCACCACATAAACACTATTATAGTATTTGAGTACAGTGCTGAAAGGAAAATACATTATAACACCCCGAATTTTTACAATTTTGAATTACCAAAAATCCTTAAAGTTTTTTTTATAACTAACCACGTTATCACTTACTGACCCTTGACACTCAAGATGGGCTTATCCGTGGTTGGTACCGATAAAGAATCGTACAAATAAGATTGATCTACCATAGAAAACCAATGAATCCAACCGATCACTTAAACATTGAGATTAGCCCCATGATTTATTCACATAGGGCCCAAATCTAACCGACCTACCACTGACTAATCAAACAACCATAAATAAATTAAAGATCTATCCAAAGTCGAGTCAGTTATGGCCCGGACCTCAATTAATAAACCAAATCAACCCAATTACTCTTTTAGCCTAAAACTGACGATTTAAAGTAATCATGACCGAATCACCATTTTTGCTAATTTCGAATAGGTGATACTATGAACTTAGTTAATCCATACCTTAACAACTGCGTCCAGGAAATCTCTTTACCCAATTTACTCCAGAAGTGCCTCGATTACCTAAAGAAGCTATAGACTGCTCGTTAATAGGCCGCTAGTTTTGAAATTATAGAGTAATGTCCATCTCACTAGGCTTATAATCCAATCTGAGAAATGGACTCAAATGGCGCCTGGAAACAGACAATTTGCGCTGTCCAGTCAGCACTTGAAAATGCAACTCCCCTAAGTATTAGCCAAAAATCTGAATTTTAAAACAAATCGCCCCGCCACTTAGGACAATAAATTAGGATATTTCAGCCATTGGATTCCACCCAAATTTGCATCATGCGTTGAAGATATTTCCCTACACTCGTCTGCCAAATTTGAGCCTCGATCGAGAACGGTAACCGTTGCACAAATCGGGCCTCTACGTAAATCTCCACATCCATTTACCGTCAAACCTTGGGCAGCCCTTCATCAGGCCATGAGGCACCCATCCCATGAGTTAGATAGGCCAGGGGGCCATTAGGGTAGCCCCAAGGGCCATAAGTGGGTCCCAAATGGCCACTTGAGGGAGAAAATAACACCTACGGCCAACTGAAATAAAAATTAGGGTATATAACCCATTTTAGTCCTCTCTCCCTCATTTCTACAACCATTTCCAGCAGCTGAGAGGGGGAGAGAGAGAGAGAGAGAGAGAGAGAGAGAGAGAGAGAGAGAGGAGGGTGCATGTGCAAGGGAGCTAGGGAATTGAAATTCTCGCACCCTTACCACCACCGCATGCCGAAAACCCCGGCCCTACTGCCGTAGAGACGAGGTGTGGCTTATCCAATGTAGCAATCTTGACTTCTCCTCCATTTCTCTTAAGCTAGGGTCGTATACACGCGTCTTGACATCCAATTTCTTGGCACAGGGCCTAGACACATCGAATTTGCGAACCTGCCGCCGCTAGAGCAATTCCAAGGACCCCCATTACCTTCAGTGGCCAATTATCATGCCTAGCGTAGATCTAGTAAATGTGAGTGGTGTATGTACTTGCATATTGCTGAATTTTTGGAACATAAATATAGGTTTTCCCTAAAATTGGGAGAGGGATTTAGGTCCTGAGAACTCCCTGATGTGTGAATGTCGGTTTGTTGGTCTATTAGGAATCACATGTGTAATTCCCTACATATATTGCTGATTTAGTATCTTGAACTTCATCACATGCAATTGCTAGGCATAGATTGGATGCATTGTTTTTCTACTTGTTGATTTGCTGAAATTGTTGTGCTTGGCTTCGGCTACCATGCTGAATTATATATTCATGTTGGCACATGCGAATTAAATTATTGTGAATGGGTGTATGGCTGTCCATCTTTGCTAAATGGTTAGAATATGTTGATCCTGATCTCTAATTGCTACTGAAATTCTAATGTTCACTCTTCACATGCGGATGTTTTAGCGGAGTTTAGCATGTTGCTATCCACATGCCTAGAATGTTGAAATATGCTTGTCACTTGTGAAATTATCCCTGAAATCGTTGAATATATGTTATCTACCTATACACATGTCCCCTTATGGATCAGCCGATCAACCGGAATCCCTTAGGGCAACCTTTTCGTTGGGTCAGCCCACGAGCAAGTTTGGCCCAACTAGTCAAACCGTGACTTGTCAGTAGTAGTTGGACTACAAGAGACATCGTTTTCAGGCCGTACTGTCTGTGGTTCATCTTATGGGGGCATATTATCCCACTGATTGGCCATCCTTGGATTTTAACCATGATTGTACATGCCTGATTGAACCTGATTAGGTACCTTGTAACCCTTGCGCCCATTGTTAATCATGATTTGTAGCCCATAAGATTTATGAGCCAGGGATGGTGGTATGGGACACTATACCCGTGCTGTCAGCCTACGCTGGGGTGATGAGCCTCCTCGTAGTGACTAGTGAGTACCAAGACTCGTGAGCTGGGGACAGTGGTATGGGATACTGTGCTCGTACTGTCAGTTTATGCTAGGGTAACGACCTCCCCGTAGTGACCGTGAGCAAGACTTTGAAGTCCCAATTATTTTTGTATGAGCTTAAGAGCTATGGGATTAATGAACTCACGAGGGCTAAGGATCACGAGAGTCATACGGCCACGACCATTAGAGCCGTGCGATTGGATTAGGGCAATGTTTTTCGATAAGGGTATCTTAGTTTTCCAAACCTGCTAGATGAATGAGCCTAATTAATCAACTTGGCTAACATTTACATGACATGACATTGTTTACTTTGGTGATTCGGTAGCCGAGGTCGCACCGAGGGAGTGTTGGTCATTCATGATTATTAGATGTTGTCGCTTAAGGGAGTGTTGGTGGTGAGAGGCATGCATCATGTCATTAAATCATGCATTGCATTGACCAGAGTATCTAAGATTCTATGATGTTTGCTGTTTATGAAATTTACTCTTGTGTATGATAATTTGTGTAGCTTATTATTAATGGTACCATTGAGTTAGCTACTCACTCCCACTCTGGGATAGTGTTTTAAAACACCAACCAGAACTCATCATAAATGCAAGAATGATGGAGCAGGAGGCGTTAGAGGACACCAACATGGACGATGAGGAGGAGCGAGCATACTACCAGACTTTTAGTGGATCTTCCTAGACTGAGTTTGGTGATCGCGAGGATTGGGCCAGAGCCCTGGTCATTTTGGGACATGTATGGATGGGACTAGTTCCCTGCTTTGGATATTTATTGGATTTATATTTTGGATGTTTTATATGGTTAGTGGCACCTGATACTACTTTATGATTACTTATGCTTTATGGCTTGCTTAATCCTCCATTGCCCAAAGGATACTCTAAATGTAATTGTATCTGAGGCCCATTAGGGCATACGTGGCACCGGGGAATTCAGGAGCTGAGTTCCTACTCGGCCCTTGAAATTCGGGGTGTTACAGATGGTATCAAAGCATGGTTCAGGGTTAAGCCGGGCCTTGAGCAATGAGTCTATCACAACGCCATTTTGACTTAGGAGGGAGCGATCGAACCTAGTGACATTAAAAGACTCTACGACCAAACCATCCGACTAATCTGGACACTGTAATCTTAGCCTAGGGTTTAGGTATAGAAGGGACTTAGGCCATAAGAAGTGATTCAAATCACTTGTAGTTGGGAATTCGAAGATTGGAGACAATACGACCCAAAATGTGTGTAGGACCTCCCACATGTGGGGAACCCTCTTTGCTCCTCTAAATCATATAGAAACCCTAAGGGCTTCACTTAGAGCCAATTCTACCTCATTTCTTCCTCATTTCTACTCTTTTCTACCCTTTTCACTCTCAAGTCATCACCTCATTCTCTTCCCAAGTTCTCAAAACCCAATCCTTAAGTCTCAACTCCTCCTTTCAACCCATCTCCTTTAAAAATCTCACATTCCACTACTTTATTCTTTTAATTTTTCTAATACTTTTCATGTTGAACATAATTCCTAAAGCCTAGGGGATGAAAAGCTATAATTAAACTAGAACTTACTATAAATAGTGAAAGTATAAATAAAATGGATTTTAGACCATTAACCTAATGGAATCTTGATAAATAACCAGATTATTTGGATAAAGTAGCTTCTCCTACCCTAAATTCATATATGGCACATCGAGTAACTCATTCTGCACTGAGAGATACACCGATTTCAAATATCAAGTGGCAGAGCCACCATCAGAACTAGCGGTCAGCCGCCAGACACCACAGTGAGCGGCAGCGCCACCGCCGATCACCCCAGAGGGTGGGAATTTTTTGCGATTTTCTCAGTTTTTGGATTAACTTCAAAAAGTCATATCTTCCTCAATATAACTCCGATTTATGTGATTAAAAATCCAGATTGAAGCTTAATAAGTCTAGTTTCATATAAAAATAAAATAGAAAATAAAATAAAAATTTAATATAGTTAAATCTAGGATAAGTTGATAACTGTCCAAAAATCGTTAGTTTTGGACAACTGTTACTTCTAAAATTTTAATAATTTTTATACAACTCCAAATGAATTGAAATTTATTGGGATGACTTTATACTTAATGGTAAACCACTATAAAAAGTTTAAAAATATTTTAATAACTAAGTATAGAAGAGATTCCAAGGAATAAAGACATTATGGAATCATATGGAAAATCATTGGTTTTGGACAACTAGTACTTCCTAAATTTTTATAATTTGTATGGAACTTCAAATGAAATGAAAATTTGTGAAATAAAAGTAAGCTTAATGATAGATTTCTATAAAAATTATAAAAATGATATAGTAATTAAAGGTGACAAATATGTTACAAACAATAGAAGGGTTGAAACTAAAAATTTCTACAAATTCGAGTTGCCAATAGACTAGTCATATCCTTTCATATTAAACTTTAGTATTTGGTGTTATTTAAGAATTATTTATAATAGTAGTAGGAATCATCCCGTGATTAAATTTGATTATATATATACATATTTTTTGTTTAAGTTGTTTTGGTGCAATTAAGTTGGGGCCCTTGAGTAGGATTGAGTTTTATAGTTCAATACCCTGTAAGCTCATATGAGAGGCGGACTACAGTAAAATATTTTAAGTTTTCTTATTCTCTTATGGACTCAAGGTTCAAACAACATCGAGAAGATGATATTCTTCATATTTCCCTTCCCGCGTCCTTATTAGCATTATTAGCACTCCAAACCTCCAAAATATCTTAAAACTTTCAATTATTCCTTCATTCTTGAAATTAATGAAATCGAAGTGTAGTTGCTCATAACCCACTAGCCATATGATCGAAATGACAATATATATATATATATATATATATATATATATATATAATTTTATGACATTTGAAACCCTTTTAGGATGACCTTTAACCATAGGCATATTGAGAGATTTATTAACCCTAAATTTCGAAATAAATTGAAATGAGAACTCTCTTAGACCAAGACCCAAAGGACTAAAAAGGAAGTCCTAGAGGGAGAAGGGAGGGGGGGGGGGGGGGTGGTTCAATAGGACTATGCCAAATTAAAAAATAAATGCGGAATAACAAAGATATATAAGAATTGATAGTATAAATAAAGAGCAACCTCAAATGCACAAGTATTGAGAGGTTGATACAAACTGAGTTCTAAGGATAAATTTACACAAAAAACCAAAGGTTTATGGTAGGGCAACCTTACTAGAACGTTTGTAAGTATCAAAAACTCAAACTTAGAAGAAGGCAAAAAGAAATAATCTAAATTATTACAACATTCACCATAAGTGCATAAAAGGAAATTACAACATTCACACACATAAACAAATACTATCATCCACCACAACTCCAAGAATTATAGTGGTTCGTTTGTGTGTACACCAACTGTTAGCAACCACTCCCAATATCCATACCCACGGGATATTGGATTTCACTATGAAATAAGGTTTTCCAAGGTTCACCTTAAAACCTTCACAATTTTGTCTTTCAAATGGGCTTACGCAATTCCAAAAACCCCAAGATGAGTTTTTCCTGGTTGAATCTCACAAACCACAAAATGTAGAAAATTAAATTGTACTTATCTGAAGATTTTTCTTTTGATGAAGCCCGGTAGAACTAATTTGATGCAGACGAAGATGTTCAATGTCCAGTCTCATAAGTGAAAGGGTTTTTGGTCTAAATTAATTTTAAATTAAATCAACCTAGGCTAGCTTGATTTGATTTTGATCTCAAAAGAGGGTAAATCACAATTCCCTTCTTTAATGAAATAGAGTTGAATAGAGATCACAAAATCAAATAACAAAAGCTATTAAAATGAATCTAAAATGAGCACAATATAGCTTAACAAATGTAGGAACTTATCTCTTAGAATGATGGCTTGATTTAGCTTGGAATGAATGAAAAACTTTGAAATTCATTCTCTATTTATAGGTTAAAATATTGTTCACTCGACTGGTCTAAGGGTTGGTTTGACTGGTTAAAGGACTAACCACATTTCAAAATTTCTGGCGCGATAAGATAAGGTAGGTACTCGACTAGTTGAGTGGCCTACTCGACTAGTCGAGTGGCCTACTCGACTGGTCGATCAATGCACTCGACTGGTCAAGTGGGATCAAAAAACCTTGCTGGACTTTGAGTCGAGCCTGCACGATGAGTCGAGCACTATTCACTCGACTGGTCGAGAGTCCAACATAAAATTTTAAAAATTTGCAACAAACCTTGGACTGGTCAAGCTAGAGCTTGGACTTGTCGAACAAAGACTAGGACTAGTCGAGGAAATGACCTATAAACTTATGAAATGACCCACATAAAATATGCAATGAATATGACTCATCCTATGGTCAATCTAGGGTCATCCATACTTTGTTTGTGAGTTTGAACAATTGAAAGATCGTTCGCTCTGCTAACTCATTCACTTAAAATACTTGGAGCATGTCTTCAAAATCTTAAACTTGAGCTTGAGCTAGGGCTTGAGTTCTTGATTCTTTAAAGTACTGAACTTGAAGATTAAACTTGAACTTGAGCCTTGAACTTGTACTTGAGCTTGAAATCTTGAACTTTAACAACGCTTTTCAACTTGAATACGTAGAAAAGTTTGACGAAGACGTGGACAACTTTAAAATGCATGAAGTTGATCTTTTCATCTCATCAATACATGACACAGAATCTAAATGATTTGGCACAACAAAATTTGACAACTCTGGGTGCTAGATTTACAATATAGCATTTAAAATCTCCCCCTTTATCAAATTTGTGACAAAACCAAATAAAGAATCATGCATCAGTTACCAAATAAAGAATCATGCACCAAATGTGTAACAGTTACTCTCCCCCTCAATCCATTACTCCCCCTTAGTCCAGGTGAGGAGATATGTAGAATTTGTATAAATCAAATACATGTCCAATAAAAAAGAATACACCATATTTTCCACAATCACACATATAGCATTCCACATTTTCTCCCCCCTTTTTGTCACAATATGACAAAGGAAAGAAATACAATCTGATGATATAATCAAATAGATATGAGAAGTATACAAAATAAGAGAGTAAATAGCATAAATATGATCATCAAAATATAATCATGAAGCTTAAAGTCATGTCCACATAAAGTAACAAATAAAAACACATAAGTCCAAGCACTATCCAAGCACAAATAAAGATAAGAGTTAATATATGCCCAAAATAAAAAGTCTAATCAGAAGCAGAAGATGGAGTAAGGATTGATGGATCAATTTGATGTAATCCCTTGTTAATGCGCCTAAGGTATTTACGCATATACTTGAATTGAGTCTCCTAGGATACATGCAAACCTTCCACGTTTTCCTCTAAGGTTCTCAATCGCTCATCAAAATCAGATGGCTGAAAGTCAGGATCAGCCTCAGAATCAGATTCTAATTCATTAAATATATCATCCATGTTCACATCATCAGGAGGTAACGCATCTTCCTCTCCAACTTCTTCAGCAGCTCCTCCATCATCCCTATCAACTTAGCCAGGTACTAACCTCAGATTCATCTTGTTAATGTTGGAATTGTTGAAAGGTAGATGGGAAATAGGAGCTTCTCCAACAGGCATGACCATAAGACTATAAATAGCTAAGGTGGTCATCAGATATGCAAAAGGAATATCACTATGGCCAGGATGGAGATGAAATTGAATTATGATATAACAAATAAGAGATGGAAGACACACTTGAACACCATAAACAACTTAGTGAAGAATGCGTACCATGAAAGATGTTAACTCAGTTTTGTTACCAGACCGAGGATACACATTTGAAATAAAGATTTGATGAAGAATTTTATATCTGGGTAACATATTTTTGGAACTGAGCGCAATACCAGAATTCCATTCTACATTCATGTTGTACAAAACTCTAGTTAACACACATTTTTTTTTTATTCAGACAGTCTTGCAACTAACGTAGAGATAGGTATTCCTTCATCATTTACAGGAATATCCATCAAACCAGAGATCAAGTGATGGTCTACATCAACTAAACCTTCTCTAGTTGTCACAGTAAAGGTTAAGTTTTAAACAGAGAAGTCATTGATACATGCATACATGGCCTGTGTAATGGACCGGTATGCAGGACCGCCCCAATTCAATATGTTAGCCCATCATACAGCCTTAAGAAGGGGAATGATATTGAAAGGACTCAAATGGTTGGAATTAGCAGTCCGCTCAACAATAACATTGCAGAGACGAATATCCCGCACATATTCGGGGTCCTCTTCGGGTAGTCAAAGAGTACGCAGTGTAACCGATGTGGAATGGGAAGAAGGATCATGAGAGGATCTCTTCTTATATCTACTTTCCATTTCACAATGCACAAAAAGAATACAAGAAAGGAATGGAGGGTTTCACCCAAATCATATTTTTTGCTAGAAAACCAAAGAAACCACTAGAAATCTTGAAATAAACGTCAAAATCAAGGAAATTGAAGTGCAAAGATCATAAATCCAAAAGGAAAATGAAAAAATATACTAACCAAGTATCAATCAAAGGTGGGTTCGACTGGTCGTGGAAGGGCTTGTTGGAGAAGATGAGAGAATAGAGAAAAAAAAATGTTTTTTCCACATTTAAAACCCCCAAACCCGAGCTACTCGACCGGCATGCCACGACTGGTCGAGTGTGTACTCAACTGGTTGTGCAACATCAAAAATTTTCAATTTTAAACTTTTAATTTTAAAAAATTCTAAAAAATAAAAACATGTAATATAGTACAAGTAAACACAATTAACTCATATCACATTACACATACCAATATCTAATTTTAATTTAGCAAACCTATTTCTATCAAATGGTTTTGTGAAAATGTCTGCAAGTTGATTTTAAGTTTGAATATAATCTAATGAAATAATCTTATCTTCCACTAATTCACGAATATAATGATATCTAATGTCAACATGCTTAGTTCGTGAATACTGGATTGAATTTATAGAAATGTTAATTGCGCTAGAATTATCGTAATATAGAACCATAGAATCTTGCACAAATCTATAATCATTTAACATCCTCTTCATCCGCACAAGCTTAGTGCATGCATTACTGACTGCAATATACTTAGCCTCAGCTGTGGAAAGCGATAAAGAACTTTGTTTCTTACTATGGCACGAAACTAGACAGTTCCCGACATAAAAACATCCACCGCTGGTAGACTTGCGGTTATCAATATTACCAGCCCAATCAACATCTGTATAACCGGCTAATTGAACATTAGTATAATGTGGATACGAAAGACCAAAATTGGCCGAACTTGCGACATATCTCAAAATACGGGTCGGCTCGTAGTTAAATATAATAAACTACCTATCATACTCGATACAACTTAGGATCTACACTTTTACCAGTTGAATTCTTAGAGAGCTTCAGAGTCATACTCATAAGAGTATTGAAGTTTTTATCGCTCTCGAATCCAAACTTTTTCACCAAGTTTAGAGCATACTTGGTTTGAGAAATAAAGATCCCGTCTTCAAGTTGTTTCACTTGTAAAGCTAAAAAATAGTTCAGTTCTCCAACCATGCTCATTTTAAATTTGGATTTTATTAAATATGCAAATTCAATAGATGTGTTAGAATAGTTAGATCCATAGATAATATCATCAATATATATCTGTACTATTAGTATGTGATCATTGTGTTTCTTTACAAATAGTGTCTTATTACTACTTCCCATTACAAAGTTATGACTCAGTAGAAACTTAATCAATTTCTAGTACCATGCCCTGGGAACTTGTTTTAATCCATAGAGTGCCTTTTTCATGCGATAAACATGATAGTATGTTTAGGGTCTTTAAAACCTTTAGGTTGTTCAACATATACTTTCTCATGCAGGTCACCGTTCAAGAAAACACTCTTAACATCCATTTGATAGATTTTAAAATTTTTGTAATAACCAATGGATATAAATAGTCTAATAGATTTAAGATGAGCTACTAGGGAAAAGGTTTTGTCATAATCGATGCCTTCTATCTGAGTGTACCTTTGTACAACCAGTCTAGCCTTATTTCATATAATGTTACCTATTCCATTAGACTTATTTTTAAAAATCCATTAAGTTCCAATAATATGTTTATCATTAGGTCAAAGAACTAAGTACCACACATCATTCCTTACAAATTAATTAAGTTCATCTTGTATAGCCACTATCCAACTTTCATCAGCAAGCACTTCTTTTATGTTGACCAGCTCAATCTGGGATGTGAAGCATACATAATTACAAATATTTTCTAATTGTCTACAAGTGAGCACACTAGTGAGAGGGTTTCCAAGTATTTGATCAGTTGGATGGTCTTTAACTGATCACAGTTCAGTGTCATTTTGACTAGATGAAGAGTCTGGTTTATCAAATAAAGAGACTTCATCATATTCTGAACTTGAGACAGATGTATTCAGGTGATCATCTATAACCACATTAATGGACTCTTGAATTACACTAGTCCTCTTGTTAAGAACATGATATGCTCGACTATTTATAACATACATTAGAAAAATCCCTTCTTCACTTTTAGTGTCGAATTTTCCCCGATTTTCCCAGTACCGTAAAATATAGCACTTGTTGCCAAAAACTCGAAAGTATTTGACTATATGCTTCTTATTGAACTATAGTTCCTATGCAATCTTATTATTCGATTTTCTAGTATAAACACGATTAATGATATCATAAGCCGTGGTCACTGCTTCAGCCTAAAGATTTTTAGGAAGTTTCATGCTATTTAACATCACATTAGTCATTTCTTGAAGTACTCGATTTTTTCTTTCAATAACCCCATTCTGTTGAAGTGTCTTAGGAGCAGAAAATTCATGCAATATGTCGTGATCGCTATAGAACTTCTCAAAACTACTATTGTCAAATTCAGAACCATGATTACTATGGATTTTAGAGACATGTGATTCCTTCTCAGTTTGGATACACTTGAGTATCTTTTTCACTTCATAGAGTTTCTGATTTCTCTCTCATGAAAACTACCCATATATACCTGGTAAAGTCATCTACAATTACTAGAATATATTTCTTACCGCCTTGACTCTCCATTCTAGTAGGTCTAATGGGATCCATGTGGAGGAGTTCAAGGGGTTTAGATGTGGCATTGGAGTTCACTTTCTTGTGAGGACTCCTAGTTTGTTTTTCAATCTTACATTCGCCACAAATTTTATCTATTTTCTTTAACTTGGGTAGACCTCTTATTACTTCACCTTTTCTC
The DNA here is from genome assembly GCF_029962835.1 of Magnolia sinica. Lineage (NCBI taxonomy): Eukaryota > Viridiplantae > Streptophyta > Magnoliopsida > Magnoliales > Magnoliaceae > Magnolia > Magnolia sinica. The sequence continues at coordinate 97,784,025 of NC_080573.1, read as the reverse complement.
AGTCTATAAAGATTACGGTAGTGTATACGTCCTAGGCGTTTATGTCATAAATTAGTCTTATCGGTTTGGACATTGTAACGTGATAACTTAGATGAGCTTGAATCACTGACTATATAGTAGTTCTCAGATGTTTTGTGACCATTTAGTATCACAAAACCATTCTTATTAGAAATCTCACACCATTGGTCGGTAAATTTGATACTATGTTTATTATCATAAATTTGAGAAATGCTTACGGCCCTCTACAAACAAAACATTTTTAAATGGAAGAAGATTAAAGAGTTGAACTATACCTTGGCCAACAATTCTATAGTTGCTACCATCACCGAATGTGACTGAGCCATCAGTCATATATTTAAGATTGGTGAACAAATCTTTGTCGCCTGTCATGTGTCTAGAGCAACCACTATCTAAGTACCACTTTGATTGACTCGAAGCCTTAAAAACAGTGTGGGCAACCAGACAAGCAACATTAGGGACTTATTTCATTACTGTTTTGGGTTTTGAAGTATAGTTGGTTTTTCTATGCTTATAGTTGTTATACATTCTACCATTCGAGTTAGATTTTAGAAGCTCCTTGAGTAAATCTACAATTTTCTCAGCTATGGGGTTATGATTTTGATTTATATAATTGATATGTTTGCTTTTAAGTTTCATAGCCTGAAAAGTTTTAGAATTTTTGAAACTATTTTGATTCAAACTTTTCCCTTTTGAGTTAGAGGACTCCCCTTTAACAATCTTAGGAGGAGTAAACTTACTTTTAGGAGGTGTATTCTTACCATAGCCTAGACCAGATCTATCACTACATTTCCTCGATCCGGTTATCAATTTTTCTAGTTTAGGATCACCCTGGGCATACCTCAAAGTATCTTCCAAACTCAAGAGAGAAGAGACTTCTAGTTTTAGTTTTTTATTTTCTGATTTAAGGTTTTCAACTTGGGATGTTTTGAAATCTGAATCAGACACAGCTTTTTCAAAATAATAAAAAAATATAAATTTTCTAAAACTAGGTTATCAAAATCTTCTTTTAACTTTAAAAACTTTTCTTTTTGAAGTTTTAGTTTTACAGCTATCTTACAACTTTTCATATATAGGGCATTATAGGCATCTTGTAAATCATCATCATTTTCAGAGTCGCTTCTTAGATTTTCATCATATGTTGAATTACAACTGTATGTGGAAGTGACCTGGCTAGAGTTATTAAGGCTTGACCTCATTAGTAGACTCGAGTTCAGAATCATCTGACTTAGAAGAAGCTTCAGACCAAGATGACTCATCCCATGTGGCCAACATACCTTTCTTCTTAGGTTTGTCCCTCTTTGGACATTTGTTTACAGAATGGCCATATTTATGGCAGTTGAAGCATTGGCTGTCTTTAATTGATTTCTAATTTTTAGATCTAGTCCTTTTCTTTTCAGAAGGTTTTTGAAAATCTACTCTCTTTTTGCTTTTGAAAATTTTATAAAACTTCTTAACTAATTAGTGTCATATCATCTTCAGAATTTTCATAATCAAAATTACTAGCATTATCTTGAGAAATATTTTTAGAAGACTTAAGGGCGATGGACTTACCTTTAGGAGCCTTAAATTTAACTCGTAGGTTTGTAAAGAACCAACAAGCTCTTTAACCCCCCATATTATCTGTATCACAAAGTTCCTGAATGGCAGTGACATTAGAATTGAACCTTTCAGGCAATGAGCACAGTATCTTTGCACAGACTTTAGTTTCTGAGATATTATCACTAAGACCTCACATAGAGTTGACTGTGTCATTTAACTTAGTATAGAAGTCCATGAAAGTTTCACTTTCTTCTCTATGTATCTCCTTAAACCGAGTGATGAGGATTTGAAGTTTAGATTTCTTAACTATAGTCGTACCCTCATGTGTCATTTCTAGAATGTCCCAGGCTTGCTTTGCATTATCATAAGATACAATTCTTTTGAATTCATCCGGTGATAGTGCCCAAGTGATTGCATTTAAAGCCTTTGCATTGGCACTACTCTCATTTTCTGAAGAGTGGTCCATGAATAATAAGGTGTAACTTTAACATATTTAGTTCCATCAGTGCCTAAAACTTTAGATGTGGGTGGGTTCCATCTAGTCACTATGGCTTGCCACACGCTCTCATCTATGGACCTTAAAAAGATCCTCATTCTGGCTTTCCAATAGGCATAATTGAAGCCATCAAAAGGTGGAGGCCTAGTAATTGAGAGGCTATCAAAATTTGACATCTTATAAGCTCAGATCGGTTAGCTCAGGATATGAATCCAAATAATAAAAAGGAGCTATTAGTCTCTAATACTACTTCAAAAGGGCGAACTTAAAGTCCTAGAGATGGAAGGGGGGGGGGGGGGGGACTATGTCAAATTAAAAAAATAAATGTAGAATAATAAAGATATATAAGAATTGATAGCATAAATAAAGAGCAACTTCAAATGCAAAAGGCATGTCTTGATTTGTGCCACATCACTTCAAACAAGCAATTGCAACACTCCACTTCATCATCCACCATGCATCACCTACAACCCATAACCCTTATTCATCCATTAGCTAATGCATGTCAAGATTTCTTCCACCTTGGTCAATGCATGCTTAGCACCACCAATCTAATCCATCCACTACCCATACCATACATCACATTCCACCTTACTTTTAACACCAACAAGATCCCATAAACTTGCCACATCATCTTGCCACCTCAACCCTTAATTCCCTATATAAGAGTAGGAGCTCTCTTGCACTTATTATTTTCCTATACTTAGAAAAATTCTGAGATTTTTAGAGAGAGTGAGAGAGTAGGGCCAAGGTATGGCCCGCCATTAATTAAAGAGGGATGAAGACAAGAAGGTTTTTGAAGTGATCAAGAGGTAGAAAATATATACCATTAGATTTAAGTGACTTATTCACATGTGTAAGTTCCTCAAATTATCATTCTCATAGTGGGTGGATAGTTGACTAAAGGATTGGTTATGATGGACAAGTGGGAATTCTTGGACATATGATGATTTTGTCTTAAAATAAACAGTCGGATGGCTTGATTTATGGATGAAGGTCATTCCCAATGATCAAATTCATGTTGGAGAATAGATGTCAGGTTAGGATAGCTAAATTAGTATCGTACACATGTACATACTAAGTTAAACAAATTTCATGGTGACACTTGAGAACTTTCAATACTTGGGTATTGAAAAGTTCGGGATGTTATATTGGCAATTTACCTGTCACGAGATAATTTGTTATGTCAGGGTACCATGGTAATTGGGAGACAACAAATAATTGTTCATATGGAAAAATGTCTTTGATTGGTGAATTCTCAATGGAATCTGAAAGAACTAGTCAAGAAAGTGGTCCGCTACTATATTCTCTACTCCTTTCTTATCATGTATCTGTAAATCAATTTCTTGGAGAAGGTGATCCATCTTAAAAGATGGGGCTTAGTATTATTCTTTGCAAGAAGATACTTATGCGCTACATGGTTAGTGAAAATTATAATTTTTTATCCAATTAAGCCAGATCTAAATTTGTCCAAAGAAAATACTATGGCAAGGAGTTCATTTTTCACTGTGGAGTAATTTATCTAGGCACCATTCAGCGTTCTACTTACATAGTAGATAACACACGGTTTCTTATCATTCATTTGGCCTAAGACAGCCCCAATAACATAGTTACTAGCATCACACATTATTTCAAAAGGAATGCTCTAATCGAGTAACATAATGATTGGTGCAGTTGTCAACATATCCTTCAACTTTGTAAAAGCCTCTTAGCATGAATTAGTTTGATCAAATGGAACATCCTTTTGAAGTCCTTAATGAACCTCCTATAAAATCCTGTGTGATCCAAAAATGATCGAATGTCACGTATGTTTTTGGGAGCTGGAAAATTAACAATTAAATCTATTTTGGGCTTATCCACTTCAATTCCATTGGATGAGATCACATGTCTAAGGATAATTCCCTTTTAAACCATGAAGTGTCACTTTTCCCAATTCAAGACAAGGTTCTTCTATTCACACCTTGTTAAGACCAAATTCAAGTGCTTGAGGCACTTGTCAAACGTACTTAGAAAAACAGAGAAGTCATCCATATACACTTCCAGAAAATGTCCGACAATGTCTAAAAAGATATTGAGCATGCATCTCTAGAACGTTAGAGGAGCATTACATAGCCTGAATGACATCCTTCGGTAAGTAAAGGCACCAAAGGGGCATATAAAAGGTGGTCTTATCCTGATCTTCATGGGCCATTTCAATCTTATTGTAGCCCAAGTACATCTCTAGGAAGCAATAGTAGAATGACCGGCCAACCTTTCTAAATTTTGGTCAACAAAAGGTAAGGGAAAGTGGTCGTTCCTCGTGATGATATTCAGCTTCCTGTAGTCAATGCACATTCTCCAACCAGTGGTAACTTTAGTTGGCACGAGTTCATTGTTGAGATTGGCTACGATGATAATTCTAGACTTCTTAGGCACTACTTGAGTTGGACTTACCCACTGACTATCGAATATTGGTTAGATGATACCCACATCCAATAGTTTTAACACCTCCATCTTAACCACATTCTTCATGTTAGGATTTAATCGGCATTCTGGTTGCCTTGATGTTTTGGTATTCTCCTCTAGGTGTATTCTGTGAGTGCAAATCAGGTGGTCAATACCCTGGAAATCCACAATAGTCTATCCTATGGCACTCTTGTGGTTCTTAAGAGCAGCAATCATCTTTCTCTCTTGCTCATCATCCAAGTGGGAAGAAATCACTACTGGATATGTGACTCCTTGACCTGAGTAAACATACTTCAGCTCAGATGGCAATGGTTTTAGGTTAGGCTTTAATGGCTTGATGATAGATGGTAGATACTTTGAGTCTATAAGTGTAATGCCCCGAACATTTCAATACTCGAGTATTGAAAGTTCTCGTGTGTTACCATGAAATTTAATTTAATATGAACATGCGTACAATACCAATCTAGCTATCATGACCTTACATCTATCCCCTGACACGAATCTAACCCTTGATGGTAGCCGATATCTTTAAATCAAGGCATCAGACTGTTGATCATGTGGATTAATACATGTACATCCCCTTAACTTAAACGAAGTATAATTCTTCATCCATAATGATTTAGACATAAGTTCTATAATAAGAATTTCATAGAAATGTGGCCACAACCCCGTAGAACCATTAGATCTCACAAAACTATTAGATCAGTAAGAATTATGAAAATGCCACTAACCTAGACCATCGAGTTCTAAATCATGTAGTCCCCACTAACCATTTAATGTAAAATTTTATGTCATGCTTATGTATCATAAATCAACTATACATCTCAAATCTCAGTCCTTGGATCAACAAGAGCAATGACGTAAACAAAGAACCAACACAAGCAGACCCCATCGGTAGAGGGAATCCAACCCAAACTTAGGGACATGGGCCATCATGACCAGTCTAAATGAATGGACAGAAGGGATTTATCTAAAGACATCACTATGAATGTTCACAACCCCAAGTGTAGGGTTGCGATGTAGTAATAATCTCAGTAAGACTGAGGTCAAATCCATAGGGACTAATCTCGTGAATATTCTAAAAGCAATTAGAAGTAGAACTAGAAAAAGATGTAAACTAATTCTAAAGTGATTAAGAGTAATCGTGAGAGATTTAGTGAAAAACTTAAGAAAATCAAAGGTGGGAAATCAGGGTTTTCAAGGATCCATTTGTAGGTTCTCAGGATGCTACCTCGCTTGATTCAATAACGAAGAGATTTGTCAGACCTCTGAACTTCTCATGGATCTAATCATCAATGGATGAGAGCTGTGATGATTTGGAAGTGATTCTATCACCTAACCATGCCCAAGAGACAAGGCAAACAACATGATCTACTAATCACACAACCAATCATAAGAGAATTGTGAAGGTTAGGAAGGATTCTATCATCCTACCATGCCCGAGGGATGATGGTGAACAATAGGATCTCCTAATTTCACAATCTCAATTCAGTAAAAGAAGATATCTCAAGCTATCGTAGATCTATTGTAATTTGTCATAACAAACCATTAAAAAGTAAAAATATTCCTTCATAGTTAAACTAGAATCCAAGAGAGTTTAATAAAACATGAATCAAACCAAAGAAAACATCCCAATCATGCTACAAGCTTCACCTCTTAGCCCTAGCTAAGAGGTTTAGCCAACCATAGACATGATTGAACTAAAAACTCTTTAAAAAAGTATGAAAATAACTAAGGAAAGGGGAGAAAAACTCTTGGAGACGGCTTCTCCACACTTTTGCTCCACTCCATAAACCCTAGATGATGCCTAGGGACGTCATAGGGACTCCTATTTATAGTTTTGTAGCACCTCCTTTTGCACTTACTTGGAAAAATCTAGAAACCACCTCAAATTTATGCAGTTTTCCAAAATAAACTTTACTCATCGCAATTTCATAGATTGACCTACAGTTTCAGAATATGCTTCTTCAGGACACTTTTAGGAATATGTTTATTTTCAGGACAATTTCAAGATTCCTTTTCTTCACTTCAAATATTTGATTCTCTTCATTCTTCACATAGTTTTCTTGGATCTTTAGCATGTGAATTCTTCAATCTTGGCCTTCTAAGATTCAACTTTTGCCTTGGTGATTCTTGAGCATCAAATCCATGCTTTTAGCACCCTTTTCAATCCAAGTTCTCACTGAGTAAAATAGAACATTAAGCATTATCATGTTCATAAAACCAAGATATAAATTGGGGGGGGGGGGGGGGTAATATGCAATATTTGACCCTTAACACAATCCTTGACCAGAATTTTGCTAGTCCCGAGCAAAGTATGCATAAAATGAACTTTAATGCGCGATATTCAAACCTTTTTCAAAAAATAATCTTTTATGTAATCAAGTATGAATGAGTAGACTCAATGATGAGAAAGTGAGATTTTGAAAACCTAGAGTCGAATCATATAAGAATCCAATCAAATAAGTTCTTTATCCATTGAGTCAGACCATAGTTCGCATATCAAGTTTTTCGATGTGCGCAGTGAAGATCAACTTACTTTCTATAAGGATAATATCATTACATCATGTTAGCCTTGCTCATCACTTTAAGATTGGTTGAAAACTCGAGTACTGATTCCGAACTTTTCTCATTTTCCTTCATTTTACAGTTTTTGATTTTATATCGACGGTCATTTATATTCATTCAGTCTTTTCTCTTTTCTTTCAAATTTTTTCATTCTTTTTCAAACTTTTTTCAATCTTTTCACCACACTTGACCCTTTTTGTTGATATCTTATTTTTTAACTAGTTCTTTTCATCTTTTAAGGTGAATAAAATTCTCCAGACTTGATTCTCACAATCTATCAATGATTCACATCCTAACAATGAGAAATTCCAGAATTATTCATAGAAAACAATTTGAATGTGCCTTGTGATTTAGATTAACATGATATTTAGACTTCCTCTTAATCAATTGAGCGCAAGAACTTGGGTGATAAATTACTTAGATGACTAGACTTCAGTAATTCAAAATTTAATTTTTATCATATCATCAAGCTCAAAACATTCTTAAATACACAACTTATCACTTTCCAAATAGATAAACATTGAAATTTTTTTAAAATTTTTACAAATTTTGCTCAAAACTAAGAAAACACTGATTAGTTTACCTAATCTCCCATCCCCAACCTAAAATCTACATTGTCCTCAATGTAAAAGAAATAAGCATGATTTGCAAAAGCGACAACGTAATTGAAGGAGAAGTGATGGAAGATAGTACCTGATGATGGAATTTTGAAGCTTTTTCCAAAGGATATCAGTGTAAAGGTGGGTTAGTATAAGAGTTAAACCAACAAAAAGAAAACTATCCTAAAATAGTGAAAAGCAAACTATCTTATTCCTATGAAAGTGATAAACCTACCTATACCTCCATCAAACTAGGAGATCAATCCTGGTACACAGGATCATTTAGAGGTATGGACATGTCCTCTGAATCAAATTTCTCAACAAATGGCTTTAATCGATGTCCATTTACTTTGAATTCATTGCCAATTTTAGATTTTGAATCTCGATAGCCCTATGAGGATAAATATTAGTAATAGTGAATGGGCCGGTCAAACGAGATCGGAGTTTACCCAGAAAGAGATGTAACCAAGAATTATACAAAAGGACCTTCTGACCTAGTGTGAATAATTTTCTAAGAATGTGTTGGTCATGAAACACCTTCATCGTATCCTTGTAAATTCTCAAGTTCTCATACGCGTCATTCCAGATTTCTTCAAATTCATTTAATTGAAGTTTGCATAGCGAGCCAGTGTTGTCCAAGTTGAAATTTAGATTTTTAATAGCCCAGTAGGCTCTATATTCCAACTCTATAGGAAAGTGGCAAGCCTTCCCATAGACAAGTCTAAAGGGAGACATTCCAATATGAGTCTTAAATGCAGTATGGTAAGCCCATAAAGCATTAGTCAATCGGATTGACCAATCCTTTTGATCAGGGCTAACTGTTTTCTCCAAAATGTGTTTGATCTCCCCAGTAGGCTCTATATTCCAACTCTACAGGAAAGTGGCAAGCCTTCCCATAGACAAGTCTAAAGGAAGACACTCCAATATGAGTCTTAAATGCGGTACGGTAAGCCCATAAAGCATCAGTCAATCGGATTGACCAATCCTTTTGATCAGGGCTAACTGTTTTCTCCAAAATGTGTTTGATCTCCCTATTAGAAATCTCAGCTTGCCCACTTGTTTGTGGGTGGTATGGAGTGCTCACCTTATGAGAGATGCTATGTTTCTTCATTAAGTTCGCAAATTGCCTATTACAAAAATGTGAGCCCCCATCACTAATGACGGCTCGAGGCATTCTGAACCAGGAAAGGATGTTCTCTTTTAAGAATTTAATGACTATTTGATGGTCATTGTTCCGACACGGAATCGCTTCAACCCATATAGTGACATAGTCTATGGTAAGAAAAATGTATAAATTCCCAAAGCATTGGGGGAATGGTCGTATAAATCAATGCTCCAATAATCAAATGCTTCAATGATCAGAATGGGGTTCAAAGGCATCATATATCGACGGGACAATGCTCCCAACTTCTGACAATGCTCACAAGCTTTGTAAAACTCATGAGTGTCCTTGAACATAGTGGGCTAGTAAAAATCACACTGTAGGATTTTGGCCGTAGTTTTTTTAATAGAAAAGTCACCACCACATGCCTGAGAGTGACTAAAGGAGATGACACTTTAGTGTTCATTGTCTGGTATACATCTCCTTAAGATTTGGTCTGGGTAATATTTAAACAAATATGGATCATCCCAGAAGAACTTACGAACCTCAACGGAGAATTTTTTCTTATAAAAAAATTTAATGTGTCAGTGTGAAACCTGTGGCAAGATAATTAGTAATATCAGCAAACCAAGGTGAATGAGAGACTTTAAACAATTGTTCATTAGGGAACATGCCATTTATATGTGTCATCTCAAGGGAATCAGAAAGATCAAGGTAGGAAAGATGGTCAGCCACTACGTTCTCTACTCCCTTCTTATCTTTTATTTCTAATTCAAATTCTTGGAGTAGGAGGATCCATCTTATCAGGTGGGGTTTAGCATCATTCTTAGAAAGAAGATACTTGAGTGTCGAATGATTTGTGTAAATGACTATCTTGGATCTGATTAAGTAGGACCTAAATTTGTCCAAAGCGAACACTACGGTTAAGAGTTCCTTTCCATAGTTGAGTAATTCACTTGGGCAGGATTTAGAGTTCTACTTGTATAGTGAATAACATAGGGCTTCATTTCTTTTCTTTGGCCTAAAACGGCCCCAAGAGCATAGTCAGACACGTCGTACAGAAGTTCAAAAGGAAGGATCCAGTTGGGCTGCTGCATGATAAGTGCAGTGGTTTACATTCCCTTAAGCTTAGTAAAAGCTTCCAGACATTGCTCAATCCACTCGTATGGTGCATCCTTTTGAAGTAGGTTACATAAAGGATGAGAGAGGTGACTAAAGTCCTTTATGAATCTTCTGTAAAACCTAGCGTGTCTTAGGAAGGATCTCACGTCTCATATGTTTTTGGGTGGAGGTAGGCTAGAGATAAGATCAATTTTAGTTCCCTTGGACAAGATGATGTGTCCAAGGACAATTCCCTTACGAACCATGAAATGACACTTCTCTCAATTCAGTACTAAATTCTTTTCCTCGCATCGCTTTAACACATTTTTTAAAAATTTCAAACATTCGTTGAAGGATGGACCAAAGACCGAGAAATCGTCCATGAAGACCTCTAAATATTACCCCACCATGTCAGAAAAAATACTTAATATGAATTGTTAAAAAGTGGCAGGGGCATTACATAGCCCGAATGGCATCCTTCGGTAAGCAAATGTGTCGTAAGGACATGTAAATGTGGTCTTTTCCTAAACTTCAAGGGCTATCTAGATCTGATTGTAGCCCGAATAACTGTTGAGGAAGCAATAGTAAGAGTGAATAGCTAGCCTTTCCAAAATTTGATCGATAAAGGGTAAAGGAAAGTGGTCCTTCTGTGTGACGGTATTCAACTTCCAATAGTCAATGCACATTCTCCAACCACTAGTGATCCTAGTTAGCACAAGTTCATTGTTGGCATTAGTTATGATGGTGATTTTGGACTTCTTAAGAACCATCTGAGTTGGACTCACCCATTAACTATCGGATATAGGGTATATAATACCCACATCCAATAGTTTAAGAACCTCGGCCTTAACAACTTCCTTCATGTTTAGATTTAAACTATGTTGTGGTTGTCGTGAGGTCTTCGCATTGAATGCGGTGAGTACAAATGAATGCGGTGAGTACAAATGAAAGGGTCAATTCCCTTGAGGTCCGTAATTGACTATCCAAGGGCTCCTTTATGCTCAATGAGAGTAGAGATGAGCATACTCTCCCGTTCTTGCTCAAGGTGGGAAGAAATCACCATCGGGTATGTATCACCTTGACCTAAATAGACATATTTCAAATCAGAAGCAAAGGTTTTAGGTCAAGCTTCGGTGCGTTGAGGTTAGACGGTAGAGGTACTACATTAGTTTAGGGTAATTCTTCGAATTGTAGCCTCCACCGGTTAACTTCAAGTACCGACACAGTAATCAGCATGGGCCCCATCTCCCTAATCACATCATCATCAAAATCATGGGAATGGGCTAGGCACGTCTCCAGAGGGTCAGAGGATAAGGTCAAAAGTATTCTATCTTCCACAAAAGAGTCAATAATGTTAATGTCATGGAAATCGTTATCATCCTCTAACTGTTTACCTGTGTTGAAAAAGATATTCAACTCCAAAGTCATATTTGTAAAAGACATACTCATGACTCCATTCTTATAATTAATGATTGTGCTTGAAGTGGTGAGGAATGGACAACCAAGAATTTCGGGAATTTGAGTGCTCATGTTACTGATGAGTTGCATATCCAGAACGATAAAATCTATCGGGTGGTAAAATCTGTCAACTTGGACCAACACATCCTCAATTACCCCTCTCGATACATGAACTAAGCGATTAGCAAGTTGTAATGTGGTTAAGGTGGGTTTAAATTCACCCAAACCTAATTGTTTGTAGACCAAGTAAGGAATCAAATTTACGCTCGCTCCCAAGTCAAGAAGTGCGTGCTCAATTCGGTAGTTCCCAATTACACAAGGTATATTTGGGCTATCGGGATCTTTGTATTTCTATGACACATCTGGCTTTAGGATGGCACTCACTTTTTTCAGTTAAAAAGATTTTCTTTTAAATGTTTTGTCATCTTTTGGTCATACATAAGTCTTTTAGAAATTTGGCATATGAAGGTATTTGTTTAATCGCATCTAGTAAAGGAATATTGACCTTCACTTGTTTCAACACCTTTAGAATGTCCTGAGAGTTAGAGAGAGATTTTGGTGCAACTAACCATTGGGGGAATGGGGCAATCGGCTTGCCTTGAAGTTTCGGTTCTAATTCTTGTGAAGCAGTGATAAATTTATCATCATTGTCCTCTTCCGGGTCCTTAGGCTTTTCAACCCTAAGTAGAATGATTTTTTCAATAGTCTTCTCACTCCTAAGAGTGGTGATAGATTTAGCTTGCTCCATCTAATTTGAAGAGCTTGGATCAGTTGTCTCATATTACAGTTTAGGACTGGGGAGAGGTTGAGGGGGAAGCATCCTCCTATCTATAACCATAACACGTGAATCCATCTTTTGCATAAAATTTGTAAGTTCTTGTATTGCTTAAGTAAGCTCCTGAGTTTGTGTAGAATTTTAAATCGGTTCTTCTTGAGGTTTCCCTTGATTTGAAATTTGATTGAAGAAACCTTGAGGGGTAGCAGTTTGTCCATTCCTCTAACTGAAATTTAGATGATTTCTCCAAGTAAAATTATAGGTATTGGAGGTAGCTCCATTGAAAGGTCATTGGTAACTGTTCACGACATTAGATTCCTCATTTAGCACCTCTTGAAAGGCAAGTATTGTTGGACAATTTTAGTTTTGTGAACATTGCAAGCACAAATACCGCAAACAGTTTCCTTAACCTTATTTTTCTTTAGTTTCATGGCCTCGAATTTCCTTATGAGATTAGCCACTTCACCATTGATATCATCATCCTCTTTCAGAAGGTATAATCTACCCCTTTCCTTTAATTGAGTGGGCCTAGAATTGGTACTTGATTTTGGGTATGTGTCCCATGATTGTGCATTTTCAGCAAGTCTATCCAAGTAGCCTCACACATCATCGACATTTTTTTTTTATAAATTCCCCATTACACATTATCTCGACCAATTGGCATATGGAAGATGTCAGACCATCATTGAAAAAGAATGTAATGCACCACATTTCAAAATCATGTTGTGGGCATGAACTGACAAGATCCTTGAACCGGTCCCAACATTGGAAGAATGTTTCATCCTTTTGAGCGAAGTTCATGATTGACTTTCTAAGGGTATTCGTTTTATGATGTGGAAAAAATTTCTTTATTAACTCCCTTATCATGTCATTCCATGTGCCAATAGATCGGGGACGTAGTGACTGCCACCATGTCTTAGTTCTCTCTTTCAAAGAAAAAGGAAAGAGTTTTAGTCTGACCGTGACCTCAGACATGTTAGGGAAATATAAAGTGGCTATAATCTCATCAAACTCTTTCAAGTGTAGATATGGACTTTCAGATTTAAGTCCATAGAATTTTGGAAGGAGTTGGGTCACCCTTGGCTTAATATCCATGTCCCGTATTTTCTGGAAAAACCATGCATGAGGGTTTGCTCACCCCCGTCGGTTGTAGATAATCTCTTAAGGTACGAAGCGGGGGTTCTTGATGCACCTCATTCTCATCCTGGACTTCCTCAACCCTAGTTTAAGGTTGTCTTCCTAGTTGATTGGCAGCCATAACCTCAATTAATGCTGAGGATCTCAAGTGGTGTCTAATCCTGTGATGGATAGATAACCCCTCAACCAATCTTCCTTCACTCAAGAGACGTAGAGTGTTGTAATAGACCCACTTAGGCATGAGACACTCTTAGTCCTCAATTTCAGATTCTAACCTAAACCTAAAAGAAAGAAAGGAAATAGAAATCTAGAAATAGAGAGAGAGAGAGAGAATTATAAAGAAGTGACCAAATTAGAAGTTCCTAAATTAAGATCTTGCAAAACAAAACAAAACAAGTCAGTATCTTAAAAAAAAAAAACAAAAATTCTAAAATTACTAAGTTTCTAAAAACAAATTAGGAAAGTAAAGTAGTTTCTAAAAAGGAAAGTTTCTAAAAACAAAAAATTAGAAAGTTTCTAATGAGAGAAAATAGAAAGTTTCTAAAAAGAGAAAAGGAAAGTTCTTAAACCTAGAATTAGAAAGTAGTTCTAAGAAAGTTTCTAAAAAAATAAATTAGTTTTTAAAAACAAATTAGGAAAGTTTCTATACCTAGAAATAGATATCTAAGTTAGTTTCTAAAACAATTCAGAAAACCTTAATCCTAAAAATAGAAACTTAAAAAACTCTAATCTTCACCTAATTTCAAAACTAGCTATTCCCAGAAAAATGCAACCGTTTATCCCTGGCAACGATGCTAAAAACTTGTTCACAAGCCAAGTGTAGGGTGGCGATGTAGTAATAATCTTGGTAAAACCGAGGTCGAATCCACAGGGACTAATCTCATGAGTATTCTGAAAGCAACTAGTAGTAGAAATAGAAAAATATGTAAAACTAATTCTGAAGTGATTGGGAGTAATTGTGAGAGATTTAATAAAAAAACTTAAGAAAGATCGAAGGTGGGAAATTAGGATTTCTAAGGATCCACTTATAGGTTCTCAGGATGCTACCTTACTTGATTTAAGAACGAAGAGATTTTTCAGATATCTGAACTTCTCATGGATCTAATCATCAATGAATGGGAGCTGTGATGATTTGGAAGTGATTCCATCACCTAACCATGCCCAGGAGACAAGGCAAATAACAGGATCTACCAATCACACAACTAATCATAAGAGAATTGTGAAGGTTAGGAAGGATTCCATCATCCTACCATGCCCGAAGGACGATGGTGAACAACAGGATCTCCAAATTTCACAATCTCAATTCAGGAAAAGAAGATATCTCAAGCTATCGCAGATCGATTGTAATTTGTCACAACAAACTATTAAAAACTAAAAATATTCCTTTATAATCAAACTAGAATCCAAGAGAGTTCAATAAAATATGAATCAAAATAAAGAAAACATCTCAATCATGTTACAAGCTTCACCTCTTAGCCCTAGCTAAGAGGTTTAGCCAACCATAGACATAATTGAACTAAAAACTCTTAAGAAAAGCATGAAAACAACCAATGAAAAGGGAGAAAAACTCTTGGCGATGGCTTCTCCATGCATTTGCTCCACTCCACAAACCCTAAATGATGCCTAAGGGCGTCTTAAGGACTCCTATTTATAATTTTGCAGCACCTCCTTTCACACCGACTTGGAAAAATCTAGATACCACCTCAAATTTATGCAATTTTCCAAAATAGACTTCACTCTGCACAATTTCACAGAATGACACAGAGTTTCAGAATATGCTTCTACAAGACACTTTCAGGAATATGTTTGTTTTCGGGATAGTTTCAGGATTCCTTTTCTTCACTTTAAATATTTAATTCTCTTCATTCCTCACTTAGTTTTCTTAGATCTTTAGCATATGAATTCTTCAATCTTGGCCTTCTACGATCCATCCCTTGCCTTGGTGATTCTTGAGTATTAAATCCATGCTTTTATCACCCTTTTCATCCAAGTTCTTAAATTCACCTTGCAACATAAACATGAGTAAAATAGAACATTAAGCATCATCATGTTCATAAAACGAAGATATAAATGGGGGATAATATGTAATATTTGACCCTCAATAACGGACCCCATGCACATGTCACGTGTGCTGTAAGGCTCGTATCCTAGACCGTATCGTTCTATAGGCTTCTGCGGTCCTCCCAGTTGAATTCCGGCAACCCGTGACCTGCAATCGGTATTTACACGTAACCCTAAGTTGCATCCTGCATATCTATGTCAACTCGACTCGAAACTTGTATCCTAGCAACCGTGCCATTGCCACGGTTCCAACACTACGTCTCACACATCGATGCGATACGCAGGCCAGGAGTTGTGGGCCTGTGTTTATTTCAAGAAAAATGCCGTGTGTTGCGAATTTCGAGAGAATCTCTACAACCCATCACATGAATTAATCAATCATAAGTCAAGTACACAACCCATCCCTCTCTTACCAACAAGGCATGACTCCCATCCCTCTCCCATTCCCAAAGTCAACTCTCTCTCTCTCTCCACCCGTTCCTTTCTTACAACATCCATTCTTCCCATCCCATCCCTCTTACAACACTCTCTCCTCTCTCATTCTCTCCACTATTTTCTAAGCTTCCATGAGAGAAAAGATCAAGGCCCACTTCCTACCCCCCCCCCCCCCCTCCTCTCATCTCACCATCCAACCCTTCAAACTTCATCCACCCTTAAAGGGCTAGCTTAGGAGCCAAGAAGTTCAAGGAGCTAAAGAAGGACGGATATCGGTGGGTGATCCATCGTTGATTTTCATTTGAGGACCCACTTGTGATGGGACCCATTTTGATGCATGTGTTGTAAACAAGAGGGGCCCATAGTGGCGGGGTCCCTCCACTATACTGTTTTTCTCTCTTCATCTCTCTCTCTCTCTCTCTCTCTCTCTCCCTTATGTTGTGGACACCACGTGATGTGTGCATTCTATATCCATGCCGGCCACCCAAGCGACCCACCTTGCCAACGTCTAGCAGATCGGTCCACCTTGGCCATCCGTTTTGGTCACCCCCCTTGATGAAGGGAAAATACAAATATCAGCCTCATTTTGGAGCTATGGTGGGCTACACGTGTGGACCCACTAGATAGATAGATTTCTATTCAAGCCGTCCATCCGTACAAGCTGTCCAGGTCGTCCAGGGCCTGGACGCTGGCATGATTTAAATAAATAAATAAATAAATAATAATATATAATAGTAATAATTATTATAATATATATATGCGTGTGGTGGGCCCACTTAGGACTCACCTACTGATAGCAGATTGGCTGGTGTATCTCACACCAGCTATGCAGCTGATGTGCGATGTCAGCAGGTCCATGGGATCCACTGACCATGATTTATTTGTTGTATCTACACCATCCACCTGGCTGGATGGTGTGACCCACACATGTGGAGTCCAGCACCATCCAACAGGGACGATGGACTGCACCGTGATATATGCGTTTCATCAACGCCGTCCACTCGTTTTGCTATTCCAGACCATCCATCTGGACGGTGAGCCAGTTAACCTGCACCAGTTATCCAGCCGTTGTATTGGCAGCAACAAGTTCCATGAGTCTCGCTGACATATGTGTTACATCCAATCGTCCATCCAGATGGTGAGCTCATCTTAAGGCATGAGACTAAAAATAATTAGATCTATCAGGTGGACCACACGGCAGAAAATAGTGGAGAATTGAACGCCTACCATTGAAATCGGTTAGAGATCACAAAAGTTCTAGATCAATATGATATTTGTTTTTCCTCTAGATTCAGGTGTTTGTGACCATATGAATAGATTGGATGAAAAATAAATGTAATGGTGGGCCCTGGTAATTTTAAGGGTGGAAATCATTATCTCCACTGTTATTTGTTGTATGGTCCAGATGATCTTCCGATGTGATTCATTTTTGGACAATGCTCTAAAATGATCTGTTACATAGATGAATGGTATAAATGGTGCGGCCCATGTGATGCAGCCCACCTTGATGTATTTGTGGCCCATCCATGAGGCCCACCCTAACGTATTTGTGGCCTATCCATTAAGGCCCACCTTGATGTGATGCATATTGGACCTGTATGAGGGCCCATCATGATGTGTATTAGGCCTATGAGTGAGGCCCATGGCGGTGTATATTAGGCCCTTGTGTGAGGCCATGGGCCCACTATACGTGTGGCTCTACGTGGGCCACTCCTTGGGAGAAATGTTGGTTAAATGTCCACATTGATGGACAATGATGGTTAAATGTCCACATTGTGATCTTCCTTTAGGCCTTGATAGGCCCATTCTCATCATTCTCTTAGTGGATTAACTCAAATTATTGGGCCCCATTGATGTTGCATGGTTCATCCTCACCGTAGACACTGTGTTACCGGAATTGATATATCCACTGCCGAGGGTCGATCTTCATATTATGGTTTAAATCGACTGTTCATCTATGGACCCCACCTTGCATGTAGGCTGATTGTCGATGTCGATTATCGACACTGGTTATTGACACCGATTACGGGTATGCTTAGCATATCATCATGATACATGCCCATACGCATCATCTGTATGCTTGATATGAGATATGGTTGACCATTGTATATGCTATTGGGCAAGTTGTTATGGGACTCCCTGATAGTCGGAGATTGTCTCACATGAGCGAACGGTATGCGTAGGATTGATGTATGACTAGATTGTATGACTCATGCATCTTGCATTGTGTATTGTGATTACTATCGCCTTAGTGACATCAGGGCTATAGCCTTCGCAGGCATATCATGGATGGAAGGATTGGACATAGGAAATATTGTTCTATAGATGTCCCTGGGTGAAAATTCTTAAACCTGGCGATACGTGAAGATGCTCCAACGTCGAGACCGAGTGATACATGAGCGCACGAGCGCCGAATACCAGGAGGCCGCGTCTCCCACTGTGTCGTGGTCGGTTGGAAGGGGGTGTGGCCTTACACACCCGAGGGAAGGGGGCAATTACTAGGCTGAGTATGACCAACTCATAAATTGGTATGCTATCGATGTGCCTGATAAGTATTGACAGGCTATTGACTAGGTGGATAGTGATGTTTCTTACGCCCACTTGGATTGCGCACCTGAGGAAGGGACAGTGCCATTGGGAGTGTACTAAACCTTGGTGATTATCCACCAAGAACTGTATTGATATATGATGCTCCAGAGATGAGCTGGATTGATATGAGGATTGGTATGCTTGAGTTGCATCTTGTACATGACATTGGCTATATAGGCCTTTTATCGTATGGCCTTGGTGTGACTAATAGCATTCATGCCTTACATCACATAGCCTTGGTACAGTTGATTGCATTCATGGACTCATCAGCATGATTCCGCATTACTCTGATATTGCATTCTCAACATGCTCATATTACACATACACTTACACCACCCTTTAAGGTTTCTATAAGCTTATGCACGATTGATGCGTGCAGGTGATGCCAGGACGTAGCCGTAGCTTAGTAGGAGCAGGAGCATGTCATTGAGGTTTAGGAGTTTTCATTATTATTATCATTATATTTCCCTTTATGTACATTGTACCTTAAAATATTTGATCATAGTGGATTTTGTGATGGTGTCTTAGTTGTTGTTCGTGGGTTATGCTTATTATGAATCAAATTCATGTTAAAAATCCTCCTTGTAGGATCCTAGGATCGGAACCTAGTACATGAGTACTGGGAGCCGAGAATGGGGTACTACGGAGGCTGTCAGTGCCAGATTCCACAATCGGGAATTTTGTGAGCCCGATTTCTAAGTTTGGGGCGTGACATGTGCACAAAACGAGCGCACCAGAGGAACACCAAACGACATGACTCGGTTAAACATGTTTTGACCGAGAATGTTGTTGAAGAGAGAGAGACTCCTCTTCTCCTTCGGATTCCTGCCTACATATTTCAAATAAGGGGACCCATGACCAAATCTGGAGTGGATCACCATCACAGTCAGACACACGATCAGGACCATCTAACAACCGACTAACCAGATTCCTATCATGTTGGGCCACGTTGAAGGAGAAGCGAGTCGCTCCAACGAAAATAAACACATCACCATTCAGATCAAGATGACCTTTGTATGCTTCAGAATTAAACCCCACATTGCATACGCACCAATCCAAGAAGATAAGCTAGGCAATCTCCGAATTCAAGGGAGAATTCCGGCCAAAATCCAAGCCGACTGTCGCTTTCTAACCAAATTGCGGAAGACTTACTCTCTGCGCGGTGTACGCATAAGGCCCACCTTCATCAAAGATCGGGTGGCCAGGAGGACCTGGACAGTAAATCCGATCCATCTAGAGGTTTCCAAATGGGACGTTATTGCACTAGAAGTGATCTGCCATTGAATCTGGTGCCAAACAACACCGTTCGATCAAGAAAATGCAACAAAGACCCATTGATGATCATCAGGTAATCAGTGAACGGATGAGATGAAAACAAAGGAAGAGGAGCGAAGCTAGGACTCTTGTCACACGACCAACCCTTGTTACACATTACACATCCCGAAACTCGTAAGAACCTGTTACATATCACGCACCCAGAGTTTCATAAGAAACTTCCTGATATAAACCACGTAAGAAGTTTGGGAGCCGGACTGGCTATAAAAGGCCCTGTCCCTTTCACCGGAAAGAGAAGTAATAAACAAAGGGGAGAAAAGAAGGAAAGGAGATAATGTCTAGGAGGAGAAAGAGGAAGATAAGGGAGAGGCTTTTAACCTGCAAGTACCGAGTCCACTAGCAACTTAGTTCAAGTAATTTATCCCTTCTTGCTTTTCTTTCTTTACGTTCTTTTGTTCAAGTCTCCATGCAATACGGGGACCATCACACCTGTCTAAGTCAGCTCAGTGGTGGGATCGACCCGAGCATAAAAAATTATAGACCACTGATGTAAGGCCCATAACCTAGTCCGTATCGTTCGTTAGGATCTCGCGGTCCTCCCGGTCGAATTTCGGTAACTCGTGACCTGTAATCGGCATTTGCACGCGACTTTAAGTCACACCCTGTATATCTATATTGACTCAACTCGACTCAAAACTTGTACCCTAGTGACCACGCAGTCGCCGCAGTTCCAACGCCGCGTCTCGCACACCAATGCAATACCCAAGCCAGGAGTTGTGGGCCCGCATTTATTTTAAAGAAAATACTACGCATTGTAAATCCTAAGAGAATCTCTACAACTCAGTACATCAATCAATCAATCATAAGTTAAGTACACAACCCATCCCTCTCATATACAAGCCTTACCCAAAGTCAACCCTCTCTCTCTCCACCCATCCCTCTCTCACCCAAAATTTAACCAAGCCCATACCCTCTATGTCATTTTCTTACAACATTCATTCCTTTCATCCTTTTTATCCCATCACCCTCTCTCTCCATCTCATTCCATCCCAAGCTTCCATGAGAGAAAAATTCTAAGGAGAAAAGAACTCAAGAGAAGGCCCACCTCCCTACCATCCAATCTCATCATCCAACCTTGTAAAATCAATCTCAACCATTGAATCTCATCCCTTGGAGCTCTAGAACTCATTGGCGAAAGAAAAAGTCCAAGATCTAAGTTGAGTGTTTTATAGGCTTAGATTTTGTTCTTGATGATAGGCCAAGTGGGGCCTACCGATTGATGGTACAAATCTCACTTTGGACCCTAGGTGTGGCCGATAGCCTACAATGATTCATATGTTCATCCCATGATGGGGCCATTCTCCATGGACCCCATCATGATGTTTATTTTTCTAGTATTGAAAGGGTCATCTAGCCTTACATTTTGGTGGAGAAGGGATCTCCACCATTGATTTTGATTGGTGGGCCCACATGCAATGGGACCCCACTTGATTTATGTTATAATGTATGAAAGGGAGGGCCCATAGTGCTGGGGTCCCTCCATCACGTCTCTCTCTCTCTCTCTCTCTCTCTCTCTCTTCTCCTTATTCTTCTTCTTCTTCTTCTTATGTTGTTGATGATATGTGTGTAGCCCACCCTGATGCACCCCACCATGAAGTATGTATTATATCCATGCCATCCATATGTTGGGCCCACCTTGCTAGACCATCCAGTGGCAGGCCCCATATGAAGAGAAAATACAAATATCTGCTTGATTCGATGTAGTTAGTGGGTCTCACACGTGTGGACCCACCTGGAAGTGGATTGGCCAGAGCACTAAACCCAACTATATAACTGTTGTAGAGACGTCAGCAAGCTTTGTGGGCACCCTGATGTATGTGCATCTCCAAGCCGTCCAGGGCTGGGATTTTTGGGGATGTGGGGCCATATGTTGTGTATCTACATCGTCCATCCATTGAGGGTGGACCCTACCATGGCAGCGTGTGGGGCCCACCTTGACTTGATGTGTTACATCCACACCGTCTAATCCATGGACGGTGGATATGGATTGGCTGGAGTACCCCCCACGCAGCAGCTGCTGCTGCCCACTGACGTCAGTAAGTTCTGAGGGTTTGATCATGAGGTAGTGTTATATCCAAACTGTCCATCCCGGATGTGGGACCCACTCCACACGTGTTGCATGTGTGGAGGTGGGACCCACCTTAATGTATGTATTTAGTTCCCACACTGTCCATTTGAACGGTGTAGGTGTGGGGTGCAACATAATGTATGGGTTTAATTCCCACCATCTGTCCGTTTGAGGACGTGGGCCACACCAAGATGCATGTGTTTCTCTACACCACCCATTTGTTTTAAGGGTGGGCTCACCCCACACATGTGACACATGTTGGCAGGTGGGACCCACCTTGATTTATGTATTTTGTACCCACACCATCCATCTGGATGGTGTGTTGAGTGGGGCACACCCTGATATATGTGTTTGTATGCTCACGATCCTTCTGGACAGGCCATGTGGTGGGGAGTCGACCATGATGTATCTGATCCATGCCATCGAGCGACTGTGGACCCTATTGCGGTGTATTTGGCCTACCTTGATGTATATTTTGTATATCCAGCTCGTTCGTCCAGGGGTTGGATGTTGAGGCCAACCATAATATGTGTTTTATTCCAAGTCATCCATACATTTTTTTTGGACGTGGCTACCATGATCTGGATGGTGGGCCCTATCATGATGCATGTGTTTATCCATGTTGTCCACCATCCAGATATGGATGGTGGGACCCATGCAATGAATGTGTTATATCCAAACCATCCAGGTCATGGGGCTTACCTTGACATATATGTGGCCATTGTTTGAGGCCCAATTTGATGTATATGTGGCCCATGTAGTGAGGCCTAATTTGATGCATATATGGCCCTTGTTTGACGCTCAATGAGATGTATGTGAGGATATGATGTATTTAAGGCCCATTGGAAGAGGTCCATTGAGATGTATTTGAGGCCCAGGTAAGAGGCCCAGATATCAGGCCCTAATGTGATGTATATGCGGCCCATTTGATAAGGCCCATTACAATGTGTATGTGGCCCATGAGTAAGGCCCACAGTGATGTGTATTGGGCCCTTGAGTGATACCCATGGTGATGTATATAAGGCTCTTGTGTGGCCCACTATATGTTTGACTCTATATGGGCCACTCCGTAGGAGCAATGTAGGTTAAATGTCCACATCAATGGGCAATGTGGTTAAATGTCCACATTGTGACCTTCCCTTAGGCCCTTTGTTAGGCCCACTATCGATACCGATTGTGAGTACGTGATAGTATAACATCATGACATATGCCCATACGCATCATCTTCATGCTTGATATGAGATGTGGTTGACCATTGCATATGTCGTTGGGCAGGTTGTTATGAGACTCCCTGATAGGCGGAGATTGTCTCACATAAGTGCATGGTATGCACAGGATTGATGCATAACTGGATTGTATGACTTATGCATCTTGCATTGTGTGTTGTGATTATTGTACACCCTACCGACATCATGGCCATAGCCTTCACAGGCATATTGTAGATGGCAGGATTGGACACTGAAAATACTATTATTAGTATCAGGGCACCATTTATGTCCCTGCGTGAAATTCCCTAAACCTGATGGTACCAGAGGATGACTCCAACGTCGAGACCGAGTGGATACCTGAGCGTGCGAGGGCAAAACACCAGAAGGTCACATCTCCCATTGTGTCGTGTTCGGTTAGAAGGGGGTGTGGCCTTATTCGCCTGAGTGAGGGGGCTTTAAGATAGGTTGAGTTTGACTAGCTCGTAAATGGGTCCGCTACCGACGAGCCAGATATATATATTAGATAATTACTCCCACGCGGGTAGTAGGTCTCTTCCACTCACTTAGCTACATGGCTAGGGATGTGATAGCTAGTCTGGAGTGTACTAAACCCTGATAATATTTAGAGATGAGCTATATTGTCATGTGGATTCAGATGAGGACTCTCATGCTTGAGTTGCATCTTGCATCGCATGGCCTTGGTATGGCTGATAGCATTCATGCCTTGCATCGCATGGCCTTGGTATGGCCGACAACGTTCATACCTTGCATCACAAAACCTTGGTATGGCTGTTAATATTCATGGACTTATTAGTATGATTCCGTATTACCCTGATATTGTATTTTGAGCATGCTTATATTGTGCACACACTCTCACCACCCTCTAAGATTTCTATAAGCTTATACATGATTGATGCATGCAGGTGACGCCATGATGCAGCCGTAGCTTAGTAGGAGGAGCATGCAGTCGAGCTTCAAGAGTTTTCGTTACTATTATCATTATATTTCCCTTTATGCGCATTATACTTTAAGGGTTTTTTATCGTAATGGATTTTGTGATGGTGATTGGGTTGTTATTTGTGGGTTATGCTTATGGTTAAGCTTGTTACGAAATAAATTCATGCTGAAAAATCCTACTTGTAGGATCCTAAGATTGAAACTTGGTATATCGGTGTCGGGAACTGAGAATGGGGTACTAAGGAGGCTGTCGGTGCTGGATTCCGCGATCGAGAATTTTGTGAGTTTGGTTTCTGAGTTTGGGTCGTGATAGAAGTTAGTATCATAGTATAATTTAGGAATAACTAAGAATAACATCACATGTCTTCTATGAGCTTAGCACAATTAAGTCCCGAGTGGGTAACCTTCTAGTTTTGTTCCTTAACATCTGAGCCTTTAAGGGTTCTCAAGGTTGATAGGCATCTTTATTCTTTCCTATAGGACATACTGCTCAGGAGAGCGATCCAAGTGACTCCGCTCCACTACCTACGACTCCCGCTCTATCACTTACGACTCCTACTCCACCACCAGAGACCCCTGTTGCCCAGCCTGAGGATGCCTCTCCTCTACCCAAGACCGGTGCAGATCCGACCGCACCCTTGAGTGCCTCCCAAGTTACAGTAGATGTTGTAGGCTTAGATGGCTTCCCTCCAGGCACAGGGCAAGCACCTCGCTGTTTTGCCAGCCCAAGTAGAGCAGGAGTGTGTGAGCTCCTTTCTTTAAGAGTTCCGATAGCCCAATCCCTTTCGTTTCCATGACGATCCAGACCCAACAACAGCCGAGAGATGGTGCTCTGAGGTGGACAAGATTTTTTATACAAAGGCATGTACGACCCAACAGCAGGTCTAGTTAGCTGTATTTCGCCTCGACGTAGGATGATTTCATAGACCTATTTGACCAGCAGTACTTCCTTGACCACATTCGTTGGCAGCGAGCATTAGAGTTCAAGACCTTGATGTAGGGAGATATGTCTGTGGTGCAGTATGTGGCTCATTTTGTGGCACTATCGAGGTTCGCATCATATTTGGTTGATGATGAGGAGCGGAAGGCCCACCATTTCGAGAACGGCTTGTGTTACGTTCTTCAAAGCCATGTTATTGGGCATGACATCCCAACTTTTCAGGCAGTAGTATGGAGGGTTCAGATTTATGAGGCTAAGTGGACCAGCGCGCAGAGTGACCATGATTAGAGGAGAGACTAGAAGAGGCAAGCCCCCTCTGGTAGCTCCCACCAGCAGCAGTGTCATCAGCAGCAGAGGCACACAGGCCGCCCTTCCGCCAGAGCACCAGTAGTACTGGAGCACCTCTAGCACCACCTCCGCAACAGTACCCAGGTGCATGTTTAGGATACGGTGCGATAGGCCACCATATGCATGAGTGTCCCCACCCGCAGCAGCAAAGGCAGTAGCTCCTACCACTGAGGCCCACACAGCAGCAGAGGCAACACCAGCCTCGGAGACCGCAGCAGCAGAGGCAGTAAATTTGACTGTCTTAGTGATAGCAGCAATAACAGCACCCTCAGAGGGGACATATACCTCCCCAGCTAGCTCAGACTAGGTTCTACGTGGCTTAGCAGGACCGGCATTCCTCCGAAGGAGTCGTTGAGGGTATACTTCTAGTCTATACATGCATCGCCCGAGTTTTGTTTGATTCTAGTGCTTTGTAGTCATTCATGTTCAAGGATTTTTATCATTCGACTAGATTGCCGGTAGAGTCTGCTAGTGAGGGGTTGACCGTATCGACGCCCTTGGGGAAGACTACAGTTTTAAGCCGCTTCTGCTCGTCCTACCCCATGTTGGTGGGAGAGATTTCTTGCCCGCCGACTTGTTTGTCCTGCTGATGTCAGATTTCAACATTATCCTGGGCATGGATTGGCTTGCCGAATACGATGCCATCTTGGACTACTCCGCGAGGACAATCACATTTTGTATACCAGGCTTGCTTCAGTTCCAGTTCATTGTCGAGTCCAAAGGAGAGCTGTTATCTTGCTTCATGTCATGCGCAGTAGATGAGCCCATAGTAGCGAGCATTGATTAGTTACCTGTGGTTTGTGATTTTCTCAATGTATTCCAAGTTATTTCAGGATTGCCACCACACTAGTATATTGAGTTTCAGATTGATCTCGTGCCCGGTACCGTGCCTATCTCAAAGGCCCCATATTGTATGGCACTGATGGAGTTGCAAGAGCTACAATGACAGTTGGATGAGTTACGTGCGTTGGGATTCATTTGTCTGAGCATTTTGCCATGGGGAGCACCGGTACTCTTTGTTAGGAAGAAGGATGGCTCATTGAGGCTCTTCGTGGATTACCGCGAGCTCAACCGGGTCACGATTAAGAACAAATATCTTTGTGCAAGAGCTCAATGGTTTATTTAATCAGCTGTAGGGTGCACAGTTCTTTTCGAAGATTAACTTGTGTTCCGGCTATCATCAGATTCGGGTCTGAGAGGAAGACATCCTGAAGACCGCATTCAGGATGCGTTATGGTCATTTTGAGTTTCATGTCATGTCATTCGGACTGACCAATGCACCCACAGTATTCATGCAGTCGATGGACAAGGTCTTTCATCCATATCTTGATTAGTTTGTTGTGGTATTCATTGATGACATTCTGATATATTCGAGGACCCGTGAGGAGGATAAGTAATATTTAGAGATTGCGTTATAGACCCTCCGTACCCACCAGCTGTATGCGAAGTTGGAGAAGTGTGAGTTTTGACAGGAGGAGGTAAAGTTCCTCGGTCATGTGGTGACGAGGGAGGGTGTCGCCGTGGACCCCTCAAGGGTTGAGGCAGTGCGTTAGTGGGGCCAACCCCCGAACACGTCCGAGATCCGCAGTTTCATTGATTAGGTGGGCTACTACCAGTGTTTCATTAAGAGCTTCTCCCATATTGTAGCCCCATTGACCAGGTTAACTCAAAAGGGCACAGAGTTTGTTTTGAGAGATGCCTGTGAGCGAGCATTTATGGAACTAAAGGACTACCTCACATCCGCTCCTGTCCTCACTCTTTCCTCTGGGAGTGATGGATTTATTGTATTTACTGATGCCTTGCATATTAGTTTAGATGTTATCCTAATGTAGCACGGGAGGCCAGTGACTTATGCATCTCGCTAGCTCAAGGTTCATGCACTGAACTACCCTACACATGATTTAGAGCTGGCAGCAGTTGTCTTTTCACTGAAGGTGTGGAGGCACTATCTCTATGGGGTTAGGTTTGAGCTCTTCTTTGACCACAAGATCTTAAAGAACCTATTCTCTCAGTCCGAGATGAACATGAGGTAGAGGCGTTGGATAGAGTTTCTAGAGGATTATGATTTTAATCTTCAATACCACCCAGGCAAGGTGAATGTGGTGGTGGATGCTCTTAGCTGTCAGCCACGAGGCTTGGTGGCACACATGATGATTCATGAGTGGAAGTTGCTTGAGGATGTGTCAGCATTCAACTTCGAGATCGGCTTGCAGTCTTTTAATGTGCAGTTATCGAGCCTGTCGATTCAACCTTCTCTTGTCGCAAGGGTGATTGAGGCTCAGTAGGTAGATGAGTCATTACAGACTTATCGGGCAGAGGTGACATCTAAGAGTCAGTAAGAATTGGCAGGCTGGTTTTGATAGTGGACTTCTCTTTGGAGGCCAATTATGTGTCCCTGATATTCCAGAGTTGCGTAGAAATCATATGACTGAGGCACATCGATTGAGGTTTTCTATCCACCCTGGCTCGATGAAGATGTACAGTGATATGAGGCGACAATATTTTTAGATGGGGATGAAGTGCCATATCGCTAGTTTTGTGGCCGAGTGTGACACATGCCAGCATGTCAAGGCCGATCAATAGAGATCCCCTGGTCCATTGCAGCCGTTGAGAGTCCTGACGTGGAAGTGGGAGCATGTGTCGACAGATTTCATTATGGGCATGCTGAGGACTCAACGCGGTCATGACGTCATTTAGGTTGTTATGGATCGCCTGACGAAGTCGGCACATTTTCTCTCGATTCATGCCGCTTGGCCTTTGGACTATCTTACTAGATTATTCATCGAGGAGATTGTGAGACTGCACGGCGTTTTAGTCTCGATCGTTTCTGACCGAGACCCAAGGTTCACTTCTCAGTTTTGGAGGAGCTTTCAGAGAGCAATAGGGTCTGTTTTGCAGCTCACCACCATATATCATCTGCAGACCGAGAGGGTCAATCAGATCCTTGAGGATATGCTTCGGGCTTGCGCGATTGACTTCAGGGGTACCTGGGATGAGCATCTGCGATTGGTTGAGTTCGCATACAACAATAGCTATCAGGCGATCATTGACATGACTCCTTTCAAGGCATTATATGGCAAACTATGCAAATCATTGAGTTATTGGATTAAGGTTGGAAAGCAGCATCTCCTATGTCCCGAGCTTATGCAGTAAACATCAGAGGCTATCGATATCATCAGGTAGAGGATGTGCATAGCTCAGAGCCGGCAATAGAGTTTTGCTGATCGCCAACCTCATCCTTTGGAGTTCGCTGTTGGGGACAGTGTATCTTAAGGTCTTGCTCATGAAGGGCGTAGTTCAATTTGGAGCAAAGGGCAAGCTTTCCCTGAGATATATTGACCTTTCGAGATCATCGAGCGCGTTGGCGTGGTGGCCTATCGGCTTACCTTACCATCTTGGTTGTGGCGTCCACAACATTTTCCATGTCTCTATGTTGAGGAAGTGTAGGTCAAACACCATTCAAGTGAATGATTGGCAGCCGATGGAGGTTTATGAGGATGCTTCTTACTTTGAGCAGCTAATTTGTATCCTTGATCGGAAGGAGTAAGTCCTCTAGACCATGGTCATTCCCTTAGTGAAGGTGACCTAGGGTCACCATTCTGTTGATGAGGCATCTTGGGATAGTGAGGCTGAGATTCGAGAGCACTATCCCCATCTCTTTGATGAATGATTATATGTTGTATCGGATTTTATATGATGATACTATGTTTCCTCTTTCCTTATTAGTTATAACTAGTTATGCGATAGTGTAAATTTTGAGGATGAAATTTTTATACGGAGGGGGGAGCTGTAAGGCCCGTAACCTAGTCCATACCATTCCTTAGGATCCCATGGTCCTCCTGGTCAAATTTCGACAACCCTCGATGTAATGACCCTGACAATTTCTGTTCTTTTCTTTCCCCAATAGTTGTTTTTGGGGTAATTAGCGCTTATCTCGATTGCTTGTGAAATTTGCATAAATCACTTTAAATTCGATCTACATAGCTCTAAACTTGTAGATTAGTTAGCGCTATATTACTCTGAAATCTGGGATCCATCGCTAAATCCAGTTGTTCTAGGGAATTTTTAGAAGTTCTGGATCGGATGTGGACCGCGCGTCGAAAGTTCGATAGCAATGATCTTAGGCTGTTGCGGTCGCCTAGTTGGAGTTGGTCATCACCTCAAAAATCAAGTCCATGTGATGTTCTGGGTCGATTTGATTGAGTTCGGAGTGAAGAGTGTGAGAACGGTTGGAAAGTAAATGTGATTTTATGAAATCTGAGTCGTGTCGCTTGCACGATGATTTTAAGCAATCTGACCGTTGGATTCTGACCCAATTTCACCCTCTGATCAGGGAAGGTGGCCCAGGCATGTCCTTGTGCTTGTGGACCTGATCGAGATTCAGTGACCGTTGAATTGTGTGGTCCGCCACGGCTGATCTGAAGAGCCGGTCGGTACGAAAACTCAGCTTGACCTAGATCCATGGTCAAAGAGCTTAAGTCCGACCTTTCGTGGTAATAGGCCCACCGGAAGTGCTTCGTTGGATCGTGAGAGGCCGGTTTTGGTTATACCCTAAGTATACCTTGGCCCTGGGGTTATTTTCATCAATGTTAGGCCTATTTATAGACCTTAAAACCCTAGCTCTCTTTTCCATACGAATTTCCTAACCCTAGCTAAGTGAGAGAGACGAAAAGAGAGAAAGTGAGAGAGAAGTTGGTGAATCATCTTAGATTCTTTCCTGTTCTTCTTCATACCTTCACTTTGAATCGTTATTCCGGCGATTCTGAGTTCATCTTTAGGTAAGTTAACCTAACCCTAATCTGTGTTAGAGATTAGAATAGTCTTGGTGTTGCTGTATCTCATTTCTATTCTTGTCGTAGGTTGTTCTGTCGCCGTTGATGAAGACATATCATCTGAAATCAGTTCGGTGTTCTTTTCTGGCTTAAGGTGTGGACTTTAAGTGTATAGGTTATGATTTTCAAGGCTTTCAATGCCAGTTAATGGTTTATTCTTGTTATGGATGAGATTTCACATGCCAAATGTTATGTTTATGTTACGTTCCTGATATGCATGTGTTATATTGAGATTTGTGTATTCTATGTGTATGTATAAAGTACCGTATGCGTATAAAATATGAACATGTGATTGCCATGATTATTTGTCGTGTACTTATGCTAGATGTATGTGTGACAACTCCTTGGTAAAAGGAATTGTCCAAATGCGTGTATTTCAACATACGCCATGTATGTTGGACTATGTATTCTAAGTGTTTGTAGAAATGCCTGAATGATCTAAAGTGTGATATATCAACCTAGTATGGGCGTTGAGGAGCGATTCTCAACTCTCCCACTAGTGTGTATGATTTCCTTCATGTAAGTTGCATTCCTTGTTGTTTAAATTCAAGTCTTACTTATGCTTACATTCATGTTAAGTCGATATTCTTCAAGTGCATGTGTACCACATGATTTGAGTTGTTGCTCCATTACTGTTTTACATTCAATATGAATATCTGTTGTAGTGTAATGTGTGTGGGACTATGAATAGTCCAGAAAATCGGTAATCGGCCTTAAGATCATGGCTGAGGTTGCTTTCGCCACGTAGGACGTATTAGACGAACCCAAGTTGTATTAGAGTTGTCGGCAGTGGTTTGGCCACGCGGAGTGTTTGTGCACTCTATGTCGTTCAACCCAACGTGCGCTCGTGCTAGTCGAGTTCGTCAAGTAACCCGATTGTCCGATGTATGTTCACCATGTATGGATGCTACTGCTTGAATCTAGGGTTCCAGACTTACCGATGAAATCCTATTAACCATGGTACCTTGATCCGCTAAGACTCATGAGCCGGACATGGTGGTATGGGACACCGTGGTCGAGCTGTCGGCCTACGTTAGGGTGACGAGCCTCCTCATGGTGACCAGTGAGCAACTAAACTCGTGAGCCGATTATGGTGGTATGGGACACTATATTCGTGCTGTCGGTCTACATTGATTGGTGACGAGCCCTTTGTAGTGACCTCGAGCATGCCTGGATACCGCATTGAGGTGACGAGCCTTAGTGTAGTAACAAAGGTATGATAGGCGTGCATTGATTGGTGACGAGCCCTTTGCAACAACCTAAAACCATATGATCGTATAAGATTGTCTAGGACTGACGACCCTAGTATGGATCACTGTTTGGATGGTGATATGAGGAAGGTACCTTAGCTTCCCAATCCTGCTGTATGAAAAGGACTAATAACAACTTGGTAATCATGTTCATGTACCGCATTTGCATGTGCTTTGTAGACGTGGCGCACTTTGAGGTGGTGTCATGCGTAACGTAAGATGAAGACGCTGAGGGTGTACACGTGAGGGCACGCATCATTCTGCATACATCCTTGCATTAACAAGAGTACTTAGGACATGTTTAATTGTTCTGCTTTATCATTACTGCTTGATTGAACTGATAACATATTAACCTGTGCCTTATTGTTCCACTGAGTTGATCACTCACTCCCACACTCTGGGGCAGTGTTAAACACCCACCAGACTCTGTCTTAGTTGCTGATATTGCAGATGTTGATGCGACTTTTGCGGCAGAGCGGGAGATGGATGATTATGAGGCTGCTTTCTCTTTTATGCAGTTTTCAGATGGGTTCTAGTGAGCCTAGTTCTGATGCGCGGGATGCTGGGATTTCTTTTTTGGGAATTAAATGATGTAATTCAATACTTGTAATTTTGATAGTAACACTTGTCAGAACGACCTGGTATGTATATGTACTTCAGGGATTTACACTTGTACACATATATTTCTATAAGTCTTCCGCTTGCTTTCTTCACTTATCCCTGAATTATATTTGCTATTTGGCTTAATCTATTCCATGTTTTATGTACTAATATAGACAACATACATCCATCATTAAATATGTTGCATAAGTGATGTTTTGGAACTCGGGAGTTGAGTTATGCTCGACCCCCGAATTTCAAGGCGTTACAAGTTGGTATCACAGCATGTTTTGGATTAAACCGGACCTGGGTTATGGTCACACACTGCACGCTCTCACCACTTTAGTGTATTTGGGTGTGAGTTTACCGTAGATTGTGTATTTGTGTTCCATAGCTTCTATCGGTGAAAGTTCACTGAAAACGTTCACCGAGATCGAGTCTATGCTCTCTCCTGATCACACACATCGACCCAAAACGTTTCCTAGACCATCTATTAATGAGTTTAGATTGTCTATCTTCCCTTTTCAACCCATCAATCTTCAAGAAATCTCTGTTTGAATCAGATTTCTGTCTGAATGGCCCGATAGGCGTCGAATTAAGCAAAGGGGCCAATCGGGGCATTTTCAGTGGGGCCCAGGGGGGAACCACATCATTTGGGAGCTAAGGGACCAGGAGGACCTCGCCCAAATGGTGAGGCATCACCGGATGGTCCAGAGACCGGCGAGGCCATCGCCGGCTCGGCGAGGCCTCGCCGATCAACGGGCCTGACCGGGCAGGCCGACATCTGTTTGGCCTAGTGTGGCCCACCTTCCATGGTTCGGTGATTAAAACCCCTTCTAAGACTTATTTCCTTCACAATCCTCCCTCCCTAGCTCTCCTTTTCTTGAAATCCTTCTTCACTCTCTTCCAAATCTTCTTCTTCTTCCATTTTCGTGCAAACCCCATCACCTCATCTCGAAACCCTCACCCCCATTGCTGTTTATCCTTTCTTTCCTTCTCATTTGAGCTCTCACATTCTCTTTTGAGATCTCAAGTGTGTGGAAACTTTCCATCCTTCCTATTTCTCTCTTTCTCTCATTTCTCATGGCTCTCTCTGAGTTCATCACAGCCATATTTTTCATTTCCTCCCTTCTTTCTTTGATGGGGAAGAAGAGAGCATCCGTGGATGAAGCCAGGCCTAGCCGCCCAACCCGTGCATGGAGGTCGAGAGGTGCCGCCGCGAGCACGTTCGCCACTCGTGAATTCCAGACTAAGCGGGACCTCGATCCTCAAGCTCCCATTGGTAGAACCTTGTTGGCGGAGCTATCGCATGGAGTCTATGAAGGCCGTAGAGTCCTTTTTGAGGCTCATGTTGATCCGCGGCTGTATGGCGAGTTTCTGTTGTTGGAGCGCCTGGAAGGGGCTGGTTGGTGTCCCTTGTTTGAAGGCGAGTATCGCGCGAATGCAAGTACTGTTCGAGCTTTTTATGCCAATATTCGTGATCCTTCGCTGGAGCCTCTGCAGTTCAAGATTCCTTATGGTAGTGGTCGGGAAGCTATAGTCAATGTCTCCTTGATATCCTGACTCCTGAATGTGCCACTTGGTGAGGTGCATGCCAGCGAGAAGAATGTGAACAGTATGCACGAGAGGGATCGTCGCACCTGATCCTTGTGTGGTCGTTTGGTCGAATAACAGCCGAATAGGAGTCTTCTGGCTACCTACATGACGGACGACTTCCGTTTGCTTCATCACATGTGTACATTCAATGTATACCCAAGGTGGAGCAACTGCAGCGAGAGTACGCGCCTGATGGTAGATTTCCTGTATCAGGTGGGGCAAGAAGCGAAGTTGTGTGTGCCGACGTACATCCTAAGCCAGATTATTCTCATCGCTCGTTCGACTAGGAGGACTGAATCGCTTCCTTTTGGCCGTCTCATTTGCAAGCTTGCACATGAGTTTAGCTATAGGCTTGGAGCAGAGAAGCCGGTTCCTATTCGTCATATTAATCTGACGACCCTTAAGCAGATGGAGATTGGTTCTGGTCGACACGCCTCAGAGAGTGAGGATGAGTCAGAGAGCGATGATGAGGAGAGTTATGCTGAAGGTGGTGCTGAGATTGAGGAAGAAACAGAGCAGGATGAGGAAGAGGTTGAGGCACAGGATACGAGTGAGAGCTCTCCTCCTGTGGCACCAGAGCAGAGCGCAGACTAAACTGCCAGAGATGCCCGTATTGTTTGGCTTGAAGAAGGGCAGGTTGTTCTACACCAGGATATTGT
The DNA here is from genome assembly GCF_029962835.1 of Magnolia sinica. Taxonomy (NCBI): domain Eukaryota; kingdom Viridiplantae; phylum Streptophyta; class Magnoliopsida; order Magnoliales; family Magnoliaceae; genus Magnolia; species Magnolia sinica. The sequence continues at coordinate 97,749,906 of NC_080573.1, read as the reverse complement.
GGATCTTCGAGCCCTTGTGAAGCATAAGTTTAAGAAGGTGACTCGAACTCTGAAGTCTATCCTGTGTTGCTTGTAGGATAAGGGTGCCTCGCCTCCATCTCCTGATTCCGACGAGTAGATGTCGTTGTAGTCGTCCTTTGCTTTGTTTGTTATTTGTTTTGTGTAGCCGTTGTTGGCTTTGTAGTTGGAGGTTGTTTGTAGTTTTTTGTTGTTGTTTGAAGTTGTAGATATTGTTGTTCACATGCTTTCCCTATCGTGATTCATGTAATGCTGCACTACTTGTATTGCGACAATTTTGTTTAATGGAATGCATGTTGATTATCTTTGGAGTTGTGCTGTGAATGATGTATGGATGGATTATGTGGACGTAGTATCTGACAGGTTGCATCCTCTGTTGAATGTAGGGATGCCTCCTAAGGGTTCGAAGTCTTCGGTCCGTCTCTCTTTGGTTGAGTCGCTTGTTGGGGTTCCTCTCTTGAGCGATAGCCAGACGGATCCACAGGCGGGCCTGTCTCATGCCCGTATTGGGCCGACACCTATGGTTCCTCCAGTCATGCCTTCGGTTCCTGAGCCGAGCCGTGCATCTTCATCTGCTCCACCGTCTGATAGGTTTGAGCAGATGATGCTGTTGATGCAGCAGCAGCAGATTCAGCAGTAGCCCCACCACCACCACCACCACCACCAGCAGCAGCAGCAGCAGTTTCTATCTTCCATGGCTGACATCTTTGCTCAGTCAGTGGGGGCGACTCCACTTGCTTCACCTATGCCCCCATCTGGGAACGTCAGTGCAAGCGGCACTTTTGAGCAATTCCAGCGCTTACGACCTCCTACATTTGCGGGTTCTCATAGACCCGAGGAGGCCGAGTATTAGATCAATCGCATCTCTAAGATGCTGAGACTGCTGCATTGTTCAGAGATTGAGCAGGTTGAGCTTGCCTCCTTCATGTTTGAGAAGGAGGCTAGTCTGTGGTGGGACAGTGTTCTTCGCACTGTCGAGGAAGGTTTTGTGTGGTCGTGGCAGGCGTTTGAGGCACGCTTCCACGAGAAGTATTTCCCGGTTACGTACCGACATGAGAAGGAGAGTGAGTTCCTTCGCCTCCACCGGGGAGGGCTGTCGGTGACGGAGTATAAGAACCGGTTCACTGAGCTTGGTCAGTATGTGCCTTTGATTATGGGCGATCAGCCAATGAGGATGCGGCATTTTTCTGAGGAATTGAGACCTGAGATCCGATCGAAGATTTGCTGTGCTAGCATTTCTTCTTATGCAGAGTTGGTGAGCATGTCCTTGTGAGCAGAGCAAGACCGGGACAGGTCGTCCCGCATGCGAGCACCGATGGTTCCTAGGCCGCGACCGGACTTTCAGGGTGTACCTTTTCTCGGCAAGAGGCCACGAGCAGATTCTCCTCCTAGGCGTTCAGCGCCGCCTGCTCAGCAGATGAGAGCTGATCTTCACTGTTCATATTGTGGGAAACGGGGCATTTGGACCTTTTTTTCTTTTCGCGTATGCGGGCCAGTGATTTTACTCCACCGCAGAGGATTAGCCGTCCGATGCCTCAGGTTATCTCTCCTCCACCTCTTCGTTCAGTGCCAGCTCATCCATCCTTCAGACCTGCAGTGCCTAGCTTCAGGCCACCTCAGCATGCCTGGATGGATGATGTAATTCAATACTTGTAATTTTGATAGTAACACTTGTCAGAACGACCTGGTATGTATATGTACTTCAAGGATTTACACTTGTACACATATTTCTATAAGTCTTCCGCTTGCTTTCTTCACTTATCCCTGAATTATATTTGTTATTTGGCTTAATCTATTCCATGTTTTATGCACTAATACAGACAACATACATACATCATTAAATATGTTGCATAAGTGATGTTTTGGAACTCGGGAGTTGAGTTACGATCGACTCCTGAATTTCAGGGCGTTATAACCCCGACCTATAATCGGCATTTGGGCGCGACCCTAAGTTGCACCCTGTATATCTTTGTTAACTAGACTCAAAACTTGTACCTTAACGACTGCGCCGTTGCTGTGATTCCAACGCCATGTCTAGCGTGCCAATGCGATACCCAGGCTAGGAGTTGTGGGCCTGCATTTATTTCGAAGAAAACACCACGCGTTGCAAATCGCAAGAGAATCTCTACAACTCAGCACATCAATAAATCAATCACAAGTCAAGTACACAACCATCCCTCTCTTATATAAGCCTTACCCAAAGTCAACCCTCTCTCTCTCCACCCATCCCTCTCTCACCTAAAATTCAACCAAGCCCATACCCTTCATGTCATTTTCTTACAACATTCATTCCTTTCATCCTTTTCATCTCATCACCCTATGTCTCCATCTCATTCCATCCCAAGTTTCCATGAGAGAAAAATTCTAAGGAGAGAAGAACTCAAGAGAAGGCTCACCTCCCTACCACCCAATCTCATCATCCAACCCTGTAAAATCAATCTCAACCATTGAATCTCATCCCTTGGAGCTCTAGAACTCATTGACGGAAGAAGAAGTCCAAGATCTAAGGTGGGTGTTTTATAGCCTTAGATTTTGTTCTTGATGATGGGCTAAGTGGGGCCTACCAATTGATGGTACGAATATCACTTTGGACCCTAGGTGTGGCTGATGGCCCCCCATGATTCTATGTTCATCCCATGATGGGGCCATTCTCCATGGACCCCATCATGATGTTTATTTTCCTAGTATGAAAAGGGTCATCTAGGCCTTGCGTTTTGACAGAGAAGGGATCTCCATGGTTGATTTTGATTAGTGGGCCCACGTGTAATGGGACCCACTTGATATATGTTATAATGCATGGAAGGGAGGGCCCATAGTGCCGGGGTCCCTCCATTACACGCGTCTCTCTCTCTCTCTCTCTCTCTCTCTCTCTCTCTCTCTCTCTCTCTCTCCTTCTTCTTCTTCTTCTTCTTATGTTGTTGATGATATGTGTGTAGCCCACCCTAATGCACCTGTAATGTCTCGGAAAAACCCATACACGGACACGAGTACCACCTCAGGCAGAATGACCTAAGGACCGTGTTCTATAGTAATTTAAACAGAAATTAATTAAATGATAAACTGAATTAATCTATGGGTTTAGCTCGAACCACCATTTACACAAATGGCAAGACCCAAAGCCATCAATATCGCTGACTCAACACTACATAAAAACCTAAGTGAAATCCCATGAGCTTGTCGCTCTTGGGAGTACATCGAAACTCTGTACCAGACCTGGATGACACGTCGAAAGTCCGATGACCGCGAAACTATAGGATTATGTCCACCTTACTGGGCTTGACAACCATCACGGGAATTGAGCCTAGATGGTGTCCAGGAACGCATAACTTGAGTCCTAAGCAAAGTATGTGAGAAATGTAAATATCTTTAGAAAATGTAATGAAACTTGAGTAAATTGGGCCATTCGCTTACGCGTGAAATTGAGGATACGGACTGTCAGTTTTTTACCAAACTTCACCCATGGGAAAAGTAAATTTCCCTGCACATATCCGTATACTTCTGGCCCTAATCGAGTAAGAACGACCATTGATCTGACACAAGTCCTTCACGGTTGATCTGCTGATCCGATCGCATCGAAACCACATCCTGGCTTAGATCCGTTGTCAGGGAACTTACCCTATGACATAGGTGAGAAATGTATGAGCCTTGTTTGCCAAAAACAGTCGCCCTTTGGATGGAAACTAAGTATACTAGGGCCCTGGGGCCATTGACATCACTTTGGACTTATATAAAGCCCTTATTTCACCCCATTCCTCTTCCATATGAATTTCTCTAACCCTGAGAGAGAGAAGAGAGAAAGGAAGAGAAAAGAGTAAGGAGAGAAAAGAGAGTTTAAGAGATCGTTGCTGTGATTCTTTCCCGCTACTCCACATACTAAATCACCTCTCCTTTTCGCTACACAATCCGTTCCAGCTACGGTTTGGGTAAGAAAACCTAACCCTAATCTCGATGTAGAAATCCAGATAGCGTAATCGATGAACTAGCTAACCTATTTCATGATTTAGGTAACCATCGTTCCATTTTTGGGAAAGTAGAATTCGAACCATGTCCGAATCAAATATTCTGACGAAAGGTGCGGACTATAAACATTTAGGTTATGATTTTTAATGCTTTTAATGTCAGCTAATGATTTGTGTCTGACTTGATTGCTTCCATATTGCCTTAGATACAACGTTTTCGATCTATTATACATGTGTGAACTATGTTGAATACAAGATGCATCCCATGTGTTTGTTGAAATGTTCGAATGAACATGAAATTGTGATTTGTGCTTGCCATGGCTGTTAATCTTGGATTCATGTTTGTCGTATACATGATGATCTCTTTGTGTAAGAAATTGCCATAATATATGTTGTAACTAATCTAGTATATGTACGTAGTGAAGTGTAACTTAGGTGGTTGATGAAATGTCTGAATGAGAAAATATTGATGAATTGTATTTATTAAGTGTATTAAGATAGGATTCTCAATTACCTTAATCATGTGCATAGTTTCTTTCTCATAACCATAATTGCCGCTACACATTTATGGATAAAATGCAAGTGTTTGGTAACATGTTAGATGTGTTTGATGAAATGCTCAAATGAGAATTTTCACTTGGATTGTTTGTTAAATGCTGAATTGGTCATTCCATGTAATAAATTGCTACATCTGAGTAAGATTAGGGCTACGACCTAGCCCAGACAATCGGTAACAATTCCTGTCTGGGTGGCTAAATTAGTCTCACCACATTGGGTAACTCAACGAATCTGAGTCGCATGACGATTGTCGACAGTGGTTAGGCCACAAGAGGTGCTCATGCGCTCCATGTCGATCAAGTCTGCTTGTACCAATTGAACTTACTAAATAAACCGATTGGCCTATTATGTGTTTACGATGTGTGGACATCACTGCTTGAATCTAAGGTACCACTTACCAATGTAAAAGCCCGTTTTAACTATGGTACCACGATCCGCTAAGACTCATGAGCCGGGTATGGTGGTATGGGATACCATGGTCGAGCTGTCGGCCTATGCTGGAGTGACGAGCCTCCCCGTAGTGACTAGTGAGCAACCCAAACTCGTGAGCCGAGTATGGTGGTATGAGATATCGTGTTCAAGCTGTCGGCCTACGTTGAGGTGACGATCCTCCCATAGTGACCGCGAGTATAAACTATGAATTTGCCTATCGACTGCTTTTCATTAGGGGTGATGCCTTACAACTTGCCTATTGTATATGATTAACTAGGATTGAAGACCCTAAGTGGATCCTTCGATTTGGGTCAATGATATAAAGGGAGGTGAAAAGGCCGAGCTACATGTCCTAGAGGGGGGGGGGGTGAATAGGACTATGCCAAATTAAAACTTAACACCGGAATATAAATAAATTAAATACAGATAGCAATAGACAATCCCACAATGCTGAATTTAAAGACAACCTCAAATGTACGAGTATTGAGAGGTTGATACAAATGTTGTTCTAGGGACAACCTTACACCATAAAACCAAGGGTTTATGGCAGGACAACTTTATTAGAATGGTTTGCATATCAAAAACTCAAACTTGATACAGAGGAATAAATAAATAAATAGCAAGGAAAGAAATCCATGCTATTACAATATTCCCCACATTTGCACAAAAGATATTACAACATTCTCCACAATGCAAAAAGGAAATAAACAATCAAACCTCAAAAAGAAATAAACAATTAAACCATAAGACCAGAAATTATAGTGGTTCACTTTTGGGTACACCAACTGTTTGGAAAAACAACCACACAACTACTCCACTCCTAATATCCTCACACTGGATATTAACGTTCACCATGAAAATAGGTTTTTCCAGGTTCACCTAAAACCCTCACAATTGTGTCTTTCAAGTGGGCTTACACAATTCAAAAAACCCACACTCTGAGTTTTTTGGATCACATCAGACAAATCAAAACAGAGATTTTTCTAGCACAATCTTAAAAACCAAAACAGAAATTTACAATAATGCAAAATACCTGGATATTCTCTTTTTGATGCCGCCAGGAAGAACCAAATCGAATAGAATTTCAACGTAGAAGTTCAATGTCCAAACTCACTTAGGAAATGGTTCTAAGTTCTAAATTGATTTTAAATTAAATCAAGTTGGGCTAGCTCTATTTGATTTTGATTCCAAGAAAAGGGCAATCTGAATCCCTTCTTCAAATTTGAATGGAATATATAAAATAAAATCAAATATAACAAAGCTAAATTAAGAGAATATTAAATGAGCACAATATAGTTTTAAAAAATGACTAACTTATCTCTCAGAGTGACGTATTAATTGAGATTGAATTGAATGAAAAATTTTAAAATTCATGCTCTATTTATAAGTGAAGAAATCAAGTTCATGACTGGTCCTGAGGATACTATGATTGGTCGTAGGACCAACAAATTTTTAAAATTTTAAGCGTGATTGGATAAAACCGTTCCACGATTGGTCGTAAGCCCTTCACGACCAGTCGTGTGGCCTCCATGACTGTTCATGACCTATCCACGACTGGTTGTGTGGAGCCTGATTTAGTCGCTAGACTTTGAGTCATGGCTGCAGGACTGATCGAGCACGAGTCATGCACTGTTCACACGACCAGTCGAGCAGTCTTCAGGACTGGTCGTGGGTTAACAAAAAATTCTGAAAATTTGCAACAAACTTAGGACTGGTCATGGAATTTCTTAGACTGGTCAAGCCAGTGCTAGGACTAGTCGAACAGAGTCCAGGACTAGTTGAGAAACAGTCTATCCACTTATAAAATGAGTCAATTGAATTATGTACTCAAAATGACCTACCCTAAAGTCAATCTAGGGTCATTTATACCTTCTTAGTGATGTATGAACATTGAGTCTTCTTTTTATTCAGATGATAGTCATTCTTTGAAGTTCATGAAGCTTGAGATCTTGTCATAGGATGAAGCTTGAACTTGAGACCTTTCGAAAAATATTCAAACTTGAATTTGTAGCCGTAAGAAGCTTGAACTTGAAATATCTTGAATCTTAAGCTCGAGGTACAAAGTAGAAAGACTTTGTCTTTACTTGGAGCTTGAATTATGAATCTTGAACATTGAACAATCACTTGATGACCATGTAATCTTGCATTTCTTGAAGTAAAGACCTTTATTCCTGAGTGATGCAATGCAACGTCTTCATTATGTAAAAGAGCTACACAAGACACAGATTCCAAGAGAGGTTTTGGCACTACAAAATTTGACAATTATAGGAGCTTGAAACCATAGCACTTACAATCTCCCCCTTTGTCAAATTTGTGACTAAACACACTCCACAATAATATAAACATTATACGCACAATGAATCATGCACCAGGTGTAAAAAGAAACCAGTTACAACCTGGTTAAAGAATCATGCACTAGTTATAAAAACAAAGCATCAATTCTCATCAATGCCTCCAACAATACTCCCCCTTACTCAACTCCCCTTCTCAAAATAGAATCATTCACAAACTACCCATCCACAATCCACATATCATATATCAAGCATGACAACCTTCTTCCCCCTTTTGTCACAATATGACAAAGGAAGAAACCAATACATGGAAGTGGAAAGATTTAAAGAAGGAAAAATAAGAAGAGTATTGAGGAATAAATGATCAAGATAGACAACATATTAAATCAATAAGCAAGTCAAATTCAAACATAAGCAACCAAGTTCAACCATGTACTACAAAGTTAAGTCAAGTATAACCTGACAAGACAAAATAAACCAAGTAGCATTAAAATTATTACAAACCAAGATTAGAAAATACTAATCAGAACCTGAAGAGGGAGCAGGAATAGATGGATCAATCTGATGTAAACCCTTATTAATGCATCTCATATATTTACTCATATAAACAAATTGCAAATCCTGGGTTACATGTATCTGAACCACCTGTTTCTCAAGAGAATGCAACATCTCAATAAAATCAAAAGGCTCATAATCAGGGTCAGCCTCAGAATCTGATTCGATCTCATCAAAGATATCGTCCATGTTTATGTCATCAGGAGGTAAATCGCATTCTTCTTCTTCTTCTTCATTTACTGCTTCAGCTCCACCACCACCCACATTAACCTGGCCTGCGGCCAACCTCAAATTCATCTTGTTTATATTAGAGTTGTTGAAGACAAGGTGATGAATAGGTGCCTCTCCAACAGGCATATGCACTAACATATGGGTGGCCAACACAGTCATAAGATATGCAAAAGGGATATCACTGTGTCCAGGATGGAGATAGAATTGTATGATAAAATGACAGATTAAAGAAGGAAGACAAACATTTGTACCAGAGATGATGGAATGCAGAATCCGAACCATGAAAGAGGTGAGTTCGATTTTGTTACCAGAACGTGGGTAAAGATTTGAAATAAATATTCTATGAAGGACCCTATATCTGGGTAACAAGTACTTTTAAACAAGTGCATTCCCATTTTGACTCCATTGCGCATCTATATTACACAATGCTCTAGTAAGCATACGTTTTTCTGATTCAAATGGTTTAGCTACTAGAGTGCTAATTGGAATACCTTCATCATTGACATGTATGTCCAATAGGCCAGAAATTAGATGTCGGTCTACTTCAAATGGACCTTCTCTAGTTGCTATAATAAAAGTTAAATTTTTAGTTGAAAAATCAGAAATTCATGCATACACCCATCCTACAGATTAAAGTAGAGAAAGGATTTCAAATGGAGCAAGATGTTCAACATAAACAGGTCGTTCAACTATCACATTGCGTAACCTTAAATCCCGCACATAGGGAGGATCATCTTCGGGTGATCGAAGGTGGCGCCTTGTGATAGGTGTTGATCTAGATGTTGAAGGATCATGAGAAATTTTCTTTTTACCTCAACCTTCCATTTGCAACTAGGAATACAAGGAATCAAGTTGTTGCAACAAACGTAGAGTGGGTTTTCTTAAGATCAGATTTTGGAGAATAAAACCCCAAAAAACCTCAATGAAACGAGAAATAAATCACTCCAAAGATGAAAAAGAAGTGATATGGACTTGAATCTATAAGGAAAATAGAAATAAAGTGCTAACCTTGAAGATCTATGGAGATGGGTTCGACCGGTCGTGCTTAAACCCATTGGAGAATAAGCCCCAAATAGAAGAAAAAGGAATTTTCCCTCAAATAAAGGTCAAACTTGCGCTACACAACTGGAAGTACATGCTCGACCAGTCATGCCACGACTGGTCGAACATATACTTAACTAGTCATGCATAGCCAAAAATGTACATTTTTCATTAAATTTTGAAATTTAAACATACAAACTAACAAGTATATACATTATAATGCAAAAATACATGAATAATCAATTCAAATTGCACATACCAAGATCAAATTTCAATTTAGAAAACCTGCATTTGTCGAGCGGTTTTGTGAATGTCTGCAAGTTGAGTCTCGGTGGGAATGTATTCCAAAGAAATTGTCTTTTCTTCCACTAATTCACGAACGTAGTGATATCTAATGTCAATGTGCTTGGTTTGTGAATGTTGGATTGGATTTTTAGATATATTAATTGCACTGGAATTATCACAATATAAAACTATAGAATATTGTGCAATTCCATAATTGCTTAACATTCTTTTCATCCATACAAGTTGAGTACATGCATTACCAGCTGCAATGTATTCAGCTTCAGCAGTTGAGAGCGGTACGAAACATTGTTTCTTACTTTACCAAGAAACTAAATAGTTCCCAACATAGAAACAACCACCATTGGTTGATTTCCTATCATCAATGTTACCAACCCAATCAGCATCAGTGTAACTAGCTAATTGAACACTAGTATCATGTGGATACCAAAGACCCAGATTAACTGAACTTGCGACATATCGCATAATCCGCTTAATATAAGTTAAATGTAACTCTTTACAGTTAGATTGATATCTAGCGTAAATTCTTACGCTAAATGTAATATTAGGTTGGCTTGCAGTTAAATACAATAAACTACCTATCATACTGCAATATAATTTAGGATCTACTTTCTTACTTGCAGAGTCCTTTGAGAGTTTTAGAGTCGCACTCATAGAAGTATCAAAATTTTTCTCATTCTCAAATCTGAACTTTTTAACTAAGTTTAGAGCATATTTGGTTTGAGAAATGAAGAAACCATCAGGTTGCTATTTAACTTGTTACCCTAAGAAATAATTCAATTTCCCAACCATGCTCATTTTGAACTTAGATTTCATAAGATCTGCAAACTCAACAGTCATGTTAGCACAAGTAGATCCATAAATAATATCATCAACATAAATCTGTACTATTAAAATGCGATCATTATGTTTCTTTACAAACAAAGTCTTATCAACACTTCCCATTATAAAGTTATGACTTAGTAAAAACTTAGTCAATTTTTCATACCATGCCCTGGGAGCTTGTTTTAAACTATAGAGAGCCTTTTTTAGGCGATAGACATGATCAGTATTCTTAGGGTCTTCAAAACCCATCAGTTGTTCAACATACACATCTTCATGCAAATCACCATTTAAAAAAGCACTCTTTGCATCCATTTGATAAATTTTGAACTTTTTAAAGTAAGCAATGAATATAAATAGTCTAATTGATTCAAGACGAGCTACTAGGGCAAAGGTTTCATCATAATTGATGCCTTCAATTTGAGTGTACCCTTATATAACCAGTCTAGTCTTGTTTCGAATTATATTACCAAGTTCATCAGACTTATTTTTAAAAATCCACTTAGTTTCGATAATATGTTTATCTTTAGGTCTAGGAACTAAGTACTAAACATCATTTCTAATAAATTGATTAAGCTCTTCTTGCATCGCAACTATCCAGTTTTCATCAGTAAGAGCTTCTTTTACGTTACTCAGTTCTATCTGGGATGAAAAGCACACGTAGTTACACATATCTTCTAGTTGTCTACGAGTACGTACACCAGTGAGAGGGTTTCCAAGAATTTGATTAGTTGGATGATCTTTAATAGTTCTCAGTTCAGAGTTGTTTTGATTTGATGAAGAATCTTGTTTATCAATTAGAAGTACTTCATCATTATCTGAACTTGAGAGAGGTGTATTTAAGTGATTATCAATAACCACATTAATGGATTCTTGAATTACACCGGTTCTCTTATTAAGAACCCGATATGCTCGACTATTCAGAGCATACCCTAAAAATATCCCTTCATCACTTTTGGTGTTAAACTTAGATTTTCACGGTCACACAAAATATAACACTTGCTGTCAAAAACTCAAAAGTATTTGATAGTAGGCTTCTTATCAAACCACATTTCATGAGACATTTTACCATTTCTAATGTAAACACGGTTAATTATATAACATGCAGTATTTACGGCTTCGGCCCAAAGATTTTTAGGGAGCTTCATATTGTTTAACATAACATTTGCCATTTCTTGAAGCACTCTATTTTTTCTTTCTACTACACCATTTTGTTGTGGTTTTTTAGGTGCAGAGAATTCATGTGATATTCCCTGATCACTGCAAAAGTTCTCAGAACCGTTATTCTCAAATTCTGATCCATGATCGCTATGGATCTTACAGACTTGAGTCTCTTTTTCAGTTTGGATACGTCTAAGTACCCTTTTAACTTCATCGAGAGTTTCTGATTTGTCTCTTAAGAAGACTACCCAAGTATACTGGTAAAGTCATCAATGATTACCAAAATATACTTTTTGTCACATCGACTCTCCATTCTAGTTGGTCCAATAAGATCCATATGGAGGAGTTCGAGTAGTTTAGATGTGGCATTGGAGTCCACTTTTTTGTGAGAACTCCTAGTTTGCTTGCCAATCTAGCATTCGCCACATATTTTATCTATTTTTTATATTTTGGGTAGGCCTCTTACTAACTCTCTTTTGCTCAATCTATATAAGTTACGGTAGTGTACATGTCCAAGGCGTTTATGCCATAACTTGGTCTCATCGGTATGGACCATGTAGCACGATAGATTAGATGAGCTAGAATCACTTACGATGTAGCAATTTTCAGAAGTTCTACGACCAGTTAATATTACAGAACTGTTTTTATTTAAAATTTCACACCTTAGGTTAGAAAATTTTACGTTGTGGTTTTTATCGCATATTTGAGAAGTGCTTAATAAGTTATGTTTTAAACCTTCTACATATAAAATATTCTCAAATAATAAGAGGTTAGAAAGTTGAACCGTACCTTGGCCAATAATCCCGCAGTTGCTACCATCACCAAATGTGACCGAACCATCAGTCATGTCTTTAAGATTGGTGAATAGACCTTTGTCACCAGTCATGTGTCTAGAGCATCCACTGTCTAGGTACCACTTTGAATGGCTTGAAGCTTTGAAATCCGTGAGGGCAACCAAGTAAGTAACCTTAGGAACCCATTTCATAACTATTTTGGGTTTAGGAATATAGTTGGTCTTCTTATGATTGTAGTTGTTATAAGACCGACCCATTGAGTTAGATTTTAAGAGCTCCTTAAGTAAATCAACAATTTTCTCAGCTAAAGGATTACGATTCCAATTTTTATTGTTGAAATTGTTGCTTTTAGGCTTTAAGGATTGAAAAGTTTCAATGTTTTTAAAAAATTTTTGATTTAGACCTTTCCCTTTTGAGTTTGAATACTCTCCTTTCACAAACTTAGGAGAAGTATTCTTATGTTTGGGAGGAATATTTTTTTCGTAGCCCAAACCGGATCGGTCGCCACATTTTCTAGATCCGAATAATAGTTTTTATAACTTAAGATCACCTTAGGCATACATCCATGTATCCTTTAAAGTCAAAAGTGAAGAGACTTCAAGTTTTAGTTTTTCATTTTCAGATTTTAGATTTTCAATTAGGGAGGTTTAGAAGTCTAAATTGCATTTAGTTTTTTCAAAAGAATCTAAAATATGGGATTTTTCTAAAACAAGAGTATCAAAATTTTCTTTAAGTTTCAAAAACTTTTCTTTCTGAAGTTTTATTTTTACCGCAATCTTACAAATTTCCTTGTATAGGGCATTGTAAGCATCTTGAAGATCTTCTTCATTTTCATGATCACTATTTAGATTTTCTTCACTAGTTAAATAATCATTATCTGGAAAAGTGAACTTAGCTAGAGTCATAAGGGCTTTGACTTCATTGCCCGACTCGGGTTCAGAATCTTTTGATTCAGAAGAGGCTTCAGAGCCAGAAAATTCATCCCAAGTAGCCAACATACCCTTCTTTTTGGGTTTGTCCTTTTTATGACACTTGTTTGTTAAATGCCCATATTCATGGCAGTTGTAACATTAACTGTCTTTTAATGATGTTCAAGTTTTAGATTTAGATCTTTTCTTATCATTAGATTTTTGAAAATCAACCCTCTTTTTACTTTTGAAAATTTTGTAAAACTTTTTTCCTAAAAGGGCCATATCATCTTCAGAATTTTCTAAATCAGAATTACTATTTTCTTGAGAAATACATTTACAAGATTTAAGGGCGATGGCTTTACCTTTAGGAGCTTTAAAGTTTAACTCATATGTTTGTAAAGAACCAACTAACTCTTCTACCCTCATATTATCCGTATCACGAAGTTCCTAGATCACGGTCACCTTTGAATTGAACCGTTCAGGTAGTGAATGTAGTATCTTTGCACAGACTTTACTTTCTAAGATTTTATCACCGAGACCCCACATAGAGTTAACAATGTCATTTAATCTTGTATAAAAGTCCATGAATGTTTCACTTTCCTCCATACGTATTTCCTCAAATTTGGTTGTGAGGATTTGGACTTTAGATTTCTTAACGATTGTTGTTCCCTTGTGTATCATTTCTAAAATATCCCAGGCTTACTTTATAGTATCATAGGATATGATTCTTTTGAATTCATCCGGTGTTAGTGCGCAAGTTATGGCATTTAAAGCCTTTGCATTGGCACTACTCACATTTTTCTGAAGTTTGGTCCAAGAGAAGTAAGGTGTAACTCTCATAGTTTCGGATCCATTGATGCTAGTTACTTTAGTGGTAGGAGGGGTCCATTCAGTCACTGTGGCTTACTACATACTCTCATCCATTGATTTTAAGAAAATCCTCATTCTGGCTTTCCAATAGGCATAATTGGAGACATCGAATGGTAGAGGCCTAGTGACTGAAAGACTATCAAAATTTGACATCTTAAATAGCTCAGATCTATTAGCTTAGGAAATAAATCCAAATAGAATAATTAAAAATGAGCTATGAGGCTTTGATACCATTTGAAAAGGCTGAGCTATATGTCCTAGAGGGGAGTGAATAGGACTATGCTAAATTAAAACTTAATAGCAGAATATAAATAAATTAAATACAGATAGCAATAGACAATCCCACAATGCTAAATTTAAAGACAACCTTAAATGTACAAGTATTGAGAGGTTAATACAAATGTTGTTCTAAGGATAATCTTACACCATAAAAACCAAGGGTTTATGGCAGGACAACCTTACTAGAAGGTTTGTGTATCAAAAACTCAAACTTGCTACAGGGGAATAAATAAATAAATAGCAAGAAAATAAATCTATGCTTTTACAACATTCTCCACATTTTCATAAAATATATTACAACATTCTCCACAATGCAAAAAGGAAATAAACAATCAAACTACAAGACCAGGAATTATAGTGGTTCGCTTGTGTGTACACCAATTGTTTAGAAAAACAGCCACACAACTACTCCACTCCTAATATCCTCACACAGTGGATATTTGCATTCACTATGAAAATAGGTTTTTCCAGGTTCACCTAAAACCCTCACAATTATTTCTTTTATGTGGGCTTACACAATTCAAAAACCCCACACTCTAAGTTTTTTAGATCACCTCAGACAAACCAAAATAAAGATTTTTCTAGCACAATCTCAAAAACCAAAACAAAAATTTACAATAATGTAAAATACCTGGATATTCTCTTTTTGATGCCACCCGGAAGAACCAAATTAGAGTAGAATTTCAACGTAGAAGTTCAATGTCCAAACTCACTTATGAAATGGTTCTAGGTTCTAAATTGATTTTAAATTAAATCAAGTTAGGCTAGCTCTATTTGATTTTGATTCTAAGAAAAGGGCAATCTCAATCCCTTCTTCAAATATGAATGGAATATAGAAAACAAAATCAAATATAACAAAACTAAATTAAGAGAATATTAAATGAGCACAATATAGCTTAAAAAATGACTAACTTATCTCTTAGAGTGACGTATTGATTTGGCTTGAGTTGAATGAAAAACTCTGAAATTCGTGCTCTACTTATAAGTGAAGAAATCACATTCACGACTGGTCCTGAGGACACTACGACTGGTCACAGGACCAATAAATTTTTGAAATTTTGAGTGCGATTGGATAAAGTTGTTTCATGACTAGTCGTAAGCCCTTCACAACCGGTCTTGTGGCCTCCACGACTAGTCGTGTGGAGCCTGATTTAGTCGCTAGACATTGAGTCGTGGCTGTAAGACTGGTCGAGCACGAGTCGTGTACTATTCACACGATCGGTCGAGCAGTCTTTACGACTGGTCGTGGCTTAACAAAAAATTCTGAAAATTTACAACAAACTTAGGACTAGTCAAGCTAGTGTTAGGACTAGTTGAATAGAGTCCAGGACTAGTCGAGAAACAGTCTATCCACTTATAAAATGAGTCAATTGAATTATGTATTTAAAATGACCTACCCTAAAGTCAATCTAGGGTCATTTATACCTTCTTAGTGATGTATGAACATTGAGTCTTCTTTTTATTCAGATGATAGTCATTCTTTGAAGTTCATGAAGCTTGAGATCTTGTCATAGGATGAAGCTTGAACTTGAGACCTTTCGAAAAATATTCAAACTTGAATTTGTAGCCGTAAGAAGCTTGAACTTGAAATATCTTGAATCTTGAGCTTGAGGTACAAAGTAGAAAGACTTTATCTTGACTTGGAGCTTGAATTATGAATCTTGAACATTGAACAATCACTTGATGACCATGTAATCTTGTATTTCGTGAAGTAAAGACCTTTGTTCTTGAGTGATGCAATGCAACATCTTCATTATGTAGAAGAGCTATACAAGACACAGATTCCAAGAGAGGTTTTGGCACTACAAAATTTGACAATTATAGGAGTTAGAAACAATAGCACTTACAGGAGGTACCTTAGCTTCCCAAATATGTTGTATGAATGAGGCTAATTAATTACTCGGCTAACACAACCATGCACTACATTGCATGTGCTTTGGCGAGGAAGGTGCACTTTAGGGAGGTTTTCATGTGCAAATTTGGTTGTCAGAGTCACTTGTGAGGGAGCTTTATGCGAGGGCATACATCATTACTGTATACCATCCCTGCATTAATAAGAGTAGTTAAGAAATGATTATTGCATTGCTTTATCATTACTGCTTGATTGACTTGATAACATGTTAGCCTTTGCCTTATAGTACCACTGAGTTGATCACTCACTCCCACCCTGGGATGGTGTTTTAAAACTCCAACCAGACTCTGGTTTAGATGCAGATGATGATGAAACCTATGTAGCAGAGTTGGACTTCATAGATGAGGAGGAAGAATTCTCCTACGTTCAGCTATCAGGCGGGTGTATGTAGACCTCGAGCTGATTCGACGGGATTATCGGGACATGTGGAGTAATTAGACACTTTACACTTTGATATTTTTGTCTATTTTGAAACAACACATGTATATATTCATCTCGATTACATACTCAAACTCTAGAGATCGTGAAACGCTTTCTTATTTAAATACATATACTTCAGTCTTCCACTTGCTTGATTTAATTGTATTTAGAGTATGATATGTTGTTTGGTATAATCCCACTCATGTTTAACTCATTAATATGGATGAAATCTGAACATCATTATCCATGATGTATAAGTGATGTCTTGGATATCGGGAGTAGAGCTTTGCTCGACCCTCAAAATTTAGGACGTTACACGGGACCCCACATGAAGTATGTATTATATCCATGCCATCCATATGTTGGGCCCACCTTCTTTGGACAGGCAATAAGCCCGATGGCCTGTCCGTCCGGACAGGCCCAAATGAAGAGAAAATACAAATATCTACTTGATTCAATGCAGCTGGTGGGTCCCACACGTGTGGACCCACCTGGAAGTGGATTGGCTGGAGCACCACACCCACCTATATAGTAAGCTCTGTGGGGACCATGATGTATGTGTATCTCCAAGCCATCCAGGGTTGGGATTTTTGGGGACGTGGGGCCCATATGTTGTGTATCCACACCATCCATCCATTGGGCGTGGACCCCACCATGGCAGTGTGTGGGGCCCACCTTGACTTGATGTGTTACATCCACACCATCCAATCCATGGACAGTGGATGTGGATTGGCTGGAGTACCCCCCATGCAGTGGCTGCCACTGTCCACTGATGCCAGTAAGTTCCAGGGGTCTGATCACGAGGTAGTGTTATATCCAAACTGTCCATCCAGGACGTGGGACCCACTCCACACATGTTACACGTGTGGAGGTGGGACCAACCTTGATGTATGTATTCGGTCCCCTCACCATCCATCTGGACAGTGCAGGAGTGGGGTGCACCATGATGTATGGGTTTAATTCCCACTGTCCATCCATTTGAGGACGTGGGCCACACCAAGATGCATGTGTTTCTCCACACCACCTATCTGTTTTTAGGGTGGTCCCACCCCACACGTGTGACACGTGTGGGCAGGTGAGACCCACCTTGATTTATGTATTTTGTACCCACACCATCCATCTGGATGGTGTGTTGAGTGGGGCGCACCCTGATATATGTGTTTGTATGCTTACTGTCCATCTGGACGGGCCGTCTGGTGGGGGGTCCACCATGATGTATCTGATCCATGCTGTCCAGCAGCTGTAGACCCCACTGCGGTGTATTTAGCCCACCTTGATGTATAGATTATATATCCAGACCGTCTGTCCAGGGGATGGATGTTGAGACCAACCATAATATATGTGTTTTATTCCAAGCCCTCCATCCATTTTTTTTACGTGGCCACCATGATCTGGACAATGGGCCCTATCATGATGCATGTGTTTATCCATGTTATCTAGACGGTGGGACTCATTCAATGAATGTGTTATATCCAAACCGTCCAAATCATGAGGCCTACCTTGATATATATGTGACCATTGCTTGAGTCCCAATTCGATGTATATGTGGCCCATGTAGTGAGGCCCAATGTGATGCATATATGGCCCTTGTTTGAGGCCCAATAAGATGTATGTGAGGTCCTTATGTGAGGCCCAATATGATGTATTTAAGGCCCATTGGAAAAGGCCCATTGAGATGTATTTGAGGCCCAGGTAAGAGGCCCATTGTGATGTATTTGATGCCCAGATATTAGGCCCCAATGTGATGTATATGTGACCCATTTTATAAGGCCCATTTCAAAGTGTATGTAGCCCATAGTGACGTGTATTGGGCCCTTGAGTGAGGCCCATGGTGATGTTTATTAGGCCCTTATGTGAGGCTATGGGCCCACTATACGTTTGGCTCTATGTGGGCCACTCCTTGAGAGAGATGTAGGTTAAATGTCCACATTGATGGGCAATAATGGTTAAATGTCCACATTGTGACCTCCCCTTAGGCTCTTTGTTAGGCCGATTATCGATATCGATTATGAGTACATGATAATATAGCATCATGACACATGACCATACACATCATTTGCATGCTTGATATGGAATGTGGTTGACCATTGCATATGCCATTGGGCAGGTTGTTATGGGACTCCTTGATAGGCGGAGATTGTCTCACATGAGCGCATGGTATGCGCAGGATTGATGCATGATAGGATTGTATGAATGATGCATCTTACATTGTGTGTTGTGATTACTGTACGCTTTAGCGACATCAGGGCCATAGCCTCCACAAGCATATCGTGGATGGAAGGATTGAACACTGAAAATAATGTTATTAATAATGAGCAACCATAGATGTCTCTAAGTGAAAATCTTTAAAGTCGATGTTACTAGAGGATGACTCCAATGTCGAGACCGAATGGATACTTGAGCGCACGAGGGTCGAATACTAAGAGGTCGTGTCTCCAACTGTGTCGTGGTCTGTTGGAAGGGGGTGTGGCCTTATCCACCCGAGTTAGGGGGCTTTAAGATAGGTTGAGTTTGACCAACTCGTAAATGAGTTTGCTACTGATGAGCTGGATATATATTAAATGACAACTACCAGGCGTGTAGTGAGGTCTCTTCCACTCACTTGGCTACGTGGCTAAGGAGGCGGTAGCCAGTGTGGAGTGTACTAGACCCCGGTGATATCTAGAAATGAGTTATATTATCATGTGGATTCAAATGAGGACTGGCATGCTTGAGTTGCATCTTGTATTACATGGCCTTGGTATGATCGATAACATTCATGCCTTGCATCGCATAGCCTTAGTACGGCTGTTAGTATTCATGGACTTATCAGCATGATTCCGCATTACTCTAATATTGTATTCTAAGCACGCTCATATTGCGCACACACTCTCACCACCCTCTAAGCTTTCCATAAACTTATGCATGATTAATGCGTGCAAGTGAAGCCAGGATGCAGCCGTAGCTTAGTAGGAGCAGGAGCATGCAGTCGAGCTTCAGGAGTTTCTGTTACTATTATCTTTATATTTCCCTTTATGCGCATTTTACCTTAATGTTTTTTTATCATAGTGGATTTTGTTATGGTGTCTTGGTTATTGTTCGTGGGTTATGGTTGTTACGAAATAAATTCATGTTGAAAAATTCTCCTTGTAGGATCATAGGATTGAAACCTTCTATATGGGTGTCGGGAGCCAAAAATGGGGTATTATAGAGTTTTTTGGTGCCGGATTCGGTGATGCGGAATTTTGTGAGCCCGGTTTCTGAGTTTGAGGCGTGGTAACTGATGCATAACTCGTCTTTGTATAACCAAAATCTAACACCTTAAGTGTATTAAACCTAATTAGATCCTAACTTAAAATAGGTAAATTAGATTAGAGGCCGACCATAAAGAGTATCCCTAAAGGTCAATAAGCTAAGGCGAAGGTTTTATCCTTTAAGCTTACATTAATTTAAGTTGTTATATCTTTCTTTTTACATGCCTCCATGATATTTTATCCTGCCTGATACATGATTCCATGTCTTCATGATATTTTATCCTGCCTATTACATGCCTTTATGTTACTTTAAGTTTCCCCTGCAATTATGTGTTTTACCATCAATTATTTGCCCTTTAAGATTGTAGTATAATGTTGTTTACATAAGATCTTTATGAATTCATGTGGAGCTATGGATACCAGCATTGCCCTTGCCTTTATCAATTTTTGAGTTGGCCCTTGCCACTCCATTTTTTGTTGAGTTGGCCATTGCTACTCTCCTCTATATTATGTTGGCCATTGGCACATTTATCATTACTGAGTTGGCCATCGCCACTCTTCTCTTTATTATATTGGCCTTGTGTTATTTATCTTTAAGTCTTGGACATGTGTCTTGATATTCCAAAACTCCCATAATTCAATTTATCTCTTTATAAGTGCAAGTGAAGTGTAAGATGTATCACAACTAGTGATTTAAATATTCTATCATGGATGTAATGCGCTCTAGGTAGAGACTTTCTTGGTCGTCACATAATTCGATGGGCCTTTGGGGAGTAGTGCACAAATTAATGTGTGTAATTTGCAAATGCAGTGTCACATCACTTATGAGATTGGATGTCACAAATAGTTACTCCATGATCAAGTCATGTCATGTAATTCGCCTAGCTTATGTGTTGTGTTCCTTGAAGAGTTCACGTAAATCCACAGTAGCGTCGGCCATGCTGGCGAATATCCGTAGTTATGGGATATGGGTCGAGCTGGGTTTTCTATAAATCGTATTCCACATTGTGAAGATCATTATGTATGATGAGCCCCACATACTTTACTAGGCATGCATCTCATGTAGGTTGTTTGTGCATTCTGATATCCTCGTACTAGTGGACTACGGGACATATCAGAACCCTTTACTTTTATGAATCTCTTGAATTATTATTAATCTTAAAGGATAACCATCATTATGAGTTAGGCATTGACCCTCTCCCAACAGTACAGATGATGCAAGTGATGTAGAGATTAAATAATTAGAGGACCATCTCCCTATAGAAGACTATAATAAAAGAATCCGAAGACAGTTTTACTATTTAGTTTTATACTTCCACTGCGAACTCAATAAATGTAATAAGCTTTCATTGAGAGGGCATTTGATCATTCTTTTACTCTAATGAAATAATCAATACAGTTAATTTTATTCTTGTGAATGTTGCCTTCATGAATGCATCTAGATATTATCCAAATGAAAGAAAAAAATAAGGTGTGATTTCTAGAGCATCCAATTTATACATTATTAACACCCAGTTTTCTCAAGCACGAGTATAAACTCTGGCTGTGAAAATTTGAGATGTTACAATAAGGGAAATTTTTTCAAAACTTGGCCTCCACCGGTTAGTATCAACTACCGATTCAGAATTCAACAACGCGCTTCCCATATCTAATATCATGTGATCGTCAGAATCCATAAAGTGAGATATACATGTTTCGAAGGGATTGGAAATTATAGTCAATATGAGCTCATCCTCCTTGAGTGTGTGAATCATGTTTACCTCGTGGACCTCATCTACCTCTCCAAGTTGTTTGCAGAGAGTGAACACATTCACCTTAACTGTCATATTCTTGAAGGATAGTTTGATCACTCTATTCTGACAATTGATGATTGCATATGAAGTCACCAAGAATGGGCATTCTAGGATGACTGAAATTTGAGTGCTAGTGTTTATAAACGGTTGTGTGTTTAAGGTGATAAAGTCTACTGGGTGGTAGAACTTATCAACTTGGACTAACACATCATCAACCATCCCTCTTGGTATAAGAATAGATCAGTTAGCATGTTGTAGGGTAGTCTTAGTGGGTTTTAATTCACTAAGCCCCAATTATTCGTACACTGAGTAGGGTATGAGATTAATGCTTGCCGCCAAGTCTAGCAAGGCTTATTCAATTTGGAATTTTTCTATGATATGTGAAATCGTCGGGCTATCTAGGTCTTTATATTTTGAAGGAGCATTTTGCTTGATAATTGAGCTTACTTGTTCCATAAAAAAGGCATTCTTTAGAACATTTAATTTGTGTTTAACCGTGCAAAGGTCCTTAAGAAACTTGGCATAGAAGTGAATTTGTTGAATTGCATCTAAAAAGGGAATGTTGATTTTTACTTGTTGGAAAATTTTCAAGATGTCCTAATTTTTTATAGGAATTTTGATGAGACTAGTCATTGGGGAATTGGAGCTACGGGCTTGTGTTCATGCACTAGCTCTTTGTCATGTAGAATTCGTCTTAGTCCATTATCATTATCAAATTTATTTGAATCCTTAGACGTGTCGGCCTTCATCGGTATCATCTTATCTATTTCCTTACCACTTTTAAGAGTGGTGATGGATTTGGCTTGTTCCACATGTAGGTTAGGAGGATTTAAATCATTCATTTCATATTTTTCCTTTTGGGTTAGGCTGAGGTTGGGCCGAAAATGTCCCTTTCTCCCTAATGGTCAAGTGTAATTCAATCCTTGAAATCGACATTTTAAGATCTGTTATAGCCTGCATGGTGGTTAGATTAAATTACGTCTGCCCTTATAAGGATGCTTGAAGTGTGTTGTCAAGGGTTCTCTATTGTTGTTGCACTTGTTGTGCACTTTGAAGTGTAGGGGGAGGTCCTTAAGAAGTGCTTGCATTAGCAATTGGCCTATTTCTCCAATTAAAGTTAGGATGATTCCACCAATTAGGACTATACATGCTAGAGTTTGGCACACTGAATGAGCATTGGTAAGCATTCATGGCATTCACTTGAGCTTATAACACATCTTGAAAAGTTAGGATTGTAAGACAATCCTTTGTAAAGTGTGCATCACTCTCACATATGCCACATGCACTTTCCATCACCACATTGGTGGGTTGAATCACTTCCACCTTCCTTAGTTCTCTGGCCTCAACTTTTTTAGTGAGGCCCGCAATCTTTGAATTCACATCATCCTCCTCCTTGAGGATGTGCATTCCCCCAGTTTTCTTAGGATTGGGTTTATAATTACTCGATTTATTGGTGGTGTCCCATGATTGTACGTTTTCATCTAACCTATCAAGGTAATCTCATGCCTACTCCAGGTCGTTTGTCATGGACTCACCATTATGCAACATCTCAATAAATTGGTGCATATTTGAATTTAGTACATCATAGAAGAAACTGATTACTTGCCATTTCTCATAACCATGGTGTGGGCATGCGAGTAATAGGTCATTGAATCTCTCGCAACATTAGAAGAATGTCTCGTCTTCCTTTTGGGAGAAGTTCATGATGGCGCACTTTAAGGTATTGGTTTTGTGAACTAGGAAGAACTTTTTAAGGAACTCTCGGGTCATCTCATCCCATGCGCCTATTGAGCGTAATATTATGAATGGAGCTATTACTTAGCCCTCTCCTTTAGAGAGAAAGGAAATAGCTTAAGTCTAATGACATTTTGAGAGACATTATTGTAATGCAAAATTTCTACTATCTTATCGAATTCGTTAAGATATAGATACGGGCTTTCTTAGTCAAGTCCATGAATTTTATGAAGAAGTTGGATCACTCCTGGTTTGAAATTCAAGTTACCTATATTGACCGAAAAAATCATATAAGATGGTGTGGTTATTCTTCCCGGTTGTAGGTAATCTCTTAAAGTTCTAACTAGGGGAATGTAGTGCGCTTCATTCTCATCATGCATCGTCTTAGCCAGTGGTGTGTTCGGCACAGAAATCTCATTAAAATTTTGACCAGTTTTCACCATATTCCCCTCAAGATATGGCTCTTGCTCAGGTATGTTTAGAGCATTCACAATCATGGGTTGAGAGGATTCAGGCGAACTCGGATATTTTCTAACTTGATGATAGATGGAAAGCCTGTTGGCTAGACTTCCTTGAGTTAAAAGTCATTGTGTATGGTTCCTTACCCACTTAGCATTGAACCAAGCACATGAAACTAAGTTCTAAACCTAAACCTAGAAAATAAAATCCTAGAACAATTAGAATCAATAAAAATAATAATAAGATGAGGGAATGGAGTTACTGGTTTAGGGGAATTAGGATTAATGATGCTACAAAACAAAAATCAAACAAATGATGTTAGTCTTAAAATAATCTATAGTACCCCTAACTAGAACTAGACTTCCTAGAATTAAAACCTAAAAGAAAATCCTTAGGTTTAAACTAGAAATCAGAACCTAACATAAACCTATATATTCTCAACACAAATTCTATAGCAACGGTGCCTAAATTTTGATTAAATTGAATGACTAACAATCCTGAGTATAGGGTTGTGATGTAGTAATAACTCAGTAAGACCGAGGTCGATCCACAGGGAACTTTGGTGAGACTACGTTAAGAACTAATTTTAGGAAAACGGTCGTTTTGGATTTTTAATCCAATGGGATGGGTTGTAAAACAATAATAAAAAGGACGAAGGATCCAAAAATCTCCAATCAATAGACCTTGAATTCAATTCGTCTTCTCAAGTTGATGACTCAACTAAAAATGGATTTCAAACCATTCTAATAAGAAGATAACACATTAATATCAATAAAAAAACATTCATCATAGATTAGCATCACGATAGCCTTGATTTCTCATGAAGATCTTGATAATTACATCGTAAGGAATTGAAAACAGCTAATGTACCCGGCGGCGATAATAGATTAAACAACTTTACAAATTGATTACTTCCCCAATCTAGTAATTCAATCACACCCAATCATAATTCAATATAAAAACCTTAACTTTCATCGAAGAAATAAATTAAAATATCAAATATCCATTGAAACGGTCATCCCTTAACCTTAGGTAAGAGATTAGCCAAGCATGACTAACATCTCAAACAGAACATAAAGAGAACTAGAAAATACAAACTAGAACTGAGAAGAATGATTCGGAAGAAGCTCCCCAATTCCTAGGCTTCTCTCCTCTACCCTAATTCACACTTAAGAAAGCTTAAAACACCTCTTTAAATAGGAAAAGTTTGCACCAACTTGAAATGGACTTTAATTTTTATACTTATGTTATGCTTCAGCTGCAGCCGACTGTGGCCTTTCGTCGTATTAAATATCACTTCGATCGCACCAAATATGGTGCTTGGTTGTAGCCGAATTTCCTCGAAATAAGTCTAAGTCTCTTTCTTCCTTAGGTTGCACGGAACCTTCCTTTGGTGGCACCAAGTTGGGCTTCGGGGTCACCAAATGTTAAACCGAATTAAGTATGAAAATCATAGTTTGTTGTTGGACTATTCTATGCACATTCAATCATACCAAGCCAACCTCCGATGGGACTGAACACTCTGTTAATTATGTTATTGAGTTGTGAGATTTTTTTAGTCTTTTCAACATCTTTTGTAATTGGTTTTCTTGGATCTTTAATAGAATTATTCATTAATGACTTCCAATTCTCCAAGACTTCTCTTGATAAATCTTTTAAGCTTTAATCCTCCTTCGTATGCAGGCTTTCGTCTTTGTTTCCTGGATTACCTCGCATGTACAAAGTAGATGTTAGTTAATCAATTAACCACTTTAATGTATAAGAAATAGTGCAATTGAGAGTATAAATATGCAATATTTATATATTATCACTCGCTAGAGTGTTTTCACTATCACAATGAAGTGAAATAGCCAGTATAAGTTTCGTACATAATGTGATTTCTAATAGAAGATCCCTTAGTCATTCAACCTCTTTACTAATTGCAGCTAAAGATATGAACTCAGACTTCATTGTCAAGTGCCTTATGAAGGTTTATTTCTTGGATCCCTGAGACAGCTACACCTCTTAAGTTGGATACACACCTTATTGTGGACTTATTATCCCCTACACTCGCTATTCAACTTACATTGGTATATCCTTCTAATATGTTTGGAAACTCTGAGTAGAACAGCCCTAGTTCTATTTTTCCCTTAGGTAACCTAGAATTCTACTAATAGCCTTCTAGTGTTCTACACCCAAATTTTTAGTAAATGTACTTAGTTTACTCATAGCGTATGTTATATCTGATCTTGTGCATTGCATAACATGAATAAGCCTGCCTATAGAACTAGCATACTCTAGTTATGCAATTACTCTTTCATCATTTTCTTTTAATTGATACTTAAATCTAATGGGGTTTTTGCCTCTTTGATTTTCAAGTGATCAAAATTGTTTAGTATTTTCTTAATGTAATGAGACTGACACAATGCATAACCCCCACAAAATTTTTTTAATTCATACCTAAAATGACATCTACTTGTCCAAGATCCTTCATTTTAAAAATGGAGAAGATAAACTTTTTCGTTTCAATTATACCTTTCATGTTATTGCTGATAATTAACATGTCATCTACATATAGACATACAATCACAATATAATCATTACACACTTTAAAGTATATGCATTTATCAACTATGTTATGCATGAAATCATGACATAACACCTTTAGATCAAACTTCTAATGCCACTATTTGGGTGCTTGTTTTGATCCATATAAAAATTTAACAAGTCTACATACTTTACTCTCGTTTCCTAGCAAGACAAACCTTTCTGGTTGCTCCATGTATACCTCCTCATCATGGTCACCATTCAGGAATGATGTCTTCACATCCATTTGATGGATATGAAAATGATGTATGGATGGTAATTCAAATAAAATCCTAATTGATGTTTGTTTTGAACAAGAAACAAATGCATTTGATTTGGGAAATTATCTTATTCAAATATTAACAGAGAAGAAGTTCATCATGAACAATCATCATATTATTGATAATGAGTTCATTTACATCCTCGGGTATCCCTTGATTCTAAGATAGATTACTTATAATACAGAAATTAACAAAGTTCAAATGTCCAAGCCGGATGTCAAATTCAGCAACACTTCGACTCATAATTTGATCATCTCTTTACGAGGGATATTGTGCAGATTCAATCAACTGATTTCTCTCCTTGAAGCTTGGATAGAAGAGGGTCTAGTTGCCCGGATCCTCGTAATCGATATCGTTTGCATGGGTCGGCGCAACCCGCGGACTTCTCTTTAATCCTACCTCCGGTCTTCTCTACTTCCTCTATATTTCTCTTAAAATCTTCAATCAATCCAAATGAAGGGGTAAGGGGTATCTATAGGCCTTCACACGTGCAAAACATCGATCTTGGTGCCATGGGACCCACTTTTCATCAAATCTGATTGTTTACGGAGAACAAGTCCTGAAATCAGTTGTGCAAACCCGCGCAACTGGTATTTGGGTTGCGCGGACCTGTGCAATCAATATCGTTTGCGCGGATCCACGCAAACCACCCTAAAGACACCTGTTCTTCTTCTTTTTTTATTTCCTTCTATCTTTCACTTTTAATCTTCTTCTTTCTTCAATTCTTTCTTCTCATTTTTATGCCTCAATAGATGCCCCCTTGATCCTTTCTTTGTTTGTTCAGAAAATCAAAGAAAAGGATCAATTTTCACCCTGAAAAGGTTTGCGCAGATCCACGCAACTGAAGGTCATGTATTGAACCTCTGCCCCTCCACCGAATTCCTGCGCAATCGACTTTGATTGTGCGAACCCACGCAACAAGTCTCTTGTTAACGCAATACTCCCAACTGTTGCGCTACCCCGCGCAAAGGACTTCATCTGCATAACCCCGCGTAACCAATCTTGCTGCAAACTTCCTTGACTTAGAATTTTTTCGAACTATGGGACCCTTTTGCCCTTAGCATCCCTTTGACTTTGGCACTCTTTTCATAAATCCAATTCTTTTCACCATGCATTGCTCTCAAGCCCCTTTTCCAAAAAGAAAGAACCATCAATCCTCTTCAAAACCTGAACAACCTCTTCACCATTCTTCGAAACACGTAGAAATTCATGAAGAAATTTTGAATCTTCATAACCCTTTCACCAGTGATCAAACTATTATTCCTATCAATCTACAGCATCATTGGTCAATTCTACGCATTGAACCTTTCGATCATCAAAACATCTTTGTCTCTTTAGACAATTGGGTTAGAAAAGAACCTAGGATCTTGACAGGATATTCGAAAGGAAATGGACACTACCAAAGAGTAGGCAGAATTCATAAGATGAGATTTTTGCACTCATATTATGCTCCTCAACAACCTTTCCCCACCCATTATTTTAAGACAGCTCAACAACTGTTCTTTTCTAAGAGATTGCCTTGAAATACGGAGAACTTATTAGCTACAGGGCTCCTCTCTCTTCGTGATTTCTATAGTTCCTAGGCCTGTGCTATTGTTCAGAAGTGTACTGCCATTCTCGAACAAATTTCATATGTGCCTTCTAATGGAGAACTTACTCTAACATTGGCGGGAGAAGATACATCAAAAATTTCCAGAACCACCCTTGAACTTTTCAGTACATTAGCCAACTTTCCTCAGCCTGATCACATTACTTCTCTTGAATGGTTGGCTTATTTCTCTCGAAAGTTGCGGTACGTCATTCCCCTTTCGATTTCTATTTCCATAATTTTAATATCAAATGATTTTAGCTTGATTATCTTATCTTCATCTTGGCATCTTTGCAAATCATAACCACCAAGAGCTCAAGGTCATTCGCAAGAACTTTAAGCACACTGTAGAATATAGTTCTTCTTGCGAACTAGCTGCTTTTTTAGCTTATTAGTTAGGCTTGGTGATATTCCTAGATTCTTATTAAATGGACATCATTAGACCTTCATTCTTTATGGTCGTAGGTGCTATGGCAGAAGGTCACAAATATTCGTTAACTCCTTCAGTTTTATGTTCTCTTTATTGTGCTTTTGGAGATGTCATTCTTAGTCCAAAGGATCCTGTCTCTAAATCTTTTCCTGTCTGCGCTCCATGGCATTTCTTCATAGGCTGCTTAGGGGTATACTTTCCTTAGACATTTGTTGATTCTGGAAGAGCATATCCGAGCCCTAACCGACTTCATCTTCAACATTATCAATTTAGAGATATGATTAAGAAATCACATGGATGGGTCTCTAGAAAAATAGAAAGCCACGATCCCATCGACTTTCATCAATTTTCAATGTTTAGCTATCCTGAAGATGTAGAAGCTATTGATGATGATTCCATATCATCTGGTGAACAATCTTTCCTTATTTCCATCAGATCTAGTACCCTTCCTTTGAGGGAGAATAGCATGTTCTGGTGTGAACCATATTATCCTAGTAGATTCGCTCGCTAATTCAGATTTGATCAAACTGTACCAGAGACTTGTGATGTTGTCACCAGAGCGATGAGAAGTTACGGCATTGGGCCATATAATTGGTCCCTAATATGGAAGCAACTTTTGAACGTTCACACTAGATCACATTTCCTCATTCTCAGCTACAATTATCCAGTTAATGCTTCTTACTGTTGGATGCGCTGGTGGGTCCATCAATATTACTTGGTAGACCAATGTTACCCAGTGAATCATGCTATATGGATCCCTCCTCCCCACCTGAAAGATTACCAAAAGGACTAAGGTATTGGTTATTTTGAAGAAATAGACTGTGCCCCCTCTTCAGGCTAGCTTTGCATAAGAATTTCTTTGGAAGACAACGCTTATGAAGTAAAGCCCGCTGATACTCTTGAAGGATGGATAGCTTTTGGTACTCCTTTAAGGGACACCCACAAATCTCTGACAAAGACTAATGATTCCTTGTAGTTCTTCCCTCCTCCTCCTTTACGAATATTACAAGATAATTCTCCTTTACCATTAAAAAGGCAAAAAGTGGAGGAACATCGTTGCCCACCTCAGAAAGATAAACATATTGTTATTGAAGACTCGTCCTTTTCGGAAAGATAAGCATATTTTGAGACATTTAACTTAGTACAGAAAGTTTTGAGTATCAAACATTTTGATCAGACTTAATGTAATCAAAGTCTATGTTGCATGCCTGTTTGTTCTGAATATGAAATTTTCATGATTTTGTCATTATATCAAACAATCGGCATATTTGAGAACATTTAATATAGTCATGTATTCTCTTTTGAAAGTATCATAAAATTTCGAGACAGTTTACTCTTTTCATAAATTTTTAGGTCATGATTTATTGCAAGCATATTTATTTACTCTCATATGAAATATTCTAAAAGCACTGTGAGACATTCTAATATTTAATGGAGCATAAAAAATAAAAATATCAACATATTACAATCATCAGTATAGAGTTTCCTATTGATTTTGGTTTTGATAGGCGGTATTAGGTTTCAATTTAGTTAGATGATCACACACAGTTTAAGCTCTTGAGTAGTGAAGCCACCCAGTTTTTTAGACCATTGAGTAGTGGAGTCGGGTCTCACGTGATAGTCTCTGTAACTCTCCTGAGTTCACTGAACTTCTCACAACCTAGTGAGTTCACAAACCGTGATCCATCAGAGGGGCCCAGTGAAGCTACCGGGGCCGTGAACTCAGTTGGATTTACGCACAGGGTTGGCCGCAGTAACTCCCTAGAGTTCACAGGGGGCACAAGGTGACGTTTGGGGTACCAAATCCATGGCCGCCAATCCATTAATGAGTAGGTTTAGGCCCTTCCTCATAAGTTACTATTGAAATCAAGTCAATAATCTGGGGGTTCTTATGCATGGTTGGCCTATCTATAGTTAACGACCAAAGAGCGCACACTGCAACCCACGTTTTCTTCGTCTGCAAGGTCGAGCCCATTCACGAGAGGGCAATTTCATCTGTTCCATATGTCGCTGACTGAAATCTATACAGACGGTATGAGTGTTATGTGTGATTAACCATTAAGGACCTTTTGGCCATTTAGGGCTTTAAGTCACTTGCTTCATCTGCTGCCCGCATGGGTATGCATATGATGGCCTTCACGGGATTTTTAGGGCCATTAGCTTCTCACCGTTGCCCGAATGGCGATGGAGATAGGCTTTGTGCATAGTTGGTCGTAATGGGCTTGGCTACGCTGCTTTAAGAAGTAAGCTACCATCACCGTCATTAACTTTATATGTGGTTAGATATATAATTTGTTCCACTGCCCATATCAATGAATAAATAATTGATATTTCGCTGCTGCTGACAATGTTTTGAGATATGTTGAGAACATTCATATTATGTTTAAAATAGTATGTTAACTTGGCGATAATAGCGATTTCGATAAAATGAGCAATTGATAATGACATCGGCAGTCGCTAATTTTGACAATAATCATCGATGTTTGGCGAATTTGATGATAATCGTTGATGTCAGTGGCAATCGTCAATGCTTGGATGAAATCATTAATACTTAGGGCAATCATCAACGACAGCGATCATCAATGCTTCTGATATGTCTGAGCAACTTTACTTAAAATTTTGTGCTTTTTATTCATTCACATGAGGGAGAGTACATGACTTTATCTTTCACAACCCTTTTGCCCCCTTTTGATGTAGAGGCATTATGGCGATAATCCTCTAGATCAAAATCAGAACCTTCTTCAGGGATAATACTTTTTGATGAAGCGCGCATTGACTGGTATATTAATACCCCGTCCATCTTGATTAACCACTCTATATGCTCCATTCGAATATACTTCCCTTATAATGTATGGCCCATCCCATTTAGGCTCAAACTTGTCTCCTGTTCTGTGGGTCACCACTATTGGCCTTTTCAACATTAGCATCATATCCCCTTTCTTAAAATAGTGATATTTCACTTTTTTATCTAAGGCAGCCGATATTCTTGCTTGATATGATTATAACCGCTGCTGGGCTGTTAAACGCCGCTCATCGAGTAATTCCAGTTCTTTCAGCCTTATCTTTGCATTTCATCATCTGTAATTGACTGATGCATAACTACTTTGAGTGACGTGACTTGTGTTTCGATCGGGACGACCACCTCTACACCATATGAAAGTGCCCTGGCTTGTCAATTAGCGTGTGTGTTGGGTCAATTAGACTACAGAACCTCATAAGAAGATTAATTCAAGTGTCTGCCTCAACCAAATGTGTGCAAGCTTGCCATAGGTAAATCTAAAGCCTCACATCCCATATCCCAAAACACTAGGTGAATAAAACCCTTAAAACAAGTTAAAACATTATAGGGTTTTTAAGTAGGAAAACTTTTTCGAAAATCAGAAAATCTCTAAGTTTTTTTACTTTGTCGATTTTATCGATACACATCTCGATATGATCGACCTTCTCTATCGATGTCCTCGATGCCTAAAACGATATCATCAAAAAGAGGATAAAAAGTGTCCAGCAATCGCATATATCTCTGGACTAATTTATCGATGTATCGATCCACATATTAATGTCATCAATAGTTGAATCTCGAGTCCATCGAATGTGACTCGATAATATCGATGCTATCGAGAGTATACGCTCGATGATATCGAACCCGCTCGATGATATCGAACTCTGTCATAAATGTGACTGTTTTATATCCGTTGGAACCTTCTGCCTATTTAAAGAGAGCTTGCTATTGTTGCTGGTAGAGAAAGAAAAGAGTGCTTTTGTCTGTTTCAAGCCTTAGATCATTTACGTAAAGCTCTTTCTCTCAAGGGAGTTCATCCTCCAATCCACCCTCATCATTGATATTCAATAGAGTGGATTGGGGAATGAACTTCCCCATTCAAGGATCCTTCAACAACTATTAATGGCAAATCATTGAGCTGGGATGCCTTAAATGCATAATTGGAACCACTCTATCTTCCTTATAGGAAAATATTTTATAGAGTAGGATTTTGTTCTAACCTTGACCCAACCCGAAGCCTCGTATTGGTACATCATCTATGTTGCGGATCATGGAAGTTGAAGACTCTTCATCAACAAGGAGGAGATCTTTGCCGGTGGATTGGGAGAAAATGTTCCAGTATCTAAAATCTGTAGGAAAAAACTGAGATCACTACGGAACAGTTTAATCCCAAAGTAACAGCCATTGAAGAGTGTAGGAATATTGATGAAATGAAAGTAGAAGAACTGGTAGGTTCCCTATAAACTTTTAAACTGCACTTCAAACAAATCCCTAAATCCAAAACAACTATCCTAAAAACCTCAAAGAAAACAACAAATGAGGACAATGGAAGTGGAAAAGATGATGAAGATGAGGAAGTGGCTTTATTAGCACAAAGATTTAGGAAATTCTTCCGAAAGAATCGTGGCCGACCTTTCAGAGGAAGATGGGTGGACAACAAACCTTCGATGGGTAAATTTGGTAAAAAAACCAAAGAACCACAATGCTATGCCTGTCAGAAGTATGGACATCTATCTACTGAATGCCCAAACAAAAAAAACTAAGGGCAAAGCAATGGCTGCCACATAGGATGATATAGAAGAGTCAAACTCAGAATCTAGTGACTCAGAGAGTGATGGAGACCAAAAATATTTGAAAATTCTTATGGTCTCCACTACTCCAATCATTCGTAGTGAATCTGAAATCGAAAAAGAACAGCAAGCCACTGAATCATTTTCGTCAGATAATGAGGAAATGGAAAAAGAAGAATAAGAAGATCAAGACAAATTACAAGATGCTTACAATCAGTTTTATATTCATAGCATCAACATTCTTAAAAGACAAAGACTAGGAATTTCTGAAAACAAGAAGGAATTGCTGCAAAAAGATCTGGACAAAACATCAAAAATCAATTCACATCTAATTAATGATCTGCAGCAATATTATTCAGATAATGACAAGTTGGAAAGAATCAACCTATCCCTAAAAACTGACTCATCAAAGCTTATCAAACAAATTGAATTATTAGAAGATGAAAATAGGCACCTCCGGAATGAGAATCACACACTCCAATTTGACTTAGAAAAATCCAGAAAATTTGTTGAAATAAGCTATAAATTTTCTCAGAGTGGTGAAAAACTAGAAAAATTCTTAGGGATGGGAAGACAAGGAAAAGACAAGAGTGGCCTAGGGTACGAGAAAACTAAAAAGAAAACTGGAAATAAAGCCCCAACATCTGAAAAACTTGCTGCTTCAGGTAGCAATATGAGAACTTCTCCACTTTGTCATTCATGTGGTGATATGGGTCATTATAAGTTTGAATGCTTGACACCTAGAAGCACTTCACATAACACTGGTCAAAATCACATTGGTAAATTCACACCAGCCAGAGAAATACGAAGTGACAAAAGTCCATCTAGGAAATACACTCATCCATCACCGCTTAAAGGGAAAGACAGAATGAAGGAGTCATTGGATCAAGTGGGTGAGATAAAGACTAAATCTACCACAGTAAAGAATTCTGTTCCAAAATGTATAGTTAAAGAAAAACCGAACTCTATACCCTGAAATGTCAAGCATAGAAAAACAAGTCCAGGTCATGCATCTAGATCTGGGTATTTGTTGAAATGATGCAATTTTGGTGAGCTTCAATTGATATATTGAGGTTCCTTACCTCAATCTTTTTGTATATATAAACGTTCAAATGTTTATAATTTTGATGTGCATAGTACACAATTCTGTTTGGTATACTATTGATTCATAGAAGTTCTATCAGTATACTTGAAGAATCATCTGAATGCTAAAAATGAAAAATCATTCACCGGAGATACGACTGTCTATATATCATTCCTGATTAATCGATCAAGGGTCGATATCATCGATAACCCTTTGGAATGTGAAAAGCCATATGGTCGAGAATGATATCGAAGACAGGCTCGATAAAATCAATCAAGAGTATACCGATATCATCGAAACAAGGATCGATGATATCGACAGATGCCGCTCGATATAAGTCGGTGGAGCGTGAAAAAGGGATTTTATTCCAGAGTTTTCAGTTCTCCTCCCTTTGTGCTCCTCTCAATTGGACGGCTCGGTACATTGTCAGACAGCCCCAGAAGTTCCAAAAATATGGTAATACCTTTCTAATCATCGAGGGTCATTTTTTTTTGGGTATTTCCTTTAGACTTTGTCCTATTTCCCAAATTGCTCAAATCCTCTCTTTGTCCACATGGGAAAAGACAAAGGAAAAGTATCCAGTCCGGGTGAGTCATTGAGATCCACTCGACAAAAAGTACTTACTTCAAAAGGAGGCACAAG
This sequence comes from Magnolia sinica, assembly GCF_029962835.1. Classification (NCBI taxonomy): domain Eukaryota; kingdom Viridiplantae; phylum Streptophyta; class Magnoliopsida; order Magnoliales; family Magnoliaceae; genus Magnolia; species Magnolia sinica. The sequence goes on along the minus strand of NC_080573.1, from coordinate 97,714,971 downwards.
GGCCCTGGAATGTGGGACCCCCACCTATCAAAGATCTCGACAAACTTCACGTGGTGGGTCCCAGTCTGAAACACTGGCACCATCTCCGGCTGAAGTACCTTCACGACCACCAAATTACATAGGTAGGAAGCTCATACACGAGAGAAAGGTAGACAGGGATTATCTAAAGCCATACAATCTCGAACCCCTGTTTGCTGTAATCAATTGGCTACATGTTCTAGATTTCGGTGGGCCATGCCAACTCGAACGGACGTGCAACTTCCTTGCTGCGTGTCACTCACCTGTGTCGGACCCTCCGTCTATCATGGTCTCTCTAGATGGAGATGATGTGCTGATCACGCCTGCTACTGTCACGCCTCAAACTCGAAAATTGGGCTCACAAAATTTTCGATCGCCGAATCCGGCGCCGACAGCCTTCGTAGAACCCCATTCTCGGCTCCTAGCGCCCATTCGCCAGGTTCCAATCCTAGGATGCTACGAGGAGGATTTTCAACACCAGTTTGATTCGTAATAAGCATAACCAAAGGCATAACCCACAAACAACAACCGAAAACTCCATCACATTTTCACTATGATCAAAAACTTTAAAAGTACAATGAGCATAAAGGGAAATATAATGATAATAAACAAAAAGCTCCAAGATGATCTGCAAAGTGCTCCTGCCTCAGCGCTGTTGCGCTCCAATGTCACCTACACGCAACAGTCATGCATAAGCATATGGAAAGCTTAGAGGGCGGTGAAAGTGTGTGCGCAAGGTAGTAGTTATGCAGTATCAGAGTAATGCGAAATATGCTGATGAATCCATAAATGCCATGTGTCGTACCAAGGCTATGCGATGCGAGGCATGGATGATGTCGGTCATACCAAGGCCATGCGGTGCGAATTGTAACTCAAGCATGTGAATCCTCATCTAAGTCCACATATCAATACAACTCAACTTTGGAATATCACCGAGGTCTAGTACACTCCAAGCCAGATTGCCGCTCCATCGCGTGCAATAAGGTGAGTGGAAAAGACCTCACTATCCGCCTGCCAATATCAGGCTTGACTCATCGATAGCAGACCCATTCCTCGAGCTGGTCAAACTCAGCCTAGCTTTACCCCCTCCTCTTGAGCGGGTAAGGCCGCACCCCCTTCCAACCGACCACGACATAGTGGAAAGTGCGACCCTCTGGTAATCAGCACTCAGCGCTCATGCACCCACTCGGTCTAGACGTTAGACCAACCTCCTGTTACCGTAAGGGTTTAGAGACTTTCACCTAGGGATATCTATAGCACCCCATGTAGAATAAGATTTTCGGTATCCAATCCTGCCAACCACGATATGCCTGCGGAGGCTACGACCCTGATGTCGCTAGGGCATAAAGTAACCATATCATCCAATGCGAAATGCATGAATCACACTATCTAATCATGCGACAATCCTGCACGTATCATGTGCTCATGTAGGGCAGTACTGCCTATCCGGAAGCCCATAAATAATTTGCTCGAAGGCATATGCTATGATCAATCACTCCTCATATCAAGTATACGTATGATGTGTATGAGTATGAATCATGGAACTATACTAAGCATGTTATATAGCGATGAATCCTGTTCGCAACAAAGATGGGCCTAGACGACCTACACATTACATGTACATGCCTATTAATGGGCCCTAGGGAGAGTCATAATATAGACATTTAACCAATACTATACTTGCAATGTGGACGTCAAACCAACATTGCTCCCAAGGCACAGTCGTCATAAACATTATTACATAAACCATGGTAGAGTCACACATTGTAATGGACTTGTGTACATCCAATTGGGCCTCGACCCATGGGCCTTAGTTACATTAAATGGGCCTCATAACATGAGCTTCATATATATCAAGGTGGGCCTCAACGGATGGGCCATAACTACATCAAGATGGGCCTAATCATATGGGCCGAGTCGGATGGGCCGAATCAAATGGGCCTTAGGCATATCAAATCGGGCCCACCCTCATATATTTTGAAATCCGACCTATTCTCAAGCTAACATAGAGATAGATGAAATGAAAATAAATATCAACTTAATTGGAAACTAATGTTGCCCTTAGAAGTTGAGCGGTGGAGGCCACGGTCCACTATTTACATGGTGGGGTCAACTTGAACTTTAGATCTGATTCACCCATTCTCCCATGCCATACAACGATCTCATAAATGGTTGGACAGTATGGATGCAACACATACATCATGGTGGGCCCCACCATCCAAACCATGGACCGTGTAGATAAGACACGTACATCATGTGGGGCCAGTGGGCTGGCTACTGACAAGAGGAGCAACCACATAGCTGCTGTACAAGCAGCTTGCTGCACTCCAAATGGCAGAGGTGGGTAGTTATACACGTAGGGCCCACCCTCTCAAAAGCACACATATAATATATACAATATATATAGTATAATATATATAATATATGTCTATATTATATCTCAAGGTGACGTCCAGGCCTTTGGATGGCCTGAACAATTACGGTGTGGTCCACCCTAGTGGATAGACGGTGAGGATGGGTCCCATGGACCCCACCATCAGGTCACACTTCGCTGTCAGCCGCCCCCACTAGAAAAATGGTGCCAAGACCTCACGTGATGAAATGAGGTATCCTTCACTTGGTCTGCCAGTTGAGCTATGGAACTGGGTGCGCACATGCACTAAAGAGGGCCCCACAGGGACGTGGGTGGGTCCCATAGACCCTGGTGAATAGGAAAAACAAATTTCATATTGATTTAAAACTTTTGTGGACCCAAAAATGGGTTTCAATGGCAGCCACTCAATCCCACTATTTCCTACAGTGTGGGCCACCTGAGCTCTAGATCAGGCTAATTTTTGGAGTGGGTCCACTTTAGGGAGTGGCCCACCCAATGAACGGTGTGGATATTCAATACACATCATGGTGGGGCCCACGGCTGGGCCAGTGGGCTACTGCCTGTCCACCCGTCTGCCAGTGGGCAAGCAACGCCTGCTGCCTTCTGACAGCAGCAGCGCCTGCTGCTGCATATTTTTTATTTTTTTGATTTCCGCAGTATTTCACATGTGGGGCCCACGTTAGGTGAATCCACCCCATCCAATGGCCCCCCATGGCTCAAGACAAGCAAAACAAGCCCAATATTAAGCATATTTCGGTGTATAGAAACATTGGAGGGTGTTTCAACGATAAATACGATGTTTGCTATGCTATGACCCACCTAAAAGTCAGATCGGCCCCATTTTTTGGCTCAATGCCTAAAATAATCTGGAGAATGGAATGGATGGCTTGGGTTGAATACATACATCAAGGTGGTGCCTATATGAGTGAGCCACCCCATAAACTTGAAAATAGGCTAATATTTGTGTTTTCCCTTTTAACGGTTTGGTGTGCACATGCATTGAGGTGGGCCCTGCGTAGGTGGGCCACTAAATGATGGATGATGTGGGTACAACACATTTAAAGTAGGCCCCACTTATAAATGGCTTGGATAAAATACCTGCTTCATGGTGGGGTCCATCCTGATGGGCCACGTGACCATATTAACACAAGAAAAGAAAAATGAAAAAGAGAGGGAGAGAGAGAGAGAAAGAGAGAGTGGGACACGCGTGTGATGGAGGGACCTCGACACTATGGGCCCTCCATTGCAATCAATCATACATCAAGTGGGTCCCATAACACGTGGGCCCAACAAATCAAAGATCAACGGTGGAGATCCCTTCTCCACTAAAATGGAAGGTCTAGATGACTTCTAGCCATGCAAAGAAAATAAACATCATGTGGGGTCCACGGAGAATAGCCCCATCATGGAATGATCATGTGGATCAAGGTGGACCATCAGCCACACCTAGGGTCCAAAGTGAGATCCATACCATCAATCAGTAGGTCTCACTTAGCCCTTCATCAAGAAAAGGAAATCTTGGCCTAATAGAAGCACCCACCGTTCGATCTTCTTGCTCCCTTGGCTTCCTTTGCTCCTTAGCTTCAATCTTAATGGAGGAGATGAGGTTTGGATGGTTGAGATGGGAGATGAAAGGGTAGGAAAGGTGGGCCACACTTGTGGCTCTCTTGGAGTGGCTTGGGAGGCTTGGACGTATGGTATTTTGGTTGCTTGGAAATGAGTTTGAAAAAGTGAGAGAGAGTTGTAAAGGGAGATGGGTGATGGAGTGATGGATGTAGTGAGTGATGGGTATAAGAACTTTTTGACTTTTGTGATTTTTGGAGTAAGGAAAATATGGGCTTGTGTAAGAAACTTTTGACTTTGGGGTTGCTTGGGAATGGGTGAAAGGTGATGTGTACTTGACATGATGGGATTGATTGATTGATTGATGTGACAAGTCGTAAAGATTCTCTCAGAATTTGCATGTACGGCGTTTTCCTCGCACCAAGCGCTGACCCGCATCTCCTGGCCAGAGTATCGGATTGGCGTGCGTGTCACGGCATTAGAACCGCGGCGAAAGCGCGGTCGCTAGGGTACAAGTCTTGGGTTGAGTCGACTCAGGTTGACGGCGTGCAAATCAAGGTCATGCATAAATACCGGTTAAGGGTCAAAGGTTGTCAAAATTCGACCGGGAAGACCGCGAAAGTCTACGGAATGGTACGGTATAGGATACGAGTCTTACAGCTACAATGGCAAATATCCTTTGTCTGACAATAACACCTAAGGGTCTCTCAGAAATGGATCTCGAAGATGTTGAAATTCAGTCCATGGTAACTAAGTACCTTTGTTATGGTAGGGACATCCCTTGGTATCATGGGAATGCGTTGAAATCTAGGTACATGGAACCAAGATTTCGGGTTCTGCATGGTATATCCCAGAAGTACCAACCAGTCCGATCTCATGAGTTTCATGACCATGCTAGTGTACTCAATTACCAAAGGGATAAAGATCTGTCTTTTGACTCTGCTTGTCTATCAGTTGGTAAATGCCATCCATACATCTAGGGATCTTCATCTGCCCTATCCCTGGATCATAAACATGGTCTGCAATGCCATCGAGTTTCCAATGACCACTGATCCGGTTCTTCCTCTCCAAAGCTTCAACAAAAATAATATTCGAAGAATGGATTTGAAGTTCCATAAATACCCTGAGGATCCATTTGAGGAAGAGCTTCAAGTAGAAGAAGTAGGAGATACAGGCGATGCTCCCATGGAAGGAACTGAAACGGCCAGAGATGAACCCCTTGGACTCGATCAAGCACCGTCAATGTCAACGCTTGGGTATGCCAAATGATTCAAACTAGACAGGATTAGGGCAATTTAGAAGGATATCCACTCAGTGCACGAGAGACTTATTGTTTTGGAATGGATGGTCCAAGGAGTGCAGCAGACAGTACAACAGTTAGTTGAGCTGTTCACTTGTCGACGAGATGATATGGCACCATCCTCCTCGGCTCCATAAGTACTGATCTCTGGGTGCTATCATACACACTTCACTCTCATTACTGCGTATGAACATTAATATCTTTTTGGATGTTCTACGCACTCATAAGTGTATGTGATCGCCCACTAACTTGCACCATCTAAACAGTTTTTTTTTTTTTTTTTTTTGTATATGTTACCCATGGATGGGTTAAGAACTGACGTTTAATTTTGGGTGCCCATGAGTGGGCTTGTCAATTTGGTTGGGAATCTACTGCCAATCTGAGGCAGTATATGGTTTGGATATTTTTGGATATGGCTATTATAATTTAATATTTTTCTTGCCATGATTATGTCTCATCTGTCCCCTGGATTTGCTATGGAATGCATGTGATATGTTTTTTAATAACTATTTTATCTACTATATCACTGCTCTATTCTATCTGATATGCATACATACTTGCTGCAAATGATGTCTGATTAAACTGACTCGATCATCTTATATCTGTCTATTATATACATATTCCTTTAAATGTTGATTCTCCCAAATAAATCACACTTTAGTCAATATCAACTACTATATCTTTGTCAATGACTAAGAAAAAGGGGGAGAATTATTCAAACACCCTGACTGGAAAATCGTATATCTGCTTGAATGGTGTTGCAGGTGATAGGGGGAGCAATTGCACTAAGCAAGGGGGAGTTTTGCAGTTAGGGGGAGCAGATACTAGGCTATGTACATGGTTTCATTAGAAATTATAAAATTGTGTAAAAAGCATGTACACATAATTTAGGATGTGTTTGTCTAGATATTTCTCTAGGGTGTTTTGGTATTTTGTCACGTAATTGACAAAGGAGGAGATTGAAAGTGCCCTGGTTTGTCAATTAGTGTGTGTGTTGGGTCAGTTAGACTACAGAGCCTCATAGGAAGATCAATTCAAGCGTCTGCCTCAACCGGATGTGTGCAAGCTTGCCATAGGTAAATCTAAAGCCTCACATCCCATATCCCAAAACACCAGGTGAATAAAACCCTTAAAACAAGTTAGAACATTATAGGGTTTTTAAGTAGGAAAACTTTTTCAAAAATCAGAAAATCTCTAAGTTTTCTTGCTTTGTCGATTTTATCGATACACATCTTGATATGATCAACCTTCTATGTCGATGTCCTCAATGCCTAAAATGATATCATCAAAAAGAGGACAAAAAGTGTCCAGCAATCGCATATATCTCTGGACAGATTTATCAATGTATCGATCCACATATCGATATCATCAATATTTGAATCTCGACTCCATCGAAGGTGACTCGATAATATCGATAGACAGATTTCCAGTGCCCCTATTTTTCCTTAAGAATATCATATATGCATCAATATATTGAAGCCTCCTCGATACCATTGAAGTTCAAATCTCGATAATATCGGAAGGCCCTCGATGAGATCGGTCTAGGGCACCAAGTTCTTCTAGCAAAATATTTCAGGATGGTTTATCTATGATCGGGGGTCTCTCGATAGAATCGATATTCAAATATCGATGATATTGGTACCAGGTCGATTGCATCGAACAAAGACATAAACTGTCCAGCAAGCTTAATGAGAAATTCGCTAGATTTATCGATGCCTCGACTTTAATATCGATATCATCGACATTCAAATTCTGATGATCTCGATGGTCCCTCGATCATTCTTGAAAACCTGAAATATTTCATGTCAAGTCTCTCTTGCTTTCAAGTATCGATGAATCGATTCTCTCATCGATGAAATCGGAGTTCGAAATCCAATGACGTCGACAAGTGTTTCGATTCCATCGACCAGTTGGCTAAAGGTTTCAAAAGCGTATGACATTGAGTTTGTGTCATTGAGTGGACCATCGATGCTATCGAGAGTATACGCTCGATGATATCGAACCCGCTCGATGATATCGAACTCTGTCATAAATGTGACCATTTTATATCTATTAGAACCTTCTGCCTATTTAAAGAGAGCTTGTCTATTGTTGCTGATAGAGAAAGAAGAGAGTGCTTTTGTGTGTTTCAAGCCTTAGATCATTTACCTAAAGCTCTTTCTCTCAAGGGAGTTCATCCTCCAATCCACCCTCATCATTGATATTTAATAGAGTGGATTGGGGAATGAACTTCCCCATTCAAGAATCCTCCAACAACTATTAATAGCAAATCATTGAGCTGGGATGCCTTGAATGCATAATCGGAACCACTTTATCTTCTTTATAGGAAAATATTTTATAGAGTAGGATTCCGTTCTAATCTTGACCCAACCCGAAGCCTCGTATTGGTACATCATCTGTGTTGCGGATCAAGGAAGTCGAAGACTCTTCATCAACAAGGAGGAGATCTTCGTCAACATGCTAAATGGGACTCATCCACTTATTTGCAAGTTATTAGAGTCCAGAAGATACTTGTGATCATTCCTTTTTAGGATTGGGTCTTAGGTGTTTCTCACCCCTTCAAGCCCTCGTAGGAGGCCTCCGGTGGGAGTGTACATGGTGGGTGCATTATGTAGACCCTTGCCCTGTGGAGAGCATAAACATCTGGTTGAAGGTTAACTTGTTTGAAACCTTAGGTTAGAGGTTAACCGAGTGAAAACTCAGGGTCTTGTGGAAGATCCTTGGCCAGTGTGCCTAAAAGTGGGTGCGTTGTGTTGACCCTTGCTTATGAGAGCATAAATAGTCGACCTCAGTGTAAGTTGTAAAGGTTGAAGGTGAACCTGATTTAAAACCTTAGGTTTAAGGTGAACCGCTATGAAACCTCCTTAGTGAAATCCGGTACACTCAAGGGTTGAGTGCGGTTACCAGGAGTGGAGTAGACAAGTAGTCGAACCACTATAAAAATGACTGTGTTTGAGATTGCTATTCTTTTGTTTGTGTGACTTGCATTAATATTTTCATATTTGGATATCTGTGATCACACCTCACACACTTACATAGTTATATCCATCATAAACTAAGTTGAATGTTGTTTACTTCTTAAATAGTTTGTGATTGGATCCTCTACCGGACTTGGAAGCCAGTAGAGTTACTTTTGAGTAATCCTAATATGTGTCTGTTATTAGGATTAGTGTAATAGGGCTTTAAATAAATCATAAAACTTTAAAAAGTCCTATTCACCCCCCTCTAGGACATATTGACATATCCCTACTTCGACTAAAGCGGTCTTCACCGCTATTTCACCATAAACTAATGAATACGGTGTTGCACTTATTGCTATTCAGTGAGTAGTTCTATACACCCATAATGCCTCTTGCAACCTTTCGTCCTAGTCATGCTTATTCCCAGTCACCATCTTCTTCAGTATCTTCACAATCGTTTTATTAAACGCCTCTATTAACCCATTTGTCGGCGGATAGTAAGGTATTAAAAACGAATGGTGAATACTGAACTTCTGACATAATTTCTCCATGCCTTTATTCTTAAAGGGGGTACCATTATTGGTAACAATCTTCTTTGGGATACCATGGCGATATATTATTGCATGTCGAATGAAATTGACTACATCTTTCTCTTTGACATTTCGTAATGCGATCGCTTTTGTCCATTTGGAGAAGTAATCTGTTGCTTCCTGAATATATTGTTTTCCATTGGATGAAGGCGGATTTATAGGCCCAATGAGATTGAGTCCCCAAGCGGTGAAAGGCCAAGAAGTAACCGTTTGATGGAGAGCTTCAGGGGGAACATGCACGACATTTTCGTGAATCTGACATTCGTGGCATCTTTTTGCATAATCGATCACATCTTTGAACATCGTATCCAGTAATACCCCATTCGATGTACTCGATGAAACAAATTTCATCCGGCCTTGGGTGCCTCACATTCTCCGGAATGAGCTTCTCATAATACCTGTCTTACTTCTTGTTCGTCAAGACAACGTAGCAGCATCCCATTGTAAGATTTTCTGTAAAGCACCTCACTACAGATGATGAACCTACTTGCTCGCTATCTGATTTGCTGCCTTCGCGCTGGATCTTCTAGCAAGATATCATATTTGAGGTAATCTACGAATGGCCGTCTCCAGTCACCCATTGTCACTTCTAAACATGATATAAGAAGTGTTTCGACAACTTCATTGACAACTTCAAGTGAGGGCAGGAATCTTCTTTCTTCTATAGTCACTTAGAGCGAGCTTCGGTTTGAATAGGACAGGGTCACTACCAAACTACCTAAAGCATCTGCCTTTGCATTCTCAGATCGAGGTATATGTTTGATGTCAACATGATAGAATTGCTCTAGTAATTGCTGGGCTTTTAGATAATATGGTAAGATTTCTTACTTTCTTATTTCGAACTCGGCCATTAACTGATTTATAATCAGCTTAGAATCTCCAAAAATCTGTAACGTCTTTATTTTCATCTCATGGGCTATTTTCATTCCAATGATGAGAGCTTGATACTCGACTTCATTGTTCATGCAAGCGATGCCCAATGTAAAAGAATAGGGTAATAAATCACCCTGAAGTGTGATGAAAACAACTCCTGCCCCCGCTCCTGCTGCTCGAGAAGCACCATCGAAATACATCTGCCATGGGCCTTGTGGTTCAGTCATCATTACCTGTTCATCGGGAAACTCTTCACAAGCTATCTCACTCTCTATTACTGGATGTGCTGCTAATAAATCTGTTACTGCTTGTCCTTTCACTTCTTTTACCGGCTCATAGGTAATTGTATATTCCGAAAGTAATAGCATTCATTTTGCCAATCTTCCTGGTAACATCTACATTGTCATTAAAAATTTTATTAGGTCTTCTCTAGAGATCAGAGTTATGTCATGGCAGAGACAATAATGTCTTAATTTCTATACTGCAAATATTAATGCCAGACACTCTTTCTCGATCGGAGAATAGTTACTTTCCACGCCTGTCAAAGTTCGGCTCAGATAATAAAGAACAGTTTCTTTCCTATCTTCATTCACCTGTGCTAGCGAGGCTCTCAGCGAGTTTTCAGTCGTAGATATGTACAAGATAAGTGGTTTACCTTTTATAGGAGTTGTCAATACTGGAGGGTGCTTTATCAATTCCTTTATTGAATCGAATGCGTTCTAATAGGCTTTGTCCCACACAAATTCTTTTCCTTTCTTCATTAAATGGGAAAATGGCTAACACCTTCCTGCCAGATTTGAAATAAAGTGATGAATATACATTAGTTTTCCTTGCAAACTCTTCAACCCTTTTAATGTCTTCAGAGGCGGCATATCTTGAATGGCCTTGACTTTCCCCGGGTCAATTTCAATACCCCTGTATCTGATGACGAAGCCAAGAAACTTTCCTGACAACACTCCAAAAGCACATTTGGCTAGTTCATCTTTAACTGCTTCTTTCTGAGCTAACAAAAGACTGATGCTAAATGCTCGCAGTGTTCCTGATGATTCCCTGACCTAACCACTGGTCATCAACATAATATTCAACGTTCTTGTGCATCATATCTTGAAAGATATTCTGCATCACCCTTTGATATGTTGCCCCAGCATTCTTAAGACCAAATGACATCACCTTCTAATAGTAAATTCCCAACGAAGTCCTAAACACCGCTGCTTCTTCATCTTTGGGTGCCATCCTGATTTGATTATAACCAGTATAGCCATCTATAAAAGACATTACACCATATTGCATCGTACTATCGATCAACAGTTCTGTTATTGGAAGGGGAAAATCATCCTTCGGACAAGCTTCATTCAGATTCCTAAAATCTACGCACACCATGATTTGTCCGCTTTTCTTTTTTACTGGGACAATATTTGATATCCACTTGGGATATTTCACCTCTATGATAAATCTGACTTTGATCAATTTATTTACTTCGTCTTCTATCAGAGGGACCAGATCTGGATGAAATCACCTTGGCGCTTGCTTAATCGATTTCCTATCCTTAGAAATATTTAATCAATGAACTACTATTGAAGGCTCCAAACTTGGCATTTTCGCATATGTCCAAGTGAAGACATCTTTATTTTCCTTCAACAATTGAATATACTTCTCGACTTCCTCTTTAGGAAGGCCAGCGCTTATGAATGTATTCCTCGGCTCTTCATCTATGCCAAAATTTACCTCTTGCAAACTGTCGATTATTGGCGGCCCCCCATCTTCTATCTGCTCCAGAGCTATCTCAGGATGTTTGACTATTTTAGCATCTACCTCTGATAGCTGATCAACTGTGACCATATTTACTGAAGATTCTGCCCCCAGTCCTTGAAATCTTTCTCTCATCTTTTGACTTATTCCAATAAGCACCTGAATTCCTTTCCGGTAATTTAAACCAGTCAGTTCTTCATCATCAAAACCCATCCTTTTCATTATTCTTTTACTTGCCGGACTGTATTTCTTGAGATCACATGGTTTTAGCTCGTCGTGATACACATTTTCTTTAGTCTTTATTTCTGTCATTTCTTCTGAAGAGGCGTAAAACTCAATCGGCTCCAAATATTCTGCATTGGCTTCCACATGAAACTTCCCTGGGATAGCTGGGAATGGCTTATTCCTCTAAGCATATGGTAATGGCACTGTATAATTTGACTGTATGATTTTTAACTATTTAGGCGATAGCAATGTTAATGGCGGTTGTCCTGGTTGTCTCAGTTGTCTTAGTACAAAATAAAACTTCTTCCTTGCTTCTGAAATTTCAGATGATCCTACCTTTTCAAATTCTCCTTTCATTGTTTTCACATGAACATTTTTCTGAGTTTTTCTTTCGTCATTCTTTTTCTCTTCCCCTCTAACAAATCTATCATAGTAACTGGCATCTGTGAATAAGGCTTTGTCTTCTGTATATGGTCTTGCATCAGCTATTACCTTATACTGTATTCCATCCCTACAGTATTTGAAACATTGATGAAGAGTGGAAGGTATAATACCATACTGATGTATTCACGGCCTTCTCAGGAGAGGATTATATGTCGCAATCGCACTGATCACATGGAAAACAACATCAGCAGTTAAGTCTCCTATTTCCAATGTCACCGTAATTTTGTCGAGCGCACACTGCCCGTCATGATTAAAGCCCTATATCAACATTCCACTAGGGCGCAGTTCGGAATGACGGTAACCTAATTTTTTCAACATTGTTAACGGTAACAAGTTTACTGTATATCCATTATCGAGCATAATCCTTTTTACTTCCTTGCCAAAAATGTGGCCTACTATCTTCAATGACCTATTATGCCCTACATCTCAAGCTAGATCATTATCAGAGAAGGAGACTACTGGCATATAGTCTTCCCGTTCTTTGCGTCTTTCATGTTCCATTTCCACTAGCAATGTTTCTCTGACATTGTGATCAGATAACGCTTAAATTAAACTTTTCCTGAAATCTTCTGATAACTTTAATGCATCTTAAACACTTAACCGAGCTGGTATACTCTCCAAATGATTCACAACATCGTAAGTCACTTCCACTGTTTCATTCTTCTCTTCTCTCTTGTCACTATCGCATTGATCCTTGATGATCTTAGTTCTTGTTGTTTTAACTTTCTGCCTTGGGGGAGTTGCCATCCTTTTTCCCGATCGTAGTGTAATCACCACGGCTTTTCTTGTCATCTCACAACTTTCTTTCTCTGCTCTTTCATGAATATTGTCCCGCACTGTCAGCACATTCACTGTTGCCTTTGCATCCCTTTCTTTTTCTTTTCCGATCACTATTTCACCCCTGTTTATTATTCTTTGTATTATGCACTTTAATGTATAGCTTTTTTCTATCGGATGTCCTACCAGATGATGGTAGCAGTAGAAATCTCTTTCTCTTGATTTTCCTGCATCTTCAGGGCGCTTGGACCCAGGTAATTCTATTGTCCCAACCTTCAACAACTGGTTCATTATAGGAAGAACATCTTCTTTATTGAATGCAAATCCTTCGTGAGAATTAAGCGATCTCGGCATTTTTCCTGTGAATCTGCTTCTAGGGTGACTTGATTCTTCCTTTCGTTTTGTCCCTTTTTCTCTTGAATCTCTTATTTCCTGACTTCTTTTATCATGGTCCACAGTATTTATGATTAACCTAGTGGATCCTCTTCTGGTTGTTTCATAGTGAAATGCTGGCATCTTTCGGGTCATTAGTTCTAGAGCATGGGCTTTAGTGGCTAAGTCACGGAAAGTCCTAATATCGGCGCTAGTAAGACCGAATGCAATTCCTGTTTCCATGGAATTTAAACACATCTTGACCTGTTCTTTTTCTTCCGGTAACTGCTTGCACGAGGCTCCCAATGTCTTCCATTTGTCTATAAATTTCTCCACAGATTCCACTTCTCTTTCCGGTACTGAAGCCAATTCTGTGATGCTGACATCACTCTCTGAAGAGAAGAAGTTTGACATAAAGGCATTCTGCATCTGTTTCCATGTGTGTATCGATCCTGGAGCCAAGCTAGTATACCATCGAAATGCTTTGCTTGTCAAGGATGATCCAAACAAACGTAGATAATATTACGGTATTGTGGACAAATTCCCCATGCTGGTAATAAAGGGCATGAAATGCTCTTCCGGTGACCCGTCTCTGTTAAACTTTTGAAATTCTGGATGTTTGAAGTTAGCTGAGAACGGGATATCTTCTACTTCTCATGGATATGGCATTTGATATCTGAACCGACCAACATTTTCGCGTTCCCTTTCCATCCTGACGGCTTCCTCAACAACTTGTCGTACTTCCTCTTGAGTTATAGTCCGTACTGCTGGAGCAGATTCGAGCGATCCTCCTCCCTGTGGCTGGAAACCTTCAGGTCGATGTTCTTGTCCGTTCATTATGCCCATCATCGGAGGAGCCGTTATCTAGGATACATTGTGCGCAAGAGTTGTCAGGGCCTCTCTGAGATTTCTACATTCTTCCATGAACGTTCTCTGTGCTTGCACCATTTCATTCATACGGTCTTCCGTAGTTGGCGTAGTCCCTTGATCTATTCCGGCCATGTGTACTATAGCTTCCCCACTTTTTGACGAAGCTGTAGTTGGAATGGGATAAGAGTATATCGATGAAATGAGACTTACCAGGAGGGGAGTCCCATTCGATTTTCCCATACTTCCGCTGCAGCTGATTGATCGCGATGATATTGAAGTAGGTGACCCCACAGCAATGTTGTTCCCTTTTGTTCTTTTGTCCATTGAGCTTTTGGATCAATTAGAGCCGGGAAGTCACGTGATGCTGATTGTGGAACCTTATGCTTAGGATATATGGTAGGATGGACTAATTCAGGATTCTTTCTAACAGCGTTCCATGTTATCGGTCCCTTGGTTCGTGGTGAAGGCAGACTCATTCTAACGCTTCTTGTGTTTCGAGCCCTGCTTCTTCGAGATGTCATGACAGTCCAATTCTCAACATTTTTCACTACTTGGGGTGAAGCAGATACGACTCCAACCATTGTTCGAGCTGAGTCATTTTTGTCTATGGGAGCCTGAGTCTTGCACTTCGGTGACTGGTCAAGTGTATATTCAGTTGTAGTGAAATTGTGAGATTCGACCCTAGTTTATATGTGTGCATGTGTGTGTGAGAGTATGCATTCCGTCCATTTTGGTCCCGAGGTCCTACCGGTCAAATTCGAACGACTCGCGACCCTTGGATTGTGTTTGTGGTCATCCTTGAGTCCGGTCATGTAGACCCGACTCGAATCGACCATAGACCTATGTCATCTCGATCGTATCGTCGTTGTAGTTCCAACAACGTGTCTTGTGCATCCATCTGACCTACCGATCAAAAGTTACAAACATTTTATCATATGGCCAACTTTTTGTACATGGGATATCTCCATGGCACAATTTCCCATGTACACCACACACACTCTACACAATTGCATGGATTGAACACCACCCACTCTAAACACCACCAAGTGTAGTCTAAGCCTAGCAACTTTATTATTTTCATCATAGGTTATGATTACTTTCTCTAACCAATGAGGGAGAGCAATGATGACTCTCTCTCTCTCTCTCTCTCTCTCTCTCTCTCTCTCTCTCTCTCTCTCCCTCTCATTCTCTCATTCTCCTCTCCTCTTAGCAAAAAAACTTCCAGCCCCTTCTCCCCTCTTTTCCAACCCTTTCTTCCCTCATTTCCTCTCCATCTAGCCATTAGCAATCCATCTACAACCTTTAATCATCTTCCTCTTAAAGCGTAGTACCTAAATCTTGGAGTTTGAAGGCATATTTCTAAGTGGGTACTCTCCTTAGCTTCTTCTCTCTTTCTTCTATTTTCTTACTTTCCCTTGCATGCACGAAAGCATGTAGGACTCACCAATCCATGGTGGAGGTCCTACATGGTTCATAGGATGAGGCCATGGGCCTAGATCCTCCATATTTCTATCCATGGTGGGCCATTCTCCATGGACTCACCATAATGCTTTCTCCTTCTCATTTCTTGCACCCCGTGGGTCATCTAGGCCTTGTATGCATGTGCAAAAAATGATCCCTACCCTCCAGCAAGTTCCTTTGATGTATTATAGCATGCATATATCATAACATAGTGGACGACGTGGATTTGGGTGTGGGAGGTCCATTAGTGGCGGGACCTTCCACTAATGGCCAATTGCTTCTTTGTTTTCCCTTTCTTTATATTTTTCTCCTATGTATTCTGATGATGTGTGTCCTACTAAGGATAGGTCAGCAACATCTCGGACCCTTAGCTAGATGGGAAGTCCAAGCTCACTTTGACTAGACCACTAAGCCCACCATGCATGCATGGTTTGGGTGGCCTCCAAAATGGCTTTTTCATGGAGGTCTGAGTGATCTCATGGGTCTGGAATTTTTTTAACCCATCAAAGTAGACCCCACATGTTGAATCAAGGCCATAAACCCTTTGATTAATCTATATGGGCTGAAATATGGACAACATATATTGCTGTCCAGATTTTAGGCCCAGTTTGAGCATGACTTATGAGCTAATGTTTGGATCTGTTTGCATGCCCTTTTATCTAAAATTTCTTTGGGGGTTTTCTGAGGTGTGGACCCCACCTTAATGTAGGATGGGCCCCGCATCATTTAACCCTTGATTGAGGCCTATGGGATGGGCCAAAGTAGGCTTGACGTCCAAAAATTTCTGGACAGTCCAGCAATGTTGCATGTTGGAGAGGAGCCTATTGTACCTTGAATTTGGGGAAGTGGGCCGCTCCAGTGGACCCCACCTGTTGTCCATACATGGGAGTACCAAACCCACCTATTTTCCCAGTGAATTGAGAGACCTATGGCCACCCCATGAGGTGCCAATCATCGGGACAACAACATTGTGTAGTAGCAGGTGTTTTTTGGAAAACATTGTTGTCCAGAATTTGTATCAATTAAATAAAATAATTCTACCACTTCAAAAAATCTAAAATTTTGCAGGGAGATGACCCATCTATATTAAACACACTTACAAATTTTAGGGCCAATGGATACCTGTACTCACCAGGGAAATAGCTGAACCGGCTCACTATATTTTGGTGTCCAGATTAGGAAGAATCTCGGGACAGATTGTTTTCTTAAAATGAATTAAAATATTTATAGTTGTCTAAAAATTCTGAAATTTTTTAGAGAGGTGGCCCACTCATGCTAAGACCCACCTACAAAATTTTGGGGCCAATGGACCCCTGTACGCACCGTGTCAATGGCTGGGACCAGCCCACCATGTTGGGACGTCCAAGTCAGTCCGATTTTCTGGACAAACTGATTTCTATAAATTAATTTAAATACTTATAGTTATCCAAAAATTATGAATTTTTTTGGAGATGTGGCCCACCCATGGAAGTGTTACCCTACAAATTTAAGACCCAACGGACATTTGAGCTGACCGTGGTGCGACCGAGTTTGGCCCACCAGGCAGGGACGCCTAAGCTGGGGTGTCTAGCCTGCTTTGTGGGCCCACCTTGATGTGTTGTATATCCCACCATCCATCCATGTGGGGTCCTTAGGGGATTGATCATCTTCTCCTTTTTTTGGGTATTCAACTGGGGCCCATTGGGTGGATTTTAGGCCAGATACCCCGGCCCATAGACATGGGACATACCTGCCTTAGGCTACTACTGGGCCCGCATTCCAATGGCCTGGCCCACTTGATATATTTGTTGCATATCCTCTCTCATCTGGTAGGACCCATAGTGATGTGTGTGGGCTATCAGGGATTAAATACACTAAGAAATACTTTTATTGTTGGACTTCAACCAACCTAGAAATTTGGGTGGGCTGGAATTTGGGAATGAGCCCAATAATTGTTGCCTGTAAATGTTTGTTTTAGGGCAATATGGCCCACTATATTTGAGGAGGATTTAAGTCAGTCATCTTACCATTTTAATTTTATTTTGGACTTAATTAGTGCATGATTAAAGGCCCATTCCAATTGGAGTCTTATTGGGCTAGCTTGTAGTTAATTGATGGGCCTTATAGCCCTGGTTGGGCTGAAACTTTTGATAGGCCCGTTGGGCCCATGAGTCCTATATTTATCATGCCATTATGATGGGTCTTATGTGCCAAATACTCAAGTAGTTGGGCCCTTGCTTGCCCCTATAATAAATCTATACTTGGGCCGAGATGTGAGGCCCAACTTACTTGTGTTAAATATAAAGATTTTCCATATGTTGGGATAATACGCTGCCCATTAGGCCCACCACAATGAGTGAACCCATGACCTTTATGATTGGGCCCTAACCTTGCTTAAGGACCCACCAGGTTGCCTATGTATTGGGCTTAGTGTATGGCCAACTAGGTCATGGATTGATTGAGCCTTGGACTTTTCTTTAGATACGTAGCAAATTACCTTTTGGGACCCAGTTGAGGTTAGATGTCCTCCTTGGTGGCCCTAAGGTAGGCCCATAGGGCCCTTATAGGTAGTTGAAGGCCCACCTCAGACCTTGTTAGGACCGTTTTCTCCTTGAGGCTTTATAACTCTCTTAGCTTGTGGGCCATCCCAAATTATTGGGCCCCCATTAGAGGACTTCACTTCTCCTTAGAGTACCGTCTATGGATCTAAACCATGTCTGAAATGGCTAAGCTATATGTCCTAGAGGGGGGGGGGGGGTGAATAGGACTATGCCAAATTTAGAATAAATACAGCGAAAATAAAGAAAGAGAGATAGCCAAATAAATAAATCAATACACAATGCTGAATGCAATCTCAAAATATTGATTGTTCTAAAGACAACCATGCACCATAAAAATGGCAAGGCAACCTTACTAGAACAAATAGAGAAACTAAAGCTCAAACTAATAAAGAGATAACAAGTGATAAATTACAGAACTATAAATCTAAACTATTACAACATTCCCCACTGAGCTTGAAATAAAATGATTACAACATTCACATCCACATATACATCCCACAAATGAATAATTGAAGATATGAAATATAAACCACACAACCACAAAACACAAGGGATTAAGTGGTTCACCTGTGTGTACACCAACTGTTAATAAATAGCCACACTACTCCACTCCTAATATAGGTTTTCCAGGTTCACACAAAACCTTCACAATTGTGTCTTTCTCTGTGGGCTTACACAATTAAAAAAAACCCCTCTTCTGAGTTTTCCTAGCTCTCCTTAGATAACCAATACAATGAGATTTTCTGGAAAATCCCAAAAGAAAACCAAATGAAAGTAAATTACATAAATGTAAAATACCTGAATTTCTCCTTCGTTGTACCAGCCCAGAAGAACCATGTCGGAGTAGAGATTTGAATGCCAAAGTTCAATGTCCAATTATCAATTTATAATGGTTCCAAGTTCTAATAGATTTTAAATTAAACCAAATGGGGCTAGCTCTAATTGATTTTGATTCCAGAAAAAGGAAAAATGAAACTTCCTCTTTTTCAGATCAGATTGGAATACAAGAAACAAAATTAATTTTAAAAGCTAAAGAAAGAGAATATTAAACATGCACACTTAACTTAAATGGAGCACAAATTTATCTCTCAGAAGGCTGAATTAAATTAGCTTGAATTTCATATTTTATTATGAGATTCGTGCTCTATTTAGGTGAGAAAATCACGTCTTCGACTGGTTTAAAGATCTCTACGACTGGTCGTAGAACCAACAGATATTTGAAATTTCAGGCGTGATAAGATCTGGCAGTTTCACGACTAGTCGTAGGTGATCTACGATTGGTCGTAGGTCTCCTTCGACTGGTCGTAGGTTACTCACGACTAGTTGAAGCTAGCCAAATTTCAACACTGTACTTTGAGTCATAGAACTACGACTGGTCGAAGAAATAGTCGACATTGTTCATACGACTAGTCGAACAGTCCTTAAGACTAGTCGAAGCCTAATAGAAAATTTCTAAATTTTGCAACAAACTTACGACTGATCCAGGAAATTCTTAGATAGGTCGAAGCAGTGTTAGGACTAGTCGAACAAAGTCTAGGACTAGTTTTAGAACAGACTAAACTCACTTATATAAAACATATGAATTATGTATCCAAAATGGCCTACTCTAAAGGTCAACCTAAGGTCAATCATACCTCAGTAGTGAAGTAGGGACATTGAAACTTAGACGAGTGACCTTTGAAAGCAATGAACCTTGAAGTCTTGATGCAGCTCAAACTTGAAAGCTTCTTGAGATCTTGCATTATCCTTCTTTTGAATTAAATCGAACAATCTCACTTTCTCGAGTCTTGACTTGTGAACAGTGCTTGTCAATCAAAGCTAATCTTGAGTAGAGCTTTGTACTTCACATATGCAAGCTTCATAACAGTGTTTTTGGCACCACAAATTTGACAAAAAAAAGAGGCTATAAACTATAGCACTTACAATCTCCCCCTTTGTCAAATTAGTGACAAAACACACTTCCAAGATATGTTACATAACGCAGAATATATGATTAAAGAATCATGCATCAGTTGTTATCAACCGGCATACTAACATGATCCTGCAAACCTGTAAATTAATATTTAACATAACATACAGTCCACCTCTGCACATACTCCCCCTGAGTAACATACATAAAAAATGCAATGCTACTCCCTCCTCATAACATAATCATTAGACACATCCATATCCATTATCTCCCTTTTTGTCACAATAAGACGAAGGAACCACAGAACAGATGACTGAGGAGAAAGAAGTAAAGAGATATATGAGAGGTAACAAGACAAGATATGAGTAACCAGCATAAACAACCTACATAATTCATAAACTGAGCTAAGTCAAAGATAGCTACAATCTCAAAACCAGTTGAGCTAGTGCAAGAGTAATAAAGCTATAGCAAACTAGTAAACTTAAAAGAACTAATCTGAACCAGATGAAGGAACAGGGATAGAAGGATCAAGTTGATGCATGCCCTTGTTCAAGCACCTAAGATATTTGCGCATATACTTAAATTTTAAATCATGGGCAACAGACATGTTTTCCATCTTAACATTCATATTCTCAACCTTATCTTCCAATGCACGCAGACGTGCATCAAACTCAGAAGGCTTATAATCTGGATCATTTGCAGAATCAGATTAAAGTTCGTCAAAAATATCATCCATGTTAATATCATCAGGAGGAAGATCACTAGCTTCTTCCTCATGTTCAGCTTCAGCATTGCCAACACCAGCACCTTGGCCAGGAAGGAAATTAAGCTTCATCTTATTGATATTAGAATTGTTAAACATCAGATGATGGATAGGGGCCTCTCCAACAGGCATATCGACTAACATATGCGTAGCCAACACAGTCATCAAATAACCCAAAGGAATATCACTGTGACCTGGATGGAGTCGAAACTAAATAATAGAGTGACAAATCAATGATGGTAGACAAACATGAGCACCGCTGGAAACAACATGAAGAACACGAACCATGAAGGAAGTCAATTCATATTTATTACCCGATCGAGGATACAAGTTAGACATAAAGATTTTGTAAAGAACTCTGTATTTGGGTAACAGATACTTTGAGGGAAGTGCATTCCCTTTATGTGTCTATTGAACATCCAAATTGCATAAATCTAGCACTTATGCTTGCGAACATGGATAGGGCAATGGACCGGTATGCTGGCCCACCCTAATACAATAAGTTATCCTAACCTACAGCTTAGAGCATAGGAAGGATATCGAAAGGAGCAACATGATTAATATCAATAGGATGTTCAACAATAACGTTACGCAATCTGATGTCCTGAACATAAGATGGATAGTCCTCGAGAGCCCAAAGATGACGCTTAGTGATAGGGGCCGATCTGGAGGAAGAAGATGGACCACGGGATGTTATCTTTCTCCCTCTAGATACCATTTGCAACAAGGATTTCAAGAAAATAAAGAGTTGCAAAGGATTGAGAAGAGGGTTTTCTCAAATCAGATTTTACAAAAGAAATACCCCAAATCTCAATGAAATTTGAAATAGATAACTTCAAGAGTAAAATAGAAGTAATCTAGACACAAATCTACAAGAAAAATACAAATAGAGCACTAACCTTGAAGATTTTGAAGGAAGGGTTCGACTAGTCGGGCATCGGCTCGTTGGAGAGAGAAGAAGAAATGAAGAAGATGAAGCGTTTTCCCCAATTTTAAGTGATTCACGCGATTCACGACTTGTCGTGGATGTACACGACCGGTCGTAACACGAATGGTCGTGTATACTCATGACTGGTCGAGTACCGGCCAAAAATCTGATTTCCAGGATTATATACAAAAATTGAAATCTAATCAAGCAATTATATACAATATGATACAAATACGCATAAATAATCATTTTAAAATGCATACGCTAAGATCAAATTTCATTTTGTTAAACCTGCTTTTGTCGAGCGGTTTAGTGAAAATGTCAGCACGTTGATTCTCGGTAGGGATATATTCCAAAGATATAACCTTTTCTTCTACTAATTCTCGAATATAATGAAATCTAATGTCAATGTGTTTTGTACGAGAATGCTGAATTGGATTTTTCAAAATATTTATGGCATTGAAATTATCACAATATAATAATATAGAATCCTATTTAATTTCATAATCACTTAGCATACGTTTCATCCAAACAAGCTGTGTACATGCATTACTAGCTACGATATATTTAGCTTCAGCTGTTGAAAGTGATATAGAACTTTGTTCCTTACTAAACCAAGAAACAAATAGCTTCCAATATAAAAGCAACCACCACTGGTTGATTTTCTATCATCAAGATTACCAGCCCAGTCAGCATTCGAGTACCCAGCTAATTAAATACTAGTCTCATGTGGATACCAGAGACCGAGATTAATAGTACTTGCGACATATCGCATAATCCGCTTGACAGCAGTTAAGTGTGACTCTTTAGGATTATACTGATATCTAGCGCAAATACCAACACTTAGAGTGATATCGGGTCTACTAGCAGTTAAATACAATAAACTACTAATCATACTCCAATATAATTTCAGATCCACATTTTTACCTGTAGAATCTTTTGAGAGTTTTAAAGTTGTACTCATAGGAATATCAAAATTTTACCATTCTCAAATCCAAATCTCTTAATCAAATTCATAGCATATTTAGATTGAGAAATGAACATTCCATCAAGTTTTTGTTTTACTTGCAACCCAAGGAAATAATTCAATTCCCCAACCATGCTCATTTCAAACTGAGATTTCATCAAATCTGCAAACTCAATAGTCATGTCAATACAGGTAGATTCGTAAATGATATCATCAACATAAATCTGTACTATTAAAATGTAATCATTATATTTTTTAATAAACAGACTCTTATCAACACATCCCATTTGAAAATTATGGCTTAATAGAAACTTTGTTAGTTTCTCGTACCATGCCCTAGGAGCTTGTTTTAAACCGTAAAGTGCCTTTTTAAGGCGATACACATGATCAGCATTTTTAGGGTCTTTAAAACCCATCGGTTGTTCAACATAGACTTTCTCATACAGATCGCCATTTAAAAATACACTTTTCATATCCATTTGGTAAATCTTAAACTTTCTAAAACACGCAATGGATATAAAGAGTCTAATTGATTCAAGACATGCTACTGGTGCGAAGGTTTCATCATAATTAATACCTTCAATTTGAGTGTAACCTTGTACCACTAGCCTAGCCTTATTTCTAATTATATTACCAAGCTCGTCAAACTTATTTTTGAAAATCCATTTGGTTCCAATGATGTGTTTATCTTTAGGTCTAAGTACGAGATACCAAACATCATTTCTCACAAATTGGTTAAGTTCTTCTTGCGTCGCAACAATCCAGTTTTCATCAGCAAGAGCTTCTTTTACGTTAGATGGTTCTATCTAGGATGTAAAACATACGTAATTACATATATCCTCAAGTTGTCTATGGGTACGAACACCAATGAGAGGGTTCCCAAGAATCTGTGTGGTTGGATGATCTTTAACAGTCCTCAGTTCAGAATCAGTCTGATTAGATGAAGTATCAAATTTATCAATTACTGGAACTTCATCATTATTTGAACTTGAGACTGGTGTCTTTAAGTGATCATCAATGACTACATTGGTAGACTCTTGAATCACACCGGTCCTTTTGTTCAGAACCCTAAAAGCTCGACTGTTTAAAGAGTATCCTAAAAAGATCCCTTCATCACTCTTCATATCAAACTTTCCCAAATATTCACGATCTCATAAAATATAGCACTTGCTGCCAAAAAATCAAAAGTATTTGACAGTAGGCTTTTTATCGAACCACATTTCGTAAGCCGTTTTATAATTACCTTTACTAGTGTAAACCCGGTTAATGATATAGCAAGTTGTATTGACTGCTTTAGCCCAAAGATTCTTAGAGAGCTTCATACTATTCAACATGACATTAGCCATTTCTTGAAGCACTCTATTTTTCCTTTCAACTATACCATTTTGTTGTGGAGTTTTGGGTGCTGAGAATTCATGTAATATTCCCTGGTCGCTACAGAACTTCTCAAAACCGCTATTCTCAAATTCAGATCCATGATCAATACGAATCTTACTGACTTGAGAACCTTTTTCAGTTTGAATCCTTTTGAGAACCTTTTTCACTTCTTCAAGGGTTTCTGATTTGTCCCTTAAGAAGACAACTCATGTATATCTGGTAAAATCATTTACTATTATCAAGATATATCTTTTGCAACCTTGACTTTCCGTCCTGGTAGGTCCTATAAGATCCATATGGAGAAGCTCAAGTGGTCTTGATGTAGTATTGGAATTCACCTTTTTGTGTGAGTTCCTCGTTTGTTTGCCAATCTGGCATTCACCACATATTTTATCTAATTTTTGTAGTTTGGGTAAACCTCTTATAAGTTTCCGTTTGCTCAATCTATATAGATTTCAGTAGTGTACATGTCCAAGACGTTTGTGCCACAAATCGGTCTCGTCTGTATGGACCATGTAACATGATTGATTAGATGAGTTGGATTCGTTAACAATATAGCAGTTTTCAGATGTTCTACGTCTAGTTAATATTACTGAACCCTTGTTGTTTAGAATCTCACAGCTTTAATTAGAAAACAATACACTATGGTTATTATCACAAATTTGAGATATGCCTAGAAGATTATGTTTCAGTCCTTCAACATATAAAATTTTTTTAAACAAAGGAAGGTTATAGAGTTGAATTGTACCTTAGCCCATAATCTTGCAGTTGCTGCCATCACCAAATGTGACTGAACCATCAGTCATGTCTTTGAAATCGGTGAATAAACCTTTATCACCAATCATATGCCTTGAGCATCCGCTGTTTAGGCACCACTTAGAATGGCTTATTACTTTAAAAGTAGTGTGAGTAACCAAACAAGTGACCTTTGGAACCCGTTTCATAACCATTTTGGATTTAGGTGGATAGTTGGTCTTCTTTCATTTGTAAGAATTATAAATATGACCTAGTGAGTTAGACTTTAGAAGCTCCCTAAGTAAATCAACTATCTTTTCAGCCAAAGGATTTTGATTTTGCTTTTTATAGTTGATATAATTACTTTTAGGTTTTTGAAAAGATTTAGAGATTTTAGAAAACATTTGATCTTTCCCTTTTGAGTTTAAGGTCTCTCCCTTTACAAACTTGGGAGGAGTATTCTTTGGTTTAGGAGAAACATTCTTATCATAACCCAGACTAGATCGATCGCCACATTTTCTCGATCTTGATAAGAGTTTTTTTAATTTAGTATCACCTTGGGCATATTTCCAGGTTTCCTTTAAACTCAAGAGAGAGGAGACTTCATGTTTTAGTTGTTCATTTTCAGATTTAAGATTTTCAATCTGGGAGGTTTTAAAATCTAAATCGCATTTTATCTTTTCAAAACAGTCTGAAATGTGGGACTTTTCTAAAATAAGAGATTCATAAATTTCTTTGAGTTTAGAAAATTTCTCTTTTTGAAGTTTCAATTTCACAGCAATTTTACAACTTTCCTTGTTTAGGGCATTATATGCATCTTGAAGATCATCTTCATTTTCACATTCACTATTCAGATTTTCTTCACTAGTTGAGTCATCATTATCTGAAAATGTGAATTTGGCTAGAGTCATAAGGGCCTTAACATCACAACCGACTCAGTTTCAGAATCTTCTGATTCAAAGGAGGCTTCAGAATCAAAGGACTCGTCCCAAGTAGCCATCATCCTTTTCTTTTTTGACTTGCCCTTATTGGGACATTTGTTAGCCAAATGCCCATACTCATGGCATTTGTAACATTGACTGTCTTTTAATGATTTTCTTGATTTAGGTTTAGGTTTCTTTTTATCAAATACCTTTTAAAGATCAATCCTCTTTTTACTTTTAAAAATTTTATAAAACCTTTTTGCCAAAAGAGCCATATCATCTTCAGAGTTTTCTAAATCAGAGTTTAAATCATTTTCTTAAAAACCATTTTTAGAAGTTTTTAAGGTAATAGATTTACCTTTTAGAGCTTTAAAGGTTAACTCATAAGTCTGCAATGAGCCAACTAATTCCTCAACCTTCATATTGTCCATATTACGAAGTTCCTGGATTGCAGTTACTTTAGAATTGAACCGTTCAGGAAGTGAGCATAGTATTTTAGCACAAATCTTGCTTTCAGGGATTTTATCACCTAGACCCCACATAGAGTTTACAATGTCATTCAATTTGGTATAGAAGTCCATAAACATTTCATTTTCTTCCATACGTATTTCCTTAAATTTAGTTGTGAGGATTTGTATCTTAATTTCTTGACAATTGAAGTACCCTCGTGTGTCATATCCAATATATCCCAAGCTTGTTTTGCAGAATCACAGGATATAATTCTTTTGAATTCATCTGGTGATAGTAAACAAGTAATTGCATTTAGTGCTTTAGCATTTGCACTACTCTCATTTTTCTGAAGTGTGGTCCAAGAGAAATATGATGTAACTTTCATAGATTTTGAACCATCAATCCCGGTTACTTCAGTGGTAGGGGGGATCCATTCATTCACTGTGGATAGCCACACACTTTCATCCATGGATTTGAGGAAGATCCTCATCCTGGCGCCTAGTGACTGAAAGGCTATCAAAATTTGACATCTAATATAAAGCTTAGATTGTTAGCTCAGGAATTAAATCCAAATAAGAAAGAGAGCTATTAGGCTTTGATACCACTTGAAATGGCCAAGCTCTATGTCCTAGAAGGGGGGTGAATAAGACTATGCAAAATTTAAAATAAATACAACGAAAATAAAGAAAGAAAGATAGCTAAATAAATAAATCAATACACAATACTGAATGCAATCTCAAAATATTGATTGTTCTAAGGACAACCATGCACCATAAAAATGGGAGGGCAACCTTACTAGAACAAATAGAGAAACTAAAGCTCAAACTAATAAAGAGATAGCAAGAGATAAATTGCAGAACTATAAATCTAAACAATTACAACATTCCCCACTGAGCTTGAAATAAAATGATTACAACATTCACATCCACATATACATCCCACAAATGAATAATTGAAGATATGAAATATAAACCACACAACCACAAAACATAAGGGATTAAGTGGTTTGCCTGTGTGTACACCAACTGTTAATAAACAGCCACACAGCTACTCCACTCCTAATATCCTCACACAGGGGATATCAGCTTTCACTATCAAAGATAGGTTTTTCAAGTTCACCCAAAATCTTCACAATTGTGTCTTTCTTTGTGGGCTTACACAATTAAAAAAACTCCTCTTCTGAGTTTTCCTGGCTCTGCTCAGATAACCAATACAATGAGATTTTTCTGGCAAATCCCAAAAGAAAACTAAATGAAAGTAAATTACATAAACGTAAAATAGCTGAATTTCTCCTTCACCATAGCAGCCTAGAAGAACCAAGTCGGAGTAGAGATTTGAATGTCAAAGTTCAATGTCCAATACTCACTTTATAATGGTTCTAGGTTCTAATAGATTTTAAATTAAACCAAATGGGGCTAGCTCTAATTGATTTTGATTCTAGAAAAAGGAAAAATGAAACTTCCTCTTTTTTAGATCAGATTGGAATACAAGAAACAAAATCAATTTTAAAAGCTAAAGAAAGAGAATATTAAACATTCACACTTAGCTTAAATGGAGCACAGACTTATCTCTCATTTCAAATATTGCTCAGATCAAATCATTAGGAGATGTGTGCCTAACCACGAATAAAATAGTGTCATCTCCTTTTGTCATTTTATCATGTGGTGGCCACTTTTAGGTTAAAAAGACCATGAAATTTATTTTTACAGTGTGGCTTTTATTGGCCTATTATGTTTATAGATACAAATGAACTCTACAAAGCGTGTGAGTGATGTCAAAATTGGGAGGATTTTCTCATCGAAATACGATATCGTTGAACCTCATTCTAACCATTAAGGCATTTGATTAATGTGGCATCAATTTCATGGGACCATTCCCCCCATCTTTTGAAAATCTTTATATTATTTTCATCGTAAACTATGTCTCTAAATGGGTTGAGGCAATTTCGTGTTGGAATAATGACCATTACATGGTCATTAAGTTTTTGAAAGAACATATTTTATCTAGATTCATAACACCTCGAGTCATCATAAGCAGAGGATCTTACTTTTGCAGTAGATCATTGGAAACATTGATGAAGAAATACAGCATTTCGCATAAAGTGAGTAGCCCCTATCATCTTTAGATAAGTGGCTAAGCCAAAATATCAAATATGGAGATTAAACAAATTCTTGAGAAAATGGTTAACATGGATTACAAGGATTGGTCACTTCGACTAACCGATATGTTGTGGGCTTATTGTATGGCTATAAAAGCCCTAATGGTATGTAACCCTATAAACTTTTCTATGGGAAGGCTTTCCACTTGCCTGTAGATTAAGTTGTACACGAGCCAAATTGAGTCTAGCTTGGCCTTACTCGGCTTGGCCAACAGGCTACCCTGGCTTGAACTCAGCTCGGCTTGCTCCTCAAGCCTGACTGGCCAGCTTAGCTTGACTCGGTCAATAGCTCAGGCCAACTCAAGTTGAGTTCAACGAGCTTGAGCTCGATCTTTCGAGCTAAGTTTGATTTCAAGCTTATGAGCTGAGTTCGAGTTTAGGTTTTAGGGTTTTTAATATATATATATATATATATATATGTATATGTATGTATGTATGCATGTATGTATGTATGTATATATATATAATTTAAATATAATTTATTCAAACATATAAATATATACAAAATATTCATATTAGGTGAACCTAATATGAGTTGAATCGATTCGAACCGAGTCAAGTTTGAGTCTAGCTCGGACTTGGCT
This sequence comes from Magnolia sinica, assembly GCF_029962835.1. NCBI lineage: Eukaryota > Viridiplantae > Streptophyta > Magnoliopsida > Magnoliales > Magnoliaceae > Magnolia > Magnolia sinica. The sequence goes on along the minus strand of NC_080573.1, from coordinate 97,686,061 downwards.
CGAAAAGTTTTCGAGCTCAAAAAATCAGCTCGACTCTTCTTTAACTTGGGTTTGAGCCAAGTCGAGTCGAGCTCTTTTGAGTCAAGTTAAGCGACTTAACCAAGTTAACTCATTTCATGTACAGATTCACCTGTAGAGTTAGAACATAAGGTGTATTGGGCTATGAAGAATTTCAACTTTAATCTCGATAAAGCTGGTTCACCGCGTAAGTTACAACTTAATGAACTTGAAGAAATATGAAACGAGGCTTATCAGAACTCTTGGATATGCAAGAATAGGATGAAAGTGTTTTATGATAAGAATATTCTTTGAAAACTTTTGAACCAAAGTACAAAGTCCTGTATGATTCTATAATTCATATTTTTCCCACTAAACTGACATCTCGTTGGATCAGCCTCTTTAAAGTCAAAACAATTTATCCTCATGGGGTTGACAAGATAGAAAATATGGCAAATGGTAACAGTTTTAAAGTAAACGGTCATCGCCTTAAACCATTTACAAAGAAATTTGATTCAGAGGATATGTTCGTCCCTCTAAATGATCCCATCTATTAGGACTAATCTTCTAGTTTGATGGAGGTCCATCTATTATTTTTATTTTTACTTTCTTAGGATTAGGTTAGAGTACTTTAGGTTTTTTTTTTTTAGTTTATTTTGTTTATTAGTAATCCATTTAGATTGTGGAGACTTCATGTCATCTCATTGATCTTCTTCAGGTACTCTCTCTTACTCATTCCTTTTTTACTTTCATTATCTCGTGTTATGATGCATTGGATATCTTTTTACATTGAAGACAGTGTGGATTTTAGGTTGAGGGTGAGATTAGATAAAATTAATTGATATTTTTAGTTTTGAGAAGAAAAAAATATTTTTCAAAAATCAAAACTCTTTTTGAAGATTGATATTCTATGTATCTAAATATATTTAAGTGTAAAATGATAGGATATGAAGTAAAGTTTAAAAGTCTATAGTCTACTTGATTAATAGATTTTTTTAATAAAATTGTTTTAATGAATTGATTGATAGGAAGATTTAAACATGACTTAAGCCTAGTTCACAATTCATATCTAACTCCTAGTGTTTTACCTTGATGATTACTCAAGAGAGTTAGGAATCAAGTATGGAGATCCTTATCTACCTTGGTATGAAGAGAAGAAAAGAATCAGTTAAAAAACAATTAGAATAAAAGAAATGGCTACCTATTATATGTGCTTAAATGAGAAAACAAAGAAAAGAAAAAAGAAAGAAAGAAAAGACGATAGCGTGAAAGCCGTCGATGAAAAAAAAAATTAATACTGGAAAAATAAGTGAAAAAGGAGACGGGTTTGGAATCAGTATCTTGTGTTAAATTAACCATTTTAAGGTAATCATCATAGTTAACATTATGGAGAGAAGGCTGACTCTTAAAGATTATAGGTTGGAATTCACTGAGCACACTAGGAATTCGATGGTTGAACGCATTCTATTAATAAATTGATGAAAGAGAATTTAGTTTAATAGTTTATTAGTGATATTAGGTTCTAAATTGACAATATATATAAAGAGAGAGAGAGAGAGGAACGCTCAGCTATGCATCGATTCGCACGTCATTACATGCGAACCTTGCTATCAATCGTTGGATTAGGCTGATGGTTTGGATGAAAGCGCACTTACCGCGAGTTTCCTTCTCTCGCACACCTCTTCACCATATTCTCTAACTCTCGAAAGGATGTGGCGGAAGCCTTTTCACATGAAATTCTTCCGCTAGGATGTTAGCTAGATCCCACCAAGATGTTAATGAAAAATCCATGCTGTCCACACATTTTTAAAAATAATTTTTATTTTATGAACCCAAAACTGAGGTAGATCAAAATCTCAAGTGGGCCACATAGTGTTGATTGAACTCTCACCATTAAAAACTTCCTTGGGCTACCAAATTTTTGTATCAAGCTAATATTTATTTATTTTCCATCATCCAAGTCTGTATGACCTAATCTACAGATTGGATGTCAAATAATTATCACGTGGGCCCTAAAAAATATTTAACGGTAAGAATCATTATCACCGCTACTTCCTCTGTTGTGGTCCACTTGAGATTTAGATCTACCTCTGTTTTGGGATAATACTTGAAATGATAAGAAAAAATGGATGGATAGGGTAGATTTCTTAAAAAACATCATGGTGGGCCCCACCTAGGTTTCCAGCATGCGAAAGGCTTTCGTAAGAAATCTGCATTCGAAAAAACCACGCTGTGGATTTCCTGTGAAAACATTTCGCGCGCTAGAAACCTAAGTGGGACTCACCGTGATGTTTTTGAGAAATCCAATCCATAAATCCATTTTATGAGATCTCTTTAGGACATCTGTACAAAAATGAGCCGAATCTAATACTCAAGTGGGCCGAAAACGTGAAGATTAAACTTACACAGTTCAAATATTCATAGGTCATAAAAGTTTTAAATCAGGAAAATATTTATGTTCTCAGCTAATCCTAGTAGGAATGATTTTATGAATGGTATAGATGGCATGTAAACATCCATGTCAACCCCAAGGAGGTTTCAATGGTAAGAATTTCCCTACCCCCTTTCCCTTCGGTATGACTCGATTAAGTATTATATCCTGCTCACTTTTGGTCTACAGTCCTAAAATGAGCTCAAAAAATGGATGGATAGGATAGATTTCTCACAAAAATCATGGTGGGCCCCACCTAGATTTCCAGCGAACTTAGTAAGAATCTGGACGTTTTGGAGGGGAACGGATTGGCTACTCCTCTACCACCATCCCCGTGGCTAGTGGTCGGTGCTCTGTGGGCCCCACCATGATGTATGTACTTCATCCATTCCATTCATCCATTTTTACTGATCATTTTAAGGCTTGATCCAAAAAATGATAGGAATATAAATCTCAGGTGGAACACACCACAAGAAAACAATAGTAATTGGATATCCACCATTAAAATCCTCTTAAGGTCCACTGTATTGTTTATTTGACATTCAATCTATTGATTAGGTCATAAATACCCAGATGAAAGGAAAAAAATGATCAGCTTGATCCAAAACTTTTATGGCCACCAAAAAGTTTTGAATGGTCGATGTTCATTTAACACTGTTTCTTATAATATGGCCCACTTGAGATTGGGATATACCTAAGTTTTGGTCTCATACCATAAAATGATATATAAAAATAGATGGACGGAATGGATGAAACACATACATCATGATGGGCCCACAGAGCACCGACCACATCCGTTGGCTGGTGGGAGGGGAGTAGCCAGTCCGTTTCCGTCTTGCAGGAGCGCGGATTGGATACTGACAAGGTTAGTAGCCAAATCGCTACTAAAGTGACATCATCAAGCTTTGTGGACCCCACCATGATGCATGTGTTGTATCCATACTTTCCAACCATTTTTAGAGATCGTTTTATGACATTACAAAGAGAATGAGATAGATCTAAAGTTCAAGTGGAGCCCACCATAGAAAATAGTGGGGACAATGACATCTATCATTCAAAACTTCTTAGGGGCCCCAATAGTTTCTGATGAAGCTGATATTTTTGTTTTCACTTCATTTATCTCTATGTTAACATATGAATAGGATGGATCTAAAAAATACATTACTGTGGGCCCTATAAATGTTTCAACAGTAGGTGTGATGGCTCCCACGGTTTGCTGTAGTGGATCCACTTGAAATTTAGATCTATCTCATTCTCTTTATAATGCCATAAAACGATCTCTACAAATGTTTGGATGGTATGGATACAACACATGCCACAAAGTTTGGTGACGTCACTTTAGTAGCGATTTGGCTACTGACCTTGTCAGTATCCAATCTGCGCACGTCTTGGAGGCAATTGCGTGTGTCATCAAGGGAGGTGAATTGGATACAGACAGGTTGAGTGGCGAGACTCGCTACTGAAGTGATGTCACCAAGTTATGTGGCCCCACCATGATGTATATGTTGTATCCCCACCATCCATACATTTGGAGAGACCATTTTAGGATATGGCCCAAAGAACGAGGTAGATCGAAGGCTGAGGTGGACCCCACCATAGAAAACAACGGTGAGAGTGATGCCCACTGTCGAAACCTTCAAAAGGTCCACCATGATTTTTATTTGAGATCCAATCTGTTCATGTGTTAACGCAGACATGAAAGAAGGGAAAACACAAATATTAGCTTGATCGAAAACTTTTGTGGCCCTTAGAACATTTTAATGGTGGGTGTCACTCTCCCCACTATTTTTTGTGGTGGGGTCCTCTAGATCTTTGGATTTGACTCATTCTTTAGATCATTCCCTAATATGATCTCTCCAAATAGATGGGCAGTGTAGATATAAAACATACATCATGGGTGTGGCCCACAAAAATTGGTGACGTCACTTCATTAGGAAGTCTGGCTACTCAACCTGTTAGTAGCTAAGTCGCACACGTCGTTAGGGAGGTGTGGGACGCAGATTGGGTACTACCTCCACTCTTCTCTGGGAACAGGCGGGAGCTTTGACTGGCCACCATGATGTAAGGGTCTTATCCACACCGTCCATCCTTTTTTTTTTTCATCATTTGAAGCTATTAGTCCAAAAATATGGCAGATCCAAGACAGATGTGGGCTACACAGTGAGGAATAAATCCTTACCGTTGAAAAATTCATGGGGCCAAAGAAGTTTTGGATGGAGCTGATATTTGTGTTTTCTCTTCATCTAGATCTATGTAACTTTATGAATAGGTTGGATGGCAAATATAAATCACAGTGGGCCCTAGAAAATTTTCAACGGTGAGAATTATTATCAGCGCGGTTTTTTCGAACACGGATTTCCTTTGAAAGCCTTTCGCGTGTTGGAAGCCTAATATTTTTTGAGAAATCTACCTTGTCCATCTATTTTTTCTTATCATTCCAGGGCATTATCCCAAAATTTAGGCAGATCCAAATCTCAAGTGGAATGCACCACATAAAGCAGCGGTGATAATGATTCTCATCATTAAATATTTTTTAGAGCCCACTGTGATATTTATTGACATCCAACCGGTAGATTAGGTCATACAGACTTGGATAATGGAAAAAAAAAACAAATATTAGCTTGATCCAAAAATTTGATAGCCTTAGGAAGCTTTTAATGGTGAGAGTTCAATCAACACTCTGTGGCCCACTTGAGATTTTGATCTACCTCAGTTTTGGGTTCATACCATAAAATTATTTTTATAAATGTGTGGATGGCATGGATTTATCATTAACATCTTGGTGGGACCCAACTGGCATCCCAACAGAAGAATTTCATGTGAAAAGGCTTCCACCACATTCTTCGAAGAGGTAGAGAATATGATGAAGAGGCATGCGAGAGAAGGAAACTCGTTCTTTCAAACTCGTGCTAAGTGCTCTCTCATTTAGACCATCGGCCTTATCCAACGGTTAATAGCAAGGTTCGCACATAATGACGTGCGAACCGGTGCGTAGCTAAGCATTCCTCTATATATATGATTACACATAATGTTGTTTTTAAGAAAGAGGTTTAAATTTTGTTTTTTGAAAATTAGTTTTTTGTAAGTTTTTCTTGGGACTAGAAAAGTGCCATTTTAGGGGGTGTTGGGTGTGAAAAATTATATATTTCCCCCTTATCGTGCATTGGTTTATAAGCATAAATGTGTTTAATTGATCTATTTACATATGTTTTGTTATGTGAGGTGATTTAGAGAGATAAGATGAAAATAATGATTAAAGAGAAGATTAATGATCAAAGAATGATTAAGTAAAAATTTAGAGATTTGGAGGTGATTAATGAAGATTTCAAGTGCCAAAGATCCAAGAAAACCAAGTGCAAAAAGAAAAGAAAACATGAAAAAATGACAAAGTACATCAATAGAGATAATAGACTGTTTGGCCCCACCTAAGGTTGGTTTGGTTCGAACGAATGTGCACAGAACAGTCCAGCAAGAATTATGATTTTTGAAAGAAATTCAACTTGACACTTAAGTGTGACCGAAGCCATGTTTGGTGCCATCAAAAGAGAGTTCAGTGCAACCAGAGGGAGATAGAGACTTTAGATCTATTTTGGAGAAATTCAGTTGCAATTGAGAGAAAATTTGATGCAACTGAATGTATGTTTAGTTGCAATTGAAGGTTATCATTGGTGCGACCAAAGTGTAACATAAGTGCATAAAATTGAAGTCAGTTCCAAGTTGATGTAATTTTTTCCTAATTAAATGGGTGAATCTGGCCTTCCTAAGGACAAATAAGGGTAGAAGAGAATGAGCAAGGAGTTACGGAACTTCTACATAGTCCTTCAGTTCTTATTCAATTTTTATGTTTTTCCTTTGAAATTAGTTCAATCATGTCTATGGTTGGCAAATCTCTTAATTAGGGCTAAGAGGTGAAGCTTGTATTTACTTTTAATGTCTTATTTTGTTTTGATTCAAGTAGTTAATTTGATTCTTAAAATTTTCATTGATATTACTTTGAATGAAGATATATTTCTAGTTTACTTTGATCCATTATCAATTATGGCACATTAGATGCTTAAGAAAGCTAGAAGTAATTGCTTATCTATTTTGCAAGGGATTAATCTGTGAAATCCATTGATTTATCATATACTAAGGGCACGATAGATGCTTTAAATTCCTTATGATCAATACTTTGATGCTTTATGTGGGAACCAATTCAATTGAAGTTCAAATATTTTAGATTTATGATTGATGATTTAACCACTCTATTATACAGATGGATAGGTAATGACTTTAATTTCAGTTAATTTATATGATTGAATCAAATGAATTAAACATTATAAATGGCTACAAGTGGATCTTTGGCACGCTAGTTCTTTATCTCTATTGATTTCCTTCTCAATTACATCATTACTTCTTAAATCAAATCCATTCAATTAGTTTTAGTTCTAAATTGTTCGAGAAATCACATAATTATAAGTCCTCGTGGGTTCGACTTCAGTCTTACTGAGTAAAGCTACATCGCAACCCTGCACTTGGGGTTTGTCTCGATCATTGCACTATATCATATATGTGCTAATTTACCATGCCATAAGGTTGTAGACTCAACCATATAAGTAGAAGAATTCTTTTCATTTAGTGAAAAATTATTCATCCCATTACAAGAACATCACTTTCCCATAAAGTTCTCATTATTAGATAAGATCAACTTGCTAGATTCATACACAACCATGATCCTGTGTTTTCTCGAAAGATCCCTTCAGACTAAGTTTATGCTTATGCCTGGGATGTGTAGCACGTTGGTCAGGATTACCTTCTTTCCAGAGGTAAATATTAGTTTTACGATTCCTTTGTCGACAACCTTTGATCGACCTTCATTTCCTATTTGAACCTCTTTACCGTTGGTCACATCTTCATATGTTTTAAGGCAGATCTGTCAATGCATACATGGACTATGGCATATGTATCATACAACCAATTAGGGATTTTCCCTTAAACTATGTTCACTTCCATGCCCATTGCTACGATATTACCGTCCAGTGCATTAGCCTCTTTCTTAGGCTTTTTATGATCCCTACAAACTCAAGCGAAATGTGTAAGTGCTATGGTTTCTTGCTATTATAATTGTCAAATTTTGTAGTGCTAAAACCTCTCTTGGAATCTATGTCTTTTGTAGCTCATCTACATAATGAAGACTGTGCATCACTTAAGAACAAAGATCTTTACTTCAAGAAATGCAAGATTACATGGTCATGTTCGAGTACAACATCAAGTGTAAGTTTAATGTTTTAAGATTCATAATTCAAGCTCCAAGTCAAGACAAAGTCTTTTACTTTGAACCTCAAGCTCAAGATTCAAGATATTTCAAGTTCAAGCTTCTTAAGGTTAAAAATTCAAGTTTCAATATACTTCAAGTTGAAGCTTCAAAAGGTCTCAAGATCAAGCATCTATACATGTAAAGATCTCAAGCTTCGTGAACTTTAAAGATCTTCTATCAACCTAAGGAAAAAGAAGTTTCAATGTTCATACATTATTTATAAGGTATGAATGACCTTAGATTGACCATAGGGTAGGTCATTTTGGATAGATAATTCAATTAGATCATTTTATAAGTGTTTAGACTGTTTCTCGACTAGTCTTGGACTATGTTCGACTAGTCCTAGCACTGACTCAACTAGTCCAAGAAATTCCTCGACTAATGCTAAGGTTGTTACTAATTTTTGAAATTTTTTGTTAAGCCTCAACCAGTCCTTGAGACTGCTCGACCGGTCGTATGAACAATGCTCGACTCGTGCTCGACTAGTCCTTCAGCCTCGACTCAAAGTCTAGCAACTAAATCAGGTTCCACACGACCAGTCATGAACAGGTCATGACCAGTCGTGTAGGTCCCTCGACCGGTCGTGAAGGGCCTACGACCAATCGTGGAACAACTTTATCTTATTGCGCCCAAATTTCAAAAATCTATTGGTCATATGACCAGTCGTGGAGATCTCAGGACCAGTCGAGAGTGCGATTTCTTCACTTATAAATAGAGCACGAATTTCAGAGTTTTATATTCAATTCAAGCTAAATCAATACGCCACTCTGAGAGATAAGTTGGTGATCTTTTTTAGTTATATTGTGTTCATTTAATATTTTCTTAATTTAGCTTTGCTATATTTGATTTTGTATTCTTTATTCCAATCATATTTGAAGAAGGGATTGAGAATTGCCCTTTTCTTGGAATCAAAATCAAATAGAGCTAGCCCAACTTGATTTAATCTAAAATCAATTTACAACATAGAACCATTTCATAAGTGAGTTTGGACATTGACTTCTATGTTGAAATTCTACTCCGATTCGGTTCTTCCGGGCTTCATCAAAAAAAGAATATCTAGGTATTTTATATTATTGTGCCAAAAAAATCTCTCTGTTTTGGTTTGTCTGAGGTGATCCAGAAAAATCTCTCTATTTTGGTTTATTTGAGGTGATCCAGAAAACTCAAAGTGTCGGGTTTTTGAATTATGTAAGCCTACTTGAAAGACATAATTGTGAGGGTTTTAGGTGAACCTGGTAAAACCTATTTTCATAGTGAACGCTAATATCCACTGTGTGAGGATATTAAGAGTGAAATAGTAGATTTTTCCCAACTTGGCGATAGACGTCCTTGGGCAATGGGTCTATCATAACACCTTATCGACTTCTCAAAACTCAATCCCAAAGTCTCAAATCCCCTTTTCAACCCATCTCGTTCAAAAATCTCACCTTTCAGCACCTTATTCTTCAATTTTTTTAAAGTTTAAATGATGAGGAACAATACTTAAACTAAAATTTATTACAAATAGTAAATAAATAAATAAAATAGATTTTTGACCATTAACCTTTTGGAATCTCACGAAATAAATAGGTTATTTAGATAGAGAAGCTTCTCCTACCCCAAAATCATATATTGCACGTCACGTAAAAGTCGAGTGGCAGAACCACCACCAGAGGGTAGCGGTGCACCGCCCGCCTCCACAGCGGAGCGTGGTGGCACCCCCCTGATCGCGGCGCGCCGCCGATGCACCAAATTTTGGTGGACCCTCGTTGCAGTTTTCTGTAGTCTTCGACCGACTTCAAAAAGTCATATCTCCTTTAATATAATTTCGATTTACGTAATTCAAAAGCCAAATTGAAGCTTAATAAGTTTATTTTCATATAAAATAAGTAAAAAAATATAATATAAATTTTAATATAAATAAATATAGGTTGATGTGACAACTATCAAAAAATTATTAGTTTAGACAGCTGCTACTTATAGCATTCTGTAGGCTTCCGCGGTCCTCCCGATTGAATTTCGGTGACCCGCGATCTATTATCTACAGTTGCGTGCAACCTTGAGTCGTGTCCCTAATTTAGAGTTGGCTCAACCCAAGACTTATACCCTAGCGACCGCGCTGTCACCGCGGTTCCGATGCCACATCTCGCGTGCCAAGGCGATACCTGGGCCAGGAGATGTGGACCCGCGTTCAGTTCGAGAAAAACGTCGTGCGTTGCAAATACCAGGGGAATCTCTACGATACATCACATCAACCCATCAATCAAATGTCAAGTACAATACCCATCCCTAAGTACAACCACCCCTCCCCAAAGCCAACTCTTCCATCACTCACCCATATCTCTCTCTCTTACAAACTCTCTCTCTCTCTCTCATATCTCTCTCTCATTATCTAAGCAACCCAACCGTCCAAGGCATAAGAGCTCCATGAGAGAGCTTTGTGAGGCCCACTTCCCACCTCCCCATCTCTCATCTCTACCCTTCATTCTTCATCATCCTCCGTTAAAGTCGAAACCGAGGAGCTAGGGATTCCATCAGACCAAGAAGATAGAATGGTGGGTGATTTCATGATTTTCTACCATTGGTTTTGTGATTTGAGGGCCCACATGTGGTGGGACCTGTCTTGATGTATGTATTGTATCAAGGAGGGGCCTATAGTGGCAGGGTCCCTCCATCGCCATCCGACTTCTCTCTCTCTCTCTATCTCTATCTCTCTCTTTCTCCTTATTCTATGGCCCACCTTGATGCACGATCCATGCCATCCACTGGTGGTGGAACCCACCTCGTTGCCTGTCCAGCGGACAACCCTGGGTCCCACGCTGCAAGCAACTAGGCTGCCTATTGACATCAGCAGGCCCTGTGGGCCACCCCAGTGATGTATTTGTTTCATCTGCACCGTCCATCTGGACAGTGCTTGATTGTTTGGATGGTGCACAGCAACCGCTGCCACCGTGATGCATCTGTAGTTGTCCATCTGCAAGGGATGGTGGGCCCCTTTGAGCATGTATTCTATCCAGCCGTCCATCCATTTTTCTGATGCACTAGCTACCAGCAGTTACGGTTGCTGCTTTAACAATCTGGGTTTCATCCAAACCGTCCGTCCATTTTTCTCAGATCATTGGGCCCCTTGAAGACGTGTCCATCCAGAACATCCAGAGCACGTGGGGCCCTCCGTGATGTATGTGCCTTCTGCACCATCCATCTGGACAGTGCTATGCAGGTCCCTCCCTGTATGTGTTATTTGCACCGTTCATCTGGACGGTGCTGTGAGGGCCTCTGTGATGTATGCATTTTATGCACACTGTCCATCCCAGGATGATGGGACCCACCTGGACTGTATATCTCATCTAGGTCGTCTATCCATGGAGCCTACCTTGATGATGTGTTCTATATTTAGCCGTCCAATCGATGGGACGCCAACATGATAATATGTGTTTTATCCCAGCCGTCCACTGCCTGGACGGTGGGCCAGCATGCCACATCAGCAGCAGCAGTTGCTGCATCGACGGTAACAAGATCTGTGGGACCCACCCTGCACGTGTGAGGGTGGGGACCACCTTGATGTTTGTGCTTTATCCAGGTCGCCCGTCCAGGGCCTGTATTGTATTAGATAGTATATATATATTATAATATATTATATCTTATATAATATGTATGTGTGGTTGGCCCCACGTGGGACCCACCTGTGTTGTCAGCATGGTCTATGTGGACCCCATCCACACTGTCCATCTCTATGATGTGGGGCCCCTTTTGATGAATATGGGTATTCCATGCCCACCGTCTAGCAGCGGACGCTGCTGGATGGCAGAGGGTTAACACCCACCGTTGAAACCTGCTGGGTCCACTGTATTGTTTGTGGGAGGCCCAGCGGCCCGCCCATCCTTCTGAATGGCCCATGTGCCATGCACGACCCCACCATGATGCACGTGTTACATCCAAACCGCCCATCCTTGGAACAGAAGTAGGTGGCCACCTTGATGATGTGTTGTAAGTCCACCGTCCACATGTGGGCCGTCCATCCAGCCCTTGGAGCCACTGATGTATGTTTTGTCCATGTTGTCCACATGTGGACAGTGTGGCCCTCATGATGCATGTGTTGTATCCATACCATCCAACCTTCCATATAGACCATTTTATGGCTGTGAAAGAGAATGAGATAGATGTAAATTTCATCTAGGGCCCACCATGCACATGCTGCACGTGTGGTGGGACCCCACTGAAATGCATTTCATCCAGTCGTCCATTCAATTTTCCAGATTATTTTAAGGGCTGGCCCACCCTGATTGTATACGTTTTACCCAACCGGTCCATCTGGCTGGGGTGGATTGGTGGGCTGGCCCATCTCCTAGGCGGCCCATGCCTTGGTGGGGCCCATTGTGATGTTGTATTTGGGCCCGCACTGCCCTCAGTGCTGGCCCAAATACCAAGCGGGCCCATCGTCAATCGGGCCAGCAGTCAGGAAATCTACCCTGTGCACCATGATGTATATGTTTCATCCTCGCCATCCAGCCATTTCGTGGCCCACCTGATCTACTTATTTCATCTATACCATCCATCTGTTAGACGCCGGGCCAGCAGCCCAGACGTCCAGTAACATCCAGATGTCGTAGGAGCTATTAGGCTTTGATACCACTTGAAAAGGCCAAGCTATATGTCCTAGAGGGGGTGAATAGGACAATGCCAAATAAAAACTTATAACAGCGGAATAATAAAGAAAATGATAGCCAAATTAAATAATAATGCAGGAAAGAAAAACAACCTCAAAATTCAAATCTTGAGAGGTTGATACAAACGTTATTCTAAGGACAACCTTACACCAAAAACAGAGTTTATGGTAGGACAACCTTATTTCTAGAAAGGTCTTTGTATCAAGTCTCAAATCGAAGAGGAATACAAAAACAAATATGAACCGAATTGAAATAACTTGTAATTAAAGATGTATTGTTCTAGGGACAGCCATACACCATAAAAATGGCAGGCAACCTTGCTGGAACAACTTTCAAAATGAAATTGAAAAACAAGCTTATAAAGGAATACGAAAGTAAATTCTAAGCTATTACAACATTCTCACAAAGCTTGAAATAATTACAACATTCACCACCATTCATACATCCCACAAAAAGAATAAAAACAATTAAAAGAATAAATCAATCAACCACAACTCAAAGGATTTATAGTGGTTCGCCTGTGTGTTCACCAACTGTTATACAACAGCCACACAAAAAGCTACTCCACTCCTAATATCCTCACACAGGGGATATTAGCGTTCACTAAAGATAGGTTTTCCCAGGTTCACCCAAAACCCTTACAATTGTGTCTTTGTATGTGGGCTTACACAATTAAAAAAACCCCCACTTCTGAGTTTTCCTGGCTCTCCTCAGATAACCAATATAACAAGATTTTTCTGGCAAATCTTGAAAGAAACCAAAATAATAGAAAGGAATTTACAATATGTAAAATACCTGAATATCTCCTTCGTTGTAGCAGCCCGGTAGAACCAAATCAAAGTAGATGATTGAATGTCCAAGTTCAATGTCCAGTACTCGATTACAATGGTTCTAGTTCTAATTGATTTTAAATTTACACAAAACCTGCTTGCATTAATTGATTTTGATTCCAAAGAAAGGGAATATCAATTCCTCTTTTCAAATCGGATTGAATATACGAAACAAAATCAATTAAAATAAAGCTAAGGAAAGAAGATATTAAATAAGCACACTTAGCTTAGATGGAGCACAAAATTATCTCTCAAGTTCGACGAAGATTGGCTTGAATACTATAATTAAATCGATGATTTCTTCCGAGATTCGTGCTCTATTTATAAGTGAAAAGATCAGTTCTTCGACTCGTCTAGAGTGCTCTACGACTAGTCGAAGCTCTATGATATTTGAAAAATCCGGCGGGATATGCTTTGACCGTTTCTACGACTGGTCGAAGCTCACCTACGACGGGTCGTAGGTTTCCTTCGATCGGTCGAAGAACCTGCAAAGACCCTCTGGACTTCGAGTCGTAGATTCTACGATCGTCGAAGATGCGTAAACACTGCTTCCTACGATCGGTCGAATGCATTCCGGGACTAGTCGAAGGCTAACAGATTTATCCGTAATTTGTAACAAACTTACGATCGATCCAGGAATTTCTTAGATCGGTCGAAGCAAGTCTAGGACTAGTCGAAGCAGACCTAAGACTGGTCGAAGAACAGACCAATCACATGTAAAATAACATTCGACTTATGTATCCGAAATGACCTACTTCTAAGGTCATCCTATGGTCAAACAAACCTCAATCATGAAGTATGGACATTGAAACAAGAGACCATGAAGAATGAGCCTTGAAGTCTTGATGTAGACTAAACCTTGAAGTAGCTCAATCATGAAAGTGGCTTGACTTTCAACTTGAGTCTTGAGTTCAGCTTGAGTCTTGCCTTGTACTTTCTTTTTCTTTTCAGCTTAAGTCTTGTGAGCAGTTCTTGCATTCAAGAGTCTTGTCTTGTGAGCAGCTCTTGCATTCAAGATCTTGACTTGTGATCAGTTCTTTCATTCAAGATCCTGAGTCTTGTACTTGAGAGCTTTGCTTGATGTGAGCTTAGCTTGTTCATGTATGTTGATTCTTGAGAGAGCTTCACTTAAGCAGGTTATATATAACATAACAGTGATTTTGGCACCACAAAGTTGACAACAAACAGGATATAAACTATAGCACTTACAATCTCCCCTTTGTCAAATTAGTGACAAAACACATAACCAAGATAAACATTAAAACAGCTGGTTAATACATGCAAATCAATAATCAACATTTAACATTCAACCAGTTTCAACATTCAACAAGAAACAAGATCAAACATATATTCTTCTTGACACCCCACTCCCCCTGAGTAACATAACCAATGCTACTCCTCTCACAATCACAATAACAACAAACCATTCTCCCCCTTTTTGTCACAATATGACAAAGGAGAACTAAAGAAAGGAATGAGAGTAAACATGAGGAGGAAATAGAGTATAGCAAAAGAGTCATAGAGATACTCAAGATAGCATCACAGATATCCAGCATAAATTTTACATGAAAAACAAATATCCAACATAGAATCCAACTCAAACTCAATCAAACAAGAGCAAAGTAATAAAGTTATTACATACCAAAAGTCTCATAGAAACTAGTCAGAATTAGAACTTGAAGATGGAGCAGGAATAGAAGGATCAAGTTGGTGCATGCCTTTGTTCAAGCGCCTAAGATATTTGCGCATGTATTTGAATTGCAAATCATGAGCAATAGACATGTTCTCCAACTTAACATTAATATTCTCAACTTTATCTTCTAATGCACTCAAACGTGCATCAACATCAGATGGTACAAAATCTGGATCATTAGCAGAGTCAGAATCCAGTTCCTCAAAAATATCATCCATATTAATATCAACACCAGCTTCTTCAGGACCACCACCAACACCACCACCTTGTTCAGGAAGCAGATCCAACTTCATCTTATTAATATTTGTATTGTTGAAGATCAGATGATGGATAGGTGCTTCATCAACAGGCATATCGACTAACATATGAGTAGCCAATACAGTCATAAAGTATGCAAATGGAATGTCACTATGACCAGGATGGAGTCGAAACTGAATAATGAAATGACAGATTAAGGAAGGCAAACAAATCTGAGTACCATTTGAGATAGCATGGATAACACGAACCATAAATGAAGTTAAATCAGATTTATTACCCGATCGAGGATACAGATTAGACACAAAGATTCTGTGAAGAATTCTGTATTTGGGTAACAAATACCTTGCGGGGAGCGCATTCCCTTTTTGAGTCCATTGAACATCCATATTACACAAGTCTCTAGTGAGCATGCGTTTTTCAGCCATTGAGGGTTTATCAGTTAAATTATGAATTGGAATACCCTCATCATTCACAGGAATTTCCATAAGGGCTGAAATTAAATGACGATCAACGTCAAATGGCCCTTCTCTAGTAGAAATTTGAAAAGTTAAATTATCCTGTGAAAATGCACTAATACATGAAAACATGGATTGGGCAATGGACCGGTATGCAGGCCCACCCCAATGCAATAAGTTAGTCCAACCTACAGCTTCAAGCATAGGAAGGATGTCAAATGGAGCAATATGATTGACATCAACAGGATGTTCAACGATAACCTTACGAGATCTAATGTCCTTAACAAATGATGGATCATCATTGGGAACAAGAAGATGACGTTTAGATATAGGGGTAGATCTGGAGGAAGAAGAAGGACCACGTGAAGTAGTTTTCTTACCTCTAGAAGCCATTTGCAACAAGGATTTAAAGGAATAAAGAAGTTGCAAAGGATTGAGAAGAGGGTTTGCTCAAAACAGATTTTTCAAAATCTCAACCCCAAATCTCAATGATTTTCAAGATAGAAAGCTTCAAGAGAGAAAAGGAAGCAATCTTGACACAAATATGCAAGAAAAACGGATTTGGAACACTAACCTTGAAGAACTTGAAAGATGGGTTCGACGAGTCGAAGTTCGGCTCCAAGGAGAAGAAAGAAGAAATGAGGAAGAAAGTGAAAAATCCCCAATATGAAGTGAAATCCGTGCTCCACGACTGGTCGTGGGTATCTACGATCGGTCGTAGTACGACTGGTCGTGTATACTCACGACTGGTCGTACAAACCCCAAAAATCCAATATCTTGCAATTTAAACAAAAATTGAAATTCAATCTAGCAAATATATACAATAATATACAAGAAGGCATAAATTATCAATTTAAAATGCACATGCCAAGATCAAATTTCATCTTTTTGAACCTGCTTTTATCAAGAGGTTTTGTGAAAATATCAGCACGTTGATCTTCAGTAGGAATATATTCTAGAGATATAACTTTTTCTTCTACTAATTCCCTTATATAATGAAATCTAATGTCAATGTGCTTAGTACGAGAATGCTGAATAGGATTTTTTGAAATATTTATCGCACTGGAATTATCACAATGTAATAACATAGAATCCTGTTTAATTCCATAATCACTTAGCATTCGTTGCATCCAAACAAGCTGTGTACATGCATTACCAGCTGCGATATACTCAGCTTCAGCTGTTGAAATAGAATTTTGTTTCTTACTAAACCAGGAAACTAGACAATTTCCAATGAAAAAACAACCACCACTGGTTGATTTTCTATCATCTAGATTACCAGCCCAGTCAGCATCCGAGTACCCAGCTAATTGAACATTGGTTTCATGAGGATACCAGAGACCGAGATTTACAGTACTTGCGACATATCTAATAATTCGCTTGACAACAATCAAGTGAGATTCTTTTGGATCAGATTGATATCTTGCGCAAATACCAACACTTAAAGAAATATCAGGTCTACTAGCAGTTAGATATAACAAACTACCAATCATACTTCGATAAAGTTTTGAGTCAACATTTTTACCATTAGAGTCTTTTGATAGTTTCAGGGTAGTACTCATAGGAGTATCGAAATTCTTGTCATTCTCAAATCCAAATCTCTTGATTAGATTCAAGGCATACTTAGATTGAGAAATGAATATTCCTTCAGATTGTTGCTTTACTTGCAATCCAAGGAAATAAGTCAATTCCCCAACCATGCTCATTTCGAACTGTGATTTCATCAAATCTGCAAGCTCAGTAGTCAAGTCAGTACAAGTTGATCCATAAATGATATCATCAACATAAATCTGTACCATTAAGATATGATCATTATGTTTCTTAACAAACAGAGTTTTATCAACAGATCCCATTTGAAAATTATGACTTAAAAGAAATTTCGTTAGTTTCTCATACCATGCCCTAGGAGCTTCTTTTAATCCATAAAGTGCCTTTTTAAGCCGATATACATGATCAGTATTTTTTTACTGATTTGAGAGGATTTTTCAGTTTGAATCCTTTTGAGAACTTTTCTTACTTCTTCAAGGGTTTCAGATTTATCCCTTAAGAAGACTACCCAAGTGAATCTGGTAAAGTCATCAACTATTACTAGGATATACTTTTTCCCACCATGACTTTCTGTTCTGGTAGGTCCTATCGGATCCATGTGGAGAAGTTCGAGTGGTCTTGATGTGGTATTTGAATTCACCTTTTTGTGTGAGTTCTTTGTTTGTTTGCCTATCCGGCACTCACCACATATTTTATCTAATTTCAAGTTTGGGTAAACCTCTTACAAGTTCTCGTTTGCTCAATCGATATAAATTTCGATAATGTACATGTCCAAGACGTTTGTGCCATAAATCAGTCTCGTCTGTATGGACCATGTAACATGTTTGATTAGATGAGCTGGATTCACTAATAATATAGCAATTTTCAGACGTTCTACGTCCAGTTAATATTACAGAACCCTTATTATTTAGTATTTCACAGCTTTGATTAGAAAACCGAACATTATGGTTATTATCACATATTTGTGATATACTAAGCAAGTTGTGCTTTAGGCCTTCAACATATAAAACATTTTTAAACACAGGAAGATTAAAAAGTTGAACCGTACCTTGGCCTATAATCTTGCAGTTGCTACCATCACCAAATGTGACTGAACCATCGGTCATATCTTTCAGATCGGTGAATAAAGCTTTGTCACCTGTCATATGCCTGGAGCATCCACTGTCTAGGTACCACTTTGAATGACTTGTTGCTTTGAAAGCAGTGTGAGCAACCAAGCAGGTGACTTTAGGAACCCATTTCATAACTGTTTTGGGTTTAGGAACATAGTTGGTCTTCTTTTGTGTATATTTGTAGGAATGACCTATAGAGTTAGATTTTAATAGCTCCTTGAGTAAATCAACTATCTTTTCAGCTAGTGGATTTCGATTCTGATTAAAGTTGACATGGCTGTTTCTAGGTTTTTGAAAAGTTTTTGAATTTTTAGAAAAATCTTGATAAGTACTTTTCCCTTTTGAGTTTGAGGACTCTCCTTTAACAAATATAGGAGGAGTATACTTTTGTTTAGGAGGTTGATTTTTATCATAGCCCAACCCGGATCGATCACCACATTTTCTTGATCCGGATAAAAGTTTTTCTAACTTTGGATCACCTTGGGCATATTTCCATGTGTCCTTTAAACTTAGAAGAGAAGAAACTTCAGTTTTAAGTTTCTCAATTTCAGATTTTAAATCAACAATTTGAGAGTTTTTAAATTCCAAATCGCATTTTGATTTTTCAAAATTATCTGAAATTTGTGATTTTTCTAAGACAAGCGATTCAAAACAATTTTTGAGTTTAGAAAACTTTTCTTTTTGAAGTTTAAGTTTGACAACAGCAATTTTACAACTTTCCTTATATAGGGCATTGTAAGCATCTTGAAGATCATCTTCATTTTCACATTCACTATTCAGATTTTCTTCACTTGTAGAGTCATTATCTGAAAATGTGAATTTGGCTAGAGTCATAAGAGCTTTGACCTCATTGCCCGACTCAGTTTCAGAATCTTCTGATTCAGAAGAACCTTCAGAATCAGATGATTCATCCCCAGTAGCCAACATACCCTTCTTCTTGGGTTTGTCCCTTTTAGGACATCTATTTGCTAAGTGCCATATTCTGACGGTTGTAACATTGACTATCTTTCAAAGATTTTCAAGATTTGGGTCTAAACTTCTTTTTGTCATTTGATTTTTGAAAATCAACCCTTTTCTTGCTTTTGAAAATCTTATAAAATTTTTTAGCCAAAAGAGTCATATCATCTTCTGAATCAGAATTTTCTTATGAATTACATTTAGAAGATTTTAGCGCGATAGATTTACCTTTAGGAGCTTTAAAGTTTAACTCGTAGGTTTGTAGAGAACCAACTAGTTCTTCAACCCTCATATTATCCGTATCACGAAGTTCCTGGATTGCGGTTACTTTAGAATTGAACCGTTCAGGAAGTGAGCGTAATATTTTTGCACATACTTTACTTTCTGGGATTTTATCGCCAAGACCCCACATTGAGTTTACAATGTCATTCAATCTAGTGTAAAAGTCCATAAACATCTCATTTTCCTCCATATGAATTTCTTCAAATCTGGTTGTGAGGAGTTGGACTTTAGATTTTTTGACAATTGTAGTACCCTCGTGTGTCATTTCTAATGTATCCCAAGCTTGCTTTGCGGTCACAAGAAATGATTCTTTTGAACTCATTCGGTGATAGTGCGCAAGTAATTGCATTTAGTGCTTTAGCATTTGCACTACTCTCACTTTTCTCAAGGGTGGTCCATTGGTAATATGGTGTGGTTTTCATAGACTTTGAACCATCAACCCCAGAACTTCCATGATAGGAGGATTCCATTCGGTCACCGTGGCTTGCCACACATTTTCATCCATTGATTTGAGGAAGATCCTCATTCGGCTTTCCAATAAGCATAGTTGGAGCCATCAAAGGGTGGAGGCCTAGTGATGAAAGGCTATCAAAATTTGACATCTTAATAGCTTAAATCGTTAGCTCAGAATTAAATCCAAGAATTAAAAGGAGCTATTAGGCTCGATACCACTTGAAAAGGCCAAGCTATATGTCCTAGAGGGGGTGAATAAGACAATGCCAAATAAAAACTTATAACAATGAATAATAAAGAAAATGATAGCCAACTTAAATAATAATGCAGGAAAGAAAAACAACCTCAAAATTCAAATCTTGAGAGGTTGATACAAACGTTATTCTAAGGACAACCTTACACCAAAAACAGAGTTTATGGTAGGACAACCTTATTTCTAGAAAGGTCTTTGTATCAAGTCTCAAATCGAAGAGGAATACAAAAACAAATATGAACTGAATTGAAATAACTTGTAATTAAAGATGTATTGTTCTAGGGACAGCCATACACCATAAAAATGGCAGGGCAACCTTGCTGGAACAACTTTCAAAATGAAATTGAAAAACAAGCTTATAAAGGAATAGCAGAAAGTAAATTCTAAGCTATTACAACATTCTCACAAAGCTTGAAATAATTACAACATTCACCACCATTCATACATCCCACAAAAAGAATAAAAACAATTAAAAGAATAAATCAATCAACCACAACTCAAAGGATTTATAGTGGTTCGCCTGTGTGTTCACCAACTGTTATCCAACAGCCACACAAAAAGCTACTCCACTCCTAATATCCTCACACAGGGTCGATTAGCGTTCACTACAAAGTAGGTTTTCCCAGGTTCACCCACAACCCTTACAATTGTGTCTTTGTATGTGGGCTTACACCATGAAACCAACCCCCCTTCCGAGATTTCCTGGCTTTCCTCAGATAACCAATATAACAAGATTTTTCCGGCAAATCTTGAAAGAAACCAAAATAATAGAAAGGAATTTACAATATGTAAAATACCTGAATATCTCCTTGTAGCAGCCAGGTAGAACCAAATCAAAGTAGATGATTGAATGTCCAAGTTCAATGTCCAGTACTCGATTACAATGGTTCTAGTTCTAATTGATTTTAAATTAAACCAAACAGGGCTTGCCTTAATTGATTTTGATTCCAAAGAAAGGGAATAACAATTCCTCTTTTCAAATCGGATTGAATATACGAAACAAAATCAATTAAAATAAAGCTAAGGAAAGAAGATATTAAATAAGCACACTTAGCTTAGATGGAGCACAAAATTATCTCTCGGAAGTTCGACGAAGATTGGCTTGAATACTATAATTAAATCGATGATTTCTTCGAGATTCGTGCTCTATTTATAAGTGAAAAGATCGGTCTTCAATGGTCTAGAGTGCTCTACGACTAGTCGAAGCTCTAATGATATTTGAAAAATCCGGCGGGATATGCTTTGACCGTTCTACGATGGTCGTAGCCCTCCTACGATCGTCGTAGGTCACCTACGACCGGTCGTAGGTTTCCTTCGACCAGTCGTAGGTCCTGCAAAGGTTCGCTCGACTTCGAGTCGTAGATTCTACGGGGTCGAAGATGCGTAAACACTGCTCCCTACGATCGGTCGAATGCAGTTCCGGACTAGTCGAAGGCTAGCATTTTATCCTAATTTGTAACAAACTTACGATCGATCCAGGATTATACTGGTCGAAGCAAGTCTAGACTAGTCGAAGACCTAAGACTAGTCGAAGAACAGACCAATCACATGTAAAATAACATTCGACTTATGTATCCGAAATGACCTACTTCTAAGGTCATCCTATGGTCAAACAAACCTCAATCATGAAGTATGGACATTGAAACAAGAGACCATGAAGAATGAGCCTTGAAGTCTTGATGTAGACTAAACCTTGAAGTAGCTCAATCATGAAAGTGGCTTGTGGTTCAACGGGAGTCTTGAGTTCGGCTTGAGTCTTGCCTTGTACTTTCTTTTTCTTTTCAGCTTGAGTCTTGTTTCTTTTCAGCTTGAGTCTTGTGAGCAGTTCTTGCATTCAAGAGTCTTGTCTTGTGATCAGTTCTTTCATTCAAGATCTTGAGTCTTGTACTTGAGAGCTTTGCTTGATGTGAGCTTAGCTTGTTCATGTATGTTGATCCTTGAGAGAGCTTCACTTAAGCAGGTTATATATAACATAACAGTGATTTTGGCACCACAAATTTGACAACAAGCAAGTTATGTGGGCCACTATGTTGTACGTGTTCCATCTATGTCGTTCACTTGTGCGGCCCACCGCGATGTATGTTGTACCCCCCATCTTGATGTGTATGAGGCCCATTGGTGCGGCCTATTGGTGCAGCCCACTTGATGTATATGAGGCCCATTGGTGTGGCCCGTTGATGCGGCCCACTTATTGTATATTGAGGCCCATTAGTGTGGCCCATTAATATGACCCACTTGGGGCCCAGGGGTCGTGGCCCATCGTGATGTATATTAGGCCCATATGAGCAGCCCGTTGTGATGTATTTTTAGCCCATTCTTTAAGGCCCATTGTGATGTATATTAGGCCTTTGTGTGAGGCTGTGGGCCCACTATATGTTTGGCCCTATTAGGACCACTCCTTGAGATCAATGTGGTTAAATGTCCAAACCGATGAGTGATGATGGTTAAATGTCCACATTGTGACCTTCCCTTAGGCCTTGTTCGGCCGATCATCGAGGCCGATTCTGATTGTTGAGGCCGATTGTATAGGCAGATTTCGATTTGTTGAGACCGATTCCGATTGTCGAGGCTGAGTATCGAGGCCGATCCCGATTTGTCGAGGTCGATTGTACAGGCCGATTCCGATTGTCGAGGCTGAGTATTGAGGTCGATCCTGATTTGTCGAGGCCGATTGTATAGGCCAATTCTAATTTATCGAGGCCGATTGTATAAGCCGATTCCAATTTGTCGAGGCTGATTGTATAGGCCAATTTTGATTGTCGAGGCCGAGAATCGAGGCTGATCCTAATTTGTCGAGGCTGATTGTATAGGCCGATTCCGATTGTCAAGGCCGAGTATCGAGGCCGAGTATTAAGGCCGATTCTGATTTGTCGAGGACGATTCCAATTTGTTGAGGTTGATTGTATAGGTCGATTTCGATTGTCGAGGCCGAGTATTAAGGCCGATCCCGATTTGTCGAGGCCGATTGTACAGGCCGATTTCGATTGTCGAGGCCGAGTATCAAGGCCGATTCCGATTTGTTGAGGCCGATTGTATAGGCCAATTCTGATTTGTCGAGGCTAATTATATAGGCCGATTCTGATTGTCGAGGCCGATCACAATTTGTCGAGGCCGATTGTACAGGCCGATTTTGAGTATCGAGGCCGATCCCGATTTGTTGAGGCTGATTGTACAGGCCGATTCCAATTGTCGAGGCCGAGTATCAAGTGCGATTCTGATTTGTCGAGGCCGATTGTATAGGCCGATTTCAATTTGTCGAGGCCAATTGTATAGGCCGATTCTGATTGTAGAGGCCGAGTATCGAGGCCGATCCCGATTTGTCGAGGCTGATTGTACAGGTCGATTCCGATTGTCGAGGCCGAGTATCAAGGCCGATCCCGATTTGTCGAGGCCGATTGTATAGGCTGATTTCGATTGTTGAGGCCGAGTATCAAGGCCGATTTTGATTTGTCGAGGCTGATTGTATAGGCCGATTCCGATTTGTCGAGGCCGATTGTATAGGTCGATTCTAATTTGTCGAGGCCGATTGTCAAGACTGAGTGTCAAGGCCGATTCCGAGTGTCGATTCTGATTGTTGAGGCTGATTTCATTTGTCGAGGTTGATTTTGATTGCCAAGGCCGATTGTTGAGGCCTATGGGATGAGGTCTATTGTGATGCATTTGAGGGCCAGGCGATGGAGCCCATTGTGATGTATGTTAGGCCCATGTAAAAGGCCCATCGTGATGTATATTAAGCTCTTGAGTGAGGCCCATGGTGTTGTATATTTGGTCCTTATGTGAGGTCATGGGTCCACTATATGTTAGGCTTTATGTGGGCCATTCCTTGGGGCAATGTTGGTTAAATGTCCACATTGTCGAGGCCAATTGTTGATGTTGATTATTGATACCGATTATGAGTATGTGACAGCATAACATCATAATACATGCTCATACGCATCATCTGCATGTTTGTTATGAGATGTGGTTGACCATTGTATATGTCATTGGGCAGGTTATTATGAGACTCCCTGATAGGCGGAGATTATCTCACATGAGCGCACGGTATGCGCAGGATTAATGCATGACTGGATTGTATGACTCATACATCTTGCATTATCTTATGATTACTGTATGCCCTAGCCACATCAGGGTCGTAACCTCCACAGACGTATCGTGGATGGCCAGATGGGACACCGAAAATGTTTGGTTCAAGCATCAGGCTGCCATAGATGGCCCTGGGTGAAAATCCCTAAACTCTGTTTATACCAGAGGATGCCCCAACGTCTAGACCGAGTGGATGTATATGAGCGCATAAGGGTCATATACTAATAGGCCGCTTCTCCCACTATGACGTGGTCGGTTGGGAGGGGGTGTGACCTTAACCGCCTGAGTGAAGGGGCAATATCTAGATTGAGTTTGACCAGCTTGAGGAATGGGTCCGCTATCGACAAGCCGAGCCCGATATTGGCAGGTGGATAGTGAGGTCTCTTTCACTTACCCAGTTGTGCGCTTGGATAGGGGCAGGAAGCTGGCATAGAGTGTAATAGACCTTGGTGATGATCCCAGAGAGAAACCGTACTGATATGTGGACTTATCGAGTAGGAGTTGCATATTCATTCATTCATTCATTCACTATCCACTCGGGTTGGTAATACGCAACTATTTGTTATGTACCTTCGTAATGGCAAGGATTTCGGTTGGGCGCATGACTAACCTGAGATCAGGAGTCTACTACATTGAGTCTAGCTATCCAAATTTAGGTATGAGACTGGTTTGGATAGAAGTCCCTTGTGATGGACCCCATAGCTTGCAATACTACGTACTATCATCCCGACTTCACTCCATCTTGGTCATTTCATTCGCACCACATATTGCATTGCATCATCAGCATATGATATTTGGCTTACAGTCCCTGCATTGCATAGATGATCTACATTACCTCATTAGTATATGATATTATTTTTATTATATTTTTGCATCGGATAGCTTGGATAAGGCTGATGGTATTTATGGGCCTATCAACATGTTTTCGCATTACTCTAATATCGTATGATTTATGATCTTGCCAGTATTTCTGATATTGTATGATTATGGGCTTATCAGTATTTTCGCTTACTCTGATTACTCTGATATTGCTTACTTGGCACTTACCTTGTGCGCACACTTTCACCACCCACTAAGTTTTTTATAAGCTTATGCATGATAAATGCATGCAGGTGGTGTTAGGCTATAGCAGCGTCGAGCTTAGAGCATGTAGCGGACCTCTGGAGCTTTAATTTTTTCAGATGTATTTCCCTTTCAGCACTGCATTCAAATATTTATATTAGTAGATATGTGATGATGATGTTGCCTTTGTGACTTGGGTAAACTTGTGGTTATGCTTATTACAAGTTAAATGTACAAAAAAAAATCCTCCTTGTAGGATCCCAGAATCGGAATCTGGCATATGGCCGCTGGGAGCCTAGAATGGGGTACTACGGAGGCTGTCGGCACCAGATTCGGCGATCGAGAATTTTGTGAGCCCAGTTTCCGAGTCTGGGGCGTGACAGTGCTCGACTTGTGCTCGACCAGTCCTGCAGCCTCGACTCAAAGTTTAACAACTAAAAATAGTTCCACACAACCAGTCGTGAACAGGACACGACTAGTCGTAGAGGTCACTCGACCGATCGAGCAGGGCTTATGACCAGTCGTGGAATAGCTTTATCTTATCGCGCCCAAATTTCAAAAATCTGTTGGTCCTATGACTAGTCATGTCGACCTCAGGACCAGTCGAGAGTGCGATTTCTTCACTTATAAATAGAGCACGAATTTCAGAGTTTAATATTCAATTCAAGTTAAATCAATACGCCACTCTAAGAGATAAGTTAGTAATCTTTTTAAGTTATATTGTGCTCATTTAATATTCTCTTAATTTAGCATTGTTATATTTGATTTTGTATTCTATATTTCATTCATATTTGAAGAAGGGATTGAGACTTGCCCTTTTCTTGGAATCAAAATCAAATAGAGCTAGCCTAACTTGATTTAATTTAAAATCAATTTAGAATCTAGAACCATTTCATAAGTGAGTGTGGACATTGAACTTCTACTCCGATTTGGTTCTTTCGAGCTGCATCAAAAAGAGAATATCCAGGTATTTTATATTATTGTAAATTCCTTTATTTTGGTTTCATTGAGATTGTGCTAGAAAAATCTCTCTATTTTGGTTTATTTGAGGTGATCCAGAAAACTGAGAGTGTGGGGTTTTTGAATTGTGTAAGCCCACTTGAAAGACACAATTGTGAGGGTTTTAGGTGAACCTTGAAAAATCTATTTTCATAGTGAACGCCAATATCTACTGTGTGAGGATATTAGTAGTGGAGTAGTTGTGTGGCTGTTTTTCTAAACAGTTGGTGTACACACAAGCGAACCACTATAATTTCTGGTCTTGTGGATTGAATGTTTATTTCTTTTTGTGGATGGTTGTAATTTTACTTTTTTCATTTTGGAGAATGTTGTAATTTCTTTTATGCAAGTGTGGGAATATTGTAATAGCTTAGATTTCTTTTCTTGCTATTTATTTCTTTATTCCTCTGTATCAGTTTGAGTTTTTGATACACAGACATTTCTAGGAATCAGGTTGTCCTACCATAAACCTTGGTTTTTGGTGTAAGGTTGTCCTTAGAACAACATCTATATCAATCTCTCAATACTCATACATTTGAGGCTGTATTTAATTTCAGCATTTTGAGATTATTTATATACTATCTATATTTAATTTGTTTAAATTTCACTCTTAATTTTGATATCTGGCATAGTCCTATTCACCACCCCCCCCTCTAGGACATATAGCTTGACCTTTTCAAAATGTCCCGTCTTGCCACAGACATAGTAAGGATCCTTGAGTTTTAGGAATTCATTATTCTAAGAGTTATTATTTTGGGATGGTTTTTCTACTACATTCATATTGGAAGAGGATGCATCATCCCTCTTATCTCGGTTATGAGATTCTTCCTTAATACGAAGATAATTTTTAATTTGTTCTAGGGTGAACTCTTTTAATTTATACAGTAGCTTCTTCCCTATAGTCTTTCTATCTTGGAGCCATTTTGGCTATAATAGCCTCGATTTGAAAAGATTTAGTTAAGTTAATTTTTGGTGCCTTTATTTTGTTTATGATCAATTGTAATTCATGAATTTTTGTTAGTAGAGGCTTATTGTCTACCATCGTTAAATTAAAGTACCTGGCGATTAGAAATTTTTATGTTCCTTCTTCTTCGGACTTGTACTTGTATTCTAATGCATTCAAAATTTCTTTTCTTGAAGTTTTTAATGTGTATAAGTCTTACAACTGATTAGATGGCACATTATGGATGTGACTGCGATAAAGCAGTTCGTCTTCTTGTCGTTTGATTCTAGCAGCAATCTATTCTAAAGTGTTGTTATCGGTCACTTCTAGTAAAGGTTATAGATTGGGGTCCAAAATGTAAAATATCTTCAAGGCAGTGAGAATAAACTTTAACTTTTCTTGCCATCTGGTGAAGTTTGGATGGTCGAATCGGTCCAATCTGATCAGGTCCCAGTTCATCATTTTGATTGATGTAATACTTCGGTATCCATGCGTTATGCTTTAAGAATGTTGGAAAATATTTGACAAATAATATTAGAAATCGAGAGATAAAAATAAAATTAATACTAGCCTGAATCATAAATGTAATACACTGCCCTTAAAGCTTAATTCTCCCCCTTCTCGATTAAATTGAGATCATTGATGTGTTACAGGCAAATTACTTCCAAGATAAGATAAGCCTTTTACTTAAGGTCCTACATGCAACAATCATGAAGGGACCTACTCAAGGACTCAGTCAATGCAGTTTAGAACTCTGTCAAATTTGTTTATGGTCAAACTCAATTACTCAAACAATGTTCAAATCACTCAGCAGGTTCTTGAATAAACTTGAAAGGGAAAACTGTTTAGAGATATCACATCAGATTTTGATTGAATCTATTGGACTTGGAGGGTCCAATTTATTTAGCATCTGGGGTGTGGACTATTTCTAGGTGGTCATCAATGGTTCAAAATGTTTGTGAAATATTTCAGACTGTTAGCACTTAATTCTAAACGTTTTAGACTGTTAGATCAACGATTTGACTATTGGATCATCAAGGGTCATCCATTTATGGGCAATTTTGACAATTAAGGCTACTAGCCATTCTTAAAAAATGATCAACAATTTTTTAATCCGTTGATCTAACCGTTTCCAATGCCACTACAACCACACTACCCATTCTCGAGTGCACACGTGTGCATGTGTGTGTGCATTCCAGTGCTACATACTGGAACATGCAAACCATGCATCTATCTCTCCATTTCTCTAAGCAAGAATACTCCAAACTCAAAGACTTATAAACCAAAAGTTTTCTCCCACTCCATCTAATTGTGACTAAACAAAAAAGTAACATTTCTTTTATCTTTTCAAATTCATTTTGGCAGGAAATGATTATTTTAAAAAATTATTTATTTTAAAACCTAAATTTCAACACTCAAAGCCTTTGCCTTTAAAGTACTATACTCAACCTAGTGAGGTTTTGGTTGTTAGTGGACCTATGCTTTGAAAATGCCTACCTTTTGGTCTATTTTTGTAAACATGCCCGAACATAGTATACCATGTCTATTACATACAGAACCAGATTTTATAAAAGACTACAATTCCCTCATTTAAAACTAAACCATGTAGAAAAGGGGCTATCATGTCCAGTGGTCCAAAGGTAGGCAACGCTCACCATAGTGTTTGTGGAAAATCCACATTGTCCGTTTATTTTACCATATCATTTTAAGGCATGACCCCTAAAATAAGGCAAATCTAGAATTCAATATGGACCATCAGACCTTTCCCTAGATGTCAAATTACGAACAATGTTTCCCAAATGAGGCTGTCAAACTCAAAAGTGTTCAACCATTGATCAAAGTGGCCAATCCACGATCTAATCCATCAAAGTGCAAAGGAAGCATGATCCACACAATCAAAACTACCCTAAATCCGTAGGCCATATTAAGCATGGAAGGATTCAACCATTTATCAAACACTCAATCCATAAACGAAAAGGAAGGTACAAAAATTTCCAAACTATTTTAATTAAAATCGACATCGATCACACCCATCGATTCCTAGTCCAATGGACTAGATCTTTCTCAGAAAAATTTTTAAAAATTATTTCAATAAAAAAATAGCATTGATTACAACTATTGATTCATGATCCGGTGGACCAAATCATCATTTTGAAAAAAGTAACAAAAATATTTAAATAAAAATTGGCATCAATCACGACCGTCAATTCACAATTCAGTGGATTGGATCATCATTTTTAAAAAATTACAAAAATATTCTAATAAAAACCTGCATTGATTGTGACCGTCGATTCACGATCCAATAGACTGGATCATCCTTCACAAAATCCAAAAATTTTAAATAAAAACTATTATGGATTAAGACCATTGATTTTGATGTGTGTGAAATATTGTATATTTCCCCCTTATTATCCGTTGCTTTTATGTGCATAAAAGTATTAATTTGACATAATTATATATTTTTTTGTTATGTGAGGTGATTTTGGACCTAAAGAAAAATATGTGCTTAAAAGGATGGATTTAGAGCTCAAAAGAAGATAATGAAAACTTGAATATTTGGAAGTGACTAATGAAGATTTGAATTTTCAAAGATCCAAAAAAATCAAGTGCAAAAGAGAGAGAAAAGGCTAGAAGAATCACAAAGTTCATCAATTGAAATAATAGACTGTTCGGTCCTACCAGAGGTTGATTTGATCCAATCGAATGTGCACATAATAGTCCAATAAGAAAATGTGATTATCGAAACAAATTCAGCTCTTCAATTAGGTGAGACCGAAGTAATGTTCAATGCAATTAAAGGAGAGTACGGTGCGACCTAAGGGAGATAAAGACTTCAGATGAATATTGATAAAATTTGGCTACAACTAAGAGCATTCGGTGCAAGTGAAGGTAAGTTTGGTGGCAAACAAAATCTATAGTCGATGCGATTGAAGTGTAACAAAAGAGCATAAATTTAAAGTCAGTTTTAAGACGGTGCATATTTTCCCTAGTTAAATAGGTGTTTTAGGCTTTCCTAGGTACGAATTAAAGCTTGGAAGAAAGACTTATTGGTGGTGAAGCTTCCAGGGAGTTCTCCTTCTTCTTCTTCCCCTCAATTTTAGTTTGTCTTTTAGTTTTTCCTTTGTTTTTTTTCTAAGTTGTTATCCATATGACACTAATCTCTTAGCTAAGACTAAGGGATGATGCTTATAATTTAATTCAAGTATTTAGTTTATTTAATTTAACAACATTAGTTTGAATGATGATAGGAGATTGACTTAATTGTGATTTACTTTAAAGTCTTTGAGTTGTTTATTTTAAGATTTATTATGTACAATGAATGCTTTGAGTTAAAAATTGTCTAGGCTGAATTAGATAAGGATTTAGTGTATATAATTGATTGATCCAACGACACCTAAGGGTGCTTTAGACACTTTTGATTCCCTGTGATTGAGATCCAAGTGCTTCATGAGGGAATCGTTCAATCGAATTCATATTTTTATAGGTGTTAATGATAGGATTAACAGAATTATATTCTGATTGGATATGATTACACTTTGATTCCAATTGAGATATACATTGAATCAAGGGATGAGATATTGTGATATCTCTAAGTGGATTCTTAGATCCTTAGTTTTTTATTTATTTGTTTTAAAGTCATTTCCTTAATCGTTGGATTAAAAACCCAGGAAAACTATTAGAATTAGATTAGTTCAACCCTTGGCTTCAATCAAGTTTTTAACGTCGTTTCTAGGTAGTGGTGCGAACACAACTACATTTAGGTTTTTAGGTTTAATTTTTATTTGTAGGTTCAGTTTCTCTATTTTATTGAAATTTTCTAATCTAGGGTTTTTTTAGGTTTTCTAATTTCCAAAATTTTAGAGTTTTCTTTTATTTTAGATCTTCTAAAATTATAAACACCCTTTGCTTTTTTCTTTTTTTTTTTCTAGGATCTTCAATTTTAGTTCTTCCCTATGGGTAACATCCTTCCTTACTCTCTCTACTTGCTTTCTTAACTACTATAAGACTTAGGATTTAGGGTTAAAATTAGAGTTTTGTGTGGTTCATGCCCAAGCGGGTAAGAAACCATACATTAAGACTTCTGAGTGAAGGAGGTTTAGTCAATGGGCTCGTAATTCACAAAACATCATCTGAACACATGGTTGAAATTAAACAACACTTTGATGTGAATCCTATGTGGTACACACCACCAATTTAGATGGTGTGTGATGAGATTGAGGTATACTAAGTTCCACTAGTTTTGGACCTTACATGATTAATTACAACTGGTGAGAACAAGTACACCTTCCTGCATGATTTTCCCAACCAATGCAGGAAACATGGACTTCAAATCAGGGATGATCCAATTACTCCATAAATTCTATGGACTTAATTTAGAAAGTCCATACTTGCACATAAAAGAATTTGGAAAGCTTGTCACAACTATACACGTCAACAATAATCCTTTTGATGTGATTAAACTAAAGTTATTTCCATTTTATCTCAAGGAGAAGGCCAAAGCATGGATTCATTTCTTAAGGCCGAGATCCATTGGCACATGGGTTAAGATGACTCGGGAGTTCCTTAAAAGGTTTTTCCTAGCTCATAAAATCAACACTCTCCAACGTAGCATTATGAACTTCTTTAGAAAAGGAAATGAAACTTTTTTCCAATGTTGGGAATGATTCAAGGACCTAATTCTTGCTTGCCCACACCATGGCTATAATATTTGGCAAATGATTAGCTTTTTCAATGAGGAACTAAGCTCAAATATGCACCAATTCGTAGAGATAACTTGTAAAGGCAAATTTATGAATAAAGATCCGGAAGATGCGTCAAATTACCTGGACATGCTACCTGAAAACACCCAATCATGGGACACATCTAACCAAGCTAGTAATCCCAAGGAAATACTAAAAGAGAGAGGAATACCTATTCTCAAATAGAAGGATAATGTTAGTGCAAGATTGGAAAATCTCACAAGGAAAATCAAGGCCTTATAATTTAAGAATCAAGCAGTCCAACCCATTACGGCTGTTGAAACCATATATGGTATTTGTGAGAGCGATGTTCACCGAACTAAGGATTGTCCTACAATCCTCACTTTTCAAGAGGTATTGCATGCTCAGGTGAATACTATGAACATATATCCACGCCCCTTTAGTGCACCAAATTCTAACACATACACTCCTAATTAACGGAACCATCTAAATTTCAGTTAGAGGAATGGACTGACTGCGAATGCACCCAATAATCCCCAAGGGCCATTTACCCTAATCCCCATTTAGGAGAACCTTTGAGGATATGTGAAATGCATTCATGTAAGAGCAACCGCAGGCCATCAATGAACTTAAAACTTTAGTTGTAAGAATTGAGACACTGTTAAGTGTTAGGGAGAAAGGGACCTTTCCGGCCTAACCTCAACTTAACCCCAAAGGACAATTCGAGAAAAGTGATCCCAATTCTTCAACCCAACCTGTGGAAAAAGTTAAATCCATCACCACCTTAAGAAGTGGTAAAGTGATTGACAAAATAAAAAATAAAAATAAAAATCCTAAAAGGTTGAGAAACCTTAGGAATCCATTGATTCAAAGGATGGTTGTGAATCTAGTAATGCTCCACATGACAAAGATCCAGTGTAGGAATACAAGCCTGTGGCCCCGTTTCCCCCAACGTCTTCCTCATCAAAATGGCTAAGTGCAAATCAGGACATTTTAGAGGTTTTTCAACAAGCCAAGATCAACATTCCCTTATTAGATGTAATTTGACAGTTCCCATCTTATGCTTAATTCTTAAAGGATCTATGGGCGGTAAAGCATAAGCTGCACATACATAACAAATCCTTCTCAATAGTACAGGTGAGTGCCATCATAAATCAAAACACTCCCCCAAAATACAAAGATCCTAGAAGTCCTACGATCTAATGTATAATAGGAAACTTTCAAGTTGATAAAGCACTTTTAGATCTTGTGGCGAGAGTTAATCTAATACCATACTCGGTATACGAGCAATTGGGCCTTGGTGAGTTGAAATCCACTAAGACAACATTATAATTGGTTGACCGCTCGACTAAAATAACAAGAGGAGTGGTAGAAGATGTGTTAGTCTAAGTTGATATATTTTACTACCCAATAGACTTTATTGTCTTAGATACAAACCTAGTTATAATTCAAGCACTCAAATCCCTATCATATTAGGCCGACCATTCCTGGCTACCGCTAATCTTATAATTAATTGCCTAATGGAATCATGAAAATATCCTTTAGAAATATGACATTAAAGATAAATGTGTTTAATTTGCATAAACCAAAAGAGGATGAGGACATGATTCATGAAGCAAATTTGATTGATATATTTGAAGATGATGAGCCTCTTTTGACTGGAATTTCTAAACTTTTATAAGTATGCTTGGCACACTTTGCATAATCAAATGATCATATGATTAGAGATATAGTGAATGCCTCAAAGGATTGTATCCTAATGCCTGACATTGACTAGGGAGATAATTGCTCTGAAAAACCTCCTTTCACCAATTCTAAATGTTTATCATTAAAGGTGGAGGAGCTGGATTTTGAACCGAAGTTTGAAACTTCAGATTCTATGAAGACTATGCTAACAAAAGAAAACTTTTCTGATATTCAATTGTTTGTAGTCTCTTATTCACCATGGTCGACTAGTATAGAAATTTTTTACACCATAGGTAAATCATATATTCTTTGGACACCTCACAATAACAAAAGAAGATTTTATACCGAGGATTATAAATTTCTCTCGACAGTAATGCTCCAAGACTTCCAAGACTACTACATAATGGGCTTTTTAATGATCTTATTGAGAAACCTGTTGGAAAATTTATCGAGATACTGGCCAGAGGAGGAACCTATCTGTCCAAAATGAGTAGTTTTCCCCTTATTTTCCTAGTTTAGGATTAAGAATGTATTTTTTTCCTTAGGATTAGTTTGCTTTATTAGTTTAGTTTAGTTGTTGAAACCCGAATCCTTACTCTTGATCGGGTGGTAGACTCTCAAGAGTTTTAACACCCGGTCAAGGGTTCGAGCATCCATATGTGGTGAAATCCCACTATGGCGTGAGGGTGTGGGGTGTGTGTGTGCATGTAAAAAAAAGTTGTTGAAACAACAATTGATAAGGAGTTTGTACTAGCTTATTTGTTTATCGCATTCCAGGTACTTTTCATCTACTTCTCTTTATTTTCATTGCTCTCATGTTGCTCTTTTATTGCATATGTATATACATTGACAACAATATAAAATTTAGGTTGGGAGTAGGTTTCCTTTGAAAATTCTTTAAATTTGTGCTGAATTGTTGAATTTTTTAATTTAAAAATTTTTGAACTTTTTAATTTTTATATGATTTTTTGTGATTTTGAAGATAATGCAGATATTAGAATGATAAGATACCTAATGTTGATTATTTTTTAAGCATGAATTCTATTATTTGATAGATTTCAAAGTTAAGTTTAAAGTTATTAATATTTAAATTTGAAGTTTTAAACATTTATTGAGTCATTATTTTCACGTCACATCTAGCTTATATATTGAAGTCTTAGTTTGATATTGAATTATTAACTTGATGATGATTGAGAATGATAGGAACAGAACCCAGGGAACTTCTCCATCTATTGTAACACCCCGAACTTTTCAATACCCGAGTGTTGAAAGTTCTTGAGTATTACCATGAAGTTTAACCTAATATGTACATGTATACAATACCAATTTAGTTATCCTAACCCCACAGCTATTCTTCAACATGAATCTGAATGTTAAAAATGATCTTCATCCATAGATCAAGTCATCCGACCGTTGATTTTAAGACAAGACCATCCATCATGTTGTTTGATATATATACCTTCTCTTAATTAAATTGGTGAATAAATTTTTTATCCATAATGATTTAGATGTAAGTCTTTTTGTAAGAATTGTTTAGAAATGTGTATATAACCATGTAGAATCATTAAATTTCACAAAACTATTAGATCAGCAATAATTACGAAAATGCCATAACCTATACCCTTGAATTCCAAATCACATGGTTCACATGATCCGTTTCATGTGAAAATTTATACTAGGCCTAATCATCATAAATTAATCATACACATCGAATTTCAACCCTTAGATCATTATAAAAGTAGCCCAATTAATAAATTAACCCCTTAATCCTTGATTTTGGTGTCCATCGAGTGAGGAAAGCTCATGGGTAGTTGTAGTAAGACATTTCCCTTCATATGGACGACTTTGATTGCCCATTATATATACCAAGTGCGAATTATGAAGACCCCACTTTGGTAAGCTTTTACTTTAGAATGAAGTTATCCTTTTGAGGTTTACCAACTCTGTATAAATACAGATCTTTAGATTTAACCACTTTTTGTTGTCCATCGCAACTCAAACTTGGACCACTCCTTGGCCTCAAATGACTATGATATCATATAAAATTTAGACCCTGATCTATGGTCCTACACCATTGAACGCGGAAGCCACTTCCTTCATTTTGGCGCAAAAGGCAATATTTTAGATCTAGCCTCTTCCCACCATCAATCAAGCACCAAATATTGTCCAATTGTTTACCTGTATTGACTACACATTTATCCAAAATTGGTCCTTGTTCATTAAGCATGGACCGCTAATTAAGATTAAATTCATTTCAACGTTGTTAGGAAAATTTCAAGATAAGCTTATGTAGGACTCGAATCTGCTTCATATTTGAGCTTATGGGCCAACATGATCTAACTAGACTAATGAGTGAAATTAATTTCCCAAAAACTCATTATAGGTTTAACTTCTGCATGCCAACGCACGAGGAATTCTATTATGTAAGTAGCTTCTTATGGTAATTATCACTCATATGTTGTTGCATCATGTGGCTCACCTAGAGATCAGATCTAACTCTAACTTGGGGCCATAGGCCACCACGACGTACGGAAGATGATGAAAGGCATGGATCTCCTAGAGCGAGATCGCAAGTGGACCCCATCGAAATAACAAGTGAACCAGACTGGAACGCCTCCTCGCTATAACAACACCCAAGGAAATCGCGGGTCGTGATTTTTCCTCCTTCCTGCACCTTCTTATGCATCCCATCACCACATCTCAACCATCCAAACCCTCCTAGGGAGGATTCCAATCCAACTCTAGAGATCCAGAAGGATCGGGGAAGCCGCACATGACCGGATAACCGATCTTTGCCGATGTGGTTGTGACAACGTACGGAATGTTACCGTTCTAAGAAACCCACAACAAAAATCAACTTGACCCCTTGATCTTCTGGCCCAGCAAGCATTAGTGGATCAATCCGGACTACCTGTCGCCGTTAGGAAGATGACGACTAAGGAAAGTCGTCCGACCACCTTCCCCCAATCCCATCTGGTCATTATGATGGTTAGAAGTCTGGAGAAAGAATTACTGAGAAGAAATGAGAGAAATAGAACAACATTGTGGTTGAAATAGCAGGCTGAACACCCAGATGCATTCAACTTTCGAATCGTGTGTAGCAACACTGCACGCTGTTGTAATTAGATTCAGAAACCACCTCAATGTGGAAGCTTTGCCTAGAA
Source organism: Magnolia sinica (assembly GCF_029962835.1). NCBI lineage: Eukaryota > Viridiplantae > Streptophyta > Magnoliopsida > Magnoliales > Magnoliaceae > Magnolia > Magnolia sinica. The sequence goes on along the minus strand of NC_080573.1, from coordinate 97,649,213 downwards.
AGCTTTCCAACATTACAAAACGAGGGAGAGAGAGAAAGAAACGAGTAAGAGGGAGAACTAATGAAGAATAAAGAGAGAGAGAGAGAGGGAGAGAGAGAGAGAGAGCGTTGCTTGGATGTCGATCAACAACTCACCGAGTTGTTAGCCGGGGTCCAATTAAGTCGAGCTTTTTTAGAGAATTACTCCATGTGATTCAAACAGAGCTGACTCGGTGTAAGAGTTTATTGAACTTTGATTTTGTTGGGCTAAGATTAAGGACTAAGTTTGATGAATTTTAATTTTGTTGCACTGAGATTAAGGGCTGAACAAGATCCATTAACAGTCGAGATGAAGTGGGTCGAGTTGAGTCGACTCAATGAAGTCATCCACTGAGTTTCGGGATTTGGTTGGGTTGAGAATAGCCGATGGACAAGGTTAGTTACCCATTTAAACTATACCCTAGTTTAAGTTTTATTCATAACTAGTATAAGTGTAAATTTATACCCTCCACCAAACCTTAGACTAAATCTTAAACGTACAAGTTTTGTGATCTAAGGTAGAAATTGAATTTAAGGTGTGTGTATGAACGTCTAACAACCTTTGAGGGTGATCAAAATCATGAGGTGCGGGATTCCTTTAAGCTTACCTTAATTTAAGTTGATGTAATTTATCTTGCATTTTACATGTTTTTGTGTTACTATGATTATCTCCCTGTAACTTATCCTTTGGGAATTATGGTTAAGATATGTTTTTAATTATGTATGATCTTTATTAATTTGTGTGGGGTGATGGATACAAGCTTATCCTTGCCTTTACTAATTTTGTTGAGTTAGCCCTTGCTACTCTCCTCTTTGTTGAGTTAGCCATTACTACTCTCCTCTTTGTTGAGTTCACTTGTTGCTACTCTTCTCCTTTATTACGTTAGCCTTATGTTACCTCCCTTTAAGGCTTGGGCATGTGTCTTGAAATTCTAGAGCTCCCATGATTCAATTTATTTCCTCTTTGGTACAAGTACTATATTGGAAATCTCACTTCTAGCGATCAAATAAATATCGTGGACGTAATGTGGTTCAGGTAACGGCCCCTTTGGTCGACACGTAATTCCATTGATTTTGGGTAGTGGTGCACAAATTGATGTAAGTAATTCACAATGCATGTTACATCACTTTTGGGATTAGATATCGCAAATAGTCGCTCCATGAATAAATCGTGTCATGTAATTCATCCGAGCCATGTGTTGTGCTGCCTTAGGATGCCCGCGTAAATCCACGTTAACGTGGGAGACGCCAATAAATCTTTGTAGAATGGGATGCGAGGTGAGACGGATAACTTTAAAACATTTTTAACATTGTGGCAATCGCTAAGTGTGATGAACCGCATATACTTTACCAGGCATGCATCTCATGTAGGTTACCTGCGCATATTGGTACCTCTCCTAGTTGTGGAGTACCGGACATATCAGAACCCTTGCATTAATTTTATGAATCTCTTGAATTATTGTGGATCTTAAAGTATAACCATCACTTAAGTAGGGCATTGACCCTCTTCAACCATACAGATGATGCAGATGATGTACAAATTAAAGATCCAGAGGACCATTCCCCTATGAAAGATTATACTGAATAAATAAGAAGATAGTTTTATGATTTAGTTTTATATTTCCACTGCAAACTCGATAATGTAATAAGCTTCCATTGAGAGGACATTTGATAATTTATTGAATTCTTTTACTCCAATGAAATAATAAATATAATCAATTTTATTCTCATGAATATTATTTTCATGAATGTAACTAAATGTGATCTAAATGGAAAAAAATAAGGTGCGATTTTCAAATAATCCAATTTATACATTATTAATACTCAGTTTTCTCAGGCACGAGTATAGACTCTATTTTAGGCATGTGTCCTAGTATCTCGTATCTCGCTGTTTCATAGGATCTCGTTGTCCTCCCAGTCGAATTCCGGCAACTCACGACCTATAGTTAGTATTTGTATGCGACCTTTTAATGAGGAATGTATGTTGATTGTATTAGTGCATAAAACATGGAATAAATTAAGCCAAAACACGGATAGATTCAGGGACAAGTGAATAAAGCAAGCGGAAGACTTATAGTAAAAGTGTACAAGTGTAAATCCCTGAATTACATATACAACCAGATCGTGTAAAAGTGTTATTCAACAAAATTATAAGTATCAAATTACATCATTTCAGTCCCCAAAAATATCCCAGGAATCCCGCGCATCAGACCGAGGCTCGCTAGAACCCGTCGGAAAACTGCATATAGGAGAAGGCAGCCTCGTCGTCATCCAGCTCCCGCTCTGCCTCAGACGTCGCATCCACATCTGCAACATCAGGGCCTAAGTCAGTGTCTGGTGGGTGTGTAACACCGCCCCAGAAACGTGGGAGTGAGTGATCAACTCAGTGGAACAATAAGGCACTGGTTAACATGTTATCAGTTCAATCAAACAGTAATGATAAAGCAGGATAAGTAATTAAATCCTAAGTACTCTTGTTAATGCAAGTATGAATGCAATATGATGCGTGCCCTCACGCGTACACCCTCAGCGTCTTCATCTTACGTTACGCATGACATCGCCTCAAAGTGCGCCACATCTATAAAGCACATGCAAATGCGGTGCATGGATATGATTACCAAGTTGTTATTAGTCCATTTCACACAACAGGATTGGGAAGCTAAGATACCTTCCTCATGTCACTATCCAAACAATGATCCATACTAGGGTCGTCAATCCTAGACATCTCATACGATTTTATATTTGAGGTCGTAGCAAAGGGCTCGTCACCAATCAATGTACGCCTTTCATGCCCTTACTACCACAGATCGGCTCGTCCCTAATGCAGTATCCGGGTATGCTCGAGGTTACTACAAAGGGCTCGTCACCAATCAATGTAGGCCGACAGCACGAATATAGTGTCCCATACCACCATAATCGGCTCACGAGTTTAGTTGCTCACTGGTCACTACGGGGAGGCTCGTCACCCCAGCGTAGGCCGACAGCTCGACCACGGTGTCCCATACCACCATGTCCGGCTCATGAGTCTTAGCGGATCAGGTACCATGGTTATTAGGATTTCACTGGTAAGTTCGGTACCCTAGATTCAAGCAGTAGCGTCCATACATGGTTAACATACATCGGACAATCGGGTTATTTGACAAACTCGACTAGCACGAGCGCACGTTGAATTGAACGACATAGAGTGCGCACACACTCCGCGTGGCCAAACCACTGCCGACAACTCTAATACGGCTCGGGTTCGTCTAATACGTCCTACGTGGCGAAAGCGATCTCAACCACGCATACAGGGTCAACTACCGATTTCCTGGACTAAGGCATAGTCCCAAACACTTTACACTACTACAGATATTCATATGGAACGTAAGACAGTAATGGAACAACAACTCGAATCATGGTACACCAGCACTTGAAGAATATCAACTTAACATAAATGTAAGCATAGGAGATGCTTGAAGTTAAATAACTTGGAATGTAACTGCATAAAGGAAATCATGCACATCAATAGGAGTATTGAGAATCACTTCTCAACGCCCGCATTTAGTGTAATCAGTTACACTGTAGATCATTCATGCATTTCTACAAACACTTAGCATACGTGGAACAACATACATGACGCATGTTGAAATACATGCACTTAGACAATTCCTTTTATCAAGGAGTTGTCATACATGTACCTAGCATATATACATGACAATTAATCATGGCAAACATATGTGCATAATATATACGTATACGGTACTTTATAAATACACCTAGAATACACAAATCTCAAGATAGCACATGCATATCAAGAAAGCAATGTAAACACAACATTTGACATGTGAAATCTCATCCATAACAAGAATAAATCACTAACTGGGATTGAAAGCCTTGAAAACCATAACCTATACACTTAAAGTCCGCACCTTAAGCGAAGAAAGAACCGCCGAGCTGATTTAGACGAGTTGTCTTCGTCAACGGCGCTAGAATACCCTAAAATAAGGATAGAAATGAGATACAACAACACCAAGTCTAGTCTAAGCTCTAACACAGGTTAGGGTTAGGTTAACTTACCCCAAAGGAACTCAGAACCGTCAGAAGAATGATTCAAAGTGAAGGTTCAAAGGTGAAGAAGAACAAGGAAGAATCAAGATGAATCACCAACAAATCTCTCTCACTAACTCTCTCTTTTCCACTCTCTTTCCAAGCTAGGGTTAGAGAAAATTCGTATGGAAATGAGAGCTAGGGTTTAAGGACTATATATAGGCCTTAAAATGATGGAAATAACCCCAGGGTCAAGGTATACTTAGGTTATAACCAAAGCACGCCTTTCTCGATCCAACGAAGCACTTCTGGTGGGCCTATAACCACGAAAGGTCGGACTTAAGCTCATTGACCATGGATCTAGGTCAAGCTGAGTTTTCATACCGACCGGCTCTTCAGATCAGCCGTGGCGGACCACACTCAATTCAACGGTCACGGAAACTCGATCAGGTCCACAAGCACTAGGATATGCCTGGGCCAACTATCCTGATCAGAGGGTGAAATTGGGTCAGAATCCAACGGTCAGAATGCTTAAAATCGTCGCGCAAGCGACACGACTCAGATTTCAATAAAAGCTTAATAAATTCCAACCGTTCTCACACTCTTCACTCCGAGCTCAATCAAATCGACCCGAACATCGGATCGACTTGATTTTCGAGGTGAAGATCAAGCCCAACTTGGTGACACAGGCTAAGATCATCGCTATCGGACTTTCGACGCGCGATCCAGGACCGATCCAGATCTTCCAAAAATTTTCCGGAACAGCTGGATTTAGCGATGGATCCCGATTTCGGAGTAACGTAGCGCTCACTAATCTACACATTTAGAGCTATGCCAGATATAATTTAAAGTGATTGATGCGAATTTCACAAGCAATCGAGTAAAGCACTAATTACCCAAAACAACTACTTAAGGAAAGATTAGCATAAAAATTCCAAGGTCGTTACACTTTGGATATTTTCTTTTCCTGTTTTGAGATTGTGAGATTGGTTAGTATTTGTATGCGACCTTAAGTCGAATCATGTAAACCTGAGCCAACTCAACCCGAGACCCATTGAGACCACATCGTCATCACGGTTCCAACATCATGTCTTGTGGGTCAATGCGATGCTTAGATCATAAGATATGTCTCGTGCATTATTATGGCGGTGGACTACATGTTAAGGGACTCACCTATCCCAATTGGCACCATTCCCTAGGCTATCATGAGGGTGATGTAATCACCCCATGCTTGTTAGGTAATAATGGCCTCTCTTCCCCATGTTCTTACAAATCCATCATTACCTTACAAGTCATAATCACCTTACAACTAATCATTCCCCCCCCCCCCCTCCCCCCCCCTCCTCCCTCTCTGTTATCTCTCTCTCTCTCTCCCTCTTTCTTCCTCATTTTCTCATCCTTTATTGCAACTAGAGAGCTTGGGACGTCCCAACCCATCTCTATATCTAGCCCTCTTCCACTTATTTTCCCCAACAATCCAAACATCAAAAGCCCATCTCCGCTATTAAAAGAGCTTCATAGGAGCATTGGAGCATAAGGGAAGAAGAAGTTAAAAATCTAAGGTGGGTGCATGTTTAGGAGTAGATCTTTCTTTCCTTTCTTAGATCTTTGGCTTTTATTGCATGGGAGCATGTAGGACCCACCAATCAATGGTGGAGATCTTACTTGTAATACCCTGAACTTTTCCATACCTGAGTATTGAAAATCCTTGAGTGTTACCATGAAGTTTAACTTAATACGTACATGTGTACGACACCAATCTAGCTATCCTGACCATAAATCCATTCCCCAACATGAATCTATCCATTGGGAATTATCTCCATTTATAAATTAAGCCATCTGACCCTTGAATTTCAAAATAAGGCCATTCGTCACGTGATTTGAAGTAAGTGCTTTCCCTTGAATGAAATGATGAATAAATTCTCTATCAATAATGTAACGTTTCAGAAAAATCTGTACAAAGACTCGAGTGTCACCTCATGTAGAAATCCTTACGGACCGTATTCTATATAAATTAGACAAAAATTTATTTAGTAGTAAACTAAATTAATCTGTGGATTTAGCTTGAACCACTATTTATGTAAACAAAAAGACCTAAAACCACCAAAATCACTGACTCAACACTCCTTAAAAACCTAGGAGAAATCTCAAAAGCCGGTTGCTCTCGGGAGCACATTGAAACTCCCTATCAGACCTAGACCGCACATCGAAAGTTTGATAACCACGAAACTATAGGGTTATGTCTGTCCTACTGGGCTTGACAACCATCGTAGGAATCGAGCCCAAATAGTATCCACAAACGGACAACTTGAGCCCTAAGCGAAGTGTGTGAGAAACGCAAATATCTTTAGAAAATGTAATGAAACTTAAGTAAATTGGGCTGTTCGCTTACGGGCGAAATTGAGAATTTCGGACCATCAGTTTTCGACCGAACTTCACCCATGGATCAGGGAAATTTCCCTGCACATCTGTATACTTCTGGCCCTGATCGAGTGACAATGACCGTTGATCTAAAACAGGTCCTTCACGGTTGTTCCGCCTATCCAATCACGTTGAAACCACATCCTGGCATAGATCCACAGTCAGGAAACTTGTTCCATGACGTAGGTGAGTGATGGACCTCCAAATGAGTTCCGTTTGCCCGAAACAGGCACCTTTTGGTTATAACCTAAGTATACCATGGCCCTGGGGCCATTTACACCCATTTTGGGCCTATTTAAAGCCTTTAAACCACCCCACCCCTCTCTCATACGAATTTGCTCCAAACCCCAGGAGAGAAGAGAGAAAAGAAGAGAAAAGAGTGAGGAGAGAAGAGAAAGTTTGGGAGATCGTGATAGTGTTTCTCTCCCATGACTAAACGCACTAGATCGCCTTTCCACTTCGCTACACAACCTGTTTCAACTAAGATTTGGGTAAGAAATTATAACCCTAATCTTGATTTAGGAATCCAAATAGAGTAATTGATGAAATGGCTAGCCTATTTCAATGTTTAGGTACCCGTTGTTCTGTATACGGGAACGTAGGATTCAAACTGCGTCCGAATCGAGTATTCGGACGAAAGGTGCAGACTATAAACATTTAGTTTAGGGTTGTCAAAGCTTTCAATGTCAGCTAATGATTTATGTCTGACGTGATTGCTTCCGTATTGCCTTAGATACGTTGTTTCCGTTATAGTATACATGTATTAACTATGTTAGATAAAGATGCATTCTAGGTGTTTGTTGAAATGTTCGAATGAGTTTGTACACATGATTTGTTACATGTCAGTTAGGATTCATCGTTGTCATATGCATGCTTATGTCCTTGTGTAAGGATTTTCTAAAATACATGTTATAACTAATCTAGTCTATGTATTTGGTAATGTGTAGTTTAAGTGCTTGATAAATAGTCTGAATGAAAAATTGTTGATGAATTGTATTATTTAATGGTGTTGAGTTAGGATCCTTAATTACCTCATTCATGTGCTTAGTTTCCTTTATGTCATCTTATTTACATTTGCGCGATTTATGGATGGAATGTTAAAATGTGAAATTCACTTGAATTGTTTGATAAATGTTGATATGATTATCACATATACTCAAATGCTATATCTGAGTATGTTTGGGGCTATAGTGTGGCCCAGGCAATCGGTAACAGTTCATGTACAGGTGGCCGAATGAGTCTCGCCACATTGGGTAAATCAACGAATCCGAGTCACACGACGACTATCGACAGTGGTTAGGCCATAAGGGGTGCTTATCCGCTCCATGTTGATTAAGTCAACGTGTGCTCGTACCAATCAAACTTATCAAATAAACCGATGTGCCCATTGTATGTTTACCATGTATGGACATCACTGCTTGAATCAAAGGTACCACCTACCATTGTAAAGACCCACTTCAACCATGGTACCACGATCCGATAAGACTCATGAGCCGAGCATGGTGGTATGGGACACCGTGTTCGAGCTATTGGCTTATACTGAGGTGATCAACCACCCCATAGTGACCTATGAGTAATACAGACTCGTGAGCCGAATATGGTGGTATGGGACACCGTGTTCGAGCTGTCAGCCTACGTCGAGGTGATTAGCCACCCCGTAGTGACCGCAATTATAAACTTTTGAATTTGCCTATCCACTACTTTTCATTAGGGGTGATACCCTGCAACTTACTTATCGTATGTGATTAACTAGGATTGACGACCATAAACGGATCCATTGGTTTGGGTTAATGATATAAAGGGAGGTACCTTGGCTTCTCCAACCTATCGTACGAATAAGCTTAAATAAATGCTCATCTAACATAGTCATGCATTGTATTGCATTAGTTAGGATTGTGCTTTTGGCGTGGAAGGTGCACTTTGAGGGTGATTATCATATGTGATACGGTGTCGGCATCGCTTGTTAAGGGAGCTTTGGATGTGAGGGCATGCATCATTCTCTGCACTCCATTCCTACATTAACAAGAGTAGTTAGGAAGTGATTGTTATGTTGTTTTATCATTACTGCTTGATTGAATTGATAACATGTTAACCTTTGCCTTATAGTACCACTGAGTTGATCACTCACTCCCACTCTAGGACAGTGTTTTAAAACACCAACCAAACACTGTTTTAGATGCAGATGATGATGAGGCTTACACGACGGAGCCGAACTTCATAGACGAGGCAGAGGAGTTCTCCTACGTACAACTCTCAAGCGGGTCTGTGTAGACCTAGAGTTGCGTCGTCGGGATTACAGGGTTATGGAATAGTTGGACACTTTATATTTTGCTTATTTGTAAATTTTAGAAATAATACATGTAAATATTCAGCCTAGTTACATACTTATACTCTGGAGGTTGTAAATCGCTTACCTATTCAAATATGCATGTTACAGTCTTTCGCTTGCTTAATCAAATTACCTCTGGAGTATGATATGTTGTTTAGTAATCCGACTCATGTTTAATGCATTAATATGGACGATATCTAAACATCATTATCTATGTTGCATAAGTGATGTGCTGGATCTCGGGAGTTGGGCTTTGCTCGACCCTTGAAATTCATGGTGTTACAAGTTGGTATCAGAGTCTGATTTGGCTTAAACTGGACCTTGGTTATAGGTAACACGACGCACTCTAAGGCACTTTGACTTAGGAAGGGGGTGATGAAATGTAGAAATGATCGTAGGATCCCAAAGTTTCACTAACGAGCGAGATTGACCGTTGAAATGTAACCTGTATGCGTTCGAGATCATGCAAAATGATCTCAGTCCCTTTAAGGTCATCAATTGACGGGTTTGGACTGTAATTCAGCAAACTTGAAACACACCAAAAGGTGCGAATACATGAGTACTAGACCGAGAAAGTGTATTCTCCGGGCAAAGGAGCCCAAACCATAAAATCTAATGGGGTCCAGGGGGACCCACGCACATGTATAGCACCCTGGGAGGGGGTGGTCACTGCCTTAGGATGAAGCCACCACTGGTGACCCTAGAGGGGCATGGTGGCATTGCCCAGATGACAGCGTTCACATGTGGGACCACCCCATCACCCCTCTAAAACCCCTTTTGAGTTGCTTTAACCCATTTCACACCCCTCCAACTCTATTTTCACTCCCAAACCCTCCAAAACTTCCTTTCCCTCTCAAATCTCTTTCTCTATACATTTAAAACCTTCAAATCTTCTATCTTATTCATCCTTACCTCACTATTCCTCATTTTCATCTCTTCATCTTCCCTATTTTCACATATTTGAGCACAAAAGCTTTCTTTTGTGCCTTGTAACCTTCCAAACCCATAAACCCATCTCACCCTTCAAGCCTTTTCAACTTAATGGCTCTTTTTGAGCTAGTCACCACTATTTTCTCCCTCTCCACACTCCTTTCCCTTATGGGAAAGAAGAGGGCGGCCTCAGATGAAGCCCAGCCTAGCCACCTAACCCATTCAAGGAAGAAGACAAGCACCGAGGCTAGCGCAAGTGTCGATCGAGAGAGGAGATCGAAATGGGATCTCGACCCTCGGATCCCCATTGAAAGGTCTCTACTGCTGGGCGCTGAACTTGGTAAGTTCTGTGACTGCAAAGTTGTATTTGAGGCTCATGTTGATGAAAAGCTCATCGGGTTGTATCGAGTAATTGACATGCTCTTGGAAAGTGGGTGGGGTCCCATGCTTGAGGGAAATACTCATGCAAGTGAAGGCACTGTACGAGCCTTCTATGCTCACATACAGAACCCACTATTGGAGCCTCTTCAGTTTACTATCCCTTTGGGAGGTAGGAAGCCATAGTCAATGTGGATGTTATGACTGGTATCATGGGAGTTGAACGTGGACTTGTACATGCCAGCGATAAAAACCTTACTAGTGAACGAGAAAGAAATCGCCACACACGTTTCCTTTGAGGTCAGCTTGAGCGGTGGAGGTGAGGAAATAGCCTTGCATCAACCTAAATGGCAAATGATTTTCATCTGCTCCACCACATATGTACGTATAATGTATATCCAAGGTGGAGTAACCGCACGGAATGTACTCGATTCATGGTGGATTTCTTGTATAAAGCTGGTCAGGGAGATAAGCTGTGTCTACCTACTCTCGTCTTGTCGTAAATTATCGGTATTGCACGATCAATGCAGGGAGATGCCTCACTTCCTTTCAGTTGACTTATTTGTAGCATCGCTCAAAATTTTGGCTTTTGACTCCATATGGATAACCACGCCCCGATCCATATCATCAGTGACATGACACTCAACAATATAGGCATAGGCCCCAGGCAACGACAAGTAAGGCTGGATGAGTTTGGGGATGAAATTGAAGAAGAGAGTGAAGAGGAAGAAGGTAGTGAGGATGAGGAAGGAAACGATGAGGAAAGCAGTGAGGAAGAAGAACATGAAGAAGATGAGTCCCAAGACTCAAATGGGGGACCTCCTGCTACTCGTGAGGACCACCATGATAGGGCTACCTTAGAAGCCTGCATGACCCAGATTGAAGAGAGTTAGGCTGCCTTGAGACAAGAGGTCAAGGAGAACTAGGCTTATCTAAAACAGAAATTCAAGAGAATATCACGCACCTTGAAGGCCCTCCTATGTTGTATGCAGGATAAGGGTACGCCTCCACCGTCACCAGAGTCAGAGGACTAGTCATATATTATAGTCGTCTTTTGGTTTTCCTTGTTTCTTGCTTTTCTTTGTAATAGCCTTAGTAGGCTAAGTTGGGTGTTAGGATAATCAGTGTTAAAGCTTTTGTGAAACTTAGCTCGCATGCATTCTCTGTCATTATCCATGTAATGCTACATCATATGTATTGTGACAATTTTGGTTGAATGAAATGCATGAAGCTTCTTTTGATTTGAGATGTGTAGAAGGTTTGGAAAAGTGGGTAGTATTATTCTAAATCTTACACATGTTGCACCCTATGTTGTATATAGGGGATGCCTCCTAAAAACACTTGAAATATTTCACGTCTCGTACTTGGCGGATCGATTGACGGGGCACTTCCCATGAGCGATAGCCATACGAACCCCAGCATGGGCCCAGATCTTGAGACCATGCCAAATTCACAACCGGCCACTGGCCCCACCAATGGGCCAACACAGAATGCACCACCGGTTCTGGGATAGAACTATGCGTCTACGTCGACGCCACACATGCCTCAGGCAGCTTCTCCTCCTGATAGGTTGTAGCAGATGATACTCCTCATGCAGTGATTTTTGGCTACGATAACGAGGCGATTGCCAGAACATAAATGTGGCTCCGCCTGTGCCACCTGTGCAGCTTGCTGGAGCTATGGATACCAGTGGCCTTTTTTAGCGCTTTCAGCATTTTCGCCCTCCCACTTTTACAGGTTCTCATAGACCCGAGGAAGCTGAATACTGGTTGGATCATATATCCAAGATGTTGAAACCATTGCACTATACTGAGGCAGAGCAAGTTGAGATGGTTACTTATATGTTCGAAAAGGAGGCTAATCTTTAGTAGGACAACATCCTATAAACTGTTCCCACAGGATATGTGTGGATGTGGAACGTGTTTGAAAATCGATTCCATGGAAAGTACTTCCCCCTCACTTACTGTAGGAAAAGGAGGGTGAGTTTCTCTGCCTCTGTCAAGGAAAAATGACTGTGTCAGAATACGAAAATAGATTTATGGAGCTAGCCAGATATGCTCCTTTGATCTTAACAGACGAGTCGATGAAAATGTGGCATTTTTCAGATGGGCTCCGGCCCGATTTCCGCACCAAGATGTGTTGCGCTAGCATTCCCAACTATGCTAAGATAGTTAACATGTCCCTGCGAGCCGAGCAGGATGGCGAAAGGGTGTCACGGATACGTATGCCAATGGGCCAGAGGGCTTAGCCCGAATTACAGAACCGGCCAGTCCTAGGTAACAGGCCACATGTAGACTCGCCTCCCAAGCTAATGGCCCCACCGACCCAGTGGAGGCAAACTGACCATTGGTGTACGTATTATAACATAGGGGGACACACTGATCCCTTTTGTTTTACTAAGATTAGGGACAATGGTTTCACGCCACCTTAGAAAATCAACCGTCACCCACCACAAGTTATATCGGCCTCACCTCTATGATTGGCACCACCAGCACAGCCATTTTACCAACCACCTATACCTCGAAGTAGGTTACCTCAACAACCTATAGCAGTGCAACCAAATTGTCCACAACAAGCCTATGTACATGCATTAGTAGTTAGAGCATCTAAGACAGCAACCGCAGTACCATTAGCTTTCGAAGTCACTGCCCATATCCAAGGTACACTAGCTTTCCTGTTAGTGGACACCGGGTACACCATTTCAATAATATCATGCTCAGCAGTCAAGTGACTAGGGTTGGGTACTACCCCTATGGTTGGGGTGAGAGTCCTTACCATGACAAGGACCTTCTCTGATGCTACTAAGCTTTGTAAAGATTGCTATATAGACTTAGGAAGCAGAATGGTGTGTATAGACCTAATTGTCACCTCGATGTATCATTACGATGTCATCTTTGGTATGAATTGGCTCACTGAAATGAAGGCAGAGATCGACTGCGATACCAGATTGGTGACAGCCCATGGACCTGAGGGCACGACCTTTACTTTCCCAGTTTAAGTCAGTTGGCCCTATCACATAAGTTGTTACACTTCCTTATTGGAAAATATTGATGGGCCGACACTTGGGGACATGCCAGTAGTCTAAGATTTCATGAACGTGTTTAGAATAATCCCTGGACTACCTCCTTAGCACGAGATCAATTTTTCCATCGACCTTGTGCCTGGCACAACACCCATCACTTTACCGACGTATCGTATGCCTCCATGTGAAATGGAGGAGTTGAGGAGACAAATTAATGATCTATTGGATTCAAGTTTCATACAACCGAGCATATCTCCTTGGGGAGAACCTGTATTGTTTGTAAAGAAGAAAGACGGGTCACTACAATTTGTATTGATTATCGCAGACTGAATAAGGTCACGGTCAAGAACAAGTATCCTCTGCCCAGGATAGATGATCTGTTTGACCAGTTGAAGGGGACACAATATTTCTAAAAAATTGACCTACAGTCCAGGTATCATCAGTTGCATGTCAGGAATAAAGACGTGCAGAAAACAACATTCAGAACTAGTTTTGGGCACTATGATTTCCTCGTGATGTCGTTCGGACTTACAAATGCACAAGCTGTGTTCATAGACCTCATGAACGGGGTGTTTCAGCCGTATCTGTACCAATTCATCATTGTGTTTATAGATGACATTTTGATATACTCCAAGAGTCGAAAAGATCACGAAGAACACTTACGAGCAGTCTTCGATACTCTTAGGAAGAATCCGTTATTTGCTCAGTACCGGAAATGTGACTTCTGGAAGGAAGAGGTCAACTTCCTGGGACACGTGGTGTCCAAGGAAGGTATTGTCATGGACCTTGCTAAGGTGACCACAGTACAAGACTGGGAGCAGTCAGGTTTAGTGATAGAAGTGAGGAGTTTCCTCGGACTTGCTGGCTACTATCACTGATTCATTAAAGATTTTTCCAAGATAGGTAGACCGTCGTCTCAACTCACTCGAAAAGATCTTAAGTTTTTCTAGAACGAGAAAGCAAAAGCAGCTTTTCAAGAATTAAAGGACAGGCTGACGTCCACACTTGTGCTAGTATTGCTAGAGCAAGGGATCAGATATATCATATACGCCGACATGTCTCGTGTTCGTTTGGGTTGTGTGCTTATGCAAAAGGACAAGGTGATTGCCTATCTATCGCGACAGTTGAGAGAACACGAAGAAAACTACCCCACGCATGACCTAGAATTGGCGGCGGTCATCTTCGCATTAAAGCTCTAGAGACATTACCTCTATGAAGAGGAGTTTGAGCTCTTTTGCGATCACAAAAGCCACAAGTACATTTTCAAGCAGGGAGACCTGAACATGAGGCAACGATGTTGGATGGAAACCATGAAAGACTTCAAGTTTGAGGTCTCCTACCATCATGACAAGGCCAACCTTATGACCGATGTGTTGAGCCGTAAGAAGACAATAGAATTTGCAGCTCTGCTAATGATAGAAGAATGGAATATGGTAGAGTTTGTGTGGGATTTCGAACAGAAGTTGATACTAAAGGAGCCCTTCGAGAGCGTCGCACACTTCCACTTGTAGCCACTTATTGATGACCGAATCATTGCGGCATGGAAGGAAGATGAGCTACTGGTGGAAATGAGAGAGCGTGTGAGTAACAGTGAAGAATCTGAGTGGAGGATTGTCTTAGATGGAGGTTTACGGTTCCGTGGCCGCTTATGTGTCCCGAATCGTCACGACTTGAGGAGAGAAGTTTTGGAGGCTGCCCATAATTCAAGGTTGGCAATGCATCCAGGTAGTACGAAGATGTATAGAGACATGAAGTGTTCGTACTTGTGGGATAATATGAAGTCCCAAATAGCAGACTTCGTGTCTTGTTGTCTCACGTGCCAGGAGGTTAAGGCCGAGCATCGCCGACCTCCTTGTTTACTTCAGCCCATGCCCATAGCTGAATGGAAATGGAATTTCATTTTTGGGTTACCAAAGACGAGAAAGGGGCATGACTCCATTTGGGTGATTGTGGATCGATTGACGAAATTGGCTCATTTCCTCCCGATTAGAGTTTCGAACTTAGCAGATGATTTAGCCAAGCTGTACATCAAGGAGATTGTACGATTGCATGGAGTTCCTGTGGAGATTATGTCGGATCGAGACACGCGATTCACGTCTATCTTTTGGACTTGAATCCAAGAAGGATGGGAGTGCAACTGAAGTTTAGTACCGCGTTCCACCCACAGACCGATGGGCAGACGGAACGGGTAAATTAGATATTAGAAGATATGTTGAGAGCATGTGTGATTGATTTCAAGGAAAGTTGGGATGACTGTCTCCCCTATGCCGAGTTTACTTATAACAACAACTTCCAAGTAAGCATTGGCATGGCTCCTTATAAAGCCTTGTATGGGCGCCCGTGTCGAGCACTGCATTGTTGGGCAGAAGTTGGTGAGAAGAGTTTAGTTGGCCCAGATTTAGTACAGGCAACCTCAGAGAAGATTGTCATTATCAGGCGTCGACTCCTTGTAACCTAGAATAGACAGAAGAGTTACGCTGATACCAGACGGAGACCGCTGGAATTTGAAGTTAGGGACCACATATTCTTGAAAGTTTCCCCAATAAAAGGAGTCTTTCGATTTGGCAAGAAAGGAAAACTAACGCCGAGATTTATTGGCCCATTCCATATTCTAGATTGAGTGGGTGTGGTGGCACACTGTCTTGCTTTACCCTCACCACTCGCAGGCATGTACAACGTGTTTCACATATCAATGTTGAAGAAATATGTTCCTGATCCTACTCACATTATCAAGTGGGAGCAGGTGCAGTTAAGTGAAGACGCTACCAATGTACTGCGACCAACACGAATTCTAGAAAGGAATGAACAAGTGTTACGCAGCAAAGTAATCCCACTCGTGAAGGTATTATGGACTCACCACATTAAGGAAGAGGCTAATTGGGAAATAGAAGCCGAAGTCCGTAAGAACTACCCTCAATCCTCGAGGAGTACGAAAAGGTACTAATTTCGGGGATACAATTTTTTCTTTAAGGGGGGTAGATTATAACGTTTGGGAAAAATTTGTACATAGACCAGAGTACCACCTCAGGTAGAAATCCCTAAGGACCATATTCTGTAGAAATTATATGAAAATTTATTTAGTACTAAACTAAATTAATTGGTGGATTTAGCTTGAACCATTATTTATGCAAACGGCAAGACCCAAAACCACCAGAATCATTGACTCAATACTCCTTAAAAACCTAGGAGAAATCCCAAAAGCCAGTTGCTCTCAGGAGCACATTGAAACTCCGTATCGGACCTGGACAGCACATCGAAAGTTCGATGTCCGTCCTACTGGGCTTAATAACCATCGCGGGAGTCAAGCCCAAATAGTATCCAGAAACAGACAACTTAAGCCCTGAGCGAAATGTGTGAGAAACGCGAATATCTTTAGAAAATGTAATGAAACTTATGTAAATTGGGCCATTCACTTACGGGCGAAATTGAGGATTTCAAACCGTCAGTTTCTGACCGAACTTCACCCATGGATCAGGGAAATTTCCCTGCACATATCTGTATACTTCTGGCCCTGATCAAGTGACAATGACCGTTGATCTGATACAGGTCCTTCACGGTCGATCCACCTATCCAATCACATTGAAACCACATCCCGGCATAGATCTATGGTCAGAGAACTTACTCCATGCTATAGGTGAGTAATGGACCTCTATATGAGTTCCGTTTACCCGAAACAGGCACCTTTTGGTTATAACTTAAGTATACCATGGCCCTGGGGCCATTTACACCAATTTTGGTCTTATTTAAAGCCCTTAAACCACCCCACCCCTCTCTCATACGAATTTGCTCCAAACCCTAGGAGTGAGAAGAGAGAAAAGAAAAGAAAAGAGTGAGGAGAGAAGAGAAAGTTTGGAAGATCATGGCAGTGTTTCTCTACCACGACTACACGCACTAGATTGCCTTTCCACTTTGCTACAAGACCCATTTCAACAATGATTTGGGTAAGAAATCCTAACCCTAATCTTGATTTAGGAATCCAAATAGAGTAATCGACAAAATGGCTAACCTATTTCAATGTTTAGGTACCCGTTGTTCCGTATACGGGAACGTAGGATTCGAACCGCGTCCAAATCGAGTATTCCGACGAAAGGTGGGGAGTATAAACATTTAGGTTAGGGTTGTCAAAGCTTTCAATGTAAGCTAATGATTTATGTCTGATGTGATTGTTGTTGTACTGCCCTAGATACGCTATTTCCGTTATATTATACATGAATTAACTATGTGAGATAAAGATGCATTCTAGGTGTTTGTTGAAATGTTCAAATGAGTTTGTATACATGATTTGTTGCATATGTCATCTACGATTCATCGTCATCATATGCATGCTTATGTCCCTGTGTAAGGATTTGCTAATATACATGTTATAACTAATTAGTCTATGTATTTGGTAAGGTGTAGTTTAAGTGCTTGATAAATTGTCTGAATGAAAAATCATTGATGAATTGTATTATTTAAGGGTGTTGAGTTAGGATCCTCAATTACCTTATTCATGTTCTTAGTTTCCTTTATGTCATCTTATTTACGTTTGCACGATTTATGGATGGAATGCTCAAATGAGAAATTCACTTGAATTGTTTGATAAATGTTGATATGATTATCAAATATATTCAAATGTTGTATCTGAGTATGTTTGGGGCTATAGTGTGGCGTAGGAAATTGGTAACAGTCCATGTACAGGTGGCCGAATGAGTCTCGCCACATTGGGTAACTCGACGAATCTGAGTCACATGATGACTTGTTGAGGGTCAAATATTGCATATTAGACCCCAGTTATTGCTTGGATTTACGAACATCATACCGTTTAATGGCCTGCTTTAATCATGTTTGTGATGTAGAGTGTATTTACGAGCATGGACTGAAAAGGGAGCTTAAAGCATGGATTTAACACTCTGATGACACTAAAGGCAAGGGCTGGACTCCAGGGGACTAGGATTGATGGAATTACACACCAAAGATCCGAGAAAATCAGAAAACTGAAGCTCAAGTGGCCCAAAAATCGTCCAGAATGCAAGATCACGGAGTTCCCACCATTCGTTCAGCTCGAAACTTCATACATGGCCTGAGGACCATAAATTAACCGTACACGTCAAATTTCAGCCATTGGATCCCAGTAAAAGTGGCCCAACGAATAGATCAACCCATAAACCGTCGATTTTAGGCCCACATGACATCTGGATATGCCTCAATTTTTTACTCAACGCCTTAAATGATATGGCAGATTGGATGGACGGAGTAGATTTCTCACAAACATCTCTGTGGGACCCATACATGTAGTGCATGTGCAAGGTATGCAGGTGCACCGAGCGTGCACCAAACATCCGAAAGTCGGTTAGCAAGCGCTGACCGACTCTTCTTCTCAAACCAGAAAATTCTCACAGCGGCAGACGTGGGTCCGCTGGTTTCACTCAGTGGGTCCCACCCCTTGCTCCTTTGAATGATATGAGCCGTCCATCTGCTCCAGAGGGGAGTCTGACCATCTCCAAGCTTTCACTTTGGACTCATGCAAATGTAAGCATGTAAGAGCACCGTCAATTGCAGAATGGACAACGGAATAGAAAACGACGTGGGTTACACCGATTCTAATAAAAAATTATCCATTTCCAATTGGTTTTTCGAGTAAAGTTCAATAATCGGTGTGGATTTTTCAACTGACATCAATCGTGGGTCCACCAACCATCACAGCACTGAACGGGTAGGCTCTGTTTTGCAATGGAGCCTGTGGGAGAATCTTGTGGGCTACCACCGTACTTCATCGGTCGGATCTGGATCGTCCATTAAGAGCCCAAGGTCCCTCTCATCTAAGCCTAGATGGCTAAATCTTAGAAGACAGTGGAGATCAGTTTTTATTCATCCAAACGGAAGATGGACGGTGAACTGTATCGGCAAGAGGGCCACGTCATTAGCAGTTTAAAACTAGCCGTCTCTGAGTAATTTTTTCTTGTGAGTCTAATGGATGGTGTGGATTTCTCATGAAGATCCGATCATGGGTCTCGCCAAGGTTCAATGCAAGAATGACTTGCGTAAGAGGGTGCTGCTGCGTAAAATTTCTCTATAGAGTGCGGAAACTCCATCGACCTCCTTGTGCACTACCCGACCCCATCAATCTATAAAAGGAGACGTGAGAGAGAGGGAACGGGGGGAAAAAAGTGGAGTCGAGAACGGGTGGGGTATGAGCGATCATCAAAGAGTTCTTTTTCTTCTCTTTTGCTTAATTGCTGTTTATATTTATTTGAGATTTAGCCTAATCATAAACATGTCTGGCTAAACCTCTTAGCTAGGGCTAAGAGGTGAAGCTTGTAGCGTAATGGGGAGACTTTTTGTTTGAGCCTTTTGTTTAGACTGAACTGATCTTGAATTTAGTTTAATTATGGAGAATGTTTTCAGTTTTTAATGGTTTGTTGTGACTGAAATTACAATGGGTCTGTGATAGCTTTGAGCATGTTCCTTTCCTTATTTTGATTATGATGTCAAGAAGCCCTATTGTTCACCATCGTCTCTTGGGCATGGTTGGATGACGAAACCCTTCCTAACCCTCATATCATGTTGATTGGTTTTTAATTAGTTTAATTCTGTTATGTACTTTGTCTCCTGGGCATGGTTTGGTGATGGAATCCATTCTAATTCATATACCTTTCATCTCTTGAAAACTATATCAAAAGAGGTTCAGTTGATTTTCATGGTACACCCTTCAACTGGATGAAGATGAGACTCTAAGTCCAGTTGAGTTCTTGAAATAGGCATAAGATCTCCCTGATCTCTACAAGTGGATCCTCTGAATCCCTAGTTTTCTACCTCTAAATTTCTTAAGTTTTACATTAATATTTCACAATTATTCCTCAAATTATAATCAATTTAGATTTCATCTTAGTTTAGTTCTAAATTTAGTTAGTTTCAGATAAACGTACAGGTTTCAGTCCCTTGGGATTCGACCTCGGTCTCACCGAGTTTATTACTACATCACAACCCTATACTTGGGGAGTGAACAAGTTTTTGGCGCCGTTGCCGGGGATTGACAGTTACATTTTTCTGAAATTAACTAGTTTTAGGATTAGTTTAAAATTAGGTTTAGATTTTTCTGATTTCTAGAAACTAACCTGTTTTCCGTTTTATAGGATCCTGACATAAACTTCTAAATTGGTTATCCCTTTCTAATTCCTCTACTTTTTCTAATTTTAGAATTAGGGTTTGAGTTTTAGAAATTTTTTAATTCTAGTATTTTTCTATTTTTAGGAAATAGTTTATTTTTAGAAACATTCCTCTTTTGTTTTTAGAAACTCGGTTAGTTATTTCCCTTTTAGAAATTCTTTCTAATTTTAGGAACTTTCTAATTCTAGGCCTTCTTTTTAGAAACTAACTTAGCTTCTAAGTTTAGGGAACTTTCCTTTTTAGAAACTAATCTCTTTTGTTTTCTTTTATAGGATTTTAACATAGGAACTTCTCATTTGGTATCATCTTTCTAACTTCTCCTCTTACTTTCTGTACTTTTCTAATTTTAGATTTAGATTCTTTTTTTAAGTAACTTTCTATTTTCTAGTTTTAGAAAATTTTCCCTTTTCTTAGAAACTAACTTTCTATTTTTATTTTTAGTAACTTTCTAATTCTAACTCTTTTAGAATCTAACTTTGGGTTCCTAATTTATTTTTAGAAATTTTCTACTTGTAGATTTTTTTTTTTTAGAAACTAACTTTCCTATTTTGTAGGCTTTTAAGATAGAAATTTCTAATTCAGTAAGCACTTTCTCTACTTTCTATTTTTCAGATCTCCTTTAGTAACTTACTTTCTAGTTTAGGACTTTCCTAATTTATTTTTGAAATTTCTACTTTCCTTTAGGAATTTCTTCTTTTAGAAACTAGTTACTTTTATCTTTGTTTTGAAGGATTTTCTAATTTTAGACCTTCTCTTTAGAAACTGACTTGTTTTATTTTCTTTTGCAGGTTTTTAACTTAGGGACTCCAATTTGGTAACTCCTTTCCAACCCTCTCTTTCTTTCTAGATTTTCTTTTCCTTTCTTAGGATTAGGTTTCGAACTTGATTGAGGGCTGTGAGTGTTTCATGCCCAAGTGGGCCCGTGACAACACTCGACGTCTCTTGACTGAAGGAGGATTGGTTGAGGGGTTAACTATCCATCGTAGGACTAAACATCACTCGAAATCCCCTGAGTTAATTGAAGTGATGGCTGAGAACTAACCTCTTCTACCTCAACCCAGGGTGGAGGACATTCAGGATGAGAATGAGGTGCATCAAGCACCCCCGCCTTGTACTTTACGAGATTATTTACAACCAGCGGGGCTGAGTACGCCTTCATGCATGATTTTTTCTAAAAATACAGGACATATGGACATCAAGCCAGGGGTTATCCAACTCCTTCTTAAGTTCCATGGGCTTGAATATGAAGAACCATATCTACATTTGAAAGAGTTTGATGAGATCATAGCCACTTTATATTTTCAAAATGTGTCTGAGGACACAGTCAGGTTGAAACTCTTTCCTTTTTCCTTGAAGGAGAAGGCTAAGATGTGGTTACATTCACTACTCCTAGATCCATTGGCACATAGAATGATATGCAAAGGGAATTTATAGAGAAATTTTTTCCACATCATAAAATGATTACCCTTAGAGAAAAGCAATCATGAACTTCACCCAAAAGGAGGATGAAACATTTTACCAATGTTGGGAAAGGTTCAAGGATTTGGTCAGTTCATGCCCACAACGCAGCTTTGAAACGTGGCGCATTATAAATTTCTTCTATGATGGACTGACATCTTCCATACACCAAATGGTCAAGACAATGTGTAATGGAGAATTCATTAATAAAAATGTTGACGAGGTATGGGATTACCTCGATAGTCTTGCTAAAAAAACACAATCATGAGACTATTACCCAAAATCGAATACCACGTCTAAGCCGACTCAATCTAAGGAGAAAGGTGGATTGTATCTCTTAAAAGAAGAGGATGTTCTCAAGTATAAAGTGACTACGCTCATAAGAAAAGTTGAGGCCATGGAAGGAAAGAAGGATAAGGTTAATGAAAGTGTTTGCGGTATCTATGATTGTAATATTCATACAACTGAAAATTATCCTACGATACCCACCTTTCGAGAAGTGTTAAATGAACAATCCAATGCCGTAAATACTTATCAAAGACCTTTTAATGGACCGACCTCTAATACGTACAATCCTGGTTGAAAAAATATCCAAACTTTAGTTAGAGAAATGGACAAACTAGTACCCCTCAAAGTTTCTTCAATCAAAATCCAAATCAAGGGAAACCTCAAGAAGAACCGGTTCAAAATTTCATGCAAGAGCTAACCCAGGCAATGCGAGATTTTATGCAAAAGATGCGAGATTTTATGCAAAAGGGGATGCTTCCTGCACAACCGCTCCCCAATCCTAAACCACAATACGAGATAAGTAATCCCAGCTCTTCAAATCAAATGGAGCACGCTAAATCCATCACCACTCTTAGGAGTGGGAAGATCATTGATAAAACCTTCCGATTAGGCCCAAAAAGCCTTAATAACTAGAAGAGGACAACAATGATGGATCTAGCGTGGCCCCACAAAAATTAGAACGGGAACTTCTAAAAAGCCAGTTGCTCCATTTCCCCAACGGTTGGTCGCACCAAAACCTCTCTCTAACTCTCAGGATATCCTAGAGGTGTTGAAACAAGTGAAAGTCAACATTTCTCTACTTGATGTCGTAAAACTGATACCTTCATATGCTAAATTCCTGAAAGACTTATGCATGACCAAACGACGGTAGAGTATTCAAAAGAAGATCTTCTTGACCGAGAAAGTGAGTGTCATCCTAAAGCAAGACGTGCCATAAAAATTCAAAGATCCCGGTAGCCTAATCATATCATGTGTAATCGGGGACCATCGAATTGATCACGCACTTCTTGACTTAAGAGCGAGCGTCAATCTGATTCCCTACTCGGTATACAAACAGTTAGGTTTGGGTGAACTAAAACCCACCCTAACCACACTACAACTTGCTGATCGCTCTATTCGTGTACCAAGAGGGATAATTGAGGATGTGTTGGTCCAAGTTGATAGATTTTACTACCTTGTATATTTTATCATCTTGGACACCGAACCCATCAATAACATGAACACTCAGATTCCTGTCATTCTTGGTCGCCCATTCCTTGCCACTTCAAACGCAATTATCAATTGCAGGAATGGTGTCATGACTGTCTTTTGGAAATATGACATTGGAGTCAAACATCTTTTTCAATAATGGCAGAAACTTAGAGGATGATGACAATTTCCATGACATTAACATGATTGACTCTTTCGTGGAAAATACGACACCTCTGACCTTATCCTCTGACCCTCTAAAGACGTGCCTAGCCCACTCCCATGATTTTGATGATGACATGATTAGGGAGATGTGTGCCTTGCTTGATACTACATCGGTACTTGAAGTTAACCGGTGGAGGCTACAATTTGAAGAGTTGCCCCAAACTGATGTAGTGCCTCTACCGTCTAACCTCAAGCCGCCAAAGCTTGACCTAAAACCTTTGCCCTCTGATTTGAAATATGTTTATTTAGGTCAAGATGAGACATACCTGGTGGTGATCTCTGCCCACCTGGAGAATGAACAGGAGAGTATGCTCATATCTACTCTCATTGAGCATAAGGGAGCCCTTGGATGGACGATAGCAGACCTCAAGGGAATCGACCCCTCGATTTGTACTCACCGCATATATTTTAAGGATAATGAGAAGACCGCTCGATAATCAGAACATAGACTAAATCCAAACATAAGGGAAGTGGTTAAGGCCGAGGTTCTTAAACTATTAGATGTGGTATCATATACCCCATATCCGATAGTCAATGGGTGAGTCTAACTCAGGTGGTTCCTAAGAAGTCCGGGATCACCATCGTAGCCAATGCCAATAACGAACTCGTACCAACAAGAGTTACTACTGGTTGGAGAATGTGCATTGACTACAGGAAGCTGAATACCGTCACGAGGAAGGACCACTTTCCTTTGCCCTTCATTGATCAAATCTTAGAAAGGCTAGCTGGTCATTCCTATTATTATTTCCTTGACGGGTATTCGAGCTACAATCAGATTGAAATCGCTCCTAAGGATCAGGAAAAGACCATATTTACATGTCCCTACGACACCTTTGCCTACAAAAGGATGTCATTTGGATTATGTAATGCCCCTGCCACCTTTCAGCGATGTATGATGAGTATCTTTTCTGACATGGTGGGGAAATATCCAGAGGTCTTCATGGACAATTTCTCTATTTTTGGTTCATCTTTCAGCGAGTGCTTAGAGAGTCTTAAATGTGTGCTGAAAAGATGTGAAGAAAAGAACTTGGTACTTAATTGGGAGAAGTGTCATTTCATAGTTCATAAGGGAATTGTCCTTGGACATATTATCTCGTCCAAAGGAATCGAGATGGATAAGGCAAAAATCGATCTTATCTCTAACCTACCTCCACCCAAGAACATTAGAGATGTGCGATCCTTCTTAGGACACGCAGGATTTACAGGCGATTCATAAAAGACTTTAGTCTCCTCTCTCGTCCTTTATGTAATCTACTTCAAAAGGATTCACTATACGAGTGGACTGAGACATGTAAGGAAACCTTCACTAAGCTTAAAGGCATGTTGACTAGTGCACCCATCATACAAC
The DNA here is from genome assembly GCF_029962835.1 of Magnolia sinica. Taxonomy (NCBI): domain Eukaryota; kingdom Viridiplantae; phylum Streptophyta; class Magnoliopsida; order Magnoliales; family Magnoliaceae; genus Magnolia; species Magnolia sinica. Next base: position 97,624,437 of record NC_080573.1, on the reverse strand, counting down.
CACCCGACTGGAGCCTTCCTTTTGAGCTTATGTGTGACGCTTCTGATTATGCTCTTGGAGCAATTCTAGGTCAGAGAAAAGATAATAGGCCTTACGTTATTCATTATGTGAGTAGGACTCTAAATCCTGCCCAAGTGAACTATTCGACTACGGAAAAGGAACTCTTAGCCGTAGTGTTCACCTTGGACAAATTTAGGTCCTACCTGATTGAATCCAAGATCATTATCTACACAGATCATGCGGCACTCAAGTATCTTCTTTCTAAGAATGATTCTAAGCCCCGCCTGATAAGTTGGATCTTTCTACTCCAAGAATTTGATTTGGAAATTAAAGATAAAAAGGGAGTAGAGAACGTAGTGGCCGATCACCTTTCTCGCCTCAATACCTCTGATTCCCTTGAGGTGACTCATATCAATGATATGTTCCCTGATGAACAACTGTTCAGAGTCTCCCATTCACCTCGGTTCGTTGATATTGCTAATTATCTTACTACAAGTTCCATACCGACACATTGGACTGTACAAGATAAGAAGAAATTCTTTACCAAGGTACGCAACTTTTTCTGGGACGATCCATATTTATTTAAATATTGCCCAGACCAAATCTTAAGGAGATGTGTGCTAGACGTTGAGCATCAGAGTGTCATCTCTTTCTGTCATTCACAGGCCTGTGGTGGTCACTTTTCTGCCAAAAAGACCACAGTCAAGATTTTGCAGTGTGGCTTTTACTGGCCCACTATGTTCAGGGACACTCATGAGTTTTGCAAAGCTTGTGAGCGTTGTCAAAAATTGGGAGCGTTGTCCCATCGAAATATGATGCCCTTGAATCCCATTCTTATCATCGAGGCATTTGATTGCTGGGGCATTGATTTCATGGGACCATTCCCCCAATCTTTTGAAAATCTATATATTTTGCTCGCTGTAGACTATGTCACTAAATGGGTTGAAGCGATTCCGTGTCGGAATAATGACCATCGCACGGTCATTAAATTCTTAAAAGAGAACATCCTTTCCCGATTCGGAACGCCTCAAGCTATCATTAGTGATGGGGGCTCACACTTTTGTAATAGACCATTCGAAAGCTTAATGAAGATATACAGTATCTCTCACAAGGCGAGCACCCCATACCATCCACAGACAAGCGGACAAGCTGAGATTTTCAATAGGAAGATCAAACATATCCTAGAGAAAACGGTTAACCCTGATCGTAAGGATTGGTCAACCCGATTGACCGATGCCTTATGGGCATACCGTACTGCGTTTAAAACCCCTATTGGAATGTCTCCCTTTAGACTTGTCTATGGGAAGACTTGCCACTTGCCTGTGGAGTTGGAACATAGAGCCTATTGGGTAATCAAAAAATTGAATTTCAATCTGGACAATGCTGGTTCGTTACGCAAACTTCAGTTGAATGAACTCGAAGAAATTCGAAACGACGCATACGAGAACTCAAGAATTTACAAGGACAGAATGCAGGCATTTCATGACCAATGTATTCTATGGAAATTATTCACACCTAGTTAGAAAGTCCTTTTGTATAATTCTCGATTACATCTCTTTCTAGGTAAGCTTCGATCTCGTTGGACTGGCCCTTACATTGTGGTCACTGCGTATCCTCATGGGGCCGTTGAGATAAGAGATCCGGACAATGGCAAGGAGTTTAAAGTAAATGGACATCGCTTAAAGCCATTTATCGAGAAAGTTGATTCAGAGGACATGTCAATACCTTTGACTGATCCTATTTACCAAGATTAATCTCCTAGTTTGATGGAGGTATAGGTAGGTTTCCTACTTTCGTTGGACTAGGGTAGTTTGTTTTATACTGCTTTAGGATAGATGGTAAAATTAGCACTCCTAGTAGGCAACCTAGCTTTTCATTCCATTTTATTTTCTTAGTTCAATGTTTGTGGGTAACATTGCTACAAACCCTCACAAGACTACAACTCATCCACTAGGGGCAACCTATGGGTTTAAAGGCTTGTTGCATATGCTAAATGCAATTGAGAGCGCCTACGAAAGTGGTATAGGTAGGATTTTATTTTTATTTTTGTTGGTTTCTCTCTTGTGCTGACCCGCTCTTACGTAGATATCTATGGAAAGCCTCTTGATTCTTTCGTTCAGGTATTATCTTCCCATCACTTCTCATTTACTTTCGTTGTCCCATGTGCATTGCATGCTTATTCTTTTACATTGAGGACAATGTAGATTTTAGGTTGGGGGTGGGAGACTAGGTTACCTAATCAGTATTTTCTTGATCTTGAGCAAGAATTGTGAAAATTTGTAAATTTTTCTGGAATTTCTTGTGAATTTGAAGTGATTTTGATGATAATCTCGCACCAAGAATTTCAAGATATGTGATGTTGGTAATTTATGACTCTTGGATTCAGTATCTGTTAGATTTCACAGTTAAGTTTGAATTGTTAATCCAGAATTAGAAGTTGTAAACATTGATTGAGTCATGATTTCACATGTCACATCTCGCTTTCACATTAAGGTTGCAGTCTGATATTGAAGGGTTAACTTGGTAATCACTAAGCATGTAAGGAACCAGCTTGGAAAATTTGCTCATCATGATTAACTGTAGAAAAAGAAAAGACCCAGTATATATATTCAAAAAGATACCTTTGGAAAGGGTTAGGCGAATAATCTTCACCATAGGTTTGCTCCCTATAAGTGCAGATTTGATTCCCCATAGATGATATGCGAAAGGGTTGGGTGTACAGTCTTCACCATAGGTTTGCTCCCTGTAGGTGAGGATTTGATTCCCCTTCTTAGCATTTCTTTTACTAAAAAAATTAAAAGCTGAAGGAATGAAAGGATGATTTGTGGGGCAAATTTTAGTTATCATGAATTCTCTTGTTGGCCACCAATGATATCCTGAAATAGAGAAGTGAGTTTCATGTTGTTAAGCCGAGATTATACTATACACCCATGAAACTAAATGTTTAGAATTATTCTAATTGTTGGATTAATACTTTGAACATGATTATGACGTTTACCGTGTGCTTGAATCTAGGAGAAAGTTATGCCTAACATTCATGAACCTTAGAATTCTCGAATTTGGATAGTTTTTCAAAAATCACTCGAGAAATTCTCCTATGATTCTCAACTTAATTTTTGCATATTTTACTTGGGACTAGCAAAATACTGGTTGGGGGTTGTGTTGAGGGTCAAATATTGCATATTAGACCCCAGTTATTGCTTGGATTTAAGAACATGATACCGTTTAATGGCCCGCTTTAATCATGTTTGTGATGCAGAGTGTATTTACGAGCATGGACTGAAAAGGGAGCTTAAAGCATGGATTTAACGCTCTAATGACACTAAAGGTAAGGGACGGACTCCAAGGGACCAGGATTGATGGAATTACACACCAAAGATCCGAGAAAATCGGGAAACTAAAGCTTAAGTGGCAAAAAAATTGTCCAGAATGCAAGATCGCAGGGTTTCCACCATTCGTTCAGCTCGAAACTCCATGCATGGCCTGAGGACCATAAATTAACCGTACATGTCAAATTTCAGCTATTGGATCCCAGTAAAAGTGGCCCAATGAATAGATCAGTCCATAAACCGTCGATTTTTGGGCCCACATGACACCTGGATATGCCTCAATTTTTTACTCAATGCCTTAAATGATATGGCAGAATGGATGGATGGAGTAGATTTCTCACAAACATCTCTGCGGGACCCATACATGTTGTGCATGTGCAAGGTATGCAGGTGCACTGGGCATGCACCAAACATCCGAAAGTCGGTTAGCAAGCGCTGGCCGACTCTTCTTCTCAAACCAGAAAATTCTCACAACGGCGGACGTGGGTCCACCGGTTTCACTCAGTGGGGCCCACCCCTTGCTCCTTTGAATGATCTGAGCCGTCCATCTGCTCCAGAGGGGAGTCTGACCATCTCCAAGCTTTCTCTTCGGACTCATGCAAATGTAAGCATGTAAGAGCACCATCAATTGCAGAATGGACGGCGGAATAGAAAACGACGTGGGCTACACCGATTCTAATAAAAAATTATCCATTTCCAATTGATTTTTCGAGTAAAGTTCAATGATCGGTGTGGATTTTTCAACCGACATCAATCGTGGGTCCACCGACCATCACAGCGCTGAACGCGCAGGCTCTGTTTCGCAACGGAGCCTGTGGGTGAATCTTGTAGGCCACCACCATATTTCATCGATCAGATCTGGACCGTCCATTAAGAGCCCAAGGTCCCTCTCATCCAAGCCTAGATGGCCAAATCTTAAAAGACAGTGGAGATCAGTTTTTATTCATCCAAACGGAAGATGGACGGTGAACTGTACCAACAAGAGGGCCATGTCATTAGCAGTCTAAAACTAGCCGTCTCTAAGTGATTTTTTCTTGTGAGTCTAATGGATGGTGTGGATTTCTCATGAGGATCTGATCATGGGTCTCGCCAAGGTTCAATGCAAGAATGACGTGCGTAAGAGGGTGCTGCTGTGTAAAATTTCTGCATAGAGTGCGGAAACTCCACCAACCTCCTTGTGCACTGCCCAACCCCATCAATCTATAAAAGGAGACGTGAGAGAGTGTGCACGGGAACGGGGAGCCAAGAATGGGTGGAGTACAGGAGATCTTCAAAGAGTTTTTTTCTTCTCTTTTGCTTAATTGCTGTTTATATTTATTTGAGATTTAGCCTAATCATAAACATGTTTGGCTAAACCTCTTAGCTAGGGCTAAGAGGTGAAGCTTGTAGCGTAATGGGGAGACTTTTTGTTTGAGCCTTTTGTTTAGACCGAACTGATCTTGAATTTAGTTTAATTATGGGGAATGTTTTCAGTTTTTAATGGTCTGTTGTGACTGAAATTACAATGGGCCTGTGATAGCTTTGAGCATGTTCCTTTCCTTATTTTGATTATGATGTCAGGAAGCCCTGTTGTTCACCATCGTCTCCTGGGCATGGTTGGATGACGATACCCTTCCTAACCCTCATATCATGTTGATTGGTTTTTGATTAGTTTAATTCTGTTGTTTACTTTGTCTCCTGGGCATGGTTTAGTGATGGAATCCATTCTAATTCATATACCTTTTCTCTTGAAAACTATATCAAAGGAAGTTCAGTTGATTTTCATGGTACACCCTTCAACTAGATAAAGATGAGACTCTAAGTCCAGTTGAGTTCTTAATACAAGCATAAGATCTCCCTGATCTCTACAAGTGGATCGTCTGAATTCCTAGTTTTCTACCTCTAAATTTTTTAAGTTTTACATTAATATTTCACCATTATTCGTCAAATTATAATCAATTTAGATTTCATCTTAATCTAGTTCTAATTTTAGTTAGTTTCAGATAAATGTACAGGTTTCAGTCCCTTGGGATTCGACCTCGGTCTCATCGAGTTTATTACTACATCACAACCCTATACTTGGGGAGTGAACACGACTGTCGACAGTGGTTTGGCCACAAGTGGTGCTTATGCGCTCCATTTCGATTAAGTCCACGTATGCTCATACTAATTGAACTTATTAAATAAACCGATTTTCCCATTGTATGTTTACCATGTATGGACATCACTGCTTGAATCTAAGGTACCACCTACCATTATAAAGACCCACTTCAACCATGGTACCACGATCCGATAAGACTCATAAGCCGAGCATGGTGGTATAAGACACCGTGTTCGAGCTGTCGGCCCACGCTGAGGTGACCAGCCACCCCGTAGTGACCTATAAGCAACATAGACTCGTGAGCCGAGCATGGTGTTATGGGACACTTTGTTCGAGTTGTCGGTCTACGCCAAGGTGATTAGCCACCTCGTAGTGACCACGAGTATAAAATTTTGAATTTCCTATCCACTACTTTTCATTAGGGGTGATGCCCTGAAACTTGCCTATCGAATGTGATTAACTAGAATTAACGACCCTAGATGGATCCTTTGGTTTGGGTCAATGATATAAAGGGAGGTACCCTGGCTTCCCCAACCTGCTGTAAGAATAAGCTTAATTAAATACTTGGCTAACATAGTCATGCATTGTATTGCATTAGTTAGGATTGTGCTTCTGGTGTGGAAGGTGCACTTTGAGGGTGATTGTCATATGCGATATGGTGTCGGCATCGCTTGTTAAGGGAGCTTTGGATGTGAGGGCATGCAACATTCTATGCACTCCATTCCCGCATTAACAAGAGTAGTTAGGAAGTGACTATTATGTTGTTTTATCATTATGCTTGATTGAATTGATAACTTGTTAAACTTTGCCTTATAGTACCACTGAGTTGATCACTCACTCCCACTCTGGGACGGTGTTTTAAAACACCAACCAAACACTGTTTTAGATGCAGATGATGATGAGGCTTACGCGACGAAGCTGGACTTCATAGACGAGGAGGAGGAGTTCTCCTACGTTTAGCTCTCAGGCGGGTCTGTGTAGACCTAGAGCTGTGTCGCCAGGATTAAAGGGTTATGGAATAGTTGGACACTTTATGTTTTGCTAATTTGTAAATTTTGAAAACAATACATGTAAATATTCAGCCCAATTACATACTTATACTCTGGAGGTTGTAAATCGCTGACCTGTTCAAATATGCATGTTACAGTCTTTCGCTTGCTTAATGAAATTACCTTTGGAGTATGATATGTCATTTGGTAATCTCACTCATGTTTAATGCATTAATATGGACAGTATCTAAACATCATTATCCTTGTTACATAAGTGATGTGCTGGATCTCAGGAGTTGTGCTTTGTTCAACCCTCGAAATTCTGGGCGTTATACATAATGATTTAGATATACGTTTTTTTGTAAGAATTGCTTAGAAACATTCTGATAACCATGAGGAGCCATTAGATTTCCTAAAACTTACAGATCAGTAATAATTATGAAAATGCCATCGACCAATACCCCTAATCACTTCGGAAACCCACTTTATGTTCATCCATTCACAAAACTGACCACACATCCACCCATATACATGGTTAGAGTGTTAACCATAAAGCTTCCTTGTTTTTAACAAGTCACCTGACCATCCATCAGGTTTGGATCCACCAAATGAGCCATTTGAATATCATGATTTATCAATCATTGTGAAGATCTTTGGGTTTAAGTCTAACCTACCGGGTAGCTCATCAATGAAATAGGTACAAATGTTATTTTGAATTTTGGAATAAGTTAGCCTTCGAAAAAGCATCTTGGTCATTCTCGAGAGATCGGGGCCCAAACTGGGGTGATTGAAAGAGCATGAAAAACAACAAATGGCTGAAAAATTACAACACATTCGGACAGTGTATTAAGATGTTATGCGTGGTGGAAGTAATACAAACATAAAGGGTAGATTTGTAAATAAGGGGATGTCATGTGCATGGCAATTCATCAGACGTGATACGAAAGGAAGTTTTTATAGTAGAATTCACTCACACGTTCTCACAACGTGTGGCCCACCCATAGCTCTAATATACTTCAAACTTGGCACGTGAGTCCACACAACAAGCTGAAGTCTATGAATGGAGTGAATTTTTCGAAAGAGCATTACAAGTGGACCCCACCTATTTTGAACAACAATGTAGAAAATAAACTTGTCCACATGTTGTAACAGGGGACGTAAAATCGAAAGTGACGGTGAATATCCCCACATTGACTAATGATGTGGCCAACCTAAGCATCAAATTTACCCCATCTCTAGGTTTATGGGACTATTCTAAACAAGATAGATGGAGTGAATCTCTTCAAACATTACTGTGGGCCCCACAACCACTGTGGGTGCACACCAAGTTGGGTACACTTGTAGTGTACCAGATCCCAACTTGGGTCAAAATGAGTGCTGACCGATGTCTTCCAAAACAAAGAGATTCCCTCTCTTTCACGTTTCCAGCCCGGTGGGCATTTAAACCAACTGACTCCATTTTCATGATGTGTGGCCCATCATCACCACCCGTCTAGATGATCTAAACCGTCCATCTGACAGAACAACGAAATATGACCAAACCTCGGCCATCTAACATGTTCTTGCACATTTGTGTGTGCTCAAATAAAGGGTGCAGGTGAGACCGTGCAGCGAGTTCTTTCTGAAAATAAAAATATCGGTTTACCTCGCTGGCATTATGAGCAGTCGTTGCTACAATCCAAACCCTTCATGAGGATGAATCTCACCATCTATTTGAATCTCATTTTGCGCTAGGGTTTCGTAGCAAAGAGAGAGGCACAACTGAAGGCATGTTCCGTTAGGAATGGTTGCCCTAAAATAAATCCAAACCGTTTGATAGCTCTAGACAATCTGATGCATTGAAATGGAATCATAGAAACCACCTAGAAGTTTCCTACAACAATAGAAATGGATGCAACTCGTGCGAAAAACTAATTTCTCGTGAAAACCGCGTATTGGATAGGAACTTGTGAATCTTTGGGACTTTCATCATGGCAATCTAAAGCGTGGCCCCCACAAGCTTCTTTGAACTAATCAGGTCCGTCCATGATTGTCAGATTGAAGGATAAACTGAGAAATCATAATCTGCCATGATCGGCTGCCTCATCTTCTCCATCTGATCAAGAAACCCATCATCATGGGATGGGCCTTATTGGTTAATTAGACACATCTATTAGATGGGCATACGGTCAGAAAACCATACACAACATCTGATCATGGTCATGTAAACCGGATCTCGAACCATTGAATGCAGCTCTCTCGATTAGAGAAATCAACCGTAACTAATCCCCCGATTAGTTACCACCCGAATATTTTAAGAAAGGGATTAAGAAAGCTTATTTAAGGCTACCCCTTTAGGGCAACCCTTTACCAAAAAAAAGAGAGAGAAAGAGAGTGAGAAAAGGAAGGGAAGCTACGCCGTTCTTGCCACACCAACCGACTCAGTGAGTTAGAACGTTGGTCCTAGTTGAGTCCTTTGCTGGGCATCTTCCAACAGAAGAAAAGAAAGGAAGAAGATAAACAAAAGGAAAAGGAGAATCAGAAAGAGAAGAAGTGAAAGTGGAGAGATAAAGAAGAAGAATATGGGTTGGCTGCTCATTGTCGCACTCGTGCTCGAGTCAACCAATTTCTAGGCTGAGTTGGGATGATCTGACGTCCATTGCTGGACCATCAGAGAAAAATAGAAAGGAGAAATGAGAGAGAAGAAGAGAAATCAGAGAGATAGAGAGATCAAAGGAGTGTGGTCCCAGTTGCTGACAAGTCGAGTAAATCTGACTCGCTGTGATCGAGTCATAGTCCAGGTCTTTCTAGCTGAAATAAAGAGAAAAGAAAAGAGAAGTATGAAGGAGAGGAAAGGAGAGAAGATCAATTGGAGAGATCCGACAGCTATGTCGTCAGGTTGAGCTTGGACCGAGTTTGGTTTGGTTTGGGTTATGACTCGATGCGAGTAATGTGTTTAGAACCGAGTCAGGCTTGGGTTTGGCTGAGTTATTACATGAAATCAGTAGAGAGAGAATGAAAGAAGAAAAAGAAAAGAAGAGGAGAAGTTGGGTGAGTTACTAAGTCGACTAAGTTCAATACAGAGTCAGGTCTCTGACTCACTGACGAGTTAAGTCCACACCTTGCTGGAAATTCTTTGTAAAAGAAGATAAGATGGAAAGAGAAAGGAGAAAATGAGAAGAAAGGAAGGAGAGAAACTAGGAAGGATATGCGATGGCAAATTGTATCGATGCAAACGAGTCAATGTGGGAGATTAAAACTTGAGGTTAGATCTTAACCGTAGATGGCGTGTGGAACTTAGATGTAAACCATCCAAGTTGGATTCGTGCATTGGAGCATTCATGTTGCAATCACTAAATTTAAGGTGAGGATCACCCTTCAAGCTTTGCTACATCATGATAGTTAACATTGTTTATTTATATTAATTGATTGCTTAATATAGTATTAAGAGGCATTGATAATGAATATTAGTCTCTACATGTATAGTCATTTACAAATGATTGTTGATTGGACATTAATTCAATTATATTAACATGTTATAGATCTCAATTACCTCTGTTTAGATTAAAATGAACATTTAAATGTTTAAGTCCTATTGAGATTGTACGAGGCTCATTTCACCACTTGCGATTACTTTACGGTGTTTTTGGTGGTCCTCGAGCTAGCGGTCATTTATCCTGATAAGATTAGATAGAATGTTTATTGTGGGATTACCATCTTGTGGATTTTTAGTGCCTTTGTGGCTTTATGAGGATAATCCCATTTTTATTACATCCTTGGGATGAACCATTTGCCTTGGCGGTTTTGATAGATTATTTGCCTATATGGTTTTGACAGACCACTTTCTTATGACCCAGCAATGATAAGTTCCACTTGTAAAACTATAATTGGCCACTGGTTGTGTAGGTTACCTTTAAACACCCTATTTGTTAATCTCATCAGCCAGGGATGGTGGAATGGGACACTATGCTTGAGCTGTTGGTCTATGCTGGGTGACAAACCCCCACATAGTGACCTTTGAGCTTTCTTAAAATGATTGTTTAAAATTGGAATAATAATGATTGGGCTAATCATGCATTTTTATGGCATATGGTCTTTTTCAGGTGACTAGCTCTCCTTGGGCGTACCTTGTGTACTTTTCCAGGTGGTTAGATCTCCTTAGGTAATCTATATATTATTATAGTCTTTTCTGGGTGGTTAATTCTCCCTGGGTATACCTTTCTGTACTTTTTCGAGTGAGTAGTCCTCCTTAGGCGATATATATCAGTCTTTTTCAGGTGGCTGGTTCTCCTTGGGCGTACCTTTGAGCACTTTTTCGGGTGGCTAGTTCTCCTTGGGTGACTTTTTACTAGCTGGATGTGCATCCCCAGGTCTATGAGCATATGCATGCATTCATGCATTTAAACAAGATCATCTTTGTGAAATTTATTTAATGAATGTGTATCTAATAAACCTTATCAGATTTCCATGATAATCATTGTGTAATGTTTGTTATACACTGCTTTTGTTAACTATGCTTAATATCTTGTTGATACGATAAATCTTGAGGGGTATACCTCACTGCGATAGCCATTGACGCTATCAAATCGTTCTCAGTGTGCACGTGATGCAGATGATGCGCATGTTAGTATTCATATGGAATAGGAGGAGCCAGATGGTCTTGCGACTCTCTATTCCTGACTTCATCTGTATTAGATTTGTATTGTCATTAGTTTGTATAAGTTTTTGGGTAAGCACTTGAAATCCTGGTAACGAATATTTGGACTCCCTCTTATACTTAATTGTTTCCATCCTGCTATATTACTAAATCTGATAAAGAAAAAAATGTACGTAAAATTTGAGTTACAGTTAAAGGTTAATACTCAGGTTTTTGGAAAATGAGTAGTGTACTCGGGTTTCGAGAATTGGGGTGTTACATTACTTAATCCCTTGGATGTGACCAATGGCCCATCCTTGTTGCATGCATGATTTATGATGGGGCCCATTCTCTATGGACCCCATCATGATGTTTTGATTTAATCCATGGCCATGATGGGTCATCTAAACCTTGATTTCATGGTGGGACCCATGTATAGATCTTGAGGTATGGTTTTGATGTGATTGGAGGGGCTCATAGTGCGGAGTCCCCTCCCATGGCCAATTCTCTCTTCTCTCTCTCTCTCTCTCTCTCTCTCTCTCTCTCTCTTGATCCCTTGCATGATGGCCCACCTGATGCATGTTGTTGTCCAAACATGGAATGCCGACACATCTAGATTTTTGGGGTCACCTTGCTGCCCATTTTCGGGCCAATCTGGATGAGGGAAAACACAAGGATCAGCTTGATTTTCTCGATGAGTAGCCTACCCACGTGGACCCCTTGCATGATGTATATGTTCCACCCATGCCGACCACTTGTGGGGCCCACCTTGCTGAAGTCCAGCAAGCCCGGATGAAGAGAAAACATAAATATCAGCTTTGATGCAAGGCTGCTGGTGGGCCACACGTGTGGACCCACCTAATGTATATGTTTCATCCATGTTATCCACCGTCCAGCCATGAACGGTGGAGCCTACCTTGATGTATATGTGTATATCCACACCGTCTAGCCTACTAGATGGTGGGACCCACCTTAATGTATGTGTTTTATGCCATGCCATCCACCCATTTTCTGGATGTGGGACCCACCCTACACGTGTTACACGTGTGGGGGTGGGGCCCACCTTGAGGTATGTGTTGTATCTGTACCGTCTAGACCCCTAGACGGTGGGGCTAGCTGTGATGTATGTGTTATATACACATAGTCCATCCATGTGGGATGCATGATGTATGTGTATTGGACGTGGGCCCACCATGCTGTACATGCTATATCCACGCTGTCCAATCCCTAGACGTGGGCCCACCTTGCTGTAATTGTTTAATCTGCATCGTCCAGGGTAGCGGCTCACTCTGATCTATTTTACCCGCGCTGTTTGAGGCAGACAATCCACCGAATTGTATGCATTGTATATCAAGATGGTGGGGCCCACTTTGTGATGCATAAGGCCCACCTTGATGTGTGTATTATAAGCACACTGTCCATCTATTTTTCTGGACCATAGGGCTGACCTGTAAGGCCCTCCTTGATGTATTTCCTACACATATTGGTCATAAATTTTCCTGGATCATGGGCTGTTTCATCAGGCCCAGTTGTGATGTGTATGAGGCCCAAGTGATGAGGCCCAATGTGATGTTTATGAGGCCCTTATGTGAGGCCTAATGTGATGTATATGAGGCCCTTGTGATGAGGCCCAATGTGATGTACATGAGGTCGTTATGTGAGGCCCATTGTGATGTATATGAGGCCTTTGTGTAAGGCCCATTGTGATGTGCATGAGGCCCTTATGTGAGGCCCATTGTGATGTGATGAGTGATTCCACCATGATGTATGTGATAATGATTATGATGCCCATCCATCCCTTAGCTAGCATAATGCCTATGGGCCCCCATTATAAGATAGATTCTAAATGGGCCTAGCCTTGGGAGCATTGATGGTTAAATGTTCACATGGAGCAATGGTGGTTAGATGTCCACATTGTGATCCTCCCTAGGGCTCGTTGTTAGGCCCATTCTCATCTTCTCTTAGTCGGTTAATCCAAATTGATGGGCCCACACTATTATTAGTATGATCCATCTCACCTTATTGTGTTATCCCAATCCATTGGGCTCCCATTATTACTGGTGTTTTCCATCATGCATTATAGACTTGTCCAAGGTCATAGAGCTCGCCTTGTGCATATTGGACCCGTTGGGAAGCCCAGTTTGCTGTGTGTCGGAACGGGGGAGGAAGCCCACTCCTTGTCCCTAGGCCCATCCTTGTCATAAGGAGAATATATCATTGTCGTAGATGGTAGGATCTGTGATGTCAGATTTAATATATCCACAGTTGAGGACTAACCTTCATGTTATGGATCTACTATCCCTCTATGGACCCCACCACATCTATAGGCCGATTGTCACTGAGTATGTGTAAGCATAACATTATGATACATGCTCATACATATCATTCGCATGCTTATTATAAGAAATGATTGATCATAGCATATGCCACTGGGCAGATTGTTTATGGGACTCCCTAATAGACAGAGTGACCCTACATGAGCGTGCAGTACGCGTAGGATTGATGCATGAATGGATGGTGTGACTCATGTATCTTGCATTATGTGTTATGATTACTATTCGCCCTAGCGATATTAGGGTCGTAGCCTCCACATGCATATCGTGAATGACAAGATTGGACATTGGAAATGTTTTGGTTCTACATGGGGCGCGATTGATGCCCCTGGGTGAAATTTCCTAAACCCTTATGGTACTAGGAAGTTGCTCCAATGTCTAGATCGAGTGGATACATGAGCGTCAAGTGCCGGATATCAAGAGGCCACGCTTCCCACTGTGTCGTGGTCGGTTGGAAAGGGGTGCAGCCTTACCCACCTAAGAGGAGGGGCAAAGCTAAACTAAGTTTGACTAACTTGAGGAATGGGTCTGCTATCGATGTGCCGCGTAGATATTAGCAGACTATTGGTGAGACAGATAGTGAGGTCTCTTCCACTTACCTTATTGTGGGCAATGGGGCGGTAAACTGGTTTAGAGTGTACTATACCTCGGTGATATTTCAGGGATGAGTTGTATTGTTATGTGGATTCAGGTGAGGATTGGTATGCTTGAGTTGCATCTCACATATGACATTGGTTATATAGGCCTTGCATCGTATGGCCTTGGTGTGGCCGATAGCATTCATGCCTTGCATCGCATAGCCTTGTAAAGGCTAATAGCATTCATGGACTTACCAGCATTGATTCCTCATTACTCTAATATTGCATTTTGGGCACTTACCTTGTGCACACACTTACACCACCCTCTAAGCTTTCTATAAGCTTACGCATGATCGTTGCGTGTAGGTGACGCTAGGATACCGCAACAACTTGAGATTGGAACGTGTAGCTGTCTTTTAGAGCTTTTGATATTGATATTGTATTTCCCTTATGCATTGTACTTAAAGTTTTTTATTATAGTGGATTTTGTGACGGTGTTCTTGCTATTATTTGTGGGTTATGCTTATAGTTATGCTTATTATGAAACAAATTTATGTTGAAAATCCTCCTTGTAGGATCCTACGATCAGAACCTAGTATATGGGTGCTGGGAGCCAAGAATGGGGTACTGTGGAGGCTGTTGGCACCAAATTCGGCGATTGAGAATTTTGTGAGCCCGGTTTTCTAGTTTGGGGCGTGACGCTCTGGCCATGAAAATTTTGGACGTTACATTTGTTCATTGAAAAAGAAAAATAATTGAAGAAAAAAGAAAAAAAGTAATACACAACTAAAAACTAGTTGTCGTTAAAAAGGGTTACCTATCAAAAGTTCCATGAAAGGACTGTTGTGATAAAGAAAGAAAATAGTGTGAAAGTCATCAAAGAAATAATCAAAAGCTGGATGAGTAGAATGCTGAATTGTAAGGTAAGTTTTGGTTTAGGTTTTGCTCATCCTTAACACTCTTTTGATTATCAATGTTACCATAAAAGTAGATAATTGAACATTTGCTTGTGTTAAGTCTTGACTTCACTATGCACACATGGAACTTAATGTTTAAATTTTTTCTAATTATAGGATTAATGCCTTGAACTTGATTAAGATATTTACCAAGTGCTAAAGTTTAGGTGAAAGCTATGTTCTACATTAATGTACATTGAATTTCTATAATCTTGATTATTTTTAGAATTGCCTAAGTTTATAAGAAAGTTTTTTATTTTGTTTCAAAATATATTTCACATGTTTTACTTAAGACTAACAAAATGCTGGTTGGGGGTGTGTGTTGAGTGTAAAATATTATATATTTTCTCCTTATTATCTATTGTTTTTATGAGCATAAAAGTGTTAATTTGATATAATTATATATGTTTTCGTTTTATGAGGTGATTTTGGACCTAAAGATGAATATGTGCTTAAAAGGATTGAGTTAGAGTTCAAAAAAAAGATAACGAAAATTTGGAGATTTTTAAGTGATTAATGAATATTTCAAGTGCCAAAGATCCAAGAAACCTAAGTACAAGAGAGAGAGAGAGAGAGAGAGAGAGAGAGAGAGAGATAAAAGGCTGGAAAAATCACAAGTTCATCAATAGAAATAACAGACTATTCGGTCCCACTTAAGGTTGATAAGGTATGATTGAATATGCACAGAACAGTCCAACAGAAAAATGTGATTTTCGGAAGAAATTCTTCTTGACACTTAGGTACAATTAAATCTATGTTCGGTGCCACCAAAGGAGAGTTTGGTGCTACCGAAGGAGAGTTCATTGCAACCTGAGGGAGGCAGAGACTTTAAATGAATATTGAATAAATTTAGCTACAATCAAGAGAGAATTTGGTGTAATTAAAGGTACGTTCAACTGCAACCGAAGGCTACAGTTAGTGTAATCGAAGCATAAAATAAGTGCATAAATTTGAAGTCAGTTTCAAGACAATGTAAATTTTTACTATTTAAAGGGGTGTTTTAGGCTTTCCTAGGTACAAATTAGAGCTTTTGAGAAAGACCTAGGGGATGTAGAGCTTCCATTGAGTCATCTTTCTTCTTTCCCCCCTCAATTCTAGTTTATCTTTTATTTCTTTAGGCTTTCTTTCTAATAAGATGTTAGTTATGTTAGGTTAATCTCTCATTTAAGGCTAAGGGATCAAGCTTGTAGTTCAAATTCAGTATTTTGTTTATATGATTCAATAACATTAGTCTGAATGATGATAGGAAATTGACTTGACTTGGATTTACTTTAAAGTTTTTGAGTTGTTTATTTTTAAATTTGTTGTACACTATGGTTACAATGAATGCTTTGATTTAACAATTGTTAAACTTGGATTAGAGAAGGATTCAATCTGTATAATTGATTGATCTAATGATGCTTAAGGGTGCTTTAGACCCTTTTGTTTCCCTGTGATTGAGTTCTAAGTGCTTCGTGAGACAATAGTTCAATCGAATTCATATTCTTATGGGTGTTAATTATAGGTTTGACATAATTATCTTCCAATTGGATATAATATGACTTCAATTCTAATTGAGATATACATTGAATCGAAGAATGAGATATTACGATTATTATAAGTGCATTCCTAGATACTTAGTCTTTTATTTATTTATTTTAAAATCTTTTTCCTTAATCATTGAATTTAAAACTCAGATAAACCATTAGACTTAGATTAGTTATAGGTCGTGTTCCCTATTCCCTGTGGATTCGACCTTGGTCTCACTGAGTTATTATTACATCGCAGTCTTGCAATTGGGGCTGTAAACCCTTGGGTTTGATAAGATTCGCAATCCGACGGACCAAATCATATTTAAAAAATCATCAAAATATTTTAATAAAAACCAACATCGATCACAACTGATGATTCGCGATCTGATGGGCCGAATCATCTTTTAAAAAATTACAAAAAAGTATTTTAATCAAAAGTCAGATTGATCGCGGTCATTGATTCGCAACCCGATGGACTAGATTATCTTTCAAAAATCACAAAAATATTTCAATAAAAGCCAGCATTGATCATGACCATCGATTCATAATCTGATGGATTAGATCATCTTTTAAAAAATCATAAAATATTTTAATAAAAACCAATATCGATCGCGACCGATGATTCGTGATCTGACAGACCAAATTATCTTTCAAAAAATATTTTAATAAAATTCGCTATTAATTCTCAATCTAATAGGCCATATCAATCTTGAAACTTTTAAAGAGAATATCCCCAATAGATTCATGACAATAATGAAAAACATCCCCAGCGGATCCTCAATAGTCCATAAGGAATCATGTTGTAGTGTTGGGACGATGTAACTGATCCAACCACATAATCAAAATATTGAACAAGACTGCCAAACCGATCTCGATCATGGTTGGTACGCATAGTGAATGAATTGAATTAACAGGCTTAAACATTATCCCTAGTAGGTCTAAACCTGGATCTCGGCCACCCGACCAGAAAACAAAGGATCTATCTCTTACAGTTTTTAATTTTTTTTTTAAAAAAAAAAACTCGTGGAATCCACATATATCCCTAGTGGAGACGATTAAAAATGTGGGAATCATCCACAAAGAATTTGTAATAAAAACGTCCATGGAGTATCACTCCCCGGGGTGGGCCAATTTTACTATAACTCTCAAAAAGAAAATAAATTGAGAGTCAAGTCTCCAAGGAACTAAGATACCTTTCATATCTCTAGGTGGGGGCCAACGCAAAATCAAATAAGAATTGTGGATTCTCAGTTTCCCTGAACCATCAAAACTGCATGCACATAAAGTATGGTCGATCTGAACTCCAGTGATAGAGCGGTCATACCAAATGCTAATGGTAAGATAAATGCTAGGCCAAACCTTAGTCAGAAGAAACTGTTTTAAAATGGTGGAAAAGATAATTTTAACCTAAGTATCGAAACCAATATATTCCAGGAAAAAGGTCACCTACACATACCTAGTGTTGGATATTTGTGTACCTTGATCAGGTCTAAGTCGGCATAGTGAGTTCTCCATAAGGCCGAAAAAAGCACAGGGTGGCTAACCACTTTGATGATAAAGTAAAATAAGTAATCCTGGGATGATTTGGGAAGCAACAGATATTCCATCTATAGATAGTATCCTCGTAAGGTTGCAGAAAGAGCAGGGGCACCACTGTATTGGATTCTTCCAATGTTAGTACCAATCATGAGTGAATGAATTGTGATTGGTTGCTCATAATGTTGCAAAAAGTGCAAGGATAATCACACCGCCATGATATATGTAAGTCATCTACTTTCGAACAATCAACTAACATAGATACAAAGGCAAGCAATAATCCCAGACCACATACAAATCTGAGTGTCCACTCGCTTTGGCATTTGGTTGCATGCAATCTCTACCAAAAAGAGGCATATGTAGACACCCCACCCTAGATCAATAAGTAGAACGAAACATAATCCAAACTCTAAACCCTTATTCAAACCCTAATCCAAAACCCTAGTCTAAACCTTAAAAATTGTTGTGTAAGAGGGGTATGGGTTGTGATGGGGTGAGTGATGTGTTGGGTGTTGTGTTGAGTGATGTTTGTACTTAATTTATACTTGACCCTTGATGGGATTGATGGGATATTTTGTAGAGATTCCTCTCTAGAACTTCATAAATGTGCGGTGTTTCCTCGAGATTTGTGCAGGCCCACAGCTCCTAGCATGGGTATCGCCTTGGTGCATGAGATGCAGCATTGGAACCGGGGCGATGACACAGTCGCTAGGGTATAATCTCAAGTTGAGTCGACTCAGGTTGACAGAATGCGATTCAAGGTCGTGCGCAAACGTTGATTACAGGTCGCGAGTCGCCGGAATTCGACAGGGAGGATCGCGGGAATCTAAAGAATGGTACAGACTAAGATACGGGACTTACAACTCACATTTAAGGTATACATGACCCTAAAAAAAACTTAGGATCAGGTCATTAATGTTATATATTTATATTGGGTTATAGTACTCATTTTAGGCTTTGCTTCGACTAGTCCTAGTTATTGTTCGACTAGTCCAGACACTGGCTTGACTAGTCCAGGATTTTTCTTGACCAGTTCAGGATTTTCTTCAAAAAATCGGATAAGGTTGTTTGGTCTATGACCAGTCGAGTACCCTGCTCGACCAGTCGTGTAGACTGGCTCGACCAGTCGAGCAGGGCTCGATTCAAACTTAAAGAATGCGCATTTCGCCCACTCGACTAGTCAAGTGCTGTGCTCGACCAGTCGAGCTGGCCACTAGACTAGTCAAGAGAGTCACTCGACCAATTAAGGATTTGTTTTATCTGATCAGGTTAGAAATTTTGAAAAGTGGTTCTACCAAGACTAGTAAAGCTAAACCTTAGACCAGTCGAGGGAACAGAATCGCAGCCTATAAATAGAGAACATTTCTCAGATTTATTAATTCATTCCAAGCCAATTCAACCCATCACTCTAAGAGATTTGTCCCCACTATTGTGAAGCTATTGTGAGGTATTTATAATCATTTTAAATACCTTTTTGGTTTCTTAATTTCTTGATCTCTTATGATTTCATTCTGCTTAATATAAAAGGAGATTTTGCTTTAACCCATTTTGAGATCCTAGAAATTGAATCCAAGTAGCATAAGGTTGGATTTAATTTAAAATACATTTAAACCTAGAACCCCTTATTTGTGATATTGAACATTGAGCATCTTCATTTATAAAGAAGCAGTTCTACCAGTTACATCGAAGAACATTCTTCAGATAAGTATTGTTTCAGTTTTCTGTATTTTTGGTTTGTGAGATTCAGCCAGGAAAATCTCTATTTGTGGTTTTGACTGAGATCAGCCAGGAAAATCTCAGTTTGGGGTTTTTGATTATGTAAGCCCATTGAAAAATACATCTGTAAAGGTTTTAAGGTGAACCTTGGAAAACCTTCTTTCTTAGTGAAAGCCAATACCACGAGGGATGTGGTTATTGGGACTAGAGTAGATGTGGTTGTTTGCGAACAGTTGGTGTACACACCAAACCACTATCATTTTTGGAGTTGTAGTGGATGATTGTATTTGGTTATGTGTGTAAATGTTTGTATCTATTTTATCATTTTACGGTGATTGTTGTTATAACTGGCTTTATTTCTTTTGCCTTTGTATCAGTTTGAGTTTTTGATACTTACCGAAGTTCTAGAAATCAGGTTGTCCTACCATAAGCCATTAGTTTTTGGTGTAAGGTTGTCCTTAGAACAACGTTTGTATCAACTACTCAATACTTGTGCATTTGAGGTTGCTTTAGATTTCTGCTATTTGAGTTTATTTTTTGGATTTTATTTTTTATTTTGCGTAATCCTATTCACCCCCCTCTAGGACTTGGAGCTCTCCCTTTTCATAGATGCCTCCCCTTCTTCAAGGTGTTGAAGGGTCGATAGATGGCAAACTGGACAGAAGAATGTGAAGCAGCCTTCCAACAGCTAAAGAAATACTTAGGATCACCGACCTTGCACTCCAAGCCCAAGCCAGGCAAGACACTGCTAATCTACTTAGTAGTGTTTGACGCAGTTGTAAGCTCGGTCATGATCTGTGAACACGAAGGAAAGAAGTTTCCGGTTTATTACAGTAGCAAGGTTCTTCTCCTAGAAGAAACATGATATCGGACCTTGGAAAAAGTGGCCTTGGTACTGGTCACCTCTTCCCGACGCTTACGACCGTACTTCCAAGCTCATTTGATCATCGTTCTAATTGATCAACCATTGCGGCAAATACTTTAAAAATCGGAAGCCTCAGGATGACTCACGAAATGGGCCATTGAGCTGAGCGAGTTCGACATCCAATACAGACCCAAGGTCATGATTAAAGGCCAAACCATGGCCGATTTCATTGTTGAAGTCACACAGCAATCCGAACCAACTTCAGTCGGCCCTGGTCACGCCGACTATCCTGAAGGGTCGACCCCTCAACAGAATCAAGGACAGTCTACTCCCACTTCAATTCCCGCCCATCCCCATTGGTGACTCTATGTGGATGGTTCATGTAATTCTAAGGCAAGCAGGGCAGGGGTCGTCATGGAAACTCCTAATTGTACCTACATGTAGTATGCCTTAAGATTTGGATTTCAAGCCTCTAACAACACGGGGGAATATGAAGCTTTGTTCCTTGGACTTCGCTTGGCAGCTAGTTTAAGAGTCACTCATCTCGATGTATATAGTGATTCACAACTGGTTGTCAACCAGATAACCGACGTCTACCGGGCTAGAAAAGAGCAAATGAAAGCCTATCTACAGAAAGGTAAAGAGTTGATTGGTAGTTTTTAGCATTGTTCTATCATCCAGATCCCATGAGCGGAGAACTCCAAGGCCGATCTACTGGCAAAGCTCGCACAGCTGACGAAGACGAGATCCATCGTTCCATTCTAATTGAGTTCATAGCGAAGCCGAGTGTCGACGAAACTGATGCCTTGACTATGCTTCCGATCGACTCAGGACCTACTTGGGCCAACCCAATCATTCGTTATCTCGAGATCGGCGAACTACCCAAAGATCGAACTAAGGCCCCGGTGACTAAAAATTTGAGCCACTCGATATACCATACTCGGCAGGATACTGTATAAGAAAGGATTCTTTATGCCGTTCCTGAGATGCCTGTGACCCACCGAAGCCGACTATGTCCTAAGAGAAATTCACAAGGGCATCTGTGGAAATCACTCTGGAGGACGATCTTTAGCTCATAACGTTGTGCGACAGGTTATTATTAGTCGACCATCCAACATAATGCACAGAAGCTGGTCCAGAGTTGCGATAATGCCAGAGGTTCGCCACTATCCCTCGACAGCCACCAAAAGAGTTCACCCCCATGGCTGGGCCATGGCCCTTCGCTCAGTGAGGGATTGACATCATTAGACCTTTCCCTATTGGAAAGGCTCAAACTAAGTTCGTCGTTGTCGTCGTGGACTACTTCACCAAATGGGTAGAGGCTGAGCCATTGGCCAAGATAACCAAACAAAAAATTATGAATTTTGTTTGGAAGAACATTATCTGCCGATTTGGGATACCTCGGACTTTCATCTCTGACAATGGGAAACAGTTCGACAACAAGCAATACTAGGATATGTGTAAAAATCTTAGGATCCGAAGTGTATACTCGTCTCCATGCCATTTATAGGAGAATACACAAGTTGAGACCATCAACATGCTTTTCAAGTAACACCTTCGAACCAAACTTAACAGAGTAAAAGGAGCTTGGGCTGAGGAACTCCCCAAGGTTTTGTGGGTCTACTGAACCACAACCCGGATCGTGACAGGAGAGACCTCGTTTTCCCTAGCGTATGGGTCGGAAGTGATCACCCTTGTGGAGATTGGATTATCGACCCCCGAGTAAGTTCATTCAATGAGTAAGACAACTAGGAGCTATTGGAACTCGGCCTCGACCTTCAAGAAGAACAGAGAGAACAAGCTTGGCTTTTGACGATTGTCCATCAGCAGCAAGTATCTCGGTTCTACAATGCTCGAGTCAAAGTTAGGAGATTCTGAGTGGGAGACTTAGTCCTCCGGAAGACATTCCAAAATACCAAGGAGGTCAGTGCAGGTACGTTGGGACCCAACTAGGAAGGACCTTACATGATTACAAGCACCATTCGACCCAGCATGTATCGATTAGAATATCTGATCGGCCAACTATTGCCTCATCCCTGGAATGTCGAGCATCTCAAGATCTACTATCCCTAAGTCGGTCGACAAATAATCATTCTCACCTCCATCGATGAACATGAACATGCAAAGATTCATGGCAAGCAGTGTAAATTGGACATTGGATTATGAGGAAAAGTGTATTCATTGATTAAATAGGAATATTACATCAGCATTACATTAGCATTTGCATCAGTGTTACATTGTTAAAGATAAAAAAAAATAAATACATAAGATCAAGGGTGGACGACGCCTGCTTCCTGATGACGATCAGCGTGCTCGGAGTGCCTAAAGCTTAAAAAGGGAGCAGAAAGGAATATTGCTCCACAAAGCTAACTTCAAGGCTCAGCTTCCGTATTATAGGCAGCCGAAGGAGCAGCCTCAAGAGCTGTCTCAGGGGTAGCCTCAGAGGCATCGGGATCAACCGCGACCTCACCACCATGACCGTCAGACCCCAATTCGCTCTCATCAAAGGAAGAGAGGTCGAGCTTGGGAAAGCTCTCTTTCATCGCCTTCACACAGTCAGCATAACCAAGACGATAAAGGAGATCTCTCTCATTCGGGAATGCATGGAACGACTGATATGTTTCCACAGCCTCCCTCCGCGTAGTGGTAAGAGCGGCCTTGGTCTCTGCCCTGATCCTGTTCACAACGTCACTGGCCGAGGTGCACTCCGCATGGCACTTCTCATATGCCACTCTAGCCTCCTCTAATTGCTAGGCGAGGCAAGCCCGCTCTACTACATACTCCTCATGGGCAGCCTTCATCGCCCCTAGCTCGGCTAACATAGAAGCTACTTGACCCTCGACGGATGACACCTGAGCCTCAGTCTCCCCAGCCCGCCTATTAGCATGGGCCAGCTTGGCACAGGCCTTTAATGCACATGGCAAGAACAACATAATGAAAAGGGAGAAGATTAGTACCGAAGAAGGAAACCAAGTGAGAAACAGAACATTGAGCATGCTCTTACCTCGAGAAGCATCCTCGTCATTTGGGCAAGCATTCGATCCATGCAGAATGCTTTGAAGAGGTCGATGAACTCCTCCTCGGCCCCCTGACGACACACCCAGGGGAGGATCCCCTCAATATGCCGGAAGAAGCTCCCCCTCTCCTCCTTAGTTACCTCCCTTCTCGGAGGCTCCTCCTCCCTTAGAAGGAACTGTTCTGCAATAGGTCTTGGCTTTAGAACCTCCCGAGGCTCAGAAGGAACCACTTCTTCCACCTCCAGGCCCTCATCCGTAACCTCTATGATGGTCGGGAGAGGAGGGGCAGTCTTCCCCTTGCTCTTGGAGAGCGTCTTCTTCCTCTTTAAGGCCTGAAGATCGTCCTTAGGAGGAGCTCTCACCTTGGAAGGAGGACGAAGGGTAGGCCAAGCCTCAGACATCTCTACATTAATGACGAGATACAACAATTGTCAGCAAAAGAAAAAAGAAATGAAAAATAAAATCTAAGTCCTGATTCTCGGCCATGAGTCTTACCACGTGTCATACCTGTCAGAGTTGTATCTTGGCATGACTAAAGAAGGCGCTCTGGTTGGAGAAGCCTTTTCCAAGACCTCCTCTCTGAGCTTAGAGCACGTAGATCCCTGATCCGAGCTACTAAGCTAGAACCAAGCTTCGACAGATTCTTAGGGATTACTCGAAATAACAAATGGTTAGAAGGTCAAAAGATGTATAAGGAAGACTCAACCGACTGAAGCGACAATAGATTAACGTTAAGTCACCTGGTTGAGAAAATGCTCGGGGAACGAAGGGCGTGAATGGCCCTAGCTTAGCCATTTCCAACGGCCACATGCCCAGAACCACTGATCCCTCCAGTTTTTATTCAAGGAAGGAGGATCGGTTGTCAAAACCCCACCTGTATTCCGCCAAGAGTAGAAATAGTACCAGCCAGGCTGTTGAGTGTTCTCCCATACTTGGTATTGGTGGAGAAACTCATCCACGGTCAGCTCGGGCTGATCCATCTTAATCCACAGAACTATGCAGTCGAACAAGTCACTCCACCCGTTCAGGGTAACTTGCCCCGGGGTCATGCTGAGGCTACCTAGGAAACGCTGAGCAATCTCCTCAAGTGACAGATGAAGGCCGCACGGCAGCGCAACCTGAAAAATTTCAACCGACCCAGGAGGAGGTTGGTCAGGCAATTCATTCGGCAGAAAGAGTCACGGGATGATTGACTCGAGAATGTGATACCCGATCCGGATCCGAAATAAGTCATCCTCAATGAGAATTGAGGGCACCGGCCCCCTAGACCCTTCCTTTACCGTGGCCTCCTCAGCCTCGTCCTCGGCTGGAGGCTCAGACCGTCCAGGAAAACTTTCCATTACCATCTCTCATTTTGAAGACAGATTCGACGCCCTAATAGATGCCGCTAGCCTTTGTGCTGGAGAATCCAACACTCTATACGAATGACAGAATATGGCATTTGCCCCAGCCACTATCTCTACCAGCAATGATTCCGATGCAGCCTAGAAGCCATGTGCTTCACCTTCCTCACCATAAACTCCCTCCCGAGGGCTTATGGAGCCTGACATTTTTAAAATTTAAAGAAGGGGGAGGGAGAAGGAGCTCACCGAAGTTTTGTGGCGGTGCCGAAAAATGTAGAGAGAGCGGAAACGAAAGAGCAGAAAGAGCAGGAGAGAAAATGGGCGTGAAAATGGAAAAGGGAAGACGCTAGGGTGTCTCTTTTATAGCCGTGCCATGTGGCTCCGACATTAAATGGGAAGTCGAATCGGTGCCTCCTCGAATGCCCTAAGCCGACACGTTGCATCACACCATGCACCGTTTGGATCCGCTGTCAAGCACCCTACCACGCATCTTCCTCCTATTCGTTCCGCCACTGAAATAATGGCCTAGCAGCTCGTGTGACCACGGGAAGCGAACCGACGTGTGTTGGAATGAGGTAGCATGTCCCGATATTCATGCTGGCTACCATACTGACAATAAATGATCCATCATAAGCTTGGTCCAAACCTAATTTGACCTATTTCTGATCTACTACTTGGCTTCCATAGGTCGTCACAAGGAGTAGGGGGGCTCACTATTGGGGAAAAATATGGTAAGTCAATAAGTCGGATTATAGAATGGACCAACACTACCGACATGGCCCGAACTCACCAGGTGTCGAGCCTGACCAAAGCTTACATGTCCAAAGCCATAAGGCAAGAACTCCAAGGAGGTTGACCCACCTTTGAGAGCCTTCCATACCAACCGACGTCATAGGTCAGGTATCAATTAGGCATAAGCCGACCAAGCCATGGCCCAATCTCAATCTGACCCATCCTCTAGGTCGGCCAATAGGACGGTCGTCAGCTAGTAATAGGTCGAATACGGGTTGACCATACCCTATCTAATAGCTGATCAAGGGTTATCCATTTGACGGAAAGAGACTCGGCCAGCGTAAGCTTTCTAAGAACGCCAATGCTCTAAGGTCAGTCGATGGTTGGTCGAGCTTCATCACTTGTTCACATTTGGATGTTCGTTATTGTATTTCACCCCAAGTTGAACCAAGATGTCAGCTCAACATGGAAGATCTCTTTCCAAGATCCTCGAAAGATAATCCCTGATCCCGAGAATCCTGTGAATCGAAGATCTCGGGATCGTTCAAGATAAGGATCTATCCCCTTCAGACTAGATCCCAAAGCCATCGGATTATGTCTCCTCTATAAATAGAGGTGCTAAAAGGTAAAAAGTACACACACATATACACTCTCTCACCCCTAAAACCCTTACAACTATACTAGACCCAGATTCCAGGCCTGACTTTGGCATTGAAGGGTCCCCTGCTCTAGCCAGGGTCTCCATTGTCCTCATCTTGTGTAGGTGTCGAAGAAAGGGAAGGGGTAAGCCAGAAATTGCATCAACAATGTTCAAGGATACTTAGAGTGCATTTGATGGAATCACAACTTAATGGATAACAAGAGATGAAGCACTTGAAAGGAATTAAAAAAACAAACCATGCAGTGGTGAGTCATCCAACAGGTCAACTAAGTGACTGAGTGGAATGTGGACAAGTTGGAAAGGGAGCCTGAAGCGCTTACTAGGACAGGTGGTAAGCTAAGAGGAAAAGATTTCAAAGGATTAGTAGTGCTAAAGCAGTTATAACAACCGTCAGAATGTAGGAAAATTCCAGATGGTCAGGTTAAGGATATGAATAGCAAAGGAATTTAATAAAAGAAATCATCTTATACCAACCTAATGTAGAGTCTGTCGCGGACACTTTCATGGTAAAGATGGACCAAAGAAGGGCTGATCGGAGGAGAAAATGACCCGGAACATAAGAACCTTAAATTAGTTGTATCCCGCAAATCGGGTTGATTTTTTCAACATATTAGATATGATTTTGGGGTAGGAGGACCTACTTAAGCCAACCAAACCTATTATAATTGGTTTCCCATGCCGGATTTTTGAGATTCCATCAAATCAACGGTCAAAAGTACCATTTAGTTTCATTTTTTTACTATAAATAGTAAGTTTTAGTTCTTGGACTAAGAAAAGTTAAGAGAATAAAGTGGTTGGCCAAATTGGACACTTACTATTTCTGTACCAAAACCACGAAATCTAGTATGAACAAATGTCATTTATAAATAGTAAGTTTATTATTTATAATAAGTCACATTTTTATGGTGTTTGAGTTGGAGTATAAGTCTAAAAATCCATCTTAGATTTGTGCTACTTCTTTAAGTTGTAATTTCATTTTTTTATATCATCAATCAAATTATTTGAAAATTATTAGGAGTTCTTCATGATGTTATCCCTCGTGGATTGAAGGAAGCTCTGTGAGGAGTCCAGAGAGCTCCGTTGATTCGGAGTAGTTATCCAATGGGGAAGATGGTGATCGACTTGATCACATCCCTCCCTACGCTAAGTGGTATCATAGCGAGGACTCCCCTTGAGCTGATGGTAGCTAACGATAGATAGACCAAAATCATGTGGACAGTGATCTAAGGATTCACTATCTATTAGAAATAATGAAGGCTTTCTAACGAGAGAGTCAGTTAACTATACAAATGTTGTAGGAAACCCTCAACCGCATTGCGAATGCTCTAATTTTTCCCCGAGCCCAAGGCGACGCTCAACCACTTGTAGAGCTGGACATGAACTGAGTTAGCTAGGTTAGCTCGCTTGACTTAACTCGAGAAAGCTCGATTCGACTCGATTTGAAACTGAGTTCGAGTCGAGTTAAGTTGATTTTTTGAGCTCGAAAAAATTTTGAGCTGAGTATGAGATTACTTGAGCTTGACTCAACTCAAATTGAACCTCGACTCGAATCGAACTCAGGTTGAACCAGTTCGGTGACTTGGTTATGTTGATATTGATGTTGGTCACCAAGTGTTCAATGAAATGACTCAACAAAGTGTCTGTTGGTGGCAAAGAAGGTATGGATATGAAAAAAAAATACCCTTGTATCTTGATTTTTATGTTGCCTACTGCATGTTTAATGAAACACCTATAAATTGCTGTTGCAGTTTTACATACCAAGAGAAATTGAAGGTGCACTCTTGTGTGTTTTAGAAAATGCCACAGAGGCTCGATCTTGGCTTAAACTCAGCTTGAACGGGCCCGAGTTGTTGACTAAATTGAGCTGAGCTGGCCAATCAGGCTCGAGGACCAAGCTGAGCCGAGTTCAAGCTGGGGTCAGCTAGTGGCAGAGCTAAGTCAAGTTGTGTCAAGCTTGACTCGGTTCAACTCATGTACAACTATAACTGCCTGTGATCTCTATATGAAACAACATCATTTTACATAGAGCATTTCTGGAGGCAAATTAAGAGTCATGCTGCAACAGCGTGGATGTTTGTGGCATCATTAACTGACAACCGGTCCATATAGGCGATCAACTAGTTCATGCGAAAAGAGACTATCGACGTAAGGCCGAACTTCCTAGTTTTAATGGCTTATTGCGTATAGAAGACTTCCTCGATTGGTTAGCCGAAGTAGAGCGGTATTTTGATTATATAGACGTGTAAGAAGAAAAGAAAATAAAGTTGGTTACATTTAAATGAATTTTAGTGCTTCTACATTGTGGAAGCAATTACGTTTCTCACGTCCCTGACAGAACAAGGCCCCCATCTGATCATGGTCGTAGATGAGATGTTTTCTTTGATCACGATTCCTCCTTAATGATTACGAGTAGGTGTTGTTCCAGCAATACCAAAATTACTGGTAAGGGAAGCAGACCATTATAATTTATTCCAAAGAATTTAAGTGCTTAGTAATGTGAAATGATTTATGAGAGAACAAATCACAGAAGGTAGGGCATTTCACAGGCTATTTACAACCAACAATTCAAGACTGACTTCTGATGCACCTGGTTAGAAACCTAGATAAAGCAGTTCAGTTGGTGGGTAGGGCATAAACATAGCTTGCAAGAGTCCCTACTTGGCCTTATCCTTCCACTTAGGCCCTCATGTTGGGTCCCATGCAGGATTCAACACTGGTAAACGAAAAGGAACTAGTAGGTGGGCATCCTCAACCTCCTACAACCGTAAACCTTAACACAGAGTGCGGTCCATCTAGGCCTCACCGTTTAACTCCCATATCAACAGGTCCGAGTAGGATTCTAAATCTTTATGGTCGACCAATGTTGGACCATTATTTTCACTATGGCCAATCGGGCCACTTATCGAACACCTACCCTCAATGCCTCACAACCCACTTACCCATCAATAAAGGGGGTACTAAAGGTGAGGTAGTGGAAGAAGGCCTTAGATTTGATGAGAAAAAATAAGCCTTTGAGGAAGGAGCTGGTGATGAAGAATGGCTGGTCGAGGATCATGACGAATCCTTGGTAGTGAGGTAGTTATTGTACAGTCCAAGGTAGGAGGTGCACCAGGAGCAGCACTGTTCACAGCCCTAAGTGTAGGGTCGTGATGTAGTAATAATCTCGGTAAGATCGAGGTCGAATCCACAGGGACTAATCTAGTACATTTCTGAAAGTAACTAAAACTAGAACTAGAAGAAGATGTAAACCTAAATTTGAAATATTTGAGAGAGTGATTTTGAATAAGGTAATTAAAACTTATAAATTAAAAGTGGTAACTAAGGTGCCAAGGATCCACTTATAGGTTCTCAGGATGCTACCTTGCTTAATTCAAGGACACAACTGCAATCAGAGTCCTATCTTATCTAATTGGTAAGAAGTGATTTATCATATCTTTGAACTTCTCATGGATTTAATCATCAATGGATGAGAGTTGTGAGAATTTGGAAGTGATTCCATCACCTAACCATGCCCAGGAGACAAGGAAAACAAAAGGATTTACCAATCTTACAACCAATCATAAGAGAATTGTGAAGTTTAGGAAGGATTACATCATCCTACCATGCCCATGGGATGATGGTAAAAAACGGGACTTACTAATTTCACAATCTCAAATCAGAAAAAGAAGATATTTAAAGCTATCGCATATCTATTGTAATTTGTCACAACGAACCATTAAAAACTAAAAATATTCCTTATAATCAAACTAGAATCCAAGAGAGTTCAACAAAACATGAATCAAAGCAAAACAAACATCCCAATCATGCTACGAGCTTTACCCATTAGCCCTAGCTAAGAGATTTAGCCAACCATAGACATGATTGAATTAAAGACTCTTAAGCAAAATATCAACTAAGGAAGAAGAAGAAAAACTCTTGGACAGCAGCTCCACCCTTTTGCTCCACTTCTCAAACTCTAGAAGATGCCTAGGAACATCTTAGGGACTCCTATTTATAGTTTTGTACCTCTAACTTTCATACCGAGTTGGAAAAATCCAGAAACCACTTCAAATTTACGCAATCCGTGTGCTGTCTGCATAACCTTAGACGAGTCAAGGAAAACCTTCGACTAGTCAAGGGTTTCCCTTGTCTGGTTGAGGATCGCGTGAAATTAGAGGATTTTTTTACTGGAGTTCGAGTCGAGGAATCTTCGGCTGGTCGAGCAGGCACTTTATACTAGTCGAAGGAGGGCCTAGACTAGTCGAAGTAAGCAAATTTTTACGGTTCCTTTTCTTCACTTCAAGTCTTCAATTCTCTTCATTCCTCATTTGGTTTTTTTAAATTTTTGACATATGAATTCTTCATTTTTGGTCTCATAAGATCTATCCTTGCTTTAGTGATTCTTGAGCATTAAATCCATGCTTTTAGCTTCCTTTTCAATCCAAGCTCTTAAATTCACCTTGCAGCACAAACATGAGTAAAATAAGACATTAAGCAGTATCATGTTCATAAAATAAAGATATAAATGGGGTCCAATATGCAATATTTGACCCTCAACACAATTCTCAACCAGCATTTTGCTATTCCTGAGCAAAGTATGTGAAAAATAAATCTCAATGCTTAATGTCAGAAATCTTTTTTAGAAAATAATCTTTTATGCACTCAAGGATGAATGGGTAGAAATAAGATACGAAAGTGAGATTTTTAAAACCTAGAACCAAATCACGTAAGCAACTAATTAAAGAAGTTCTTTGTCCCTTGAATCAAAGCATAATTTATATATCAAGTTTTTCAATGTGCTAAGTGAAAATCAATTTACTTCCCGTATAAATACTATCAATTCATCATGTTAGCTATGCTCATCACTTCAAGATCAGTTTGAAACTCAAGTACTAATTCCGAACTTATCCCCTTTTCCTTCTTTTCCCAGTTTTTGATTTCATATCGACGGTCTATTCTTATTATTTCCTTTTATTTTCACATTCTTTTCCATTTTTTTCATTTTTTTTCATTCTTTTTATGACCTTTATGTTGATCTCCTATTTTTTTAACTGGTTCTTTTCTTCTTTTAAGTTAGATAAAATTCTCCAGACTTGATTCTCACCATCTATCAATGATTTACATACTAAAAATTAGAAATTCCAGTACATCTTATAGAAGGTAGGTTGAGTGTAATGTGTCTTGTAATTTAAATTAACATGATATTCAAACTACCTCTTAATCAATTGAGCACAAGCATTTAGGTGATAAGTTATTTAGATGATTAGACTCGAGCAATTCAAGATTTAATCTCTTTCTTATCATACTCAAAGCATTCTTAAGTACACAATTCATTGCTTCCCAAACAGATTTCAACTTGAAACGTTGAAAATTTTCAAAATTTTTGATCAAAACTAAGAAAACACTGATCAGGTTACCTAATCCCCCATCCCCAACTAAAAAAATCTACATTGTCCTCAATATAAAAGAATTAAGCATGTGATGTAAAGGAGACAATGGAAAGAAAAAGGTAAGTAACAGAAAGATAATACTTGAAGAAGAAATTTTAAGGCTTTTCTAATAATCTCATTATGAAGATGGGTTAGCATAAACAAAACTCAACAGAGTATAAGCAAACTATCCTAAACAGCAAAAGTAAATTACCCTAGTTCTATGAAAGTAATAAACATACTTATACCTCCATTAGATTAAGAGATCAATTCTGGTACACAGAATCAATCAGAGGTATGGACATGTCCTCTGAATCAAATTTCTCAATCGATGTCCATTTATTTTGAATTCATTGCCACTGTTTGGATTCTTTATCTTGACAGCCCCATGAGGATAAACATTCGTAATAGTGAAAGGGTTGGTCTAACGAGATCAGAGCTTACTTGGAAAGAGATGTAACCGAGAATTATACAAGAGGACTTTCTAAACTGGTGTGAATGATTTCTGAAGAATGTGTTGACCATGAAACACCTTCATCCTATCCTTATAAATTCTTGAGCTCTCGTACGCATCATTTTAGATTTCTTCAAGTTTATTTAACTAAAGTTTGCGTAGCGAGCCAGTGTTGTCTAAATTGAAATTCAGATTTTTAATAGCCCATTAGGCTCTATGTTCCAACTCCACTGGAAAGTGGCAAGCCTCCCCATAGACAAGTCTAAAGGGAGACATTCTAATAAGGGTCTTAAATGTGGTACAGTAAGCTCATAAGGCATCAATCAATCAGATTGAACAATCCTTACAGTTAGGTTTAACTGTCTTTTACAAGATGTGTTTAATTTTCTTATTAGAAATCTCAGCTTGCCCACTTATTTATGGGTGGTATAGAGTACTCAATTTCTAGGAGATGCCATATTTCTTCATTATGTTCGCAAATGGCCTATTACAAAAATGTGAACCTCCATCATTAATGATGGCTCGAGGCATTCCGAGCCGGGAAAGGATATTAAATTTTAAAAATTTAATGACCGTTTGATGATCATTGTTCCGGCATGAGAATGCTTTGACCCATTTAGTGACATAGTCTACGATGAGCAAAATACATAAATTTTCAAAAGATTGGGGGAATGGTTCTATGAAATCAATGCCCAAGCAATCAAATGCTTTAATGATCAGAATGGGGTTTAAAGGCATCATGTTTCGAAGGGACAATGCTCCCAATTTCTGACAATGCTCACAAGTTTTATAAAACTCACGAGTGTTCTTGAACATAGTGGGGACAGTAAAAGATACACGGTAAAATTTTAGCCGTGCTCTTTTTGGTAGAAAAGTACCACCAGTAGCAAGAGAATGACAAAATGAGATTTGATGTTCATTGTCTAGCACACATCTCCTTAAGATTTGGTCTGACTAATATTTAAATAGATATGGATCATCTCAGAAGAATTTGCATACCTCGGTGAATAATTTTTTCTTATCTTACACAGTCCAATGTGTTGGCTTAAAACCTATAGCAAGATAATTAGCAATATCCACAAACTAAGGTGAATGGGAGACTTTGAACAATTGTTCATCAGGGAACATGTCATTTATATGTGTCGTCTCAAGGGAATCAGAGAGATCAAGCTGAGAAAAATGGTCAGTCACTACGTTCTCTACTCACTTTTTATCTTTTATTTCTAAATCAAATTCTTGAAGTATGAGGATCCATCTAATCAGGTGGGCTTATCATCATTCTTAGAAAGAAGATACATCAGTGCCACATGATCTATATAAATAATTATCTTGGATCCAATCAAGTAGGACCTAAATTTGTCCAAAGTGAACGCTACAGCTAAGAGTTCCTTTTCCGTAGTAGAGTAGTTCACTTAGGCAGGATTCAGAGTTCTACTTGCATAATGAATGACATAGGGCTGCTTTTCTATTTTCTAGCCTAAAATTGCCCCAAGAGCATAGTCAAACGTATCGCACATAAGTTCAATAGGAAGGCTCCAGTTGGGTGGCGGTTGCTGAAATTGCTGTAATGACCGCTTTAATTGAAGTGGGAATATGCCAATACGTCCTAGAAGGGGTGAATAAGACTTTTTAGACTTTTATGGTAATTTAAAATCCTATCAACCTTATCTTGAGAAAATTTACATGTATCAGGTTTTCTTTAAAGTAACTCTAACGGCTTCCAAGCCAAATAGAGGATCCAGTCATAAAACTATATGAAAGATAAATAAGATGTAAATCATAGTTAATGATGGATGTGACTGTGTGTGAGGTGTGATCTCGGATAATCAAATATGAAAACATTTAGAGAAACCACAAAAGTAATAAAAGACATTAGCAATTTCAAGCACAATTGTTTTTATAATGGTTCAACTACTTGTCTACTCCACTTCCGGCGGACGCACTCCATCCTTGAGTGTACTGGATCTCACTAACGGAGGTTTCACAACAGGTTCACCTCAAACCGTAGGTTTCAAATAAGGTTCACCTCAAACTAGTACAACCTATTCTAGGCTGACTTTAACGTGTCTACACGAGATAAGTTTATGCCCCACACAGGAGCAAGGGTGAACACACTGAACTCAAATTTTAGGCCACACATGCCAATGATCCACACAAGGAACCTCACCAATTTATGCTCCCATAAGCAAGGGTCAACACACAACACCTGACTTTTAGACCACACGGGTCAAGGACCTATACAAAGACCTAAGAGTTTATGCTCTCAATAAAGCAAGGGTCAACACGAAGCACCCACTATGTACACTCCCGTCAGACGCCTCCTATGAGGGCTAGAAAGGGGTGAGAAGCACCTTAGACCCAATCCTACAAAAGGAATAATCACAAGGGTTCTCTGAACTCTAATGACTTATAGATAAGTAGATGAGCCCCATTGTAACACATTGATGAAGATCTCTTCCTTTGATGATGAAGAATTTTTAACTCTCTTGAACCGCAACTCAGGTGATTTACCAATATAAGGCGACGAGTTGGGTCAAGGTTATGATGGAATCCTACTCTACTAAATGTTTTCCTATAAAGGGAATAGATCAATTCTAATCATCTATGCATTCAAGGCATCCTAACTTAATGATTTGCCATTAAGGTGGTAGCTGAAGGATCCTTGAATGCAGAAGTTCATTCCCTAATCCACTCTATTGAATGTCATTGATGAGGGTGGATTGGAGGATGAACTCCCATGAGAGAAAAGGCTTAGGGTATATGATCTGGGTTTAAACACTCAAAAGCACTCTCTATTTTCTCTACAACAACCAAGGGCAGGCTCTCATTAAATAGGAAAAAGGTTCCAATGGATATAAAACGGTCACATTTTTTATAGAGTTTGATATCATCGAGAAGGGTCAATATCATCGAGCGTACACTCTTGATAGCATTGACTGTCCGCTCGATGGTACGAACTCAACTGTCAAACACTTTTGAAACTTTTTGCCAACTGGTCGAGGAAATCGAACAAGCTTCGATGTCATCAGATTTCGAACTCCAATTTCATCGACACAAGGTTCGATTCCTTGACATTTGAAAACATGAGAGCGCTTACCTTTGAAAAAAATCAGATATAAGATATGATTAAGCATCACTCGATATCATCAAAATTTGAATATTGATGATATCGATGACAGTGTCGATTCATCGATAATTCTAAGGAATTTTCCTATCATCTTGTTGGACAGTCTACGTCCTATTTTGATGATATCGACCTATTCTCGATATGATCGATATTTGAATATCGATTTTATCAAGTGACCCTCGATCCAAGAAGGAATAACTTGAAAACTTGTTGGATAGATTTATGTCCCAATCCAATATCATTGAAGGTCTACTGATATCATCGAGATTTGAATTCTGAGGATATCGAGGAGCCCTTTGATATATCGAGAATCACATAATTTGCCTTAGTGGTATTTTGGACACAACTGACCAGATGTCGATTTGATTGAGTCGACTCGATGGACTCGAGATTCAAAATTCGATGATATCGAATAGTCCATCGATATATCGATAATTCAGTCTAGAGATCATTGTGGTTGCTGGACATCTGAAGTCCTCATTTCGATAATATCGAATGAGCTTCGAGGACATCAATAATAAGGTTCGATTTCATCGAACCTATATCGTCAAATCGATAAAGGTAGAAAACTTAAAGTTCTTTAGATTATGCAAATTAGTTTTCTCACCATAAACCGAGTGTCTATTCAATTTTAAGGGTTTTTATATAACTGGTGTTTTGGGACATGGGATGTGAGGTGAAGATTTACCTTTGGCGAGTTCGGGCACACATCTTATTGAGGCAGACCTTGAATAATCTTCCTATGGGGCTCCTTTGTCTTACTGACTCAATGCTCACGCTAATTAACAAACCAGGGCTCTTTCAATCTCCCCCTTTGTCAATTATGTGACAAAGCACCCTAGAACAACTTTTAGACAACACCCTAAATTGTGTGTACATGAATTTTTCACAATTTTACAAAGCTATCTAGTTCTCACACACATAGATGACTATGTCATTTAGTAGCTGCTCCCCCGAACACCAACCTCCCCCTGTCTTCTTGCAGCTTGTCACGCCCCGAACTCGGAAACCGGGCTCACAAAATTCCCGATCGCCGAATGCACAATTTTTCTTCGGAGTGTGGATTTTTTCTCCCCCTTTTTATTAGTCATTGGTAAAGGGTAATATAGTAATAAATATTGGCTGAAGTTGAAGCATATGGGAGATCCAAGGCAGATAGCATAAGCAGAGTAGATAAATGTAAAAGAACATCTCTTCATAGAAAACATGTATGCATATCATGTCAAAGGAGAGCAGTGGAATGATCAGATAATAACAATATGGAGATAAAGATCAGAACCAAGTAGAGAATATGAAGGAGAAAAGATTCACAGCTGATATCATCATTCAAGACAACTAGTAAGCATACCAGATAAGCATGGCAATAAGGATATATGAATTATAAACAACCATAATAAAAAATATCCAAAAGATAAACTACCCAAGCTTGGCAGTTGTGTAATCATCCATTCAAAAATAACAAAATGAACCATTCTGACCCATCCAAAAAAAAAATTACATGCGGACACCAAGAATAAGTTAGCCGCAATGTCCAGATATGGTCGCAACGATATCACACCACCTAGTTGGCACTTAACATCTGCGAGTGTCGTCATTGGTAAGAAAGTCAACTACTTGCTGACTGGTATGTTGGAGGGCATCAACTTTATCCTCAATCACTATGAGACGTCTTTCGCAGGTGTAAAGACGTTCCTCAATACCAGCTAGCCCAGTGAGCAGATGACGTTCAAGGTAATGATCGCGACGATTGGTGATGGACTCCGGACTGAGCAATGGTGTACGATTTGATCCCCATGGTGCAGGTGGATACGAAGGTTGATCATTGTTGCCAGCTGGTAGCGCGGGAGGACTATTCGCTGGAAGAGAGGAAGTGAAGCATGTGCCTCTTAGACTATGTCATCATCGAACCAAGCTTCTGGATAAACAACATCTGATGTGGCTGAGAAGCCTACATAATGAGCAAGTTTGCATATGAGTGCAGGAAAGGATAGCTTATCTTGATGATCGCCTCAGATTATATGAATGAGATGCCCTAGAAGAAGAGTTGGAAGGCATACTTAGTTCTCTTGATACACATCATAAAGGACATTTAGCACAAAGAGAGTAAGGTGACTACCTTTACATCACATGGATAGACATTAGATCCTAGGATGCTATGGAGAACTTTAAAGAGGGTCCAA
Source organism: Magnolia sinica (assembly GCF_029962835.1). Classification (NCBI taxonomy): domain Eukaryota; kingdom Viridiplantae; phylum Streptophyta; class Magnoliopsida; order Magnoliales; family Magnoliaceae; genus Magnolia; species Magnolia sinica. The sequence goes on along the minus strand of NC_080573.1, from coordinate 97,587,007 downwards.
TGTGATTGATGTGAAGAGAATTTTCATCATTCAAGGGAACAATGGTGCCATGACATAATGCGTGGGTTATCTCCCCCCAAACACCCAACCCATTTAGATCCTGATTTGTTATAGGGATTCGAGTGACTTTAAGGTTTAAAAGACGAGTAAGAGTGATGGGGGTGATGAGTTTTGAATAATGCATAAGCTCTATTCGAATACAAGGAGGATTATCACGAATGATATGATAGCTATTGAAGAATTCATGAATCAATCCAAGTTGATAGGGTCCACCAAGATTTAGGATATTTTTCCACCCTATCACCTCCAAGAGAAGATCCACCCCAAATGGTTCAATGATACTATTAAGGATAAGGCATTCAACTATAGTAGCTGGACCCCCTTCTACTGGAATGGGATGAGCCTGACTGGATTCTGGTTGCTTATGTTTTAATTTTGACAATTGAGGAAGATTCTTACCTTTGCTTTTTACCATGGTTTATCTACGAGAAGAGTCCATAAAGTCAGGTAAAGGCAAGGAGAACCAACCAGAGAAGAGAAGGAAGGAGTTGATTTAAATCGAATGCTCGTTTCTCTTTTATAACAGAGTCTTCGATGATATCGATACTTCATTAATGTCATCGAAATCAGGTTTGTAAAGATATTAAAGACTGTGCCAACGACCATTGGGAAGATGCAAATATTCATTAGATATTGAGGCAGTCTAATCATTCGGAAGGATCGATGGTTATATCATTGCATTCCCGAGACTCGTCGATTTCATCGAAAGTGAGCGTCGATGTCATCGACATTTGAATATCGATGATATCGAAAATGACTAGATATCATCGGGTATGTGAAGATTTAACATTTTTATTCCCATAGCTAATATGGTTAATTTATGAAGTTTAGATTTATTGTTGATAATTAACCAAGAACATCTTAATTTGAAGATTTACCTATGTGGACCATTTTGATTGAAACATCATTGATGAGCACATATTTCAATTGATTTTTAAAGATCACTAAACCTGTTTGCATCAAGAGGTTTTGTTAGGATATCGGTAAGTTGCTTTTTTGTAGACACATAATCTAACACAATAATCTTATCTTCAACAAGTTCCTGGATAAAATAATGATGCATGTCAATATGTTTGGTTTGAGAATGTTAAACAGGATTTTTGAGATGTTGATGGCACTTGTGTTGCCACAGAAAAGACTCATTGTGTGTTGCTCAATCCCATAATCCAACAACATTTGTTTCATCCAAAGGAGTTATACTCAGCAACTACCTGCAGTAATATATTCAGTCTTGGCAGTGGACAGGGATATTAAATTTTGCTTCTTGCTCTACTAAGCAACCAAACAATTTCCAATATAAAAACATCCTTTGCTTGTTGATTTTTGATTATCCAAATTTCCAGCCTAATCGGCGTTAGAGTATCCAGCAATGGTGGTGGATGTTTCAAATGGATACCATAGGCCAAAAGATGTAGTTCCTGCTATGTATTTGATGATTCTCTTAACAGCCGTTAGATGGGATTCCTTAGGATCTGCCTGATACCAAGTACACACTCCCACACTAAAAGATATATTTGGACAACTGGTTGTGAGATACAGTAGGCTTCCTATCATACTCCGATAGAGGTGTTGATCCACACTTTTGCGATTAACATCTTTGGAGAGTTTGAGTGTGGTGCTCATAGGGGTATGATAAGTACGACCAGATTCAAGCCCAAATCTTTTCACCAAGTCTTTTGCATATTTGGTCTAACATATGAATATTCCATCATTTAATTACTTCACTTATAAGCCTAAAAAGAAGTTTAATTAGCCAACCATACTCATTTCAAATTTGGATTTCATGAGATCAGCAAATTTGTATGCAGTATCTTCACGTGTTGAACTAAAGACTATATCATCCACATAGATTTGTGCAATGAGCAATGAATCCTTTGTCTATTGAGTGAAAAATGTTTTATCTACACTTCCCTGCAGAATTTATGATCCAAAAGGATTTTTGTCAATTGTTCATACCAAGCATGTGGTGCTTGATTGAGAGCATAAAGTGCTTTGCTCAGACGATAACATGATGAGGAAACTTAGGATATGAAAATCCCTTTGGTTGTTCTACATAAACTTCTTCATCAAGATCCCCACTAAGAAATGCACTTTTCACATCCATTTGAAATAGTTTGAATTTCAACGCACATGCAACAGACATGAGAATTCTGATAGATTCAAGACGAGCTACAGGAGCAAATGTTTCATCAAAATCAATGCCTTCTATCTGTGAATACCCTTGAGCTACTAGCCTTGCTTTATTTCTGATCACATTACCAGATTCATCAAATTTGTTCTTGAAGACCCATTTGATTCCAATGACATTTGTATTAAGTGGCCTGGAGACCAATTGACATACCTCATTTCTCTGGAATTGTTGAAGTTCTTCTTGCATAGCATTTATCCAATGTTCATCTTGAAGAGTTTCCACAATACTCTTGGGTTCAATCTTTGAGGTAAAGCAGAAATGACTATAGATATTTTCTATATGTCGTCGAGTTCTTACACCATCATTAGGATCTCCAATGATTTGCTCTTGAGGGTGATCCTTAATGATTGGTATGTTGGATGATGGTTGTGGTTCATTAGATGATGGAGATTTGTTATCAGATTTATGTAGAATGCATGAATCTACATCATCTTCTAATTCATTCAAGGGGCTGTCTTCTTCATGGGACTGGTCATCGATCACCACATTTACTGATTTTTGAATAGTAAGGGTCCTTAAATTGCACACTCTATAAGCACGACTATTCGAGGCATACCCCAGAAAGATATCATCGTCACTTTTAGACTCAAATTTCCCTAGGTGATCTCTGTCTCTCAAGATATAACATGTACTTCCAAAGACATGGAAGTATTTCACACTAGGTTGTTTTCCATACCACAGTTCGTAAAGAGTTTTGTTCAAACCTGCTCTAAGATATACTCTATTTATGATGTAGCAGGCAGTGTTGACCGCTTCAGCCTAAAAACTTTTTGCCATATCTTTTCCATTTAACATAACTGATGCCATTTCCTGTAGTACTCAATTTTTCCTTTCAACTACTCCATTTTGCTGTGGGGTTTTTTGTGCTGAGAATTCATGACAAATTCCTTTCTCATCAAAATACCTTCTAAATCACTCATTTTCAAATTCACCACCATGATCACTCCTGATGTGATTTATGCAATGTCCTTTTTCCTTTTGAAGTTGCTTTGCCAAAATTATAAATTCATCAAAGGCATCAGATTTTTCTCAAAGAAATGTGACCTAAGTAAATCTGGTGCAATCATCTACTACCACCAGGAAGTATCTTTTCCTGCCATGACTTTCTACTTTAGTGGGACTGACCAGGTCCATATGTAATAGATCCAAAGGTCTTATTGTTGTTATGGTGGTTGTCTTTTTGTGACTAGCTTTTATTTTTTTACCTTTTAGACAATCACCACATATAATTTTTTTCTTCTTTTCTAATCTTGGGAAGTCCTCTAACCAAATTTTTTGAACTTGGCTAAATTTTGGTAGTGAACATGTCCCAACCTTTGGTGCCATAATTTGGATTCACTCTTTATAGCCATATTACATTTTGTGGATAATACACTTTCATTCATACTTTCGATAACGTAGCAGTTTCATGTATGATCTAAGATTCTACACACATCCTTTAAGAAGGTGACCAAATGTTTTTTGTCACAGATTTGGGAGATACTAAGGAGATTATGTTTTAGACCTTCTACACAGAGAAGATTTTTTATTTTTGGAAGACCTGGTATAGCGATCATTCTTTGTCCGATAATTCTGGCGGAGCTACCATCCCCAAATGTGACTGATCCACCATCAAAGTCTGAATACTCACAAAAGTGAGTGTGGTCACTAGTTATGTGTCTGGAGCACTCACTGTCATGATACCATTTTGAGTTATTGCCCACTTTCAGAGCAGTATGGATCACTTGGCAATTGTTCAGGTATTTCTCACCCTCTAATATACTTTTAGACAAGATTCCAACTTCAGTCAACATCACTCTCTAGGCGGTGAAGCTCTTAAGAGAAACCCTCTCTAATACTAATTGAAATTATAGTAATAACCGCTTTAGTTGAAGTGGGAATAGATCCATATGTCTTAGAGGGGGGTTAATAAGACTTTTTAGATTTTTATGGTAATTTAAAATCCTATCAATCTTATCCTGAGAAATTTCGTATGTATCAGAATTTCTTCAAATTAACTCTAATGGCTTCCAAGCCAAATAGAGGATCCAGTCATAAAACTATTTGAAAGATAAACAAGATGCAAATCATAGTTAATGATGGATGTGAATGTGTATGAGGTGTGATCTCAGATAATCAAATATGAAAACATTTAGAGAAACCACACAAGCAATAGAAGACAGTAACAATCTCAAGCATAGTTATTTTATAGTGGTTCGACTATTTGTCTACTTCACTTCCGGTGGACGCACTCAATCCTTGAGTATATCGGATGTCACTAATGAAGATTTCGCAACAGGTTCACCTCAAACCAGAGGTTTCAAATCAGTTTCGCCACACAGGTCAAGGACCTACACAAGGACCTAAGAGTTTATGCTCTCCACAGAGCAAGGGTCAACACAAAACACCCACCACATACACTCCTGTTGGAAGCCTCCTATGAGGGCTTGAAAGGAGTGAGAAGCACCTTAGACCCAATCCTAAAAAAAGAATGATCACAAGGGTTCTCTGGACTCTAATGACTTACAGATAAGTAGATGAACCCCATTGCAGCACATTGATGAAGTCTCCTCCTTTGATGATAAAGAATTTTCAGCTCCCTTGAACCGCAACTCAGATGATTTACCAATATAAGGCGATGGGTTGGGTCAAGGTTATGATGGAATCCTACTCTACTAAATGACTTTCTATAAAAGGGAATAGAGCGATTCTAATCATCTATACATTCAAGGCATCCCAACTTAATGATTTGCTATTAAGGTGGTAGCTACAGGATCCTTGAATGAGGAAGTTCATTCCCCAATCCACTCTATTGAATGTCAATAATGAGGGTGGATTGGAGGATGAACTCCCATGAGAGAAAAGGCTTAGGGTATATGATCTAGGTTTAAACACTCAAAAGCACTCTTTATTTTCTCTGTAACAACTAAGGGTAGGCTCTCATTAAATAGGTAAAAGGTTCCAATGGATATAAAACGGTTACATTTTTTGCAGAGTTCGATATCATCGAGAAGGGTCGATATCATCGAGCATATACTCTCGATAGCATCGATTGTCCACTCGACGGTACGAGCTCAGCTGTCGAGGAAATTGAACAAACTTCGATGTCATCGGATTTCGAAATCTGATTTCATCGACACGAGGTTTGATTCCTCAACATTTGAAAATGTGAGAGCTCTTGCCTTTGAAACAAATCAGGTATAAGATATGATCGAGCATCACTTGATATCATCGGAATTTGAATATTGATGATATCGACGACAGTGTCCATTCATCGATAATTCTAAGGAATTTTCCTATCAGCTTGTTGGATAGTTTACGTCCTATTTTGATGATATGGACCTATCCTTGATATGATTGGTATTTGAATATCGATTTTATTGAGTGACCCTCGATCTAAGAAGGAATAACCTAAAAACTTGCCGGATAGATTTATGTCCCAATCTAATATCATCGAAGGTCTACTGATATCATCGAGATTTGAATTCCAAGGATATCTAAGAGCCCTTCGATATATTGTGAATCACAGAATTTGCTTTAGTGGTATTTTGGACACAACTAACCAGATGTCGATTTTATCGAGTCGACTCTAAAATTGCGGTAATGACTGCTTTAGTTGAAGTATGAATATGCCAATATGTCCTAGAGGGGGGTGAATAGGACTTTTTCAATATTTTATAGTTATTTAAGATCCTATCAAACCTATCCTGAATAGATATGCATAAATCAAGATTTCTTCAAAGTTACTCTAATGGCTTCCAAGCCAAATAGATGATCCAAACATAGAACTAATTGAACAATAAACAAGATGCAATTCAGAGTTTATGATGGATGCGACTGTGTGTGATGTGGGATCAAATATGAAAGCATTTAATGAAATCACAAAAATAATCAAAGACAAATATCAATCACAAACACAGTCATTTTTATAGTGGTTTGAATACTTGTCTACTCGACTCCCGGCGGATGCACTCAACCCTTGAGTGTACTGCATTTCACTAAGGAGGTTTCACAACAGGTTCACCTCAAACTAGAGGTTTTAAATCAGGTTCACCTCTAACTAGTACAACCTACACCTAGGCTTACATAACATGTCTACACAACACAGATTAGGCTCCCACGAGCAAGGGTTAACGCATAACACCCGATTTTAGGCCACTGGCTAAGGATCCACACATGGAACCTCATAAGTTTATGCTCCCACGAGCAAGGGTCAACACAAAGCACCCAACTTTTAGACCACCCTGGTCAAGGACCTACTACAAGGACCTAAAAGTTTATGCTCTCTACAAAGCAAGGGTTAACACAAAGCACCCACTATGTACACTCCCGCCGGAGGCCTCCTACGAGGGCTTGCAAGGGGTGAGAAACACCTTAGACCCAATCCTATAGAAGGAATGATCATAAGGGTCCTCTGGACTCTAATGACTTACAGATAAGTAGATGAGCCCCATTTAGCGCATTGTCGAACATCTCCTCTTTTGTTGATGAAGAATCTTCTACTTCCTTGAACCACAACTCAGAAGATGTACCAATACATGGCGACGGGTTGGGTTAAGGTTATGATGGAATCCTATTCCCTTAAATGTTTTCCTATAAGAAATATAGAGCCATTCCAATCATCTATGCATTCATGGCATCTTAGCTTAATGATTTGCCATTAAGGTCGTAGCTAGAGGATCCTTGAATGCGGAAGTTCATTCCTTAATCCACTCTATTGAATGTCAATGATGAGGGTGGATTGGAGGATGAACTTCCATGAGAGAAATGGATTTGTGTATATGATTTAAGGTTAAACACTCAAAAGCACTCTCTTCTTTCTCTACCAGCAACTAAAGAAAAGCTCTCATTAAATAGGCAAAAGGTTCCAATGGATATAAAGCGGTCACATTTATGACAGAGTTCGATATCAACGAGCAGGATCAATATCATCGAGTGTATACTCTCAATTGCATTGACTTGCTACTCGATGACACAAACTCAAATGTCAAACACTTTTGAAACATTTTGCCAGCTGGTCGAGGAAATCGAGCGTGCGTTGATGTCATCGGATTTCAAACTTCGATGTCATCGACACGTGGTTCAATTCCTCGACATTTGAAAATGTGAGCGATTTACCTTTTGAAATATTTCAGGTCAAAGGTATGATCGAGGCACACTCGATATCATCAGAATTTGAATGTCGATAATATCAATGGCAGTGTCAATGCATTAATAAATCCAAAGAATTTTCCAATAAGCTTGCTGGACAGTTTATGTCCATTCTCGATGTAATCGACCCAGCCTCGATATGATCGATATTTGAATATCGATTCTATCGAGTGACTCTCGATCTAAGATAAAACAACCTGAAAATTTTACTAGTTAAACTGCATCCAATCTGATATCATCGTAGCGCTTCCTATATCATTGATATTTGATTTTTGAGGATATCAAGGAGCACTTCGATATATCGAAGATTTTGTGGTTTGCCTTAGCAGAAATTTAGACACAACTTATATGTTGTCGATTTTATCAATTCAACTTCAATGGACTCGAGATTCAAAGTTCGATGATATCGATAGGACTATCGATATATCAATAATTTCATCTAGAGATTTATGTGGTTGCTGGACATCTTATGTCCTCATTTCGATCATATCGAGTGAGCTTCGAGGACATCGATAGCAAGTTTCGATTTTATCGAATAGTTAATCGATTAATCGATAAAGATAGAAAACTTAGAGAATTTTCTTGAAGTTTTGAAAAGTTTTCTAACCTATAAACCCTATGATATTCTAATCAATTTTAAGGGTTTTGTTTACCTGGTGTTTTAGGACATGGGATGTGAGGCTAAGATTTACTTGTAGCGAGTTCGAGCACATATCCGGTTGAGGCAGTCGCTTGATCAATCTTCCTATAGGGCTCCTCTGTCTAGCTGACTCAACGATCATGCTAATTGACAAACCAATGCACTTTCAATCTCCCCCTTTGTCAATTACATGATAAAACATCAAAACACCGTAGAACAACTTCTAGACAAACATCCTAAATTGTGTGTACATGATTATTACACAATTTTACAATATCGAGTGAATATACACATAATCAATAGCTTCTCCCCATAACAGTAATCTCCCCCTTGTCTTGTTGCAGCTGCTCCCCTAACACCTGCATCACCATTCACAAGCATCCCCCTAACACCTGCATCACCATTCACAAGTAGATACACACACAATTTTTCCTTCGGGGTGTTAATTTGTTCTCCTCCTTTTTGTCAGTCATTGGCAAAGGATAACATAACAGTTGGTATTGACTGAAGTTGAAGCAATTGAGAGAATCATCATTCAGAGAGCATACACATATAATAGATAGATGGAAAACAAACATCTCATTACAGAAACCATGTATGCATAACAAACTAAGTAGAGCAGTGAGATAAGCAGACAATATAAAGATCAAAATATCACATGCATGACACACCATTGGAGCTATAACCAGATAAAATAGGGGATCACAAAATATAAACATGACAATAAATATGTGTGAATTATAACTAGCCATATCTCAAAATATCCAAAATGTATATACTGCCCAAGATTGGTAGTAGTATAACAGTCATCCAAAAAAAGAAGCAAGCCCATTCATGGGCACCCAAAACCAACCATAAGTATCTAGCCCATCCATGAGCATATACAACACAACAGAAAAAAACTGTCAGACTGTGCAGGTTAGTGAGCCATCACATACACTCATGCAAACGTATGGCATACAAAAAGATACCCATGCCCTTACGCTGAGATGAGAGTAGGGCGTATGTGACGGCACACAGACTGTCTCTTTTATGGCGGAGGTGCAGAGGAGGACGGTGCAATATCGTCACGTCGGCAGGTGATCAGATCCACCAATTGTTGCACTGTTTGTTGCACTCCATTTACCAGGCATTCTAAGACAGTAAACCTTGCGTTCATAGATTCCTTTAGCTGGGAGACATCTCGCTGTATTGCTCCAATCCTATCTTGATGGAGCTTAAACCTTTTCACATGCCCGACTCTGATGTGGACGGAGCTTGATGGGGCACATGAGGTTCATTCCCAGTCATTCCAGTCCCTTCAACGGGAGCATCGCCTTCACCTCCTTCTCCTTCTTCGTGAATTCCTTCCTCTGGTGGATCTTCAGGATACTTGTGGAACTTTAAGTCCATCCTTCGAATGTTGTTCTTGTTGAAGAGATGAAGGGGAAGTTCCAGATCGTTGGTAGTTGGAAAGCCGATGGCATTGCACACAGTGTGTATGATCCAGTGATAGGGCAAGTGAACATCTCGAGATGTATAAATGACATAGACTAACTGATGCATAATTAGAGTAGGAAGACAGATCTTGATCCCAGAGGCTATGGAGTATACTATCATGGTCATGAACCCAGTGAGATCGAAACGGTTGGTACTCCTAAGATAGATGTTAGAGGTGAAGATAACATGCAGAATACGAAACCGTGGTTCCATGAACTTAGATTTTAATACATTCCCTTGGTACCAGGGAACATCACGACCATGACAAAGAAACTTCGTAACCATGGATCGAGTTTCAATATTTTCAAGATCCATATCCAGAAGACCAACAGGTGATAAAGTAAGACCAAAGATTTCTGCAATAAACTCAGGGGTGATCTCCACATCATCACCATCAACAGAAACAATGATGGAAGGCAGATCAGACACTGGAGAATGACAAGAAGCGAAAAAATTGTATGTCCATTCATAGTGACATGGCCCACCAAAGTCAAGAACAGGCAACCAGTCAATTGCAGCGAAAAGGGGTTATACGGTATTAGACAGTCCCTGTCTACCTTCCTCTCATGAATAAGCTTCCTACCCGTATATTTAACCAGAACCGGATTCACCCTAGCCAGAGGGGGTGTCGGAACTTCAGATTGGGACCCGCCACATGATCCCTGTCTAGTTCGTTGGCATGTCAGAGTCCCGCATTCGGGAGCCCTTGCTCTTTCTTTTGAAGTAAGAACCTTTTTTCTGGAGGATCTAGAAGATTCTCTAGGACTGGACACCTTTCCTTTGTCTTTTCCCATTTACTGACACTCACGGACAGAGATTTAAGAGATTTGGGGATAAACGGACAAAATTTCATCTTGAGAATATGAAAACACCCAATCCAAAAATAAGATGGAATCTTAAAAAAAAGGAATGGAAGGGGTAATACCGGTTTTGAGTGGCGTCTAGGGCTTCTTGATGAAGCAACGTGCAGAATGACCAAGTGAAACGAGTAGGAAAAAAATAATTTAGCAGTGAAATACAATTTTTCCCGCTCGACCGCCTTTTATCGGGCGGCAATCTTCAATATCATCAGCCAGTGTTTCGATGATATTAAGAGACCTCATTCGATGTTATTGAAACTGTCTTCGATATCATTCTCGAACATATGACTCTTCCCTATTCCAAAGAGGCGTCGATGATATCGACCTTTATCGATTTAATCGAGAATCCACATGACTTATCGACAGACATATCGAAGGTGAATATTTTTCATTTTTCCACAGTTTGAAAAGGTTTCATGTGTAGTGTAGTATATCTTTGAATAAGCAATATACATAGAAAAATTTTGTACAAGCATTGTACAAATTAAAATTATAAACATTAAAATGTTTATATACAAAAAGATCGAGGTGAGGGACCTCAAATGTATCATTAGGCCCTTAACAAAATTGCATCATTTCAGTGAATATCCAGATCTTAATTCAAGACCTGGACTTGTTTTTCCAAGCTCAATGTTTCTAGGCATATGGATCAGTTCTTCCTTTGCCTTTAATGACATAGCAGTGGTTATTTGTACGACAACCTTTCATCCCTGATTTACCTAATAGGTTAAGGATTTCGCATTCCTATTTGTTGAATGTAACCACATGCTCATTGTCACATATTTGAGAAATGCTCAAAAGATCATGTGTCAATCCTTTTATGCAAAAGACATTCTCATTTTTGAGCGATTTTATTCCTTTGATAATTCCCTGTCCAGTTACCTTAGTGGTGCGTCCATCTTCATAGGTGACTATCCCATCATTAAGATCTGAATAGTTTGAAAGAAGGGATTTTTCACCCGTGACATGTCTTGAACAACCGCTATCCATGTACCATCTAGTATCATTGCCTGTTATATGATTTGAGTGAGTAATAAGGCAATTTTTCTTTTCTTTCACAACCCATTCTGTGATAGGATTTTTAACTGTGGTAGATTTAGTTTTCTTGTTTAATTCAGCCACTTCATTCCGTTGGTCATTTTAGGTGGTGATGGATGTGTATTTCTTTTATCCATATTCCTAGGTGGACTCTTGATATTTTGTATTTCTCTGGTTGGTTTGAATTTACCAATATAATTTTGACCAGAATTATGTTGAGTCCTCCTAGGAGACATGCATTCAAACTTGTAATGACCAGAATCACCACATACATGACAAACAGGAATGGTTCTTGTTTTGCTTCCTGAAGCAGCAGATTTTTAAGCCTTTTGTGTTGCATTTTTAGCTTTTGTTTTAAACTTATCATATTCTAAGCCACTATTGTCCTTTCTGGGTCTTCCTATAGCTAAAAGTTTTTCTAACTTCTCACCACTTTAGGAAAACTTATAGTTTACCTTATCAATTTTTCTAGATTCTTCTAAATAAAATAGGAGTGTGTGATTTTCATTTTGAAGGAGCATGTTTTTATCTTTTAATAGCCCAGCCTGTTTGTTTTGTTTTTCAGATTCAGATTTAAAGAAGATGTTGATTCTTTCTAGTCTATCATTATCTGAATGATATTGTTGTAAATCATTGATTAGATGTGTATTAATTTCCAAAGTTTTATCTAAATCTTTTTGCAGCAATTCTTTTTTATTTTCAGATATTCCAATTCTTTTGACAATGTTGATGCTATGAATGTAGAGTTGATTGTAAGCATCTTGTAGTTTATTCTGTTCTTCTTCTTCTTCCTTTTTAGTTTCCTCATTATCTGATGGAAATGATTCAGCGGCTTGCAATTCTAACTCGTTCTCAGTTTCAATGGGAATGATTGGGGCAGTGGAGACCATAAGAATTTTCAGAGATTTCTAATCTCCATTACTCTCTGAGTCGCTAGATTCTGAGTTTGACTCTTCCGTATCATCTCATGTGGCAGCCATAGCCTTTCCCTTAGTTTTTCTATTTAGGCATTCAGTAGATAGGTGTCCAAACTTCTGGCAGGCATAAAATTGTGGTTCTTGGTCTTTTTACCAAATTTACCTATAGAATGTTTGTTGTCCACCTTTCTTCCTTTAAATGGACGGCCACGATTTTCCTGAAATAACTTTCTAAACCGTTGTGCCAACAAAGACACTTCTTCATCTTCGTTTTCTCTTTCACTTTCAATGTCCTCATTTGTTATATTCTTTGAAGTTTTGAGGACAGTGGTTTTAGATTTAGGGGTTTGTTTGAAGTGTAGTTCAAATATTTGTAGAGAACCTACTAGTTCTTCTATTTTTATTTCATCTATGTTTCTACATTCTTCAATGGTTGTTACTTTAGGATTGAACCGTTCTGGTAATGATCTTAGTATTTTCCTACAAATTTTTGGAATCGGAACTTTCTCACCTAATCCACCCATGGAGTTGCAAATGATATTCAGTTTTGTGAAAAACTCCATGAAGGTCTCATGCTCTTCCATTCTGAGACTTTTAAAATGTGATGTTAGGAGTTGTAGTTTGGATCTCTTTACAGTGCTTGTTCCTTCATGGGTTGTTTCCAACAAATCCCATGCTTCTTTGGTTGTCCCACACATACTGATTTGATTGAAAATATCTTGGGACACATCACAGTAGATAGCATTCATAGCTTTAGCCTCAGCTGTTTGGTTTTCCTTATCAAATGCTATCCATTTTTCTTTGGATTTTGGTTTGGGGATATTTGTGCCATTATTAAGTACTATTTGTTTAGATGATGGCACATATCCTCTTTTAACTATATCCCAAACATCATGATCCCAAGATCTCAGAAAGTAGTACATTATAGCCTTCCAGTATGCATAATTTCATCCATCAAATACTGGAGGTCTAGAGACTGATGAGCCCTCTCCTTTGGCCATATTCCCAACTTCAGTCATGATCACTCTTTAGGCAGTGAAGCCCTTAAGAGACCTGCTCTGATACCAATTGAAATTGTGGTAATGACCACTTTAGTTGAAGTAGGAATATGCCAATATGTCCTAAAGGGGGTTGAATAGGACTTTTTCAATATTTTATGGTTACTTAAGATCCTATCAAACCTATCCTGAATAGATATGCATAAATTAGGGCACTTTCAGCTAAAGGGCAAAGGAAAGTGGTCTTTCATCGTGACGGTATTCAACTTCCTATAGTCAATGCACATTCTCCAACCAGTAGTGATATTAGTTGGCACGAGTTCATTATTAACACTGGCTAAGATGGTGATTCTAAACTTCTTAGGAACCACTTGAGTTGGATCACCCATTGGCTATCAGATATTGGGTATATGATACTTACATCTAAAAGATTAAGAACATTGGCCTTAACCACTTCCTTCATGTTTGGATTTAGCCTACATTATGGTTGTCGTGAGGTCTTCACATTATCCTCAAGATGAATGCGGTGAGTACAAATGAAAGAGTTAATTCCCTTAAGGTCCAAAATCGACCATCCAAGGGCTCCTTTGTGCTCAATGAGAGTAGAGATGAGCATACTCTCCTGTTCTTGCTCAAGGTGGGAAGAAATCACCACCTAGTATGTCTCATCTTGACCTAAATATACACATTTCAAATCAGGGTCAAAAGTTTTAGGTCAAGCTTCGATACTTTGAGGTTAGACGGTAAAGGCACTACATCAATTTGGGGCAATTCTTTGAATTGTGGCCTCCACCGGTTAACTTCAAGTACTAGCACGACATCCAGCATGGTCCCCATCTCCCAAATCATGTCATCATCAAAATCATTGGAGTGGGCCAGGCACATCTCTAGAGGGTCAGATGATAAGGTCAGAAGTGTTCTATCTTCCACGAAAGAATCAACCATGTTGATGTTATGAAAATCCTCTAATTGTTAGCCCGTATTGAAAAATATATTCAACTCCAATGTTATATTTCCAAAAGACAAACTCATGACTTCGTTCCTTTCTACATCAATTAATGATTGTGTTTAATGTAGCAAGGAATGAGCGACCAAGAATGACTGGAATTTGAGTGCTCATGTCTATGATGGGTTAAGTGTCCAGGACAATAAAATCTACCGGGTAGTAGAATTTATCAACCTAGACCAACAAATCCTCAATTATCCCTCTTGGTACTTGATCTAAGCGATCGGTAAGTTGTAATGCGGTCTAGGTGGGTTTTAATTCACTTAGACCCAATTGTTCGTAGACTGAGTATGAGATCAGATTTACGCTTGCTCCTAAATCAAGAAGTGCATGCTCAATGCGGTAATTCTCAGGTTGGGCTACCGGGATCTTCGTATTTCTATGGCATATCTTTCTTTAGGATGTTACTCACCTTTTCGGTTAAAAATATTTTCTTTTGAATATTTTACCATCTTTTGGTCATACACAAATCTTTCAGAAATTTGACATATGAAGGTATTTGTTTAATCGCATCCAGTAGAGGGATGTTGACATTCACTTGTTTCAACACCTCTAGAATATCCTGAGAGTTAGAGAGAGGTTTTGTTACAACTAACCATTGGGGAAATGGAGCAATTGCCTTGCCTTGAGGTTCTGGTTCTAACTCTTGTGAGGCATGGCTAGATCTATCATTGTTATCCCCTTTCGGGTCCTTAGGCTTTTCATCCCTAACCAGAATAGTTTTATACATGGTCCTCCCACTCTTAAGAGTGGTGATAGATTTAGCTTGCTCCATCTGATTTGAAGAGCTTGGGTCGCTAACTTCATATTGCAGTTTTAGATTGGAAGACGTTCTGCTAGAAGGCTCCCTTTATTCCCAATCGCACTTTTAGTCTCAAGTCCTGGTATCGCCTTTGTGCAATCTTAAAAGACTTGTAGCATACCCAAATTGAAAATCTCTTGATTTTGAAGATGCTTTAAAATCAGATCTTCTTGAGGTTTCCCATGATGTGGAATTTGGTTAGGGAATCCTTGAGGTGTAGTAGTTTGTCTATTTCTCGAACTGAAGTTTGGATGATTTCTCTAGCTGGGATTATATGTATTAGAGGTGGGCCCACTGAAAGGTCTTTAGTAATTATTCGCGGCATTAGATTTCTCATTCAGTACCTCTTGAAAGGCAGGTATTGTTATACAATTTTCAATTGTGTGAATGTTGTAAGCACAAATACCGTAAACAGTTTCCTTAGCCTTATCCTTCTTTAATTCCATGGCCTCAAGTTTTCTAGTGAGATTAGCCACTTTATCACTAATATCATCATCCTCTCTCAGGAGATACATTCCATCTCTCTCCTTGGATTGAGTCGGCCTACACATGGTGCTTGATTTTAGGGAGATGTCTCATGGTTGTGTGTTTTCAGCAAACTTATCAAAGTAGTCCCACACATCATCAACATTTTTATTCATGAATTCCCCATTACACATTGTCTCGACTAATTGGCACATGGGAGATGTCAGTCCATCATAGAAAAAGTTTGTAATGTGCCACGTTTCAAAACTGTGTTGTGGGCATGAACTGATAAGATCCTTGAATGGCTCCCAACATTGGAAGAATGTTTCATCTTCCTTTTGGGCAAAGTTCATGATTGACTTTCTAAGGGTGTTTGTTTTGTGGTATAGGAAAATTTTCTTTATGAACTCTCTTCTCATGTCATTCCATAATGAATGCAACCACGTCTTAGCTTTCTATTTTAAAGAAAAAGGAAAGAGTTTCAGCCTGACTGTGTCATCGGACACGTTTGGAAAGTATAGAGTGGCTATAATCTCGTCAAACTCTTTCAACTGTAGGTACAGATTTTCATATTCGAGCCCATAAAATTTTAGAAGGAATTGGATCGCCCCTGGCTTGATATCCATGTGTCCTGTATTTTCTGAAAAAATCATGCATGAGGGTGTACTCAACCTCGCCGGTTGTAGATAATCTCATAAAGTATGAGGCGGGGGTGCTTGATGTACCTCATTCTCATCCTAGACTTCCTCAACCCTAGGTTGAGGATGTCTTTCCGGTTGATTGGCAGCCATAACCTTAATTAACTCTAAGGATCTCGATGGTGTCTAATCCTGTGATGGATAGATAACCCCTCAACCAATCCTCCTTCACTTAAAAGACACTGACTGTTGTCACGGACCCACTTGCGCATGAAACACTCTTAGCCCTCAATTTCAGATTTTAATCTAAACCTAAAAGAAAGAAGGGAAATAGAAATCTAAAAATAAAAAGAGAGAAGGAATTAGAAAGAAGTTACCAAATTATAAGTTCCTACATTAAGATCCTGTAAAACAAAACAAAACAAGTCAGTTTCTAAAATAAAATTTCTGAAATTAGAAAGTTTCTAAAAATAAAAATAAAAAGATGAGTTACTTTCTCAAAATAATAATTTGAAAGCAACCTAGTTTCTAAAAACGAAAAACAAAAGTTTCTAAAAAATAGAAAGTTTCTAAAAACCGGAAAAATTAGTTTATAAAATCAAATTAGGAAAGTTTCTAAATCTAGAATTAGAAAGCTAAGTTAGTTTCTAAAATAATTCAGAAAAACCCTAAACTAAAAATAGAAATTGAAAAAACCCTAATCTTAACCTAATTCCAAAACTAGCTAATCTCAAAAAAATGCAACCATTAGTCCCCGGCAGTGGTGCCAAAAACTTGTTCACAGCCCCAATTGTAGGGTCGCGATGTAGTAATAATCTCGGTGAGACCGGGGTCGAATCCACAGGGACTGACTTGTGTGTCTTCTGAAAGTAACTAGAACTAGAACTAGAAGAAGATGTAAATCTAAATCTGAATTAATTGAGAGAGTAATTGTGATTAAAGTGATCAAAACTAACAAATTCAAAGGTGGTAACTAGGGTTTCCAAGGATCCACTTGTAGAGATCAGGGAGATTTATGCTTGATTCAAGGACACAACTGGAATTAAAGTCATATTCTATCCAATTAGAAAGATGAGATTTGTTCGATCTCTGAACTTCTCATGAATCTAGTCATCAATGGATGAGGGTTGTGAGGATTTGGAAGTGATTCCATCACCCAACCATGCCCAAGAGGCAAAGCAAACAACGAGATTTACCAAACTCACAACCAATCATAAGAGAATTGTGAAGGTTAGGAAGGATTCCATCATCCTACTATGCCTAAGGGACGATGGTGAATAATAGGACTTACTAATTTCACAATCTCAATTCAGGAAAAGAAGATATTTCAAGCTATCACAGATCTATTGTAATTTGTCACATAAACCATTAAAAACTAAAAATATTCCTTCATAATCAAACTAGAATCCAAGAGAGTTTAACAAAATATAAATTAAAACAAAGAAAACATCCCAATCATGCTACAAGCTTCACCTCTTAGCCCTAGCTAAGAGGTTTAGCCAACTATAGACATGATTGAACTAAGAACTCTTAAATAAAATATCAACTAAGGAAGAAGAAGAACTCTCGGATGGTGGCTCCACCCTTTTTCTCCACTCCTCAAACTCTAAAAGATTCCTAAGAACATCCTAGGGACCCGTATTTATAGTTTTTCAACTCTAACTTTCGCACCGAGTTGGAAAATTCCAGAAATCGCCTTAAATTTACACAGTTCGTGTGCTATCTGCATAAACTTAGACGAGTCAAGGAAATCCTACAAGTGCTATGGTTTCCTACTCCTTTGGTTGTCAAATTTTGTGGTGCCAAAAACACAATCTGTGTCTTGTGAAGCATGTTGATTTAAATGTTCAAGACACTACATCACAATGCTGCAAGTTAAGAATGGTGATCTACTTCAAGAAATGCAAGGTCAAGTACTTTGTCCACTTCTGTAAGCTTCAATGTTTAGAGTTTTTAAAGCTACATCGAAAAGACAAGTGCTTGTTCAAGACTCAAGATAATGTTCAACTCAAGATGAAGTACAACTCAAGAACGGTAAATCCAAGCTTTAAAAGATCTCAAGTTCAAGCTACATCATGTAGAGATCTCAAGCTTCATAATCTTCAAAGGTTAACCATCATCCAAAGAAATGAAGACTCAATGTCCATACTTCACATTTAAGATATGAATGACCTTAGATTGACCTTAGGGTAGGTTATTTTATATACATAAGTCAAATTGAATCATTTTATAAATGTTTGGTCTGTTCTAAGACTAGTCCTAGACCTTGTTCGACTAGTCTTGGAACTGGCTCGACCAGTCCAATAAATTCCAAGACCAGTCCTAAGTTGTTGTAAATTTTTAAAATTTTTTGGTTGAGCTATGACCAGTCCTAGAGTCTGCTCGACCGGTCGTGTGAATAGTGCACGACTCATTCATGATCAGTCCTGCAGGTATGACTCAAATTCTAGCAACTATTCCTGATTTCTCACGACCAGTCATGGGTAAGTCACGACCAGTTGTGGAGGGCTCATGAACAGTCGTGGAACGGTTTTATCCGATCGCGCTCAAAATTTCAAAATGCAGTTCGTCCTACGACCAGTCGTAGTGTCCTCAGAACTAGTCGTAAATGCGATTTTTGCAACTATAAATAGAACACAAATTTCAGAGTTTAATAATTCAATTCAAGTAAAATCAAAGCATCACTCTGAGAGATAAGTTTTTGTTCTTTTTAAGCTGCATTGTGCATATTTAATATTCTCTTTTGTTAGCTTTTCTTATTTGATTTTGTTTATGCATTCCAATCTATTTTGAAAGAGGAATTGGGATATTCCACTTCTTAGAATCAAAATCAAATAGAGCTAGCCCAACTTGATTTAATTTAAAATCAATTAGAACTTAGAACTATTTCAAAGTGAGTATTGGACAATTAAACTTCTATATTCGAACTTCTACTCCGATTGGTTCTTCTGGGCTGTTACAAAAGGAGAAATCCAGGTATTTTACATTTGTGTAAATTTTGCATGTTTTTTGTTTCTTTTGAGATTGAGCCAGAAAAATCTCATTGTGTTGGTTATCTGAGGAGAGCCAGAAAACTCAGAGTGTAGGGTTTTTAGATTGTGTAAGCCCATTTGAAAGACACAATTGTGAGGGTTTTAGGTGAACCTGAGAAACCTATTTTCATTGTGAACACTAATATCCCCTGTGTGAGGATATTAGGAGTGGAGTAGCAATCTGTGTGGCTGTTGTTTAACAGTTGGTGTACACACAGGCGAACCACTATAATTCTTTGTGTCTTGTGGTTTAAATGTTTGTTTAATTTCTATATCTTTTATCATTTAAGTTTGTGGGATGTATGTGTGGATGTGGATGTTGTAATATTTACATTTCAAGCATTGTGGGGAATGTTGTAATAGTTTAGAATTTATTTCTTGTTATTTCCTTTATTTCCTTTCAGTTTGGGTTTATGATATTCAAATTGTTTTAGTAAGGTTGTCCTGCCATAAAGCCTTGGTTTTTATGGTGCAACGTTGTCCTTAAAACAACATTGGTATCAACCTCTCTATTCTAGTATTTGAAGGTTGCTTTACATTTCTATACCGTGATTTGTTTAAAGTGCTATCTTTACTTTATTCATTTAAATTCCACTATTAAAGTTTTAATTTGGTATAGTCCTATTCACCCCCCCCCCCCCCTCCCTCTAGGACATATAGCTAGGCCTTTTCAAATCCTTCTACTGGTCGAGGGTTTCCTTCGACTGGTCAAGGATGACGGGAATTTAGAGAATTTTGTCGCTAGAGTTCGAGTCAAGGACTCTTCGACTAGTCGAGTAGGAGCCTTCGACTAGTCGAAGATAGGCTTAAATTAGTTGAAGGATGCAGATTTTTAAGGTTCCTTTTCTTCATTTCAAGTCTTCAATGCTCTTCATTCCTCACTTGGTTTTCTTAAATCTTTGGCATGTGAATTCTTCATTCTTGGTCTCATAAGATCCATCCTTAGCTTTGGTGATTCTTGAGTATTAAATCCATGCTTTTAGCATCCTTTTCAATCCAAGCTCATAAATTCACCTTGCAAAAAAAAACATGATTAAAATAGAACATTAAGCATTATCATGTTCATAAAACTAAGTAATAAATGAAGGATAATATGTAATATTTGACCCTCAACAACGTGGACATGTCCTTTGAATCAAATTTCTCAACAAATGGCTTTAATCGATGTCCATCTACTTTGAATTCATTGCCATTGTCTGGATCCTTTATCTTAACAATCCCATGAGGATAGACATTTATAATAGTAAAAGGGCCGGACTAATAAGATCGGAGCTTTTTCGAAAAAAGATGTAACTGAGAATTGTACAAAATGACTTTCTAGCTAGTCAATAACGATTTTTGAATGATGTTTTCATCATGGATCACCTTCATCCTGTCCAAGTAAATTCTCAAGTTCTCATGTGTGTCATTCTGGATCTCCTCTTGTTCGTTCAATTGTAGTTTGCGCAACGAGCCAGCATCGTCTAAATCGAAATTTTGATTCGTAATAGCCCAGTAAGCTCTATGTTCCAACTCCATAGGTAAGTGACAAGCTTTCCCATAGACAATTCTAAAGGGAGACATTCCAATGGGAGTTTTAAAGGCTGTACGGTAAGCCCATAAGGCATCAGTCAAGTGGATTGACCAATCCTTACGGTCAGGATTAACTATTTTTTCCAAGATGTCTTTAATCTCCCTATTGGAAATCTCAACTTACCTACTTGTCTATGGGTGGTATGGAGTGCTCACCTTCTGAGAGATGCCATATTTCTTCATTATGTTTGTGAATGACTTATTGCAGAAATGTGAGCCTCCATCACTAATGATGGTCTGAGGCGTTCTGAACCAGGAAAGGATGTCCTCTTTTAAGAATTTAATGATTGTTTGAGGGTCATTATTCTAGTATGGGATCGCTTCGACCCATTTAGTGACATAGTCTACAACTAATAGAACATATAAATTCCCATGAGATTGGGGTAATGGTCCCATGAAATCGATGCCCCAGCAATCAAATGCTTCAATTATGAGAATGGGGTTCAAAGGCATCATATTTTGACAGGATAATGCTCCCAATTTTTGACAATGCTCACAAGCTTTGTAAAACTCATGAGTGTCCTTGAACATAGTGGGTGTCACACCCCAGACTCGGTAATCAGACTCACAAGGAACCTGATGGCCGGTTCTGACCGTAACAGCCTCTATAGTACCCCATTCTCGGCTCCTAAGGCAGATTCCGATCCTAGGATCCTACAAGGAGGATTTCCATAATAGTATAATCATTCCAATACGAGCGTACCCAAGATTACATTAAGTATATCTGAGAATAACAAAGGGCACACATCACAAAATCCATTAAGACTATTTGGGAGAAAAGGGCATGCAAACAGATCCAAACATTAGCTCAAAAGTCATGTTCCAACTGGGTCTGAATTATGGACAGCAACATATGCTGTCCATATTTTGGCCCATATAATTAAATCCAAGGGTTTAATGTCCTGATCCATCAAGTGGGGTCCACCTTGATGGCCAACCAACCCATGCATGCATGGTGGGCCTAGACGTCCGACGAGATGGACTTGGACGTCTCATCTCCCTGATGGATCTGAGATGTTGCTGACCTTCTTAGTGGGTCACACCTCATCAGAAATAAATAGAAGAAAAAAGAGAGAAGGAGAAAGATCCGGCCATTGGTGGAAGTTCTCGCCACTAATGGACCTTCCATACTACAATCCATGTCATCCACATGTACATATGTTACATGCAAGCTATTATTTATCAAGAAAAGTTGCTGGAGGGTGGGGACACCTTTCCCTACTATGCATGCAAAGACCTAAATGGTCTACGAGATGCTAGAATGAAGAGAAAGTATCATCATGGTGGGTCCATGGAGAATGGCCCACCATGGAAGGAATGAGTAAGATCCATGCCCATGGCCTCCATCCTAGGAGCCATCTAGGACCCCCACCATGGATTGGTGGGTCCTACATGCTTCCATGCATTTAGCAAAAGGAAAGGGAGAAAGGGAAGAAGAAAAAGCACCCACTTTTAGAGATGGCCACAAAACTCCACCACTATGATCTAGGCTTGAAGGAGAAGAGGTTTGAAGGTGAGAGATGGATTTCTAGTGGTTGGATTGTGGAGGGAAGAAGGAAGAAGGGGTTGGAAATGGAGAAAGAAAGAAAAAAAGAAAATAGGAAAGGAAGAAATGAGAGGAAGAGAAGAGAGAGGGAGAGATAGAGAGAATGAGAAGAAGAGAGAGGAATGAGACGCATTTGCTAGCAAGAAATGGAGTTTTATTCAAAGGGATGATTAAATTTACTAGAAAAGAGGGATATGATGGTCTCTCTCTCTCCCTAGAGAAGAGAAATTTCAGAAAAATTAAGATTGGGGAAGAGTGAAAAGGCACTTTTGCATGGGGTAGAGAAAAAGGAGCTCTCTTGATAAGAGAACTCATCATCAATAGCAAGCTAGATAGAGGCTAGCAACCTAGTCTAAGCTACCTACCCTAATGATGGCTAGGGAGATGAAATCTATGCTTAGAGGTTGTACTAAATCCTAGGTGGGCCCCACAATCATGATTAATGGGCTAAATTATGCATGGCCCACATCTCATGATCTATAACTCAGATTGCCGCATGAGACGCGGCGATGGAACCGCGGTGACGATATGGTCGCTATGGTACTAAATTTGGGTCAATTTGGGTTGGGTCTACATGACCAGACTCGAGGGAGACTGTAAACACTAACTAAAAGTCGCGGGTCGCCCGAATTCGACCGGTAGGACCGCAGGACCAAAATGGATGGAATGCATACTCACACATACACACACATGCACACATGTGAACTCGGGTTAGGTCTCATAGTAGGCCAATAAAAGCTGCACTGTAAAATTTTGGCTGTGGTCTTTTTCTGATCCTCAAGGGCTATCTCTATCTGGTTTTAGCCTGAATACCCTGTAATGATATATTGTAAATCTAACACCCAAAGTTATCTAATTTTTTTATGCCAAATCATTTAAAATATGTATCATGTGTTGATGAGATGAATAGATCAAGACTGCAAACGCTAACTGAAAGTCGCGGGTCGCTCGAATTCGACCAGTAGGACCACGGGACCAAAATGGATGGAATGCATACTCACACATACACACACATGCACACATGTGAACTCAGGTCGGGTCTCATAGTAGGCCAATAAAAGCTGCACTGCAAAATTTTGGCTGTGGTCTTTTTCTGATCCTCAAGGGCTATCTCTATCTGGTTTTAGCCCGAATACCCTATAAATGATATATTGTAAATCTAGCACCCAAAGTTGTCAAATTTTTTTGTGCCAAATCATTTAAAATATGTATCATGTGTTGATGAGATGAATAGATCAACTTTACACATTTTAAAGTTGTCCACATGTTCGTTGAACTTTTCTATATATTCAAGTTGAAGAGCATTGTCGAAGTTCAAGATTTCAAGTTCAGGTACAAGTACAAGTTCAAGGCTCAAGTTCAACTTTAATCTTCAAGTTCGGTACTTTAAAGAATCAAGAACTCAAGCCCTAGTTCAAGCTCAAGTTTAAGATTTTAAAGATAAGCTTCAAGTATTTCAAGTGAATAAGTTAGCAGAGCAAATGATGTTTCAATTGTTTAAACTCACAAACAAGGTATGGATGACCCTAGATTGTCCATAGGATGAGTCATATTCACTGCATATTTTATGTGGGCCATTTCATAAGTTTATAAGTCTTTTTGTCGACTAGTCCTAGTCATTGTTTGACTAGTGCAAGCTCTGGCTCTACTAGTCTAAGAGTTTTCTCGACCAGTCCAAAATTAGTTGTAAATTTTTGAAATTTTCTGTTGGACTCTTAACCAGTCCTGGAGACTGCTCAACCAGTCGAGTGAACAGTGCTCAACCAGTTATGTAGGCTCAACTCAAAGTCCAGTAAGGTATTTTGGTTCCACTTAACCAGGCAAGCGCATTGCTCAACCATTCGAGCAAGCCACTTGACTAGTCGAGTGACGATCTTATCTTATTGTCTATAAATTTTGAAAATTGGTTAGTCCTTCAACCAGTCGAACCAACCCTTAGACTAGTCGAGAGAACAAAATTTTAACCTATAAATAGAGGATGAATTTCAATGTTTTTCATTCATTCCAAAATAAATCAAGCCACACTCTGAGAGATAAGTTCCTACATTTGTGAAGCTATGTTGTACTCATTTTAGATTCATTTTAATAGCTTTTGTTATTTGATTTTGTGATCTCCATTCAACTCTATTTCATTAAAGAAGGGAATTGTGATTTACCCTCTTTTGAGATCAAAATCAAATCAAGTTAGCTCAGGTTGATTAATTTAAAATTAATTTAGACCTAGAACCCTTTCACTTGTGAGATTGGATATTGAACATCTTCATCTACATCGGATTGGTTCCACCGGGCTTTATCAGAAGATGAATCTTCAAATAAGTACAATTTAATTTTTTACATTATATGGTTTGTGAGATTCAACTAGGAAAAAATCATTGTGGGGTTTTTGGAATTGCGTAAGCCCATTTGAAAGACACAATTGTGAAGGTTTTAAGGTGAACCTTGGAAAACCTTATTTCATAGTGAAAGCCAATATCCTATGGGTGTGGATATTGGGAGTGGAGTAGTTGTGTGGCTATTTGCTAACAGTTGGTGTACACACAAATGAACCAATATAATTCCTGGTGTTGTGGTGGATGATAGTATTTGTTTATGTGTGTGAATGTTGTAATTTACTTTATGCACTTGTGGTGAATGGTGTAATTTCCTTTTATGCACTTATGCTAAATGTTGTAATAACTTAGTTTATTTCCTTTGCCTCTTTCTAAATTTGAGTTTTTGATACTTACAAATGTTCTAGTAAGGTTGTCCTACCATAAGCCTTTGGTTTTTGGTGTAAGGTTGTCCTTAGAACTTAGTTTGTATCAACCTCTCAAGACTTGTGCATCTGAGGTTGTTCTTTATTTGTACTATCAATTCTTGTATATATTTGTAATTCCACAATTATTTTTTAATTTGGCATATTCCTATTCACCACCCCCCCCCCCCCCCCCCTATAGGACTTAGTGCTCGACCTTTTCATACCCGTCAAGGAAGCAATAGTATGAGTGACCAACTAGCCTTTTCAAGATTTAACTAATGAAGGGTAAGGAAAGTGGTCCTTCCTAATGACAGTATTCAATTTTCAGTAGTCAATGCACATTCTCCAACCGGTAGTCACCCTAGTTGGCATGAGTTCGTTGTTGGCGTTGTCTATTATGGTGATTCTGGACTTCTTGGGAACACCACCTGAGTTGGACTCACCCATTGGCTATCCAATATAGGGTATATGATACCCACATCTAATAGCTTAAGAACCTCGGCCTTAACCACATCCTCCATGTTTAGATTTAATCTACCTTATGGTTGCCGAGAGGTCTTCGCATTATCCTCTAGATAAATACAGTGAGTACAAATTGAAGGGTCGATTCCCTTGAGATCTGCAATCGACTATCCAAGGGCTCCCTTATGTTCAATAAGAGTAGATATGAGCATACTCTCCATTCTTTCTCGAGGTGGGGAGAAATCACCACTAGATATGTCTCATCATGACCTAAATAGGCATATTTCAAATCAGAGGGCAAAGGTTTTAGGTCAAGCTTCGATGCCTTGAGGTTAGACGGTAAAGGTACTACATAAGTTTGGGACAATTCCTCAAATTGTGGCCTCCACCAGTTAACTTTAAGTACCGGCACGATATCAAGATGGCCCACATCTCTCTAATCATATCATCATCAAAATCATGGGTGTGGTCTAGGCATGTCTCAAGAGGGTCAGAGGATAAGGTCAAAAGAGTTCTATCTTCCACAAAAGATTCAATCAAGTTAATGTCGTGGAAATCATCATCATCCTCCGACTGTTTGCCTGAATTGAAAAATATATTTAACTCCAATGTCATATTCCCAAAAGACAAACTCATGACTCCATTCTTACAATTAATGATTGCATTTGATGTGGCAAGGAATGGCCAACCAAGAATGACAAGAATCTGAGTGCTCATGTCCACGATTGGTTGAGTATCCAAGACGATAAAATCTACCGAATTGTAGAATTTGTCAACTTGGACCAACACATCCTCGATTATCCCTCTCAGTAGACAGACTGAGCGATCGGTAAGTTGTAACGTGGTCCAGGTGGGTTTTAATTCAAATAGACCCAGTTGCTTGTAGACTGAGTACAGGATCAGATTCACGCTTGCTCCTAAGTCAAGAAGTGCATGCTCAATCTCGTAGTTTCCAATTACGCAAGCGATGGTTGAGCTATTGGGATCTTTGTACTTTTGTGGCACATCTTGCTTCAGGATGGCACTCACTTTATTAGTTAAAAGTGAAAGTGTCCTGGTTTGTCAATTAGCGTGAGGGTTGAGTCGGTGAGTCAGGTGAGCCCCATATGAAGATTGATCAAGCTATCACCTCAACCGGATGTGTGTTTCGAGCTCGTCATAGGTAAATCAGCCTCACATCCCAAATCCCAAAACACCCAAGTAAACAAAAGCCTTAAAAGGCTTAGAACAACATAGGATGAAAAAGTCTGAAAACTTAAGTTTTAAATAGGAAAATTTTCTAACTTTTCTAGATAAGTTCGATGATATTGAGTCTATGTTAATGTCTTTGAACACTCCTTTTCGATTTATGTCCGGCAACCACAAAGTATTTTGGACAAAATGTTTGATAAATCGAAAGTATCTTCAATAACATCGAATTTCAAATATCGATGACATTGAACTTAGAGTTTTGTCCATTAAACTTTCTTGGAAAATATTCTGACATTATTCAAGGAATCAAATTATCCTCGATATCATCAGAATTCAATCTTCGATGACATCGAGAGCTAATCAATGATATCCAATCTGGACAGATTGTGTCCAGCGAGCTTAACAGGAAAATCAAATGGAAATAATCAAGGAATCAAGATAACCTCGACATTCATACTTCGATGATATTAAGAAAGTCTCAATGATATCAAATCTGCACAAAATATGTCCAGCGAGCTTTCAAGGAATATATTTCAAAAAGATTGAGGAATCAAAACTGGTTTCGATGATATCAGAACTTGAATTTCAATGACATCGAAACAGTATCAATATCATCGTGGTCAACTCTGATATGTCCAGCAAGCTCTTGTGTTATAATGTCGAGAAATTGAAACATGAATCCATGACATCAAAATTCAAATATTAATGAGATCAAATCTAATTTGATATCATCGATAGTCTATCAAATAGTTCCCAAAATAATTTTTAAGAGATTTTATATCATCAAACTATGATTCAATGGCATCGAAAGTATACATTCAATGACATCGAATCAAGATCGATGATATCGAACTCGGTCAGATTCTGGTAATTTTATTTCCCTTGGAACTTTTTGGATATATAAGGAGAGTTTGCTCTTAGTTGCTAGGTAAGAAAAATAGAGAGAGCTTTGAGAGAGTAATTGCATATCACCTACCCTAAGCTCATTTTTCTCATGAAAGTTCATTCTTCAATCCACCCTCATCATTGATATTCAATAGAGTAGATTGAGGAATGAACTTCCCCATTTAAGGATCATCCAGCTACTATCTTAAGGACAAATCATTGAGCTGGGATGCCTTGAATGCTTGAAATCTTGGAATCACTCCATCTCTAAAATAGGTAAACATTTATTAGAGTAGGATTCCAACATAACCTTGACCCAACCCATTACCTTTATTAGAACATCATCAAGTGTTGCGGATCAAGGGAGCTGAAGAATCTTCATCATCAAGGAGGAGATCTTTATCAACGTGCTTAACGGGGCTCATCTACTTATCTGTAAGTCATTAGAGGCCAGAGACCCTGTTGATCATTCCTTTGTGTAGGATTGGGTCACAGGTGCTTCTCACCCCTTCAAGTCCTCATAGGAGGCCTCCGATCGGAGAGTACGTTTGGGTGTTGTGTGTTGATGCTCTTGTATAGGGCATAAGCTTAGGTCCTTAGTATAGGCCCTTGACCTGTGTGGTCTAAAACCTAGGTTCCAAGTGTGGATCCTTTACTCTTGTGTAGGGCATAAAACCTAGGATCCAAGTGTGGATCCTTTGCTCTTATATAGGGCATAAAACTTTGGTGCTTTGTATTGACCTTTGCTCTTGTGTGGGGCATAAACTTGTATCTTGTGTAGGCATGTCTTGGGTACCTTGTGTAGGTTATAATGGTTTGAGGAGAACCTAATTTG
The DNA here is from genome assembly GCF_029962835.1 of Magnolia sinica. NCBI lineage: Eukaryota > Viridiplantae > Streptophyta > Magnoliopsida > Magnoliales > Magnoliaceae > Magnolia > Magnolia sinica. The sequence continues at coordinate 97,558,523 of NC_080573.1, read as the reverse complement.
AAACCTTCGTTAGTGAAATCCGGTACACTCATGGGATGAGTGCATCCATCGGGAGTGGAGTAGGCACAGAACCAAACCACTATAAATGACTGTGTTTGGGATTGATACTTGCATATTCATTTATTATGCTTGTCTTGAATAATTACATGAAACATGATAACATGAATGTTTAGAACTGCCAATCACATCCCCCACACCTTGTCGCTTAGTTCATCCATCATAGACTAATTGTTATATATTGATTGAATATTGAATAGTCTTGTGATTGGATCCTTTACTTGGCATGGAAGCCATTAGAGTTAATATGAGTATATCTGGATAGTTGTGCATTAGATCTAAATAGGATTTCAATCATCAAGAAAACTTTATAAAGTCCTATTCACCCCCCTCTAGGAAACTTTGACCTATTCCGACTTCTACTAAAGCAGTCTTACTACAATTTCAAAAAGATCTTCTTTTGAATATTTTACTATCTTTTAGTCATGCATAAGTCTTTTAGAAATTTAGCATATGAAGGTATTTTCTTAACAACATCTAGTAGAGGAATATTGACCTTCACTTGTTTCGAAACCTCTAAGATGCCCTGAGAGTTAGAGAGAGGTTTTTGTGCTATCAACAGTTGAGGAAATGGGGCGATCAGCTTCCCTTAAGGTTCCGGTTCTAATTCTTATGGGGCATGGCTAGATTTATCATTGTTGTCCTCTTCCGGGTCAGCCCTAACCAAAATGGTTTTGTTAATGGTCTTCCTACTCCAAAGAGTGGTGATAGATTTAGCTTGCTCCATCTGATTTGAAGAGCTCAAGTCACTAACTTCATGTTGTGGTTTGGATTGGGAAGAGGTTACGCTGGAAGGCTCCCTTTATTCCCAATCATACTTTTAGTCTCAAGTCCTTATATGGCCTTTGGTGAGGTATTGAAAAACTTGTAGCATACCTTGATTGAAAAGCTCTTGATTTTGAAGATGCCTTAAAACTAGATCCTCTTGAGGTTTCCCTTGATGTGGAATTTGATTAGGGAATCCTTGAGGTGTAGCAGTTTGTCCGTTTCTCGAACTGAAGTTTGGATGATTTCTCTAGCTAGGATAATAATAATAATAATAAATAAATAAATAAATAAATAAATAAATATTACACGTGCCCTGCACGACTACACTTGTTAGGTGGCTAGAATTAGAAACCAAAGTACCAACAGTGAAAAATAGTATAAACTGTAGCACCAACAGTACAAAAAAATAGTAGAAAGATATTTGTGTCCATAGTGGCATACGTTACATCGATTTTTTGCTTAAAATATATAGCCGATGTGAGTCCTTTCGTGGTTTTTCTTCTTTTTTTATTATTATTTTTTTTATTTTTATTTTTAAAGCGTGCAAGGCATGAGCTTACAGTGAAGAGCTCATGATTTATGGTTTTTTTTTTTTTTTCAATAACATATGTTGAGATTTTGCTTTGGATGACCAGTATATTCCAATATGGTATTAAGACACGAGATCTAGATATAGGCATTGAAGAGACGCAGATTGAATGCGACACCCAGCCACACAAAAATCAGGCAGTAAGGAGTTAAGCCAGGCCCATAGTAATTTTTGTGCGAAATCTACTCTGTCCATCCATTTTTTTTCTAAGTGTTAAGACATGTGCCTAAAAATAAGACAGATCCAAAACTCAAATGGACCATATCATAGGAACAAGTGTGCAGGAAAATGCCTACCTTTGAGACCTCCCAAAAGTCCATTGTGACGTTTATATGCCAACCAAACCATTGATAAGGTCATTTCTACTGAGATGAATGTTAAAAAAAATAAAAATAATAACCTGATCAAAATTTTTGTACCTTATGAATGCTTCAATGGTAGGGGTGTCAATGCGTCGGGCTCAGGCTTAAGAAATCAGAATTTTAAATATGACTGGCCGGATGGCCTGTTCGAAACAGTTCAAAATCAGGGCCCAGATCTATCCCAGGACCGGCCAGTTGACAATCCCACCCGTTACGTGTCCCATTTGAGTTTTGGATGCAACACTTCTATTTCTTTCCTCCTTCAACAGGGTACCTAATTCCACTGTTTTCTATGGTCCCCCTAGGATATATATATGAAGAAGGTTGTATGCAGTCGAGCTTATGGGAACTTCCCATGAAGTCGAGCTGTGTGGGCCCCACTGTGATGCGTGTTGAAAATTAATTATTACCATGCATTTAATGGGTCCCATCTAAATCATAGGCCCACCATGGAATGGTGCATCTCACTGATGGGGTAGATGTTGCACATGCATCACCGTGGGGCCCACACAACTCAACCTCATGGGAAGTCTAGTTGATTTTAGATGATATGGCCCACCTGATTTGCATGTACGGCCGACTTTTTGGGATATCCCATAATTTAAAGGGGACCCATCAAATGCACGGTATTGATGTTTGACATGCATCACCATGGGGCCCACATAGCTCGACCCCATGGGAAGTCTAGTTCATTGGAACATTAATTATTACCATGCATTTTTTGAAAAAAAAAATGCATGGTAAAAATGCATGATAAAAATATGATATTTTGAAAAAGAAAATTTTAAAAATTAAACAAAATTGTGAAAAAATTGATAAAATGTAAAAAATATATTTTTTAAAAAAGAAAACTAGATTTTGTATTTTGACAACAAAAATTGAAAAGTTATATAACAAAAGTGAGATTAAAAAATGATATTTTGAAAAAGAAAATTTAAAAAATTAAACAAAATTGTGAAAAAATTGACAAAACTAGATTTTGATGATGTAAAAAAATATATATTTTAAAAAAGAAAACTAGATTTTGTATTTTGACAAGAAAAATTGAAAAGTTAGATAACAAAAGTGAGATTTTGATGATGTGTTGTATATCCTTACCGCCCATACGTTTCTCCAACCCATTTTTGGGCCGGGTATAAAAAATTGTGTAGATTTAAATCTTAAGTGGACCACACCATTGGAAAGAATGATAATATAGTACCTCACCATTAAAAATTATAAAGAGCCCATCGTAAGGTTTTAGTAATGTTTATTTGCAATCCAACTTGTTGACAATGTAAAGGAGATCTAGGTGAAGGTAAACTACAAAGATTAAATTGGTCCAAAACTTTTGTGGCCTTCAAAATGTTTTTAATGGTTATTCATCATTGTTTTGATTGATATGGCCCACCTGAGATTATTGAGTTCTTGTGATTTGAAATCACATCCTAAAATATGATGGAAAAATATATGGACGATGTCAATATACATAAAATATATCAAGCTAGGCCCTACACGGTTAGAGTAACACCCATGAAGGAGTTACCTAAATAGTGAAATGGTACTATAAGGTCACCTCATGGGAACTTCCCATGAGGTTAATCTGTGTGAGCCCCACCATGATGTGTGTAGAACATCAACACCATGCATTTGATGTGTCCCCTTTAAGTCCAAAAATCAGTCATATACGAGACTTAGGTGGGCCATGGCATCTAAAACTATGTGAAGACATCCCTAAAACATATAAAAGCATTTGGCAGGGCCCACATGAGTTTTGGATGTGTATGAAACTTGGTCTGATTCCTCATCCAAGTGGGACACACATAATGAATGGGTTGGATCTACGAACCACATCTAGGTGGGCCCAAAAAATGATTATGAATGTTTTAATGGGAGGGTAACTCTCTCAACTATAGTATGTGGTGTGGCCCACCCAAGTCATGGATTGACTTTATTTTTAAGCTTGTGGCCTACCATGGAATGGTGCATCTGATTGACGGGGCATATCCAAAGTTCAAGTGGACCCACCATAAAAAAGAGTGGGACAGTGACACCCATTATTGAAACCTTCTTAGGGCCCGCCGCGATGTTTATTTGAGATCCAATCTGTTTATAAGTTAATACAGACATGGATGCGGTTGAAACTTGGTTTGATCCTTCATCCAAGTGGGACACACATAATGAGTGGGTTGGATATGTGAATCACCTTTAGGCAGGCTCAATATATGATTATAAATGTTTTAAGGAAACTCTTCTCTACTACATTTGGGTTACTCGTTACCCTTACCAGAGTAAACTCTGTGGGGTCCACTGTTATTTATTTATTTTATCCACTCCATTCATCCATGTTAACAAATAATTTGAGGTCTAAAGAACAAAAAAGAAGCATATCCAAAGCTCAAGTGGACCACACCACAGGAAATAGTGTGATTGAACCTCTACCATTTAAAATTTCTTGGAGGCCATAGAAGTTTTGGATCAAGCTGATGTTTGTGTTTTCTATTCATTCATATATTTTTGATATTATGAACAACCTTTAACCATTTTTGGACAATCCGATCAGTCTAGATTGAAGAGTAATAACTTCAGATGTTTAAATTAAAATTCACTCAAATTGTTGATCAATCTTGTTTGCCCAATATCTTTCTCATATGTAACATGATTGGGGCGAGTAACTAGTCAATTTAAGGGTAATGATCAGTAAAATAGAGTGAATGGACCAGACATGTAAAATGGGTTAAATATTCTAGTCAAAATTGCGACCCAACTTATTGGCACCCTGAGACTCTAAGAATTAATGTTAGTAAGTTTTGTGGGGCCTATCATGATGTGTGTCGAACATCAACACCGTGCATTTGATAGAAGTTTTGGATAAGCTAATGTTTGTGTTTTCACTTCATTCATATCTTTTGGATATTATGAACATGTTGGATGGAAAATAAACATTATTGTGGGCCTAAGGAAGGTATCAACGGTGGAAATCATTATTCCACACTGTTTTGTGTGGCATGGTCCACTTGAATTTTGGATTTACCAAAAATTTGGGATCAACACACACCGTTCATCCATTTTTCGAGATCATTTTATAGAATTATCTAAAAAATGAATCATATCCAAAGATTAAATGGACCACACCACAAATAAGGGGAATAGATTGGCTACTCCCCCTAGACCATTCAATGGTTGGTGGTTAGTGTTATGTGGGCCCCACCATAATCTATGGCCCCACAAACCATTTTTTTAAATTTTTTTCCTTTTGAACTAGTTAGATTTCAAATAAACATTATGATGGGTCTTAAGATAGTTTCAACGGTGGGAATCACCCTCCCGTTGTTTTCTGTGGTGGGGTCCACTTCAGATTCTTATCGGTCTCATTCTTTTGCTCGTGACTTAAAATGATATCTCAAAATGGATGGACGATGTGGATATAACAAATGCATCATAGGTTTTTATATTTTTTAAATATTATATATATATATATAGAAAATTTTCTATACATCGAGCTCATGGGAACTCCCCATGAGGTCGAGCTGTGTGGACCCCACCATGACGTGTGTCAAAAATCAACACCGTGCATTTGATGGGTCTGTAAGTGCTATAGTTTATATCCCTGTTTGTTGTCAAATTTGTGGGGCCAAAATCACTATTATACTCTGTTATATATAACTTGCATAAGTGAAGCTCTCTCAAGGATCAACATTCATGATCAGCTAAAGCTCACAACAAGCAAAGCTCACAAGTACAAGGATCAATCTTGAATGCAAGAACTGCTCACAAGACAAGACTCAAGCTGTAAGACTTCAAGAAAAGTACAAGGCAGTTTGTAAAGAACTCAAGACTCTTTCAAGATTGAGCTACATCAAGATTTCAACTACATCAAGACTTCAAGGCTCATACTTCAAGGTCACTTGTTCCTAATGTTTCAATGTCCATACTTCATGGTTGAGGTTTGACTGACCATAGGTTGACCTTAGAAGTAGGTCATTTTGGATACATAAGTTGAATGTTTATTTTACATGAGTTTGGTCTGTTCTTCGACTAGTCCCAGGCCTTCTTCAACTAGTCCTAGAGTTGCTTCGACCAGTCTAAGAAATTCCTCGATCAGTCGTGAGTTTGTTACAAATTTCGGATGAAATCTGTTAGGCTTCGACTAGTCCAGGAATCTGTTCGACCAGTCGTAGGAATAGTGTCGACTGCATCTACGACTAGTCGAAAATCTTTGACTCGAAATCCAGCGATGTGTTGTAGGTTCTTCGACCAGTCGAAGGAAACCTACGACCAGTCATAGGTGACCTACGACCAGTCGAAGGTGACCTTCGACCAGTCGTAGAACGGTCAGAGCTTATCCCGCCGGATCTTTCAAATATCTGTTATTGCTTCGACTAGTCGAAGAGCTCCCTAGACCAGTCGAAGACGCGATCTGCTCACCTATAAATAGTGCACGAATCTCAGAAGAAATCATTGAATTAATTAATCCATTCAAGCCAATCTTCGTCGAACTTCTGAGAGATAATTCTGTGCTCCATCTAAGCTAAGTGTGCTTATTTAATATTCTCTTTCCTTAGCTTTATTTAATTGATTTTGTTTCTGCTATTCCAATCTAATTTGATAAGAGGAATTGCTATTCCCTTTCTTTGGAATCAAAATCAATTAAGGCAAGCCCTATTCGGTTTAATTTAAAATCTATTAGAATTAGAACCATTGTAATTGAGTACTGGACATTGAACTTGGACATTCAATCATCTACTCTGATTTGGTTCTACCGGGCTGCTACAACGAAGGAGATAATCAGGTATTTTACATTTAATTGTAAATTCCTTTCTGTTTTGGTTTCTTTCAAGATTTGCCAGAAAAATCTTGTTGTATTGGTTATCTGAGGAGAGCCAGGAAAACTCAGAAGAGGGGTTTTTTAATTGTGTAAGCCCACAGACAAAAACACAATTGTAAAGGTTTTGGGTGAACCTGGGAAAACCTATTTTGTTAGTGAATGCTAATATCCCCTGTGTGAGGATATTAGGAGTGGAGTAGCATTCTGTGTGGCTGTTTAACAGTTAGTGAACACACAGGTGAACCACTATAATCCCTTGTGTTGTGGTTGAATGATTTATTCTTCTAATCTTTAATTATTTTTTTGTGGGATGTATGTATGGTGGTGAATGTTGTAATCATTTAATTCAAGCATTGTGAGAATGTTGTAATAGTTTAGAATTTATTTTCTGCTATTCCTTTATCAGCTTGATATTTTAATTTCTTTTGAAAGTTGTTCCAGCAAGGTTGCCCTGCCATTTTTATGGTGTATGGCTGTCCCTAGAACAATACATTTGTGATTCAATTTATTTTAATTCAGTTTGTATTTATTTCTGTATTCCTCTTCGATTTGAGATTTGATACAAAGATCTTTCTATAAATAAGGTTGTCCTACCATAAACTCTGGTTTTTGGTGTAAGGTTGTCCTTAGAATAACATTTGTATCAACCTCTCAAGATCTGAATTTTGAGGTTATTTTACTTTCTTGCATTGTGATTTACTTTGGCTATCATATTCTATTTAATTCCGCTGTTATAAGTTTTATTTGGCATTGTCCTATTCACCCCCCCTCTAGGACATATAGCTTGGCCTTTTCAAGTAGTATCAAAGCCTAATAGCTCTTTTTAATTCTTGGATTTAATTCCTGAGCTAACAATTTAAGCTATTTAAGATGTCAAATTTTGATAGCCTTTCAGTCACAAGGCCTCCACCCTTTGATGGCTCCAACTATGCCTATTGGAAAGCCAGAATGAGGATCTTCCTCAAATCAATGGATGAAAATGTGTGGCAAGCCACAGTGACTGAATGGAATCCTCCTATCATGGAAGTTACTGGGGTTGATGGTTCAAAGTCTATGAAAGCCACACCATATTACCAATGGACCACTCTTCAGAAAAGTGAGAGTAGTGCAAATGCTAAAGCACTAAATGCAATTACTTGCGCACTATCACCGGATGAGTTCAAAAGAATCATTTCCTGTGATACTGCAAAGCAAGCTTGGGATATATTAGAAATGACACACGAGGGTACTACAATTGTCAAAAAATCTAAAGTCCAACTCCTCACAACCAGATTTGAAGAAATTCATATGGAGGAAAATGAAATGTTTATGGACTTTTACACTAGATTGAATGACATTGTAAACTCAATGTGGGGTCTTGGCGATAAAATTCCAGAAAGTAAAGTGTGTGCAAAAATATTACGCTCACTTCCTGAACGGTTCAATTCTAAAGTAACCGCGATCCAGGAACTTCGTGATACGGATAATATGAGGGTAGAAGAACTAGTTGGTTCTCTACAAACTTACGAGTTAAACTTTAAAGCTCCTAAAGGTAAATCTATCGCACTAAAATCTTCTAAATGTAATTCAGAAGATTTGATTCAGAAGATGATATGGCTCTTTTAGCTAAGAAATTTTACAAGATTTTCAAAAGCAAGAAAAGGGTTGATTTTCAAAAATCAAATGATAAAAAGAAGTTTAGACCCAAATCTCAAAAATCTTTGAAAGATAGTCAATGTTACAACTGTCAAGAATATGGGCACTTAGCAAATAGATGTCTTAAAAGGGACAAACCCAAGAAGAAGGGTATGTTGGCTACATGGGATGAATCATCTGATTCTGAAGGTTCTTCTGAATCAGAAGATTCTGAAACTGAGTCAGGCAATGAGGTTAAAGCTCTTATGACTCTAGCCAAATTCACATTTTCAGATAATGACTCTACAAGTGAAGAAAATCTAAATAGTGACTGTAAAAATGAAGATGATCTTCAAGACGCTTACAATGCCCTATATAAGGAAAGTTGTAAAATTGCTGTCAAACTTAAACTTCAAAAAGAAAAGTTTTCTAAACTCAAAAATTGTTTTGAATCACTTGTCTTAGAAAAATCACAAATTTCATATTGTTTTGAAAAATCAAAATGTGATTTGGAATTCAAAAACTCCCTAATTATTGATTTAAAATCTGAAATTGAGAAACTTAAAACTGAAGTATCTTCTCTTCTGAGTTTAAAGGACACATGGAAATATGCCCAAGGTGATCCAAAGTTAGAGAAACTTTTATCCGGATCAAGAAAATGTGGCGATCGATCCGGCTTGGGCTATGATAAAAATTTACCTCCTAAACAAAAGTATACTCCTCCTATGTTTGTTAAAGGAGAGTCCTCAAACTCAAAAGGGAAAAGTACTTATCAAGATTTTTCTAGAAATTCAAAAACTTTTCAAATACCTAGAAGCAGCCATGTCAACTTTAATCAGAAACAAAATCCACTAGCTGAAAAGATAGTTGATTTACTCAAGGAGCTCTTAAAATCTAACTCTACAGGTCATTCCTACAAATATACACAAAAGAAGACCAACTATGTTCCTAAACCTAAAACAGTTATGAAATGGGTTCCTAAAGTCACCTGCTTGGTTGCTCACACGCTTTCAAAGCAACAAGTCATTCAAAGTGGTACCTAGGCAGGTGGATGCTCCAGGCATATGACGGTGACAAAGCTTTATTCACGGATCTGAAAGATATGGTGATGGTTCAGTCACATTTGGTGATGGTAGCAACTGCAAGATTATAGGCCAAGGTACGGTTCAACTTTTTAATCTTCCTGTGTTTAAAAATGTTTTATACGTTGAAGGCTTAAAACATAACTTGCTTAGTATATCTCAAATATGTGATAATAACCATAATGTTCGGTTTTCTAATCAAAGCTGTGAGATTCTAAACAATAAGGGTTCTGTAATATTAACTGGACGTAGAACGTCTGAAAATTGCTATATTATTAGCGAATCCAGCTCATCTAATCAAACATGTTACATGGTCCATACAGACGAGACTGATTTATGGCACAAACGTCTTGGACATGTACATTATCGAAATTTATATAAATTGAGCAAATGAGAACTTGTAAGAGGTTTACCCAAACTTCAGAAATTAGATAAAATATGTGGTGAGTGCTAGATAGGCAAACAAACAAAGAACTCATCCAAGTGGCACACATAATGGATGGGCTAGATTTTTAATGGTGGATGTCCAATCACTATTGTTTTCGCATTGTGTCGTCCACCCAAGTTTTAGTTCATGCTCATTTTTTGGGATCGATGATAAAATTATGTTGAGAAATGGATGGACGGCATGGATGAAACAAATCGATCATGGTGGGGCCACAAAGCAATACTAGATCCAAAGCTTAACTTAACGTTTTCATTTTTCTATTTTTCTTTGTGAGTTTGGTATTTTATATAAAATAGTGGTGACTTGTTTATAACAACAGTGGCTAAGCTATAGAGTTATCTAGACCATCCAAAAAATCGGTATAGTTGTAAATGGTAAATATTTGTATATTTTTATTATATAATACAATCTTAACCATCCAGAATTGGTCCCATACATGTATGATCATTAATAAAGTTTGTGTTATTATTTAGTAGAAAACTCACATCTTACGGATTTCAAAATTTTATCTTATTTGGAAGAGGATTTCCATATCCATCCCCAAATCGATCGAGCGCCCCTTTTCCCTCCTTTCCTCTTTTCCGTCTTTCATCTTCCATTGAGCGCCCACATTCAAACGGCCCCATCGATCGCTTTTTTCGACACCAGATCGGCATTCTCCGGCACCAGTGCTCAGCTCCCATGTCTGATCTCAAGCCCAAGACCGAGATCTCGTTCATGGGAACGTTCGCCAGCAATGCTTTCGCCCCCTATGTTGCAGAGGTATCGATCCTTTTCTTTTCCCTATTCTATTTGATTTCGAAGTTAGATTGAGTGGAATTTGGTTGTGTTTACTTAATCTTATTGTTTTGATCTTGATCTTGTATTTTTGGCCTTTTTTTTGCATTTTTACTGTAAATTTTTGGTGATTCATTTTAGTTTGATTGAACAGATGTTCTTGTTTGATCTGGTTCTTTTGACCTTGAATTTATATATTTTTATAAAATTTCTTGCATTTTTTGCTCATCTAGTCAAATTTAATCAGTTTGGATTTTCTTTTTTCTTTTTTCCTGTTTTGCTGGATCTTTGGTTGACTTGTAATAGTTTGATATTTTTAATTGTAGAACTTTCGATCTTCATGCTACATTTGCCTAAATTTTCAGCATTTTCATGTTACATTTGCTGTTTAATTAGCGAATTTTGAAATGCATAAATTTTCTAGTTTTCTTTTTCTATTTCTTTTTGCCTTTGATAGACAGCAGAGAGGGTAATGGCTTGAATTTGATTGACAGCAGAGGGGGCATGGATTTATGGAGGCTTGCATTTAGGAAATCCACGGATTTGACAATCCCTACAAACGATAAATAGGGGAGATTTGAAATCCATAGATTTCACAAATCCCTGCCAAAAATCCCTCGCCCCAAATAGCCCCCAAGTAATCAAAGTAGAAAAAATAGTGAACACGTTGATTAAGTGATGACACATGGAAAAAAAAGAAAAGAAAAAAGAAAAGAAAAAGAGACTGTGACATCAAAGAGATCTCAAACCCGAATCAATAATGCTAGTTCAGAAACATCCTCAGTGCATGAGTCACTGAGACTAGACAGCCTTGTCTATCTCCAAATGTAAACAGTGGAAAGAAGTAATCAAGAGGTGTTGCAAGAATCCATACTTCCTCTAATATTTTCATAAATCTTCATGTTTTTAGATACCTTTCAAGACGTCGTCTGGTGTGTATCATCTTTAAGGCCTAGCTGTCCTTTATAATATGGTTTTGAAGGGTGTGCTCTTTGGTGAGCATGGGCGTGACTGGTGAGGATCAACTATGGAAAGGTTGAGTTAGGGGTCCTCTAAACTCTGATTTCTTAGGACAGTTATGGCAAGGATTAGTTACAATTCACAACTACAGTTGTGGAAAATGATTTCCGCAACAAAATTTACATGCATGATTAGCCCAGCTTGTTTGTACCTGTGTCTTGGTTGCATTCTGAACATTTCACTAGTCAAAAGATTCTTCTCCAGTGTTCTTGAACAGATGCTGAAAGAAGGGGAGAGAGATCTTAGTCCAACTTTAGAAGGGCATGGAGCAGAACCCTCATAGAAGCATTGCAGTAATGTTGCTGATCCTTAGCTAAACCTTGATCAACCATGGTTCTGTATTTCATATGATAAATATTTTTTAGAGGTTTTTGCATGTACAACCCTTCGTTTTAGTAATAGAAGACAAAGCTCCCTCTAGTTTTCATATTTGTAATAACACCATTCCTTTTTGTCCTTTATAAACAAATCCCCAAACTGTGACTGTTTTAAGATGATAGCATAACTAGTGTTAGCTAATCTACCAAATTAAGTTTTTGCCCCTTCTGATTTGGAAAACGTTAGTTACTCTACTAGGTTGTTAAGGTGATATTCATGATGTCAAAAACTGCACAAGTGGCATGGTCACAACTTAAAACTATTTATATCGCTGATCCTATTTTAGCAGTAACTTAAACTAATAATTACAATAGTTTGATTATTAATCAGTTGATTGATCTTCGTTTTTTTAGATGATCAATGAAAGGAAGTGGGTGGTCATGTGCAGTTCCCTCCGCTTCTTTGGGCCATGCTTCTTAAGCTAATAAATATTTCATTCATCATTTCAGAGTATTGCAGTGGCCTTCATGTTTCAGTCCCCTCCGCTTCTTTGGGCCATGCTTCTTAAGTTCCCGTTCGGAAGTGCATATGCAGTTGATGTAAGAGCATTTAATCTTTCTTTTTATTTTACCATGATTTAGAAAGGAATTATAGATAGTGAATGTCATTTGCAGTTCATAAGATGGAAACAAAGGGTAACCATGCCTTGGTTATTTTATTGACATCTTTAATCTTTGACCAAAAAAAAGTAGTAAATGAATGTGCATGTATTAGCCGTCGTCTCTAAATATGATGGGAAGGAATCTAGAATGTATTCCAAAAAAAAGAAACCTCTTGCTTTTACTCTATTTCCCAAACTCCACCTCATTTTATGCATGACTTAGAGCTGCTTACACTAATAGATCCTTAATTAGTCAACTGAAAAAGTCAGTCTTGCCCTTGGTTAAGCACAAATATCACTATTTTGCCATGCATTTGAATTAATCTTCTTTTATATACTAAAATTTAATTTGGTCTGGCATGAGCCTAGGTCCGGGCCTAGCCTGGCCTTGTACATGTGGCATATGACTCGAGAATCAACCTAACAAGTCCTAATTTAAAGCCCAATGTTTAAAGTAAAGATGGATTAATGTTGAGTCTTGCCAATGTCTATTGATATTAAATTCCATGACGTTCAAGGGAAGAATTACCGTTGTGCCATACTGAATTTTTATTAGTAAGGGTTTAGCCAATCTTAATAATTTTTATGGATGCAGAGGCCAATTAAATGTTTTGAGAGAGCAGGTGAAAGGTGTCACACGGATTCACTATCCAGTATAGTTGCATCATGTTCTTGGGGTAAACATGTCGCCGTTGGCACAGGAACACCTTTCCAAATTATGTAGAGCAAGAAAGAAGTTAGTTTTCTTCCCTTTACCATTGTTGTTTGATTGTTAATCCTATTTGGAGTTCTTCCCCTATTGAGAAGTCTTCAGATGATAGCAGTTGGAAAGAAAATAGAGCACAAGCTTGATTTCTATCGACCGACCAGAGCTCCTGGATGGGGTTCTTCAAGTAGATTCATTACACTCAATAGCAGAAGAGATGTAGATTCATTAACTCAATTTAGATATGGTTTGCACCAATTTAAGAGACTATACATTAGGCATTCAATATATAAGACTGGAGTGAGACTGATTAGGCATTTAAATATGTTGTAGGATGTTGTATGAATTACTTGTCCTAACAGGTGCACAAGTTGGGATGGATTAGACTTCTATCTTGAGAAAACGCCATGATTTTAGGTAGTTATTATTGTAATGGAAAGTTAAAAAATTAAAAGAGAGATAATGAATTCATGGAAAGAAATGTTCTTTATCATTAGGTACTAAACTTCAAGTAATGTATGAAGTGCTTTATCCAAGCCTGGATGCCACACATGTATGAAGTGCTTATTAGATGTTGTGAAATATAATGCCAAGAATTAGTATTTCATGTCCCATAATGTGTTTTATTTTGTTCTTTCTATGAAATTGGCTTCTTTTTTCTAAACATGTACTTATTGCATGCATTTTGTTAGTAATTGGCATCCACCCATACATGGTATCTTTCTTTTTTTTTTTTTTAATGCTGTTCTATGATTGGACTGGTTCCTTCTTTCCTGGCAGGCATTCTGATATCAATCTGGTCGAGTTGGGAAAGGAAGCAGTGAATGAAGATGATAGAGTTGTCTTATTTTCAGCAACAAATCTTACTGGGAAGTTTGACATTATGGGTTTAGAACAAGAAGACATGATTCCATTGTTCATAATTAGTAACAACAAAGAGCAAGTCAACAAACCTTATATGCGGTAAGAATTTCCTGATGCTAATGGATTCTTGCTTGGAAGGCCACTTCTCAAATGATGATGGAACTGAGTTGGTGCGATTGGCTTCTCGTTGCTTGCAATATGATCCTTGTGAGAGGCCAAATGCAAAGACGCTTGTGACTGCTCTTACTTCTCTTATCATGCAACGCTTTCACGGGTACTTGCTCATGTTTACCTTTTTTTTTGGGGGGGATTTCACTAGTACATGATAGCACAACAACATTACTAGTTTGTGTATGAAGCATTACTTTCCATTTGCTGAATTTTACTTTATTGGCCCCTTGAGTACAAATCTCTCAAGTCTAGGAACTACACCAACCATTTGGTGGAAAGTAATCTTGTTGCAAAGTAGGTTCATCCAAATGAACCTAAAGTTTGACATTGAGGTATACAAATGCAAATACATGCAAATACATGTAGATAGGTAGAAGAGATTGATACAGTCATGTAGATAGCTTCTATGTGGTTGTATTGAGAACATGAATGGCATAAATAAATCGAAGGATGCAATTTGGGGGTGTAAACCAGCCACCATCACCAAATTGTGTTGAAGGAGCGACCATATCAAAACCTTTGTGGGAAATGCTTCTTGTGGGAAAATCCAAACCTGTTGTAGCCTTTTCTAGGGAAAATCGGAACTGTTTAACCAGCAACAGCCACATTTTTTAATTTCTAATATACCCTTGACTTCATTTGAAATTTCTTTCAAAACCCATTGAGTATTGAAAGTTTTCAGCCCTAAGAAGCTAATTGTGGGGACAAAAAAGATAAAAGCTTTCCATTAAGTGGGTCACACTTTTTAGAACTTTTAGCTTAAAAATCAAGTGTTTCCTTCCTCAAGTTTTTAGAACTTTTAGCTTAAATCTCTAGTATTCCCATCGTGAAGCAGGAGAAACCATCAATTACAATATCTGCAATGAACAGTATATTGAAACAAAACCATGTTTCTTCTTATAGCCAATGCTATAGTTTTTAGAAGTAAGCAATGATTTATCATAACAAATTGTGGAAAAGAATAGAAATTTGTGGAAAAGCTCTCCCTTGACTTTTTGTAGCTAAAAATACATGAATTAGCTAAAATATATGATGTCTAGTTGCCTATGTATACGATGTGTATATGTAAGCGTCTTTGATGTGCATGTGGATGAATGATGACATTCTTTTTCTTAGTTAAGAATATGCATTGATTGTGTATTTGAATTTTTTTAAATGCACCAACCAGAAACAATTTGAGACAACGCTCAATGATACTTTGTTGAATATGAAATTTATGACCTTTAGTAACTTGGTTAATTAAAAAGAACTACGTAGTGGCTTGATCCCAATCTGACTTTTTGGGTACATAGGTAGCCGTTCGTAATGTACTAGAATATCGGTGCAGCCACAAATCTTTTTTCTCCTTTAAATTGTAACAGACTGTATCGGTTGCATTTTTCTCTGTCATACAGGTTGTGGCTATTAAAGATATAATATCACCTCCTTATAGGGAAACATTTAATGATGTGTATAGGTAAATTCATTTTTTCTTATTCCTTATATTGTTTCCCAGTTATATTTGTGTTGGTTTCAGAGTACAGGTAACAATAGAAAGTGTTGGTCGATTGTGGCTTATAGACAAAGGGATAAGTAACCAACAATACGAATATGGGAGGCCTTCCCCAGGTATCCAAATGCTTTTAGATATAATTATGTTATTTTTAAATGTATTAGATCGAAATTGATAGAGAAGACCCGGATGTACATCAGAGCTATCCGGATGTTGAGCGGGGGTCCCTGGAAGGTGGGAACCGCTGTTATGACCATGATGAAGCTATCTATTTCCTATGGACAGCATTGGAGTGGCCTGACCATTTGGACAGGCCATGTTTATGTATTAACTCGAAATTGATGGAGCAGACCCGGATGTGCGTTAGAGCTATCCAGATGTTGAGCGGGGGTCCTTAGAAAGTGGGAACCGCTATTATGACCATGATGAAGCTGTCCATTTCCTATTGACATCATTGGAGGGGCCTAACCATTTGGATAGGCCGTGTTTATGTATTTGCTCGAAATTAATAGAGCAGCCCCAAATGTGCGTCGGAGCTATTCGGAAGAGCGGGGTTCCCTGAAAAGAGAGAACCGTTATTATGACCATGATGAAGCTGTCCATATTTTATGGACAGTATTGGAAGGGCCTGGCCATTTACGCTGGATGGCCGTGTTTATATCTGTATTTGCAGGGACCATACCCTTAACCTAAACCAAAACCTATGACCTAAAACCTTAACCTATAACCTAAACCTCAACCTTAACCTAAACCTAAACCTTAACCTAAAACCTAAAACCTAAACCTAAACCTAAAACCTAAATGTATTCTCAAATCCCTAAACCTAAACCTACACTTAATCCTAATCTTAACTCCCTAACCTAAACCTATACCTAAACTTGAAAACCCAAACATAAACCCAATCCCGAACCCGAACCTAAACCTTAACCTTAACCTATTCTCAATTCCCTAAACCTATATCTTATAACCTAAACCTAAACCTAAACCTAAACCTAAACCTTAACCTATACCTATAACCTTAACCTAAACCTAAACCTTAACCTAAACCTATAACCTTAACCTAAAACCTAAACCTATAACCTAAACCTAAATCAAAACATATAACCAAAACCAAAACCAAAACCAAAACCTATATCCTAAACCCGAACGCATTCTCAAATCCTATAACCCATAATTTAAACCTAAACTTAAACCTAAACCTAAACCTATAACCTATAACCTAAACCAAAACCTATAACCTAAACCAAAGCCAAAACCTATAGCCTAAACCCAAACCCATTCTCAAATCCAAAAACCTATAACCTAAACCGTTAACCTATAACCTAAATCAAAACCTATAACCTAAACCAAACCTAAACCTAAAACCAAAACCTAAAACCTAAACCTATAATCTATAACCTAAATCAAAACATATAATCAAAACCAAATCCCAAAACCCAAACATAAACCTAAACATAAACCTAAACCTAAACCTATAACTTAAACTCAAATCCCTAAACCTAAACCTAAACCTAATCCTATAACCTAAACTCAAATTCCTAAACCTTAACTTATAACCTAACCTAAACCTATACTTATAACCTAAAACTATTCTCAAATCCCAAAACCTATAACCTAAACCTAACCTTTCCCTAAACCTATAACCTAAACTCAATTCCCTAAACCTAAACCTAGACCTAAACCTAAACCTATAGCCTAAACTCAAATCCCTAAACCTTAACCTATAACCTAACCTAAACCTATACTTATAACCTAAAACTATTCCCAAATCCCAAAACCTATAACCTAAACCTAAGCTTTCCCTAAACCTATAAGCTAAACTCAATTCCCTAAAGCTAAACCTACACCTAATCCTAATCTCAACTCCCTAACCTAAACCTAAACATAAACTTGAAAACTCAAACGTAAACCCAATTCCGAACCTGAACCCGATTTCCTAAACCTAAACCATAACCCATTCTCAAATCCAAAAACCTATAACCTAAACCTAAACCAAAACCAAAACTTATAACCTAAACCCGAACCCATTCTCAAATCCCAAAACCTATAACCAAAACCAAAACTAAAACCTATAACCTAAACCCGAACCCATTCTCAAATCCCAAAACCTATAACCTAAACCCGAACCCATTCTCAAATCCCAAAACCTATAACCTAAAACCGAACCCATTCTCAAATCCCAAAACCTATAACCTAAACCTAAACCTTAACCTAAACCTATAACCTATAACATAAATCAAAACCTAAACCTAAACCTAAAACCTAAGCCTATAACCTGTAACCTAAATTGAAACCTATTACCTTTCCCTAAACCTTAACCTAAACCTATAACCTATAACCTAAACCAAAACCAAAACTAAATCTGAACCTAAACCTAAACCTAACCCTATAACCGATAACTTAAACCTAAACCTAAAACCTAAATGTATTCTCAAATCCCTAAACCTAAACCTACACCTAATCCTCATCTCAACTCCCTAACCTAAACTTAAACCTAAACTTGAAAACCCAAACCTAAACCCGACCCTGAACCCGAACCCGATTTCCTAAACCTAAACCTTAACCTATAACCTAACCTAAACCTATACTTATAACCTAAACCTATTCTCAAATCCCAAAACCTATAACTATAACCTAAACCTTAACCAAAAACCTATAACCTAACCTAAACCTAAACAAATAACCCTAACATAAACCTAAACCTATAACCTTAACCTTAATATATAACTTTAACCAAAACCTATAACCTAAACTTATTCACAAATCCCGAACCCGATTTCCTAAACCTAAACCTTAACCCATTCTCAATTCGCTAAACCTATAGATTATAACCTAAACCGAAACCTAAACCTATACCTTAACCTAAACCTATAACCTATAACCTAAACATAAACCTAAAACCTAAATGTATTCTCAAATCCCTAAAACTAAACCTACACCTAATCCTAATCTCAACTCCCTAACCTAAACCTAAACCTAAACTTGAAAACCCAAACCTAAACCTGATCTTGAACCCAAACCCGATTTCCTAAACCTAAACCTCAACCTATTCTCAATTCCCTAAACCTTAACCTATAACCTAACCTAAACCTAAATCTATAACCTAAACCTAAACCTATAACCTAAGTGTATTCTCAAATCCTTAGACCTAAACCTACACCTAATTCTAATCTCAACTCCTTAACCTAAACCTAAACCCGATCCTGAACCCGATCCCAATTTCCTAAACCTAAACATTAAACTATTCTCAATTCCCTAAACCTATATCTTATAACCTAAACCTAAACAATAACCGAAACCTATAACCTTAACCTAAACCTAAACTTAAGCCTGTAACCTAAAACCTAAACCTAAACCTAAAACCTAAATGTATTCTCAAATTCCTAAACCTAAACCTACACCTAATCCTAATCTCAACTCCCTAACCTAAACCTAAACCTAAACTTGAAAACCCAAACCTAAACCCGATCCCCAACCCGAACCCGATTTCCTAAACCTAAACCTTAACCTATTCTCAATTCCCTAAACCTATAGCGTATAACCTAAATCGAAACCTAAACCTATACCTAAACCTAAACCTAAACCTATAACCTATAACCTATAACCTTGACCTAAACCTAAACCTAAACCTAAAACCTAAATGTATTCTCAAATCCCTAAACATAAACCTACACCTAATCCTAATCTCAACGCCCTAACCTAAACCTAAACCTAAACTTGAAAACCAAAACCTAAACCCGAACCCGAACCTGATTTCCTAAATCTAAACCTTAACCTATTCTCAATTCCCTAAACCTATAGCTTATAACCTAAACCGAAACCTAAACCTATACCTATACCTAAACCTAAACCTATAACCTATAACCTAAACATAAACCTAAAACCAAAATGTATTCTTAAATCCCAAAACCTAAACCTACACCAAATCCTAATCTCAACTCCCTAACCTAAACCTAAACTTGATAACCCAAACCTAAACCCGATCCTGAACCCGAACCCGATTTCCTAAACCTAAACCTTAACCTATTCTCAATTCCCTAAACCTTAACCTATAACCTAACCTATACCTAAATCTATAACCTAAACCTAAACCTAAAACCTAAGTGCATTCTTAAATCCTTAAACCTAAACCTACACCTAATCTAAATCTCAACTCCCTAACCTAAACCTAAACCTAAACTTGAAAACCCAAACCTAAACCCGATCCCCAACCCGAACCCGATTTTCTAAACCTAAACATTAACCTATTCTCAATTCCCTAAACCCATATATTATAACCTTAACCTAAACCTAAACCTAAACCTAAACCTATAACCTATAACTTTAACCTAAACCTAAACTTAAACCTGTAACCTATAACCTAAACCTAAACCTATAACCTAAATGTATTCTCAAATCTTTAAACCTAAATCTACACCTAATCCTAATCTCAACTCCCTAACCTAAACCTAAACTTAAACTTGAAAACCCAAACCTAAACCCGATCCTGAACCCGAACCCGATTTCCCAAACTTAAACTTTAACCTTTCCTCAATTCCCTAACCTATATCTTATAACCTAAACCTAAGCCTAAACCTAAACCTTAACCTAAACGTAAACCTAAAACTAAACCTGTAACCTATAACCTAAACCTAAACCTAAAACCTAAATGTATTCTGAAATCCCTAAACCTAAACCTACACCTAATCCTAATCTTAACTCCCTAACCTAAACCTAAACCTAAACTTGAAAACCAAAACCTAAACCCGATCCTGAACCCCAACCCGATTTCCTAAACCTATACCTTAACCTATTCTCAATTCCCTAAACCTATAGCTTATAACCTAAACCTAAACCTTAACCTAAACCTAAACCTGTAACCTAAACCTAAAACCTAAATGTATTCTCAAATCCCTAAACCTAAACCTACACCTAATCCTAATCTCAACTCCCTAACCTAAATCTAAACCCGATCTCGAACCCGAACCCGATTTCCTAAACCTAAACCTTAACCTATTCTCAATTCCTTAAACCTATTGCTTATAACCTAAACCGAAACTTAAACCTATACCTTAACCTAAAACTAAACCGAAACCTATAACATATAACTTAAACATAAACCTAAAACTTAAATGTATTCTCAAATCCCTAAACCTAAACCTACATAAAATCCTAATCTCAACTCCCTAACCTAAACCTAAACCTAAACTTGAAAACCCAAACCTAAACCCGATCCCGAACCCGAACCCGATTTCTTAAACCTAAACCTAAATGTATTCTCAAATCCCTAAACCTAAACCAACACCTAATCCTAATCTCAACTCCCTAACCTAAACCTAAACTTAAACTTGAAAACCCAAACCAAAATCTGATCCCGAACCCGAACCCGATTTCTTAATCCTAAACCTTAACCTGTTCTCAATTCCCTAAACCTATAGCTTATAACCTAAACCTAAACCTAAACCTATAACCTATAACCTAAACCTAAACCTAAACCTAAACCAGTAACCTATAACCTAAACCTAAACCTAAAACCTAAATGTATTCTCAAATCCCTTAACCTAAACCTACACCTAATCCTAATCTCAACTCGCTAACCTAAACCTAAACTTGAAAACCCAAACCTAAACTTGATCTTGAACCCGAACCCGATTTCCTAAACCTATAGCATATAACCTATACCTAAACCTAAACCTAAACCTATAACATATAACATATAACCTAAACCTAAGCCTAAAACCTAATATATTCTCAAATCCCTAAACCTAAACCTACACCTAATCCTAATCTCAACTCCCTAACCTAAACCTAAACTTAAACTTGAAAATCCAAACCTAAACCCGATCCCGAACCCGAACCCGATTTCCTAAACCTAAACCTTAACCTATTCTCAATTCCCTAAACCTATAGCTTATAACCTAAACCTAAACCTAAACCTAAACTTAAACTTTAACCTAAACCAATAACCTATAACCTAAACCTAAACCTAAACCTAAACCTAAAACCTAAATGTATTCTCAAATCCCTAAACCTAAACCTACACCTAATCCTAATCTCAACTCATTAACCTAAACCTAAACCTAAACTTGAAAACCCAAACCTAAACCCGATCCCGAACCCGTACCCAATTTCCTAAACCTAAACATTAACATATTCTCAATTCCCTAAACCTTAACCTAAACCTAAACCTAAACCTATAACTAATAACCTAAACCTTAACCTAAAACCTAAATGTATTCTCAAATCCTTAAACCTAAACCTACACCTAATCCTAATCTCAACTCCCTAACCTAAACCTAAACCTAAACTTGAAAACCCAAACCTAAACCCGATCCCGAACCCGAACCTGATTTCCTAAACCTAAACCTTAACCTATAACCTAACCTAAACCTAAACCTATAACCTAAACATAAGCTTAAAACCTAAACCTAAACCTAAAATCGAAATGTATTCTCAAATCCCTAAACTTAAACCTATACCTAATCCCAATCTCAACTCCATAACCTAAACCTAAACCTAAACTTGAAAACCCAAACCTAAACCCGATCCCGAACTCGAACCTGATTTCCTAAACCTAAACCATAACCTATAACCTAACATAAACCTAAACCTATTACCTACACTTATAACCTAAACCTATAACCTAAACATAAGCCTAAAACCTAAACCTAAACCTAAAATCGAAATGTATTCTCAAATCCTTGAACCTAAACCTATAACTAATCCTAATCTCAACTCCCTAACCTAAACTTAAACCTAAACTTGATAACCCAAACCTAAACCTGATCCCGAACTCGGACCCGATTTCCTATACCTAAACCTTAACCTTAACCTATTTTCGATTCCCTAAAGCTATAACCTATATACTATAACCTATAACTAAAACCTAAACCTTAACTTAAACCTATAACCCAAGCCTACACCTTAACCTAAACTTAAACCAAAACCTATAACCTAAACCTTAACATATAGCCTATAACCTATAACCTAAACCTATAACCTATAACCTAAAACCTAATCCTAAACCTAAACCTTAACCTAAAACCTAAAACCTAAACCTAAACCTATTTTAATGATCAGTTTTATTTTTAAAAAGTGCCCTCTTTTTTGGAAGAAGTTTATGCAATTCTTCATGATTCTGAATTATAATTTTTATTGGTTTAATATTTTTTTTTCAGGTGAAAGACACGCAAAGAAAATTGTTGCTGATTTTTTTTCTTTTTTTATTTATGATGTTAAACTTATATGTATTTATGTGTGGATGAATGTAATGTGGATAAGAATGCTTGTGTTTGGATGGATGTAGTTTATATTTGGATGAATGTAGTTTATGTTGGATTTACGTAGTTTGGGTTGTTTAGATGGATGTGAATGTGAATATGATGAAATATATTATATAACAGGTGTATATCAGGAAGAATACGATGAAATATATATATTGACCCACTTATAAAGGACGGTCTATGGCCGTCCTTTGAAGGCCTATAAGAGACGGTCCATGACAGTCCTTTTTAAGGATGGTCTATGGCCGTCCTTTGAAGGCCTATAAGAGACGGTCCATTACAGTCCTTTTTAAGGACGGTCCATGACCGTCCTTTTAAAGGACAGTCTATGGCCATCCTTTGAAGGCTTATTAGAGACGGTCTACGACGGTCTTTTTTAAGGACGGTCCATGACCATCCTTTTAAAGGACGGTCGATGGCCGTCCTTTAAAGGCTCATAAGAGACAGTCCGAGACCATCCTTTTTAAGGACGGTCCATGACCGTCCTTTTTTCGTCAATAAAAATGATGGTTTTCGACCGTCCTTTAAGTAATACGACACTTCAAAATTTGACGGCCCTTGCGACGGTCCATGACTGTCCTTTTTGGTCATTTGAGACGGTTTTGGACCATCTTTTTTTCGCAGTTTTGGCGTAGTGTGGACCATATCATAAGAAAAAGTGTGCAGGAAAATGCTTACCTTTGAGACCTCCCAAAAGTCCATTGTGACATTTATATGCTAACCAAACCATTGATAAGGTCATTTCTAATGAGATGAATGTTAAAAAAACAAAAATAATAACCTGATCGAAATTTTTGTACCTTATGAATGCTTCAATGGTAGGGGTGTCAATGCGTCGGGCTCAGGCTTAAGAAATCAGAATTTTAAATATGACTGGCCGGATGGCCTGTTCGAAACAGTTCAAAATCAGGGCCCAGATCTATGGAAGTTCCAATGAACTAGACTTCCCATGAGGTCGAGCTATGTGGGCCCCATGGTGATGCGTGTCAAACATCAACACCGTACATTTGATGGGTCCCCTTTAAATTATGGGATATCCCAAAAAGTCAGCCGTACATGGAAATCAAGTGGGCCATACCATCTAAAATCATGTAAAGACATGTCTAAAACATATAAAAGCACTTAGTGGGGCCCACCTGAAATTTGGAAGCATCCGAAACTTGGTATGACCCCTCATCCAAGTGGGACACACATAATGAATAGTCTGGATTTGTGGAACACATCTCAGTGGGTCCAAAAAATGATTATGAATATTTTAATAGAGGGCAGTCCCTCTCAACTTCTGTATGTGGTGTGGCCCACAAAAGTCACGGAGTGACTTGATTTTTAAGCCCTAGGCCCACCATGGAATGGTGCATCTGACTGATAGAGTAGATGTTCGACACGCATCACAATGGGGCCCACACAGCTTGACCTCATGGGAAGTTCCCATGAGCTCGACCGCATGGAACCTTTTCCTATATGTGTGTGTGTGTGTGTGTGTGTGTGTGTGTGTGTGTGTGGGAAGAGGTCCTATGCGCTCGACCTCACGATAAGCTCCCGTGAGGTCGAGCTGTATGAGCCCCACCGTGATGCGTGTCAACCATCAACACCGTGCATTTGATGGGCCCCCTCTAAATTATGGGATATCCCAAAAATCGGCCGTATACGGAACTCAGCTAGGCCATACCATCTAAAATCATGTGAAGACACCGTTAAAACATATAAAAGCACTTGGTGGGGCCCACCTGAGCTTTGAATGCTATTGAAACTTGGTCTGAACCCTCGTCCAAGTGGGACACACATAATAGATGGGCTGGATTTGCAAACCACATCTCGATGGGCCTAAAAAATGATTATGAGTGTTTTAATGGTGCACGGCCCCTCCCTACTTCTGTATGTGGTGTGGCCCACACAAGTCGAGGATTGACTTGATTTTTGAGAGCTAGGCCCACGATGGAATGGTGCATCTGACTGATGGGGTAGATGTTCGAGACGCATCACGGTGGGGCCCACACAGCTCGACCTCATGGGACGGACTGGTGAGGTCGAGCGCATAGTACCTTTTCCCTATATATATATATATATATATTACACGTGCCCTGCATGGCAGCCCATGTTTCCATGAGAAATCGGAAGCCTCACCCTATCTCTTCGAACTCCTCTCCTCGTAATCCACTGACCATCCGTGGGACTCCTCTATGTACCATCCGGACCTTGCATCCATCATGTTGCCCCGCAGGCCTTCATCGACCCACATTCATTCTCGCTCTTTGCACATCCTGCGACCCACTGGAAAACCGAATCTGCCCCATTTTTTAAATTCTGGTCGATCATGACGACTAGAATCTAATGAACGGGTTGGATCTCTCTCTAACATCCCAGTGGACCCCACCTAGCCTCCACAGGTAAACCACGTATGCGACACTAACGTTGAGTCCCTGCAAAACTCCTTCACCTCCGAACTCTCTTCACGTTTTTCCACCACGGAAGCTCAATCCATCTCAGCCGTCTATTCTTCGATTTTCTTCCACCATCCAACATCCCTCATTCCTCCAACACATCTTAGCAACAAGTAACCAATCAGAAGATTCTCCATTTTCCACGCCATGTTTCTTCAGCGTTCAAAGCCTGTAACTTCAAATCTCGGAATCAACTAGAAAAACTAGATCAAAGATTTGTTTTTATGCTGAGCATTGGTTTTAAAAATAAATAAAATAAAAAATATTTAAAAAAAGTCGATTTTGAAAAACCAAAACAGAAGTGCTTTTATTTAGTTACGCATCGAATACAGTGAAAAAAAACTTTTGGTTTATAAACCCGTGTAGAGTATTCTTACTTGGAAAAAATGGAGAGAAAGATGCTCAAGTTGTATCCACCGAACACACACACTCACGCTCACACTCAGGCATGGGTAACGAGGCAGTATGGCTATAGAGGCACTAGTCACTTTATACCTCCATCGACCATTTATATGAACGACTGATAGCCTTAATAGCTAAAATTGTCTGAAAACGAACAACCCTTAATGATCCAATGGTCAAATTGTTAATCTATTGATCTGAAACATATGAAATTTAGTGTCAATGGTTAGAAACGCTTGACTCACGTTCTAAATCATTGATGACTACCAAGCAATGGTCCACACCCAAACAACTATATAAACTGTCCAGAAATCATCCAAGTCCAACATATTCAATCCCGAATCCGTTCTAAGCTCTTCGAAGAGAATTTTTCCTTTTAAGATTACTTTAGAAAAATTTGAGTTGTCCGAACTTATTAAGTCATCGAGTTCGAGCACTTAACAAGTCTGGTGGAGACGTGAACTACATTAACCGAGTTCCTGTGGAGGTCCCTTTATGATTGCTGCATGTGGGACCACACAAAGTCTTGTCGTATCGTATAAGCAATTTTCCTTTAACCCACCAGCAATCTCAATTCAATAGGAGGGGGCAAATAAAGATTTAAGGACAGTGTATCATATACATGCTTCGGCATGGTGTCAAATTTGTTTTCAGGTTTTTAAGTTTTTAAAATTATTTCTTGTGAAATAATCTCCAACAATATTAAAGCTTAATTTATGGATACAGAAAGCATTGCCTTGGTAAAACTAATGAGTTAGCACCTAATAACACTAGACCAATTCAACGATGCAAACTTCACCCTATGGTAAGACAAGTGGAAGTTTCTTCTCACTACCTTGAAGATATTCTACATTCTAAATCTCAACATACAGCCACTACCAAATGCGACCAACAATGAAACTTTAGAATAAATCGTTGTCAGAGTTAAATGACAATAAGATGAGCTGTTGTGTTGCGGTTACATCATGGACGCTTTGTCTGATTGGCTATACGACCTGTACATGGAAACAACTTCAGCAAAGAAATCTGGAATGCATTGAAATTCAAGTACAAGGTTGAAGAAGTAAGAACATAGAAATTTCTAATCACTAGGTACTTTGATTTCACAATGGTAGAAAATAAGACTCTATTGGCCTAAAATCATGAACTACAATTGATCAAACAAAATAAAGGCCTTAAAAATCTATCTACTTGAATCTTTCTAAGTTGGATGTATTATAGACAAACTACCTCAAAGCTGAAAAGACTATAGGAAGAAGCTGCTATAAAAATCAGAGTAGTTCACCTTGGAACAAATTAAAAAACATCTTCTTATCAAGAAAGAGTCTCTCAACCAAGATAAGAAATACGACACCAATGGTACATCCTCATTCAGGGTGAATGCAATTGAAAAACCATCCCAAACCAATAACTTTAGGAAGAAGGATTCACTAAAACCCAAATCAGGATGAAGGGAAGTTTAAAAAGACCCAAAAGAAAAAGAACGAAAAGCCAATGGTTCTTGTTATGTTTGTGGGAAGATTGGACACTTTGCCCATGTATGTAGGGACCATAAAAAGCTTAAGAAAGAGGCTAATGCAGAAGATGATGACATTATAGCAATGGTCATAGAAGTGAACATAATTTAAGGGAAAGTTTTCGATTGGTAGTATAATACAATTCCCAAAGTCCATATATGCAATGATAAATATGCCTTCAAAACCAATGAAAACGTGAGCAACAATCAAGATGTTTAATTAGGGTATGAAGGTTGGTCGAAGGTCATTAAAAAAGGAATTTTGAAACTTATGTTTATCTCTGGAAAGAAGGTAATCCTGATCAATATGCTACACATCCTAAACATAAAAAGAAACTTAGTATTAGCGAATATTTTGGGAAAACCTTGGATCAATGTTATATATGAATCTGGCAAGTTAATCTTGTCCAAAAATGGAAAGTTTGTGGGAAAGATATATTCTTGTAATGGATTGATTAAGTTTTCACTGAATGAAAAGAATTCTTCTGCTTGTATGGTTGACTCTGTAACCTTATGGCATGGTAGATTAGCTCATGTAGGTTATAATACCATAAGACTCATGGCTAAGAATGACTTAATCTCATACAATAAAAATGAGAACAATAAATATGAAGTATGTGTACGGTGAAAAATGATTAAGAAACTGTTTTCAAGTGTTGAGAGATCATCTCAAGTAATGAACCTAACACACATTGACATGTGTGAGTTAAATGGTATTCTTACTTAAGGAGGTAAAATACACTTCATAACTTTCATAAATAATTATTCAAGGTATGTGTATGTGTACCTATTAAAATCTAAAGATGAGGAATTTAATACAATAAAGATCTACAAATCTAAAGTAGAAAATTAATTAATTAAAAAGATAAAAATTCTCCGTAGTGATAGGGGAGGAGAATACTTGTCTAATGTTTTTCTAGTTATTATGAAGAATTTGGCATAGTACACCAGTGCACAGTACCCTACATACCACAATAAAAAAAAGTATGGTTAGGAGAAAAAATGATACATTAGTTAAAATGGTCAACTCAATGCTAATGCAAGAAAAGTTACTATTAAACTTATGAGGAGAAGCACTATTAGTAGCATGTTAT
The DNA here is from genome assembly GCF_029962835.1 of Magnolia sinica. Taxonomy (NCBI): domain Eukaryota; kingdom Viridiplantae; phylum Streptophyta; class Magnoliopsida; order Magnoliales; family Magnoliaceae; genus Magnolia; species Magnolia sinica. The sequence continues at coordinate 97,530,072 of NC_080573.1, read as the reverse complement.
GTCATAAATAATATCTCATCTAAGAAAACCAAGACCTCTCCATATGAGATATGGAAATGAAGAAAATTAAACCTAGGATTTTGTAGAGTGTGGGTGTATCTCACATATTCTAAAACTCTTGACCCTAGAAAAACCAAGTTAGGACTGAGAGCTGTAAAGTACGCGTTTGTAAGGTATGTAAAAAATGGTAAGGCCTATAAACTCTTGAGCTTAGAATCCAAGGTGATCATAAAATCTAGAAATATATAGTTCTTTGAAAACACTCTATTCATGGAGACAAAGGATACTAGAATCATAACTTCTAGTGATGAGATTATAGAGGAAACTCAACAAGAAGTTGAAACTCCTAACAAACCCCATAGGAGCGCAAGAGAAAATGGTAGAAAAGAGTCTTGTTCATTACCAGATAAACTCTCAGCGCCTTTCATTTCATTTAGTCGAGGGTGATAGAGAAAAGGTCATTAGGAAAATACATATGGTTTTAACTATAAAAGATAAACCTAAAAGCTTTAGAGAAGCTATGACTTTAAGATACTCCACTTTTTGGAAAGAGGTCATTAATGATATAATTGTGTTAAATCAAACATAGGAATTGCTAGATCTACCTCCAAGTTCTAAACCTATAAGGTGTAAGTGGGTATTCAAGAAGAAATGTCGCATTGATAGTACAATTCAAACCTTTAAGGCTATATTAATGGCCAAGGGATTCATTCAGAAAGAATGAATCAATTATTTTAACACATATTCACAAGTGGCTAGAATAACAATGTTGAGGCATAAAAATGAGAAGAAAGAATTGAAGAAAAAAGAAGATTAAAAGTGAAAGATAGAAAGGAAATAGAAAAAGAAGAAGAGTGAGTGTCTTTAGGGTGGTTTGCGTGGATCCGCGTAAACGATATTGATTGCGCGGGTCCGCACAACCCAAATACCAGTTGCGCGGGTTCACACAACTGATTTCAGGACTTGTTCTCCGTAAACAATCAAAATTGATGAAAAGTGGGTCCCATGACACCAAGATTGAGGTTTCACACATGTGAAGGCCTATAAATACCCCCTACCCCTTCATTTGGATCGATTGAAGATTTTGAGAGAAGTGCAGAGGAAGTAGAGAAGACCGAAGGTAGGACTGAAGAGAAGTCCGTGGGTTGCGCCGACCAGCGCAAACGATGTCGGTTATGCGGGTTCGCGCAACCAGAATACCATGCAGTCTATAATGATGATAAGCCAAAATGATTATGCACTGGATCCTCTTCTGTCCAAGCTTTAAGGAGAGAAATTAGTTGATCGAATATGCACAATATCCCTCTTAAAGAGATTATCAAATTATGAGTCGAAGTGCTGCTGAATTTGACATTCAGCTTGGATAAGAACTTTGTCAATTTTTGTATTTTAAATAATCTATTTTAAAATCAAGGGATACCCGAGGATGTAAATGAACTCAGTATCAATAATATGATAATTTTTCTTGATGAAGTTCTTCTCTGTTAATAATTGAATAAGATAATTTCTCAAATCAAATGCATTTGTTTCTTGTTTGAAACAAAATGGTGACTCTGCCGGGGAATATATCTTATTTAATGTTAACATTGAGATAATTATAGAATTTTCATTATAGATTGACACCTTTTTGATGCCAAAATGGCGACTTTCAGTGGAAACATCCTCTCCTTCATTTCTTAGATAGATTATATTAATTATCCAAATGATAATTATAACTTTTGTGTCTCATTTTGAAGGTAAAAAGATAAGGTTGCGAACTACGATCAAATGGAAAACTCAGCAACGAAGATAAACTTCTATTTTTGTCACGCCCCAAACTCGGTAACTGGACTGAGAAGGAGCTCGATGGCCGGTTCTGGCCGCAACAGCCTCCGTAGTACCCCATTCTCTGCTCCTAAGGCAGGTTCTGATCCTGAGATTCTACAAGGAGGATTTCTATAACAATATAATCAATTTCAATGCGAACATACCCAAGATCACTGGAAGTATATCTGAGAATAACAAGGCACACATCACAAAATTTACTAAGAATTTGAACTTTTACAAATATCCAAAAGGTCCAAAAGGACATATATAAGATAATAGAAGAAGAGAGAAAAGTCAGCAACACTAGAGTCCTCAAGGAGAAAACGGTCCCAAAAAGGTCCAAGGCAGGCCTTCAACCACCAATAAGGGACCTATGGGCCTACTTAGGGCCACTAAGGAGGACATCTAACCTCAACTAGGTCCCAAAAGGTAGCTCGCTACGTATCTAAAGAAAAGTCCAAGGCCCAATCAATTCATGGCCTAGTGGGCCATACACTAAGCCCAATACATAGGCAACCTAGTGGACCCTTAAGCAAGGTTAGGGCCCAATCATAAAGGTCATGGGTTCACTCATTGTCGTGGGCCTAATGGGCAGCCCATTATCTCAACATATGGGAAATCCTTATACTTAACATAAGTAAGTTGGGCCTCACATCTCGGCCCAAGTATAGATTTTTTATAGGGCCAAGCAAGAGCCCAACTACTTGAGTATCTAGCCCATAGGACCCGTCACAATGGCATGATAAATATAGGAATCATGGGCCCAACGAGCCTATCATACGTTCCAGCGCAACCAAGGCTATAAGGCCGATTAATTAACTAGAAGACTAGCCCAATAAGACTCCAATTGGAATAGGCCTTTAATCATGCACTAATTAAGCCCAAAATAAAATTAAAATGGTAAGATGACTGACTTAAATCCTCCTCAAATCTAGTGGGCCATATTGTCCCAAAACAAACATTTATAGGCAACAATTATTGGGCTTATTGCCAAATTCCAGCCCACCCGAATTTCTGGGTTAGTTGGAGTCTAATAATAAAAGTATTTCTTAGTGTATTTAATACCTGATGGCCCACACACATCACTGTGGGTCCCACCAGATGAGAGAGGATATGAAACACATATATCATGTGGGCCAGGCCATTAGAATGCAGGCCCAGCATTAGCCTAAGGCAGGTATGTCCCATGTGTAGGCACCTCTATGGGCATGGGGTATCTGGCCCAAAAATCCACCCAAAGGGCCCCAATTGAATACCCAAAAAAAAAAGAGAAGATGATCAATCCCCTAAGGACCCCACATAGATAGATGATGGGATATACAACACATCAAGGTGGGCCCACGAAGCAGGCTGGACGGCCAGCCCAGGCTGGAACCCCAGCCTAGGCGTCCCTGCCTGGTGGGCCACTCCCGGCCGCACCACGATCAACTCAAATATTCCTTGGTTCTGAAAATTTTCTCGGTGACACTTCCATGGGTGGGCCACTCCTCCACAAAATTTTGCATTTTTTGGATAACTATAACTATTTTAATTAATTTATAAAAGTTAGTCTATCCAAAAAATCGGACTGACCTGGACATCCTAACATGGTGGGCCAGTCCAGCCCTTGCCACGGTGTGCACAGGGGTTCATTGTTCCTAAAAATTTGTAGGTGAGTCCTAACATGAGTTGGAGACATTTTTACAAAATTTCAAGATTTTGGGACTATTATAAATATTTTAATTCATTTTAAGAATACAATCTGTCCTGAGATTCTGCCTGATCTGGACACCAGAATATAATGGGCCGGTTCAGCTATTGCCATGGTGAGTACAGGTATCCATTTGCCCTAAAAAAATTTATTTGTGTTCTAATATAGATGGACCATTCCCCTGAAAATTTTTAGAATTTTTGGAGTAGTAAAAGTATTTTATTTAATTGATACAAATTCTAGACAGCAACGTTTTCCAAAAAAAATCTGCTACTACACAATGTTGTTGTCCCCATGATTGGCACCTCATAAGGTGGCCATAGGTCTCTCAATTCACTGGGAAAATAGGTAGGTTTGGTACTCCCATGTATGGAAAGTAGGTGGGGTCCACTGGAGTGGCCCACTTTCCCAAATTCAAGGTATAATAGGCTCCTCTCCAACATGCAACATAGCTGGACTGTCCAGAAATTTTGGGACGTCAAGCCTACTTTGGCCCATCCCATAGGCCTCAATCAAGGGTTAAATAATGTGAGGCCCATCCTACATCAAGGTGGGGTCAACATCTCAGAAAACCTCTAAAGAAATTTGGGAGAAAATGACATGCAAACAGATCCAAACATTAGCTCATAAGTCATGCTCAAACTGGGCCTAAAATCTGGACAGCAACATATGTTGTCCATATTTCAGCCCATATAGATTAATCAAAGGGTTTATGGCCTTGATTCAACATGTGGGATCTACTTTGATGGGTTAAAAAAATTTCAGACCCATGAGATCACTCAGACCTCCATGAAAAAGCCATTTTGGAGGCCACCCAAACCATGCATGCATGGTGGGCTTGGTGGTCTAGTCAAAGTGAGCTTGGACTTCCCATCTAGCTAAGGGTCTGAGATGTTGTTGACCTATCCTTAGTAGGAAACACATCATCAGAATACATAGGAGAAAAATATAGAGAAAGGGAAAACAAAGAAGCAATTAGCCATTAGTGGAAGGTCCCGCCACTAATGGACCTCCCACGCCCAAATCCACGTCGTCCACTATGTTATGATATATCCATGCTATAATACATCAAAGGAACTTGCTGGAGGGTAGGGATCATTTTTTGCACATGCATACAAGGCCTAGATGACCCACGGGGTTTAAGAAATGAGAAGGAGAAAGCATTATGGTGAGTCCATGGAGAATGGCCCACCATGGATAGAAATATGGAGGATCTAGGCCCATGGCCTCATCCTATGAACCATGTAAGACCTCCACCATGGATTGGTGGGTCCTACATGCTTGCATGCATGCAAAGAAAAGAAAGAAAAGAGAAGAAGCTAAGGAGAGCACCCACCTAGAAATATGCCATCAAACTCCAAGATCTAAGTATTAGGCTTTAAGAGGAAGATGATTAAAGGTTGTTGATGAGTTGCTAATGGCTAGATGGAGAGGAAATGAGGGAAGAAAGGGCTGAAAAAGAGGGGAGAAGGGGCTTGAAGTTTTTTTTCTAAGAGGAGAGGAGAATGAGAGAATGAGATGGAGAGGAGAGAAAATGGCTAGAAAAGAGGGGGAGAGAGAGTCGTCATTGCTCTCCCTCCTTGGTTAGAGAAAGCAATCATAACTTATGGTGAAAATAACAAAGTTGATATACTTAGACTAGGCCTGGTGGTGTTCAATCCATGTAATTGTGTAGTGTGTGTGTGGTGTGTATGGGAAATTGTGCCATGGAGATGGCCCATGTACAAAAAGTGGGCCATATGATGAAATGTTCATAACTTTTGATTCGTAGGTCGGATGGACGCACAAGACATGTCGTTGGAACCACAACGACTGATCGAGATGGCATAGGTCTAGGGTCAAGCCAAGTTGGGTCTACGTGACCGGAATCAAGGATGATCGCAAACACAATCTGAGGGTCGCGAGTTGCCGAAATTTGATCGCCAGGACCGCGGGACCAAAATGGACAGAATGCATACTCACACACACATACGCACATGTAAACTAGGGTCGTATCTCATAATGTTCCCCACCAATAAAGAAATTTTATCCTCGAAATTGACAAAACTGGAACAACAAAATGCATAAACATCATCATATATATATACCTTAATCATCAAACACAAGAGAAGGCAATGGAAGCAATACAAGCAATCAATCATGGAATAAATGGGGATAACACTCTCTAATCTCAGCCTCGCACTCTCAAGATACCTCGACCTCTGAATGATGACCTCATTACACCTTCACCAAGGGAATGACCTTGGTCCTTAGGACCTGCTCCTTCTGATCAAGAATAGGAATCGGCTGCTCAATATAGGAAGCATCCTCACAGACCTCAAGTGGCTGCCAATCAATCATAGGAATAGTGTCCAACCCACACTTTCACAACATAGAAACATGGAACACATCGTGGATTGCGGACAACTCAGGAGGTAAGGCAAGCCTATAGGCCACAGCGTCCACGCGCTCGGTAATCTCAAAAGGTCCAATGAATCTCAGAGCGAGCTTGCCCTTCACACCAAAATAAACCACACCCTTCATAGGTGAGACCTTTAGATATATCATGTCCCCGACTACGAACACGAGGGGTCGACGCCGACGATCAACAAAACTCTTCTGCCAGCTCTGAGCTGTGTGCATCCTCTGCCTAATGACATCAATAGCCTCTGACGTCTACTGCATAAGCTCGGGACCTAAGAGACGATGCTCCCCAACCTTGGTCCAACAACTAGGAGATCTGCATGGTTTACCATAAAGTGCCTCAAAAGGAGCCATGCCGATAGTCGCCTGATAATTGTTGTTGTATGCAAACTCAACGAGGCGCATATGCTCATCTCAACTACCCGAAAAGTTGATTACATAAGCTCTATGCATATCCTCAAGGATCTGGTTGACCCTTTCGGTCTGCCCATCTGTCTGCGGATGATAAGTGGTGCTAAGACGCAAAGTGACCCCCAACACCTATTGAAAGCTCCTCTAAAACTAAGACGTAAATCTGGAGTCTCAGTCTGAAATGATCGAAACTGGGACGACGTGTAGTCTCACTATCTCCTCAATGAATATCCTCGACAACCGGTCCATAGACCAATAAGCACGCACTGGAATGAAATGAGTCGACTTCGTCAGACGATCATGATAACCCAGATGGTATCGTGATCGAGTTAAGTCCTCGATAAACCTGCGATGAAGTCTAGTGATATGTGCTCCCACTTCCACTTTGGAATGCTCAACGACTGCAAGGTACCAGGGGGTCTTTAGTGATTAGCCTTGACATGTTGACATGTGTCACACTCAGCCACAAAACTACTACTTCCTCATAACATGATACATCCCCCACCAAAAATACTGCCTCCTCATAACACGATACATCTTCGTGGAGCCCGGGTGAATAGTAAGTCTCGATCAGTGTGCCTCGGCCATCAGATCACGACGCAACTCTGGTACGTCCGGGACACACAATCGGCCTCTAAAGCATAATCCACCATCGGAACCAATCTGCCAGTCTGACTGCTTCACGGATGTGGCCTCTACTTGGTACTCTTGAAGTGACTCGTCTGTCTTCTGAGCCTCGATCGCCTTAGCCACCAAAGAGGGTTGAATCGATAAGCTCGAAAGCTGAATAATGGAAGACTGCAGACCGAACTCAAAGTCATACTCCGAAACATCCTCGAGCATCTGCCACTATCGAACTATCATATGTGCCACCAGGCCTCGTGGCTGACGGTTAAGCACGTCTGCCACCATGTTCGCCTTGCCCGGGTGGTACTGAAAATCAAATCATAGTCTTTCAACAGCTCCATCCATCAGCTTTGACACAGGGTCAACTCGGTCTATGAAAATAGATACTTCAAGCTCTTATGATCCGAGAAGAGCTCGAACCTGACCCCATATAGATAATGCCTCCACACCTTTAGTGCGAAAACGACTGCCGCATGCTCCAAATCAGGGGTGGGGTAGTTCAGCTCATGGACCTTAAGCTTGCACGAGGCATACACCACTAGCTTCCTGTGCTGCATCAGTACAACACCTAAACTAACTCTGGAGACATCGGTGAAAACAACAAAACCCTCACTCCTATCAAGAAGAGTGAGAACAGGAGCAGATGTGAGGTAGTCCTTCAATTCCGTAAATGCCTCCTCGCAGGCGTCACTCCAAACAAACTCGACACCCTTCCGCGTCAACCAGGTCAGCGGTCCTGCAATACGGGAGAAACCCTCGATAAACCGTCTGTAATATCCCGCTAGACTAAAGAAGCTACGGATCTAGGACATGCTCGTGAGGTGGCCCCACTGATGCACTGCATCAACCTTCGAAGGGTCCACAGCGATACACTCCCTCATCACCACATGACCGAGGAACTTCATCTCCTCCCACCAAAACCCGCACTTCTCCAGCTTCGCATATAGCTGGTGGGCACATAGGGTCTCAAGCACAATCCACAGGTGCTCAACATAGTCCTCTCGAGTCCTCGAATATACAAGAATATCATCAATGAATACCACCATGAACTGATCGAGGAACAGCTGAAAAACTCTCGTTCATCAGCTACATGAATACAACGGGCGCATTGGTCAGTCCAAACGACATGATCAGGAACTCAAAGTGACCATAGCGCATCCAGAAAGCCATCTTCGGAATGTCCTCTTCTCAGACCCGAATCTGATGATAACTGGAGCACAAGTCTATCTTGGAAAAATATTGTACACCGTGCAACTGATCGAACAGATCATCAATATGGGAAGCAGGTATCGGTTCTTGATGGTGACTCTATTGAGCTCGCGATAGTCCACACAAAGCCACAACGAACCTTCCTTCTTCTTCACAAACAATACTGGGGCTCCCCAAGGTGAACTGCTGGGAGGAATGAAACCTAACTCCCATAGCTCATCTAACTACTCCTGCAGTTCCCTAAACTCTAACGGTGTCATCCGGTAGGAGGTCTTTGAGATAAGCGTGGTACCGGGCACCAAATCAATCTAAAACTCTACCTGCCGATGCGGCGGTAAACCCGGTATCTCCTGGAACACATCTGGGTACTCGCAAACAACTGGCAGTTGCTTAATACTCTCTGCCACAGAACTCTCAATGACAAAAGCCAAGAAGCTGGATAACGGCTCTTCCCTGGGCTTGGCGACAAACTGGAATACTAGTAAGCCTGGAATGTGAAACGTAACCGTCCTCACAGCATAGTCTAAGACGGAACAATACTTCGCAAGCCAGTCCATACCCAGAATAACATTAAAGCCTGACAGCGGCATCATGAACAGATCGACAGTAAGGAAAATCTCGCCTACTAACACCAGATAAGAAGAACAGTAACGGGTCAACACAAAGGACTTCCCGATGAGAGTCGAAACGGGTAAGGCATCAGACACGGGCTTTGACGGAATATCGGTTGATCGGGAAAACTACTCGGCCACAAAAGAATAGGATGCACCAAAAGCAAATAAAACATGAACAATGCAGGAAGAAACGAGAAGAATACCCACGACGACTCCACCGGTCAATGATTACGGGTCCTGGCCTGGCACCTACTACGCGGGATAAAATTGGCCCTGAGTTGGTAGGGGAAGCAAACTGGAAGACTAAGGGTCTTGAGTCTGTTCCTACTGGGCTGCAATACATACTGGACCTAGGGACCTGACATACAGATATCCCATCTACTGGTAGTGCTGCTACTGCTGTCTCTGCTGAGGAGGTCTACTTGGCTGCCTCTGCTACTGAGGAGGAGCCCTAGGAGCGGCGGGTGGAAGCTGTGCTCTCTACTACTACTGAGGAGGACCAGGAGGAGGTAACTGCAATGGCCTCTGCTGTTGAATGGGGAGAGGCCACTCACACCTCCGATGCTCGGTCTGTCCACAACTGAAGCAAACACCAGAAAAGGGGCTGGAAGATGAAGCGACCGGCAGTGCTGATGATGATGAAGAAGCTACTGGCTGAGCCACAGGCTGTTAAAACCCTGATCTGCCCCTCTATCTCTGCTGACGGTGTTGCTTGGAACTGCCGACTAAAGCTCTCCTCTTCCGGTCTCCACCGGAACTATGCTCTCTCGACCTCTGGGTCATAGCCCAGTCCTCCTCATAAACTAGTGCTCGATGAACGACCTGGTCAAACATCTCCAAACAATGCCCTACCACATGGATGTGAAGGGTAGGATGCAAGCTAGTCACAAAACGACGGGCCCTCATCTTCTCATCGCTGGTGAGATGAGAAGTAAATCTAGACATGACTAAGAAACAAGCCTCATATTAAGATACAGACAAATCACCCTTCACTAGGGTCTCAAACACGATCGCCCGCTGGATCTGAATGTGCTCAGGGAAGAACTTCTAGTCGAAATGGACCATGAACTCCTATGTCTAAATGAACTGAGGCCTAACCATCCTGGATACGGATGACCACCAATGACGGGCCCCACCCTAAAAAAGATAGGTCACAAGGGATACTCTCTAATCCGCAGGACACTGTATAGTATTAAAAATCCTCATAACCTCAGTGCGTCATTCCTCGACGGTAGAAGGGTCAGGATCACCCCTAAACCTTGGGGGATCATGTTGCTGGAACTCTCGAGCTATCGCATTAGCACGCAGTAGGTCAAACTTCCTAGAAACCTCGATGGTAGCAGGCTGACTGGTCTATAATGCAGTAGCTACAAGCTGCATCAACTACTGGAAATGGTCGGCCCCTATAAGTACTGTCGAAAAAGCAAGGGCGAAACTCACCTCAGGCGGAGGCATGGGTGCAGCTGACGGGTAGGAGCCTTTGTAACTAACACAGTAGGCTGAGGAGGGGGAACTGGTGGGGGAGCTGGAGCAACTGAAGGATCGGGTGTTACAGGCTCAACCAAAGGAGCAGGCTAGATCGAGACCTCGGGAATCAGATCCTCAACAATGGGAGCAAGATGTGCTCGAGTAGGACGAGTATCTTGGGCACCTCATCCATGGGAAACACGACTACGAGTGCCACAATCTCGAGTGCCACTTCTAGGAGGCATCGTCTACAAAATAATGATGACGCAAGGAATCAGGACAATTAAATGCTTGATACAAATCGAAAGGAAAGGTCTAAGGACATTAATTATCCTATGCCCTAAGCAGACATGAGATGTTATCCCGAGTTATTCCAGAATTACTTGTTATGCTCTAATACCAACTCCTGTCACACCCCAGACTCAGTAACCAGACTCACAAGGAACCTGATGGCTGGTTCTGGCTGCAACAGCCTTCGTAGTACCCCATTCTCGGCTCCCGAGGTAGGTTCTGATCCTGACATCCGACAAGGAGGATTTTTATAACAATATAAGTATTTCCAATGCGAGCATACCCAAGATCACTGCAAGTATATCTAAGAATAACAAGTCATACATCATAAAATTCACTAAAAATTTGAACTTTTACAAATATCCAAAAGGTCCAAAAGGACATACATAAGATAACAGAAGAAGAGAGAAAAGTCAGCAATACTGGAGTCCTCAAGCTTAACTCTACTCTAAGCTCTGTCGCTCAACACTCGCCTAGGATCACTTGCACGCATCAATCGTGCATAAGCTTATAGAATCTTAGAGGGTAGTGAAAGTGTGTGACAATGGTGCACAGACGAATAAAAGGAGGTATAGGAAGAGAAATATGCTCAATGACAATGTCACTAGCCTTACTAAGGCTTATCATGAATACGATGTAATGAATACTAGGTGCCATACTAAGGCAATGCATGAAGGGGCTTATACAGCCGAAGCGAATGCGATACAAAATAATGCTAGTGCTCATAACCAATCCACATATCAAGTACATTTACAATCATAAGGAAATCACCGGGATCCATTACACTACTGAATGATTGACCCCGCACAGTTAAACAAGTGTAAGAGACCTAACTACCCACCTGTAGACAAGCAATCACCAGGAAGGCCTGACGGTAGCGGACCCATTTACGAGCTAGTCAGACTCAGCCTAGCAATGCCCTCCCCCACAGGCGAATAAGGCCACATCCCTACCCAACTGACTACAAGATAATAGGAGTCGCGGCCTAATGGTATAAGGCCCTCATGCGCTCATAGTTTTCACTCGGTCACGGTGTTGGGGTAGATCCGTAGTACCATGGAAGTTTTAAAAATTTCACCCATGGGCATCCTATATACCCGGTATGCTCAAGTAACATTTCCAGTGTCCACACATATGATCATCGACGAATGTCCCTGTGGAGGCAAGGCCCCGATGAAGCAAGGGCGATATCATCATGAAATGTGATGCCAATGCATGAGTCACACATACAGATCATGCACTACCTGCAGACACATAATGTGCATAAGGGGAGAAACTCCATCCCTCCAACTGGATAAGATAGGACTCCGATTCTAGTTTTGTCCTTGAATCATGCACGGTAGCTTCCTAATTGCTATAAATGGATCCTTAGCACCCTAGTTTCCCACCTTTAAAATTATAAGTTTTAATTACCTTATTCAAAATCACTCTCTCACATATTTCAAATTTCCGTTTCCATCTTTTTCTAGTTTTAGTTCTAATTGCTCTCAGAAGACACACAAGATTAGTCCCTATGGATTTGACCCGGTCTCACCAAGATTATTACTGCATCGCGACCCTACACTTGGGGTTGTGAACAAGTTTTTGGCACCGTTGCATGGGACTAACAGTTGCATTTTTCTGAGATTAGCTAGTTTTGGAATTAGATTAAGATTAGGCTTTTTTGTTTTCCTTTTTAGGATTAGTTTTGTTTTCTGTTTTTAGAAACTTTCTAATTCTAGGAATTTTTTTAGAAACTAACTGACTTTCTATTTCTAGGTTTAAAAACTTTCCTAATTTGTTTTTAAAAACTAACTTATTCTCTTTTTAGAAACTTTCTATTTTCTATTTTTAGAATATATATATATATATATATATATATTAGAAATTATGTTTTTTTTTTTGAAATTTTCCTTTTTAGAAGCTAACTCGTCTTTCTATTTTTGTTTTTAGAACTTTCTAATTTTAAAAAAAATATTAAAGGATTTTTTCGGTAATTTTTTTAGAAACTAACATTGTTTTCTGTTTTGTAGGATCCTAACATAGAACTCTCCAATCCGGTGACGTCTTTCTAACTTCTTCCCTTTAATTACTTTCCATATTACTGTAGGAATTTTCTTTTATTCTATTTTAGGAGTAGATTCAGAGTTAGGGTTTCACCATGCACATGCAAGAGTGGGAGTGTCGGTATGCTGAGATACTTAAGAGATGTTGGGAAGGGATGTACGATGATTATGATAGGAAATAACCTATGTCTCAAAAATTTTCTGAAACTATCATCGAGAACCTAATGAAATACAATGTTCCACTAGTTAAGAAATCCTTACGTGATCATGTGCGGAGAATAATTACACCCCACAGATTAAGAAGACAGTACGTGAGTGTTGGGGTTATCATAATTACGGGAGTGAGAACTATTATCACCCATTAGATTAGAAGAAAACAATGCGTGATTATATTATGGGTGATAATATGTATCAACAACTATCAGATTCTCCCAAGAGTTTCAACTCCCGGTCAAGGGTTCGAGTGCCCATAAGTGGTGAAATTCCACTAGCGTGAGTGTGTGGGATGTGTCTGCATGTGTAAATAAAAAATAAAAAAATAAAAAAACTATCAGATTCTCCCACCTATGATCCATATGACTATGATCAGGGGAAACATCAAAATTGGAAAGATGAACAACAACATATTATACTGATTATTCTCTTGGATACTCTTCCTTTGAAATCCAACTAGAATCGATCCAAGAGGAGTCACTTCGGAGTGACGCAGACTCTTCTGTGGATATAAGAAAATTACTAAAAGATCTTGAATCACACCTTGATAGGCTCATGAAGGCTAGTATATCCCAGCCTCAACCCAATCTAATTCTTCATTCCCAACTTCCTACTTATGATCAATGGAACCATCAAGATTAGGAAGTTGAGTCAATAATGCATCATAGTGACAATTCTCTTGGATCCTCTACCTTTGAAAGCCAACAAGAAACAATCCAAGAGAATTCAATTCAAAATTTCTTACAAACTCTAGAGCTCAGAGAGCAAAATACACTACAAAAACTGCAAGAACTTAGAAAAGATATTGTCATGCCTCAAACTTGCAAACCGGGCTCACAAAATTCCCAATCCTTGAATCCAGCACTGACAGGCTCTGTAGTACCCTATTCTCGGCTCCCGGCATCCATACACCTGGTTCCAATCCTGAGATCCTATAAGGAGCATTTTCAACATGAATTTGATATAGAGTAAGCATAACCCATAATAACAACCACAAGAAACATCACCACATATCCACTATGATCAAAAACTTTAATGTACAATGTGAATAAAGGGAAATACAATGATAATAAAGCTAAAACTCTGGAAACTCTGCAGCATGCTTCTGCACCTGAATAGCTACTGCCTAGCGTCACCTACACGCAATGGTCATGCATAAGCTGATAGAAAGCTTAGAGGGTGGTAAAAATGTGTGCATATGGTAGAAATGCAAGTTTACAATATCAAAGTAATGCAAAAATGCCGATAAGTCCATAAATGTCATCAATCATACCAAGGCTATGCTGTCACCCCCCAAACTCGGAAACCGGGTTCACAAAATTCCTCATCACCGAATCCAGTGCCGACAGCCTCCATAGTACCCCATTCTCGACTCCCAATGTTCATACGCCAAATTCCGATCATGAGATCCTACAAGGAGGATTTTCAACATGAATTTGTCTCATAAGCAACATAACCACAAGTATACCCAGATCACAAGAACAACATCATCATCATATATCTACTAATATAATCATTCGAGTACAATGCTGAAAGGGAAATACAATATAAAAATATCAAAGAAAACTCCAGAAGCTCAACTGCACGCTCCTACCTTAGCTCGGCTGCATCATAATGTCACCTACACGCATCGATCGTGCATAAGCCTATAAAAAGCTTAGAGGGTGGTGTAAGTGTGTGAGTAGTATATGCATGCTCAGAATGTAATATCAGAGTAAACGAAGATACTGATACGTCTACAAACCATACAATATCAGAGTAAGCAGAAATACTGACAAGTCTATGAGTCATACAATATCAGAGTACGTAATACAAATCAGCTATGCAAATGAGGAGTCAAAGAGAGTCAAATATCCGATGCTGAGGGTACAATGTAATATGTAAATCCTGCTAAGTTCGTCTAGGCCATATAAGTGTAGAAACATAGCAACGCAAAATGTCATATGCCTGCAGATGTAATGCAATATGCGATGCGAATGGAATGACCATGCTGGAGTGTGAAGTCGGGATGATAGTACGTAGTATCGCAAGCTATGGGGTCCATCACAAGGGACTTTTATCCAAACTAGTCTCATACCTAAGTTGGATAGTCAGACTCAAAGTGGTAAACTCCTGATCTCAAGTTAGTCGCGCGCCCTAACCAAAATCCTAGTCATTGCAAAGGTACACGTAACAAATAGTTGTGCACCACCAGCCTGAGTGGATAGTGAATGAATGAATCAATGAGTATGTAACTCCTGCTCCACAAATTAGTACTGTACATATTTGGGATCATCACCGGGGTCTAGTACACTCTACATGCAATCGCCGCCCACTGGACGCGCAACCATGCAAGTGGAAGAGACCTCACTATCTGCCTAGCTAGTAGTCAGACAATATCTACCCAGCACTTCAATAGCGGATTGAATCACGAGCTGGTCAAACTCAGCCTAGCTATGCCCCCTACCCTCGGGCGAGTAAGGCCACACTCCTTCCCAACCGACCACGACACTGTGGGAGACGCGGCCTAATGGTATTCGGCACTCGGGCGCTCATGTATTCACTTGGTCTCGACGTTGGGGCGTCTCCTGGCCTCGAAGGTTTAGGGATTTTCACCTAGGGTCATCTATAGCACCCCGATGCTAATAACATAATTCCAATGTCTCATCTGACCATCCACGATATGCCTATGGAGGTTACGGCCTTGATGTCGCTAGGGCGTACAGTTTTCGCAACATATAATTTAATATGCATGAGTTATACAATCTAGTCATGCATCATTCCTGCGCATATTGTGTGCTCATGTGAAACAATCTCCGCTTATTAAGAAGTCTCATAACAACCTGCCCAATGATATATGCAATGGTTAACCACGTCTCATAACAAACATACAGATGATGCGTATAGGCATATATCATCACATTGGGCCTCGACAATCGGCTTCGACAATCGAAATTGGCCTCGATAATCTGCCTCGACAATTGGAATCGGAATCGGCCTATACAATCATCCTCGACAATCAGAATCAACCTCGATAATCAGCCTCGACAATCGAAATCGGCCTCAACAATTGGAATCAGTATCAACAATCGGAATCGGCCTCTACAATCGGAATTGGAATCGGCCTCAATAATCGGCCTCGATAATTGAAAATCAGAATCAACCTTGATAATTGGCCTTGACTATCAGAATCGGCCTCAACAATCGGCCTTGACAATCGGAATCAACCTCGATAATCGGAATCAGTATCGATAATCGGAATCGGCGCAAGGCGGGGTCCATAGATGGATGGCCGATGATTTTTCAAGTAATATCAATGGGGCCCATTCATTTAGATTGACCCACTAGAGAATGATGAGAATGGGCCTAACCAGGCTTAAGGGAAGGTCACAATGTGGACATTTAACCATCACTGCCCATCAATGTGGACATTCAACCAACATTGGTCCTAAGGAGTGGCCCACATAGGGCCGATCATATAGTGGGACCACGGCCTCACACAAGGGCCTAGGCCGAGTCAAATAGGCCGAGTCGAATAGGCCGAGTCAAATGGCCGAGTCAAATGGGCCATATTAAATGGGCTGAATCATATGGGCGAAGTCATATGTGCTGAATCAAATGGGCTGTATCAAATGGGCTAAATCAAATGGGCCGATTTAAATGAGCCAAATCAAATGAGCTAAGTCGAATGGGCCCAAACCAACCACACCATTCATCTATAGCTAGAGATCATTTTAGAGCATTATCACAAAATGAATATATCCCAAGGATCATCTAGACCATACCACAAATGGCAATGGTGATAATGATTTCCACTGTTGAATTCCAGTGGGCCCCACCATAGTATTTATTTTCCATCTAGTCTGTTCATAAGGTCACAAGGACCTGAATAGGGAGGGAAAAATAAATATTATATTAATTCAAAACTTTTGTAATCCCAAAAGAGGTTTCAATGGTAGACGTTCAACTCCATTGTTTGCTGTAGTGTGGTCCACCTGATAACGGGATCTGTCTTATTTTTAGTCTCAAGCCTGGAGCTAAGCTTACTAAATGGATGGATGGTTTAGAAGTAACACATACATTAGCGGGACCCACAGAACTTACTGATGTTAGTATAGTAGGTATATAGGTGGGGTGCACATATATGGATGATATGAATAAAGCACACCCATCATGTGGGGTCCATGTAAGTGGACGGTGTGGATGAAACCCATGGGACTGGTGCCAATATAGTAACCCCCGGATTGCTCGTCCAGTAGATGGACAGTCTAGGTCACCAGACCCATTACACTTACTGACATCATTAGCTAGGATCCACAATGCTTGGGACGTCAATATAGCAGCTATATAGCTGGTGTGAAGCTCACCAGCCAATCCGTTCATCAGGTGGGTTCCACGTGGTGTGGCCTCACCATATATATATATAATATCAAAGATATACACCTTGTGGATCCCATGTGAGGCCCACCTCTCATACACATGATGATATATATAAATATTATATTATATATATTACATATAATATATATATTATACTATATAAGGGTCTAGCCGTCCAAGCCCTAGACGACCTGGATTCGGATGCATTTCATGGTGGAGTCCCACCTCCCCTGATGGACGGTGTGGATAAAACACATATTAGTGGGGCCCATTACATCATGACAGAGAGAGAGAGAGAGAAAGAGAGAGTGAGAGAGAGAGAGAAACATGAAGGGGAGGGACCCTACCACTATTGGGGCCTCCCTAAACAATGATACATCAAGTGGGTCCCACAACAAGTGGGCCCTGAAATTAGAAATCAATGGTGGATCACCCACATTTGGCCTCTTTCTTTAGCTCCTTGGACTCCTATGCTCTCTGTCTTCAATTTTGATGGAGGTTGATGAAGAATGAATGGTTAAGATGGGAGATGAGAGGGTGGGAAAGTGGGCCACACATTATTTTGGGAAGGCTTGGAGATCTTGGACGTTTGGGTGTTTCTCTTGGGGTTGGAGAGTGAAAATAGAAATGAGAGAGAGAGAGAGATGATGGATTAAAAGAGATGGATGGAATGGTTGTTGTAAGGGATGAGAATGGGAAAGCATGGGTTGGGTTGAAATTTATGTAAAGGAGGTATGGGTGGGGAGAGAGAGAGAGATTTGACGGTGTCATGGGGTATGGGTGGTGTACTTGAGATAGGGTGTATACTTAATTGATTGATTGATGGGACATGTTGTAGAGATTCTCTCAAAATTCACAACAGGTGGCGTTTCTTCAGAATGAACGCGGGCCTACATCTTCTAGCCTTGGTATCGCCTCGCTTTGCGAGACGCGGCGTCGAAACCACAGTGATGGTGTGGTCGCAAGGATACAAGTCTCTCGTTGAGCTGACTTAGATTGATAGGATGCAACTCAAGGTCGCACGTAAATACCGATTATAGATCGAGGATCAATGAAATTCGACTGGGAGGACCGTGAAAGCCTATGGAACGGTACAGGCTAAGATACGGGTCTCACATATCCGATGTGAGGCATGAATGCTATTGGCCATACCAAGGCCATATGATGCAAGGCCTACATAACTAATATCATCAATAGAATGCAGCTCAAGCATACCAATTTGCACCATATATCAGTATGGTTCCTCTGCATAATCACCAGGGTCTAGTACACTCTGCACCACATCACCGCCTACTGGATGTGCAACTGTGCAAGTGGAAGAGACCTCACTATCCACCTACCAATATCGGCCTGGACTATCGATAGTGGACCCATTTATGAGTTGGTCAGAGTCAGCCTAGTATTGCCCCCTACCCTAGGGCAGATTAGGCCACACCCCTTTCCAACTGACCATGTCACAGTGAGAGACACGGTCTAATGGTATACGACCCTCATACACTCATGTATCTATTCGGTCTCGACGTTAGAGTCATCCTCTAGTACCATCAGGTTTAAGAATTTTCACTCAGGGACATCATGGCGCCCCGATGCTAGTAACTGTATTTTCGGTGTCCGATCCTACCATTCACGATATTCCTGTGGTGGCCATAGCCCTGATGTCGCTAAGACGTACAGTAATCATGTCATACAAATATAGGGTGCATGAATCGCACTATCAATCATGCAGTAATCCTTCGCATACTACGCGTTCATGTGGGGCAATTCCGCCTATCAAGGAGCCCATAAACAATCTGCCTGAAGGCATATGCTATGATCAGTCACTCCTTATATCAAGCATACATATGATGCATATGAGCATGAATAATAGAGCTATATTAAGCATGTTATATAGTGGACTCTGTTCATAACAAAGATGGGCCTAAATGGCCTACACATAACAAGTATGGGCCTAACAATGGGCCCCAGGGAGAGTTACAATGCGGACATTTAACCATCATTGCTCTTACAATGTGGACGTCAAACCATCATTGCTCCCAAGGCATGGCCGCCATAAACATCATTACATACATCATGGTGGAATCTCACATCGCAATGGGCCTTAAATACAACACATTCGGTCCTAGGCAAAGGCTTCACATATGTCTTATCGGGCCTCACTCATGGTCCTTATATACATTACATTGGGCATCAACCCATGGGTCTCAACCCATGGGCCGCATGCATGGGTTACACCATTAGGCCAATATACATCAAGTGGGTCGTATTATATCGGCCGCACCAATGGGCCAATATACATCAAGTGGGCCACATTATATGGGCCGCAACAATGGGCCAATATACATCAAGTGAGCTGCATTATATGGGCCGCACCAATGGGCCAATATACATCAAGTGGGCCGCATTATATGGGTCGCATCATCTACACCATTCATCTATTTTTTAGAGATTATTTTAGTGCATTAACAAAAAAAAGGATCACATCGGAGGATCATCTGGACCATACCACAAATAATAGTGGAGACAATGATTTCCACTATTTAAACCTCACGGGGCCACCATAACATTTATTTTCCATCCAATCTATTTATAAGGTCACAAAGACCTGAATTAAGAGGAAAAACAAATTTCATATTGGTCCAAAACCTCTATGCTCCCAAAAGGGTTTCAATGGTAGGCGTTCACTCCTCCACTGTTTTCTACAGTGTGGTCCACCTGATAGATCTGCCTCATTTTTAGTCTCAAGCCTTAAGTCGAGCTCATCATTTGGATGGACGGTTGGATGTAGCATATACATTTGTGGTGGGTCCCACCAAACTTGCTAACGTAGCTATAACAACTATATAGCTGGTGGACACCAGCCAACCTACTGCCATGCAAGGTGGGTCCCACATCCTTACGATGGATGATTTGGGATAATACATCAAGGTGGGCTCCACAGCACCATCCAGATCTGAATGGTGCAGATACAGGATACATGCATAAGGTAGGGACCCACGACACTAGCTAACATCACCACATCAACTTATATAACTGGTGTGGGTACTCCAACCAATCAGCTCCCAGGTGGGTCCACACGTGTGGGACCCACCAGCTGTGGATGGACGGTGTAGATATAAACGCATACATCAAGTGGGTAGGCCCACCGTTTAGCCCATCTAGACAGCAGGGTTAAAACATATATATCATGAAGGGGGGGCCCACAGATGTATGGTTGAGATCTAACACATCTCATGTGGGCCCCACACGTGCTGAAAAAAATGTAGTAGCACGCTGCTAGTGTGAGACGCGCGCACTAACCAATCTGTTTCCAAGAGGGTGGGTCCCACGTGGGGCCCACCATATATACATATGTTATATATATTTATATAATATAATATTATATTATCATTAAAATAATGTGTGTGCGTGTGTGTGTGTGGGTGTGTGTATATATTTGAAAGGAACTAACGTTCAGACCCTCTGGACGGATGGTGTGTACTTAAAACGCATACATCAAAGAGGATCCCACCGTCCAAGGGTCTGGACGATGCAGATCTAGCACAACATCAAGGTTGGTCCACACGTGTGGCCCACCCCATCTTTGGATTAAGTTGATATTTGTGTTTTCCCTTCACCCAGTGTCCAAGATGGGCGACAAGGGTAGAACACAGGTCGGGCCCTACCGTCCAAAGCACCTAGACGGTTGAATAACATGGATGAAAGGCATACCTTAGGTGGGCCCACACGGCTTGTACAGAATGGATCAAGTGGGCCACACCCATCACAAGAGAGAGAGAGACATGGAGTAGTGGAGGGACCCCGCCACTAGGGGCCCCTCATATGATTACAACACATACACTAAATTTGGTCCCATCACAAGTGGGCCATCAAATTGAAAATCAACGGTGGATCATCCACCTATTGGCCTCCTTCTTTAGCTCCTTGGACTCCTAGGCTCCTTGGCTTCGATCTTGTTGGAGGATAATGAAGATTGGATGGCTAAGATGGGAGATTGGGGTAGGGAAGTGGGCCACACGTGGGTTTGGCTTGGGAAGCTTGGACGTTGGATGCTCTCATTGGGAGCTTGAGAGTGAAGAGAGAAATGAGAGAGAGAGAGAGAGAGAAGTGATGGGATGAAAAGAGATGGAGTGATGGGTGATGGGTGGAGTGATGGAGTTGTAAGAAAGGGATGGGTGGAGAGAGAGAGTTGACTTTGGGAATGGGAAAGAGATGGGTTGCTTGTACTTATGATAGGGTGTGTACTTGATTAATTGATTAATTGATGAGATAGGTTGTAGAGATTCTCTCGAAATTCGCACATGTAGCGTTTTCCTCGAAATGAACGCAGGCCCACATCTTCTAACCTGAATATCGCATCGGAGCGTGAGACGCGACGTTGGAACTGCGGTGATGGCGCAGTCGCTAGGATACAAGTTTTGAGTCGAGCCAACTCAGACTCACAGGATACAACTTAAGGTCGAGCGCAAATGCCGATTATAGGTCGAGGGTTGCCAAAATTCTATAGGGAGGATCACAGGAGTCTATGGAATGGTACAGACTAGGGTATGGGTCTTACAGCTCTCCCCTCTTAATAAAAATTTTATCCTCAAAGTTTACACAATCACTGCAAGTAAACATAACTCATAAGGAAGAGGAAACATAACATCATCATATAAAATCAGAGATAGCATACAAGATACAATATATAATCAATCATCAAAGAGATGGGGATAACGCTCTCGAATCTTGGCCTCGCGCTCCCAAGACATTTCATCAACAGAATGGTGACCCCACTGAACCTTCACCAAGGGACTGACCTTGGTTCGGAGGACCTGCTCCTTCCGATCAAGGTTACGAACTGGTTGCTCAATGTAAGAAGCATCCTCAAGAACCTTCAACGGCTGTCAATCAATAACAAGAACTATGTCTGACCCACACTTCCTTAGCATAGAGTCATGAAAAATGTTGTGGACGGTAGACAACTGAAATGGCAAGGCAAGCTGATAGGTCATGGCGCCAACGCGCTCAGTGATCTCAAAAGTTCCTATGAATTTCGGGGTAAGCTTGCCCTTCGCTTTAAATCGAACTATGCCCTTCATGGGTGACACCTTGAGATACACTCTGTCCCCAACAGCGAACTCCAAGGGACGACACCGATGACCAGCAAAACTCTTCTACCAGCTCTGAGCTGTGTGCATCTTCTGCCTGATGATATTGATAGCCTCTGACGTCTGTTGCATAAGCTCGAGACCTAGGAGACGTTGCTCTCCAACCTTGGTCCAACAACTAAGAGATCTGCATGGTCTGCCATATAGTGCCTCAAAAGGAGCCTTACTAATGGTCGCCTGATAGCTATTGTTGTATACGAACTCAACCAATCACAAATGCTCATCCCAGCTACCCCCGAAGTCAATCACGCAGGCCCGAAGCATATCATCAAGGATCTGGTTGACCCTCCCAGTCTAGCCATCAGTCTGCGGATGATACGCGGTGTCAAGCTGCAAAATAGACCCCATCGTTCTCTGAAAGCTCCCCCAAAACTGAGATGTGAACCTCGGATCTCGGTCAGAAATGATTGAGACTGGAATGCCATGCAGTCTCACAATCTCCTCGATGAATAACCTCGCAAGCCGATCCAAAGACCAAACACACGAATCGCAAGAAAATGTGCTGACATCATCAGACGATCCACGATAACCCAGATGGCATCATAACCGCGCTAAGTCCTCAACAAGCCCATGATGAAATCTGTCGACATGTCCTCCCACTTCCACGTCGAGATACTTAAAGGTTGCAATGGACGAGGGGGTCTCTGATGATCGGCCTTGACACGCTGGCATGTGTCACACTCGGCCACAAAACTGGCAATCTGGTGCTTCATCCTCGCCCAAAAATACTGTCACCTCATGTTTCGATACATCTTCGTTGAGCTAGGGTGGATAGAAAACCGTGATCGATGTGCCTCGGTCATAAGATCTCTGCGCAACTCAGGAATATCTAGGACACATAATCGGCCTAGGAAGTGAAATCCACCATCTGAACCAATCTACCAATCTACCTGCTCTTCGGATGCTATCAGCCCCAACTCAGAAACTGGGCTCATAAAATTTCCGATCGCCGAATCCGGTGCCGACAGCCTCCGTAGTACCCCATTCTCGGCTCCCAGTGTGCATACACTAGGTTCCGATCCTGGGATCCTACAAGGAGGATTTTTAACATCAATTTGTCTCATAAGAAGCATAACCACAAGTATACCCAAATCACAAAGGCAACATCATCATCACATATCCACTAATATAAACATTTGAATACAGTGTTGAAAGGGAAATACATATATCAAAAATCAAAGCTCCAGAAGACAGCTCCACGCTCTGAGCTCAACTCTGCTGTGACCTAATGTTACCTGCACGCATCTATCGTGCATAAGCTTATAGAAAGCTTAGAGGGTGGTGTAAGTGTGTGCACAAGGTAAGTGTCAAGTATTCAATACAATGCCGTGATCATATAATGTCAAAAATACTAGCAAGATCATAAATCATATGATATCAGAATAAGCAGAAATATTGACCAGTCCATGAGTCATACAACATCAGAGTACGCAATACTAATAAGCTATGCAAAAGAGGAATCGTAGAGAGCCAAATATCAGATGCCGAGGTACAGTGCAATATGTAAATCCTGGTAAGTCCATCTAGGCCATATAAGTATAGAAATATAGTAACCCAAAATGCCATATGCCTGCAGATGTAATGCAATATGCGATGTGAATGAAATAACTAAGTTGGAGTGAAATTGGGATGATAGTACGCAGTATCGCAGGCTATGGGGTCCATTACAAGGGACTTCTATCCAAACTAGTCCCATACCTGAATTTGGATAGTCAGACTTAACGTGGTAAACTCCTGATCTCAGGTTAGAAATGCGCCTCAATCGAAATCATGGCCATTGTGAAGGTACACGTAATAAATAGTTATGCACCACCAGCCCGAGTGGATAGTGAATGAATAAATAAATGAGTGAATATGCAACTCCTACTCAATAAGTCCACATATCAGTACTGTACATATATGAGATCATCACTAGAGTCTATTACACTCTACATGCAATCGTTGCCCACTGACGCGTGACCATGCAAGTGGAAGAGACCTCACTATCTGCCTGGCCAGTAGTCAGCTAACATCTACCCAGCATGTCGATTGTGGACCCATTCATGAGCTAGTCAAACTCAGCCTAGCTATACCCCTTATCCTTGGGCAGGTAAGGCCACACCCCCTCCTACCGACCATGACACAGTGAAAGACGCGACCTCCTAGTATTTGGCACTCAGGCGCTCATGTATCCACTCGGTCTCAATGTTGGGGCATCATTTGGTACCAAGAGGGTTTAGGGACTTTCACCCATAGACATCCAAAGTGCCCAGATGCTCGAACCAAATATTTTCGGTGTCTCATCTAGCCATCCATGATATGCATGTGGAGGCAACGGGCCTGATGTCGCTAGGGCGTAGAGTAATCACAACACACAATGCAAGATGCATGAGTCATACAATCCAGTCATACATTAATCCTGTGCATATTGTGCGCTCATGTGAGACAATCTCCACCTATTAGGGAGTCTCATAACCACTTGCCCAAACATATGCATTGGTCAATCACATCTCATGACGAACATGCAGATGATGTGTATGGGCATGTATCATGATGTTATGCTGTCACATACTCATAATCGGTATCAATAACTGGCACCAACAATCAGCCTCGATAATCGGTATCAACAATTGGCCTTGACAATGTGGACATTTAACCAACATTGCTCCCAAGGAATGACCCACATGGAGCCTAACATATAGTGGACCCATGGCTTCACACAAGAGCCTAATATACAACAACATAGGCCTCACTCAAGAGCTTAATACACATCATGATGAGCCTCTCACATGGGCCTAATATACATCACAATGGGCTCCATCGCTTCGCCCTCAAATGCACCACAATGGGCCTCATCGCATAGGCTTCAAATACGTCACATTGGACCTTAAACACGGGATGAATACACATCACAATGGGCCTCAAATACGGATTGTGTATACATCACATTAGGCCTCGACAATCGGCCTCAATATTCAGCCTAGACAATCGGCCTCGATCATCAAAATCGGCCTCGATAATCAGAATCGGCTTCGACAATTAGAATCGGCCTCGACAATCGGAAACGGCCTTGACAATCTTCCTTGACAATCGGAATCAGCCTCGATAATAAGAATCGGCCTCGACAATCGGCATATAAACAAGGTGGGGCCCATAGATGAACAACCGATCAATCATAATATAAAGATCGGCCCTCGGTCATGGTTATATCAGAATCGGCCTCAACAATCAGAATCGGCTTCGATAATCGACCTTGACAATTAAAATCGGCCTCAACAATTGGCCTTGACAATCGAAATCAACCTTAATAATCGGCCTCTACAATCAAAATCGACCTCGACAATTAGAATCGTCCTCAACAATCAAAATCAGCCTCGACAATTAGAATCGGCCTTGACAATCGGCCTCGATAATCAAAATTGACCTTGATATTCGCCTCGACGTAAGGCAGGGTCCATAGATGGATGGCCGATGATAGACCAAGCAATGTCAATGGGGCCCAATAATTTGGGTTAACCCACTAAAGAATGATGAGAATGGGCCTAACCAGGCCTAAGGGAAGGTCACAATGTGGACATTTAACCGTCACTACCCATCAATGTGGACATTCAACCAACATTGCTCCCAAGCACATAGGGCCAAACGTACAGTGGGCCCACAGTCTCACACAAGGCCTAATGTACATTATCATGGGCCTCACTCAAGGGTCTAATATACATCACATTGGGCCTTATCGAATGGGCCGCAATACATCATATTGGGCCTTATAATGGCCTCATATATCACATTGGGCCTTATCAAATGTGCCGTATCAACGGGCCACTCCAGCTACACCATTCATCCATCTATGGAGATCTTTTAGAGTATTATCCAAACAAATGAATCATTTCAAAAGATCATCTAGGCCATACCACAAATAACAGTGGTGATAATGATTTCCACTGTTTAGAATTTAGAGGGCCCACCATAACGTTTATCTTTCATCCAGTCTGTTCATATGGTCACTAAGACCTGAACTAAGAGGAAAACAAATATCATGTTGGTCCAAAACTTCTGTAACCCAAAAGGGTTTTAATGGAAGACGTTCAATCCCACTGTTATTGGTAGTGTGGTCCAATTGATAATTAGATCTGTCTCATTCTTTCTTCTCAAGCCCTTAGGATGGCTTACTAAATAGATGAACGGTTGGGATGAATCACATATATCTGGGTGTGGCCCACATACATGGCCCACCAGAGAATTGAATCTGCTGCATTCAAGCCCTTAAACGAGCTCGTCACCTAGATGGACAGCTTAGATGTAACACATACATCAACGACCCCATAAACTACTGATGTGGGGCCCACATGAGCTGCTGATGTCAAAGCAATAGCTATTTAGCTGGTGTGTGTGGCCAGGCCACCATCCAGATGGATGGACGACGTTGATAATACCCATATATCATGGTGGAGTACCACCGTCCAGCAGTTGGACAGTGGCGATGAAACCATACATCAGGTGGGTCCCACGTAGGGCCCACATATATACATGAGTGTGTGTGTGTGTGTATATAATATTAAATACATATCACGTGGATTGAAACAGAGTCCATGCCCTAGACGACGTCGATGAAAACACCTGTATTGAGGTGGGTCACACCGTCCATGAAGTTAGACGTTGTGGTTAAATCACATGCATCATAGTGGCGCCACGTAGGTGGGCCACCGGGATCTGGTTCAAGTTGATATTTGTGATTTCCCATTTGACAGGCCTGCATGACCTACTGGGCAGCAGGCTGGTCCACTTGGTAGACGGCATGGATCAAATACATTCGTCATGATTGGATCCGTCCGGGTGGGCCACACGGCACATCACCACCAAGGAAATGAAGGAGAAGGAGAGGAAGAGAGATAGAGAGAGAGGAAGATCGGCATATTAGAGGGACCCCGCCACTATGGGCCCCTCTTTGTTACAACATAAACATCAAGATATGTCTCACCACAAGTGGGCCTTACATACAAATCAAGAGGACTATGCCAAATAAAAATGATAACAGCGGAATTTAATTAAATAAAGGAAAGATAGCGCTTTAAACAATCCACAATACTGAAATGTAAAGAAAGCTTAAAATTCTAAATGTTCTAAGGACAACCTCACACCATAAAAACCAAGGTTTTATGGCAAGGACAACCTTACTAGAACAATCTAAGAATCAATAACACAAACTGAAGAGAAATAAAATAGCAAGAATTAAAATCTACACTATTACAACATTCCTCACAATGCTTGAAATGAAAATATTACAACATTCACATCCACAAATACATCCCACAACTTTGAATGATAAAAGATATAGAAAATAAATCACACATCCACAAACACACAAAGAATTATAGTAGTTCGCCTATGTGTACACCAACTATTCAACAATAGCCACACAACTACTCCACTCCTAGTATCCTCACACAGTGGATATTAGCATTCACTATGAAAATAGGTTTTTCTTAGGTTCACCTAAAACCCTCGCAATTGTGTCTTTCAAGTGGGCTTACAGAATTCAAAAACCACACTCTCTGAGTTTTCTAGCACTCCTTAGATAACCAAAAAGAATGAGATTTTTCTAGCTTAATCTCAAAAGAAACCAACACAATGGAAATTACAATAATGTAAAATACTTGGATTTCTCCTTTTGTTGCAGCCCAAAAGAACCAAGATGGAGTAGAAATTCGAATATAGAAGTTCAATGTCCACACTCACTTTGAAATGATTCTAGGTTCTAATTAATTTTAAATTAAATCAAGTTGGGGCTAGCTCTATTTGATTTTGATTCCAAGAAGTGGAACATCACAATTTCTCTTTCAAATCAGATTAGAATGTAAAAATAAAATCAAATATAAAAAGCTAAAAAAGAGAATATTAAATATGCACAATCTAGCTTAAGAAGATTACAAACTTATCTCTCAGAGTGATGCCTTAATTTTACTTGAATTGGATATCAAACTCTGAAAATCGTGCTTTATTTATAGTTGCAGAAATCACGTCTACGACTGGTCCTATGGACACTACGACTGGTTATAGAACGAACTGATTTTTAAAATTTTGAACGCGACCGGATAAAACCATTCCACGACTGGTCGTAGGCACTTCACGACTGGTCGTGACTTGTCCATGACTGGTCGTGAGGAGCCAGGAATAGTTGCTGGAGTTTGAGTCGTAGCTGCTGGACTGGTCGTGAACGAGTCATGCATTGTTCACATGACCGGTCGAGCAGACTCCAGGACTGGTCATGGCTTAACAAAAAATTTTAAAATTTTGCAACAAACTTAGGACTGGTCTTAGAATTTCTTGGACTAGTCGAGCTAGTGCTAGGACTAGTCGAACAGAGTCCAGGACTAGTCGTAGAATAATTCAAACACTTATAAAGTGATTCAATTTGAATTATGTATTCAAAATGACTTACCCTAAGGTCATTCATACCTTAAACATGAAGTATGAACATTGAACCTTCTTTTCTTCAGATGATGGATGATCTTTGATGTTCATAAAGCTTGAGATCTCGACACGTGATGAAGCTTGAACTTGAGATTTTTGGAAGCTTGAATTCGTAGTTATTGAGTTGCACTTCACCTTAAGTCTTGAATAAGATCTCGTCTTTCGATGTAGTTTTAAAACACTGAGCTTTAAAGCTTACAGAAGAGAACAATGTACTTGATCTTGCAGTTCTTGAAGTAGATCTTTTTTCTTGACTTGAAGAATTGTCCTTGGACATGTGATACATTACCTTGAACATATATACCAATGTGCTTCACAAGACACAGATTGAGGTTTTTGGCACTACAAAATTTGACAATCAAAGAAGCATGAAACCATAGCACTTACAATCTCCCCCTTTGTCAAATTTGTGGCAAAGCCAGTTATCACATCATCATGAAATAGTCAAAACACCTCCTTACTTACTCCCCCTAAGTAGCACACGTATATCCATAAAAAAATACTACTATCCAATCCCAATCCATATCCATACAAGCATAACAAAATAATTCTCCCCCTTTTTTTCACAATATGACAAAGGAAGCAACTAAGATATGGAAGAGGAAAAGAAAAGAGGAATAAGGAAGTAAACTAGTCATGTTATGAAAGATATAAGCAAATTCAAAGATCACATATCATTAACCAGCATAAACCAAATTCATCTAAAGTCAGTCTCAAAAACTGAAAGAAAAGAGTTAAGTATCACAAGAGTTATCACAGCCCAAAAAAAATGTAATCAGATCCAGAAGATGGTGTAGGAATAGATGGATTAATTTGGTGTAAACCCTTATTTAAGCACCTCATATATTTGCGCATATAAACAAATTGAGAATCTTAGGTTACACAAATTTGAGCCACCTGTTCCTCAAGAGATTGTAATCACTCAACAAAATTAGAAAGCTGATAGTCAAGGTCAGCCTCAGAATCTGATTCAATCTCATTGAAGATGTCATCCATATTTATATCATCAAGAGGTAGATCGCTACCTTCTTCTTCATTCACAACTGTAGCTCCACCATCACCAACATCCACTTGGCCCTCAGCCAATCGTAACTTCATTTTGTGTATATTTGAGTTGTTGAAAATAAGGTGATGAATAAGAGCCTATCCAACAGGCATAGCAACTAGCATGTGAGTAGCTAACATAGTCATAAGAAATGTAAATGGAATATCACTGTGTCCAGGATGGAGACGAATTGAATGATAGAATGACAGATCAAAGAAGGAAGGCAGATATTTGTGCCTGAGATGATGGAATGTGAAATTCGAACCATAAAGGAAGTTAGTTCTGTTTTGTTACCAGAACGTGGATACAAATTTGAAATAAATATTCGATGAAGAACCCTATATCTGGGTAACAAGTACTTTGAAGCAAGTGCATTCCCATTTTGACTCCATTGCGCATCCATATTGCATAATGCTCTAGTAAGTATGCGTTTTTCTTATTCTGAGGGTTTCTCAACTAGAGTGTTAAGTGGAATACCGTCATCATTAACAGGTATG
The DNA here is from genome assembly GCF_029962835.1 of Magnolia sinica. Classification (NCBI taxonomy): domain Eukaryota; kingdom Viridiplantae; phylum Streptophyta; class Magnoliopsida; order Magnoliales; family Magnoliaceae; genus Magnolia; species Magnolia sinica. The sequence continues at coordinate 97,499,798 of NC_080573.1, read as the reverse complement.
TCCATTAGGCCAGAAATCAGGTGTCGAGCAACTTGAAATGGGCCTTCTCTAGTTGCAATTTTAAAAGTTAAATTCTTAGTTGAAAAATCAGAAATGCAAGCAAACATAGCTTATGCAATAGACCGGTATGCCGGCCCACCCCAATATAAAATGTTAGCCTATCCTACAACTTGAAGAAGTGGAAGGAGACCAAAAGGAGCAATGTGATCAAGATCAATAGGTCATTCAACAATAACATTGCACACTCGTAAATCCCGCACATAGGAGGGGTCATCTTCGGGTGATCAAAGGTGGCGTAATGTTATAGTTGAAGAACGAGATGATGAAGGACCACGAGTGTTTTTCTTTTTCCCTCTAACATCCATTTGCAACTAGAAAATCAAAGAAGCCAGGAGTTGTAAAAGATGTGGAATGAGTTTTCTCAAAAATAAATTTTAGAGAAGAAAACCCCAAAAACTTCAAGGCAACTTGAAATCAAGCACTCCAAGGAAGAAAATGAAGTGATTAGAGCTTGAATCTATAAGAAAAACTGAAATAATGCACTAACCTTGATGAATCAAGAAGTTGGGTATGACTAGTCGTGCTACGGCCCGTTGGAGAAAAAAGAGGAAATGAGGAAGAAAGGGTTTTTTCCCAAATTAAAAGATCCAGCGCGCTACACGACTGGTCGTGGGACGTCCTCGACCGGTCGTGCCACGACTGGTCGAGTACGTCCTCGACTGGTCGTGCAAAGACAAAAACATGCATTCTTCACATAATTCTAAAATTTAAAATTATAATTTAATAAATATATAAACTATAATACAGAAATGCATGAATAATCAATTTAAATTGCACATACCAAGATCAAATTTCAATTTATTAAACCTACTTTTGTCGAGCGGTTTAGTGAAAATGTCAGCAAGTTGAGTCTCGGTTGGAATGTAATCCAAAGAGATTGTCTTTTCTTCCACTAATTCATGAATATAGTGATATCTAATGTCAATGTGCTTGGTTTGTGAATGTTGAATTAGATTTTTAGATATAGTTATTGCACTAGAATTATCACAATATAAAACCATTGAATCCTGTACAATTCCGTAATCGCTTAACATTCTATTCATCCATACAAGCTAAGTACATGCATTTTCAGCTGCGATGTATTCAGCCTCAGCGATTGAGAGCAATACGGAACTTTGCTTCTTGCTAAACCAAGAAACTAAACAATTTCCATTATAGAAACAACCACCACTGGTTGATTTCATATCATCGATATCACCAGCCCAATCAGCATCTGTGTACCCAACCAACTGAACACTAGTATCGTATGGATACCAGAGACCTAAATTAGTTGAACTTGTGACATATCGCATAATCTGCTTAACAGCAGTTAGATGGGACTCTTTAGGGTCAGATTGATATCTAGCGCAAATACTAACACTAAAAGCAATATCAAGTCTATTTGTAGTTAAATAAAGTAAACTGCCAATCATACTACGATATAATTTAGGATCCACGCTTTTACCTGTAAAGTCTTTTGAGAGTGTTAATGTTGTACTCATAGGAGTATCGAAAATTTTTCCATTCTCAAATCTGAACTTTTTAATTAAGTTCAAAGCATATTTGGTTTGAGAAATAAAAATACCATTAGGTCGTTGTTTTACTTGCAACCCTAGGAAATAATTCAACTCCCTAATCATGCTCATTTTAAACTTAGATTTCATTAAATCTGCAAACTCAACAATCATGTTAGTACAGGTAGATCCATAAATAATATCATCAACATAGATCTGCATTATTTAGATATGATCGTTATGTTTCTTAACAAAAAGAGTCTTATCAACACTTCCCATTAAAAATTATGACTTAGTAGAAACTTAGTCAATTTTTCGTATCATGCCCTAAGAGCTTGTTTCAAACCGTAGAGAGCCTTTTTTAGGCGATAGACATGATCAGCATTCTTAAGGTCTTCAAAACCTGTTGGTTGTTCAACATAAACTTCTTCATGCAGATCGCCATTTAAGAAAGCACTCTTTACATCCATTTGATAAATTTTGAATTTTTTAAAGCAAGCAATGGATATAAATAGTCTGATTGATTCAAGACGAGCTACTAGGGCAAAGGTTTCATCATAATCGATGCCTTCAATTTGAGTGTACCCTTGTACAACCAGTCTAACCTTGTTTCGAATTATATTAACAAGTTCATCAGACTTATTTATGAAAATCCACTTAGTTCCGATAATATATTTATCTTTAGGTCTAGGAACAAGATACTAAACATCATTTCTCATAAATTGGTTAAGCTCTTCTTGCATTGCAATAATCCAGTGTTCGTCAGTAAGAGTTTCTTTTAAGTTAGTCGGTTCTATTTAGGATGTAAAGCACACGTAATTACATATATCTTCTAGTTATCTATGAGTGCGCACACCAGTGAGAGGATTTCTAAGAATTTGAGTGGTTGGACGATCTTTAACTGTCCTCAGTTCAGAGTTAGTTTGATTTAATGAAGTATCTGATTTTGTAAGAACCGTGTCCTATTCCGTACCGTTCCGTTGGCTTCCGCGGTCCTTCCGGTCAAATTTCGGCAACCTTCGCACCATATCCGATGATTGTGCGCAATCCTAAGCCGAGTCCTGCATACCAAAGTCAGCTCGAACTGAAACTTATATCTTAGCGACCGCGCCGTCGCCGCGGTTCCAACGCCGCGACTCGCGTACCGAACCGATACCCTGGCTAGAAGATGTGGGCCCACGTTCATCTCGAGGAAAACACCGTGCGTGCAAATTTTGAGAGAATCTTTACAAAATGTCCCATTAATCAATCAATTAACCCCATCAATCAAGTACACATCTCACATCAAGTCAAGTGCAAGCAACCTATACCCTATCCTTACCTCTCTCTTAGACAAGCTACCCAGAGTCAACTCTCTCTCTCTCCACCCATCCCTTTCTTACAACCCATCACTCCACCCATCACCCATCACACCTCACCCATCCATATCACTCCCATCATCTCACTCTCTCTCTCTCTCTCATTTCTCAAATCTCCCAAGCAACTCAAAGCTTCACACGTCCAAGCATTCCCAAGTTTTCTCAAAAACATCAAGTGTGGCTCACACTCTCATCTCTCATCCACTCCATCAAAATCCCATCAACTACCATCAAAAGTAAAGGCAAAGAGCATAGAAGGCTAAGGGAGCGAGGAGGAGGCCTAGAGGTGGGTGATCCTTAAGTTTCTCCGTTGATTTCATGATTTGAGGGCCCACTTGTTGTTGGGACCCATTTCGATGTATGTGATGTATCAATGGAGGGCCCATAGTGGTGGGGTCCCTCCTCTCTATCACCGTCTCTCTCTCTCTCTCTCTCTCTCTCTCTCTCTCTCTCTCCTTGGATGGTGATGATGATGAAGCGGTGAGTGTGGCCCACCATGAATCATTTTTTTTTCATGTGGGACCCATCAGATGAATGTGTTGGATATCCAGCTCATTAACGGGCCCAGATGGAAGGAGAACATAAACATCAGGTGGATCAAACAGGTGGGCCACATGCATGTGGGACTCACCATGATGTCCATTTTATGTGTGCCGTCCAGTGTCTCTGGACACTGGACATGGTGGGGTTGGCTAACAGTGAAGTGTAAACTGACATGGAAGTGTATTAACAAGCCAGCCAAAATAAAGGGAATGGTGGGCCACTCATGCAAGCTTCACCTCGATGTACGTATATAATCCACACCGTCCATCCCGTTGCTCATCCTATTTTAAGCGTTGAGCCAGAAAATGGAGTCAATCCGATAATCGAGCAGGCCATACCATAAGGAATAGTGGGGTTAACCGTTAAAACTCGCCTTAATGCTTTTATCCGCCACAACACGCTGCATATTGGACTCGATGAGTCTGTCCTGAGCTATGGAATTCAATGGCTGGGTCGGATTTGTCCGAGGTGGGCCCCATCTACTAAATACCATAGAAAAAAAAACAAGCAGCAGCAGTTAACGCTACTACTGTCAGGACGCAGCAGGCGCTGCCTACGGCAGGCAGACGGACGGACGGGCTGACACTCACGGCCCAGCTGTGGGTCCCACCATGATGCGTTTCGAACATCAACACCTTGCATTTGATGGGTCCCCTCGGACCAGGAGGCCACCCCAAAAATCAGCCATATACGGAACTCAGGTGGACCACACCATCTAAAACCATGTGAAGACATGCCTAAAACATATAAAATCACTTGGTGGGGCCTACCTGAAATTTGGATGCGGCTGAAACTTGGTCTGAACCCTCAACCAAGTTGGACACACATAATGGGTGGGCTGGATTTATGAACCACATCAGGGTGGACTCCCTGTCCACGTGACCCTATCAACAAGTCGTATGGCAAATGAACTTTACAGTGGGCCCAGTTTCTCCCCTGGTCCATGTGGCCTTGTGAACCGATTGGATGTAAATAAATGTTATGGTGGGCCCTGGTCCACGTGACCTTATGTACAGGTTGGATGTAAATAAACATTATGGTGGGCCCTGGTTCACATGACCTTATGCATAGATTGGACGTAAATAAACATTACTGTGGCCCCCAGGTCTGAGTGACCTTATTAATGGGTTGGATGGAAAATAAACATTATGGTAGGCCCCACATGGGACCCACTTATGTATGTATTGTAATCCACACCCTCCATTAGTGTGGGCTCCATCATGATGCATGTGTTTCATCCAAACCGTCCAACCATTTTGGAGATAATTTAAGGCCCATTGTTGAGGCCCATCTTAATGGATTGGTGATCCTTGTTGAGGCCCACCTTGATTTGTATAAGGCCCATATTATGAGGCCCATTGTGACGTATTCAAGGCTCATGTGATTAGGCCCAACTTGATGTATTTGTGGCCCGCCCACTAAGGCCCACTTGAGATATATGAGTCTATGGTTTGAGACCCATTTGATGTATTTGCGCCCTTGGGTCAAGGCCCAACAAGATCTATATAAGGCTCATTGCAATATGTGATTCATGGCAGGTTGTGCCTTGGGAGTAATGATGGTTTGATGTCCACATTGTAAAGATGATGTTGGTTAAATGTCTGCATTGTCTCTCTCTCCCTAGGGCCAATTAATAGGCCCATACCTGTAGCATATAGGCCGTCTAGGCCCATCTTCGTTTTGATCAGAGCCCATCACCACACAACATGTATAATATAGATCCATGATTCATGATCATATGCATCATATGTATGCCTAATATGAGAAGTGACTGATCATAGTATATGCTTTCGGGCAGATCGTTTATGGGCTCCCTGATAGGAGGAGTTGCCCCACATGAGCGCTCGGCACGCGTAGGATTGTTACATGTCTGATAGTATGATTCATGCACTTGTATTAGTGTGATTGTGATTACTGTATGCCCTAGTGATATCAGGGTCATAGCCTCCACAGACACATCGTGGGTGGCTGGATTGGATACCGAAAATATTATTACTAAGCATCGGGGCGCCATAGATGTCCCAGGGTGAAAATCCATAAACCCGATGGTACCAGAGGATGACTCCAACGTCGAGACCGAGTGGATATATGAGCGCACGAGGGCCAAATACCAGGAGGCCACGTCTCCCACTATGTCGTGGTCGGTTGGAAAGGGGTGTGGCCTTACTGGCCCGAGGGTAGGGGGCAATACTAGGCTGAGTTTGACCAACTCATGAATGGGTCCGCTATCGTCATGCCAAATAGATATTGGCAGACTATTGGCCAGATGGATAGTGAGGTTTCTTATGCTCACTTGGACTATGCGGCTAGGAGAGCGGCAGTGCCACTTGGAGTGTACTAAACCCCAATGATTATCTAGAATGAGAATTATACTGATACATGATGAGGATTGGTATGTTTGAGTTGCATCTCGCATCGCACAACTGTGTTATGGCCGATAGCATTCATATCCTACACCGCATAGCCTTGGTACGGCTGATTGCATTTATGTACTCATCACCATGATTTCGCATTACTCTGACCTTGCATTCTGAGCACGCTTATATTGCGCACACACTTACACCACCCTCTAAGCTTTCTATAAGCTAATGATGATTGATGCGTACAGGTGACGCCAGGACGCAGTCGTAGCCTTGTTAGAGTTGGAGCGTGCAGTCGAGCCTTTAGAGTTCCTGTTATTATCGTCATCTTGTATTTTCCTTTTTCACGCATTGTACTCAAAAGTTTTTTATCATAGTGGATTTTGTGATGGTGTTCTTGTAGTCATTGTTTGTGGGTTATGCTTAGTTATGCTCATTACAAATCAAATTGAAGATTAGAAATCCTCCTTGTAGCATCCTAGGATCGGAACCGGGTGTATGGGTGCTAGGAGCCGAGAATGGGGTACTACGGAGGCTGTCGGCGCTATATTCAGCGATCGGGAATTTTGTGAGCCCGGTTTCCGAGTTTTGGGCGTGACAGATTTGCCAATTAAAAGAACTTCATCATTATCTAAATTTGAGGCAGGTGTATTTAAGTGACCGTCAATGACCACATTAATGGACTCTTGAATAACATCGGTCCTCTTATTCAGTACTCGATATACTCGACTATTCAAAGAATATCCTAAAAAGATCCCTTCATCACTTTTAGTATCAAACTTGCCCAGATTTTCACGGTCATGTAAAATATAGCACTTGCTGCCAAAAACTCGAAAGTATTTGACAGTAGGCTTCTTATTGAACCACATTTCATAAGCCGTTTTATTATAATTTTTACTTGTATAAACCCGGTTGATTATATAGCATGCAGTATTTATAGCTTCAACCCAAAGATTTTTAGGGAGCTTCAGACTATTCAACATTACATTTGCCATTTCTTGAAGCACTCTATTTTTTTCTTTCAACAATTCCATTTTGTTATGGAGTTTTGGGTGCAGAGAATTCATGTGATATTCCCTGATCGCAACAGAATTTCTTAAAACTAGTATTCTCAAATTCTGATCCATGATCACTACGGATCTTACAGACTTGAGAACCTTTTTCCGTTTGGATTCGTTTGAGAACTCTTTTTACTTCATCAAGGGTTTCTGATTTATCCCTTAAGAAGGCTACCAGAGTGAATCTGGTGAAATCATTCACGATTACCAGTATATATTTTTTACCACCTCTACTCTCCGTCCTGGTTGGTCCTATAAGATCCATATGAAGAAGCTCGAGTGGTTTTAATATGCCATTAGAGTCCACCTTTTTGTGAGCACTCTTACTTTGTTTGCCAATCTGGCATTTGCCACATATTTTGTCTACTTTCTGTAATTTAGGTAGACCTCTTATCAGTTCTCTTTTGCTCAATCTATACAAATTGCGGTAGTGTACATGTCCAAGGCATTTATGCCATAACTCAGTCTTATCGATATGGACCATGTAACACGATTGACTAGATGAGCTAGAATCACTAACAATATGGTAGTTTTCAAAAGTTCTATGACCAGTTAATATTACAGAGCCCTTTTTGTTTAAAATTTCACAACCTTGGTTAGTAAATTTTACGCTATGATTGTTGTCGCATATTTGAGATGTGCTTAACAGATTGCGTTTTAACCCTTCAATGTATAAAACATTTTCAAATAAGGGAAGGTTAAAGAGTTGAACCGTACCTTGACCAATAATCCTGCAGTTGCTACCACCACCAAATGTGACTGAATCATCAGCCATGTCTTTAAGATCAGTGAATAGACCTTTATCACCAGTCATATGCCTTGAGCATCCACTGTTTAAGTACCACTTTGAATGACTTGTAGCTTTGAAAGTCGTGTGGGCAACCAAGCAAGTAACCTTAGGAACCCATTTCATAACTGTTTTGGGCTTAGGAGTATAGTTGGTCTTCTTATGTTTATAGTTGTTGTAAGAATGACCCACTGAGTTAGATTTTAAGAGCTCCTTAAGCAAATCAACTATTTTTTCAGCTAATGGGTTTTGATTTTAATTTTTATAGTTCATATGATTACTTTTATGTTTGAAAGATTGAAAAGTTTTACCATTTTTAAAAAAATTTTGATTTAAACTATTCCCTTTTGAGTTTGAGGACTCTCATTTCACAAACCTAGGAGGAGTATTCTTCTATTTAGGAGGAATATTTCTATCGTAGCCCAAATTGGATCAGTCATCACATTATCTTGATCCAGATAAAAGTTTTTCTAACTTTGGATCACCTTAGGCATACCTCCATGTATCCTTTAAACTCAAAAGTGAAGAGACTTCAAGTTTAAGTTTTTCACTTTCAGATTTTGATTTTCAATAAGGGAGGTTTTAAATTCTAAATCGCATTTGCACTTTTCAAAATAATCTGAAATGTGGGATTTTTCTAAAACAAGATAATCAAAATTTTCTTTAAGCTTTGAAAACTTTTCTTTCTGAAGTTTAAGTTTAACAACAATTTTACAACTCTCCTTGTAAAGGGCATTATAAGCATCTTGAAGATCATCTTCATTTTCATGATCACTATTCAGATTTTCTTCACTAGTTGAATCGTCATTATTTGAAAAAGTGGATTTAACTTCACTTCCCGACTCAGTTTCAGAATCTTCTGATTCAGAAGAGGCTTTAAAGTCAGAGGATTCATCCCAAGTAGCCAACATTCCTTTCTTTTTAGGTTTGTCCTTTTTAGGACACCTATTTGCTAAATGCCCATATTCATGGCAGTTGTAACACTGACTGTCTTTTAAAGATTTTTGAGTTTTAGGTTTAGATTTCTTCTTATCATTAGATTTTTGAAAATCAACCCTCTTTTTACTTTTGAAAATTTTGTAAAACTTTTTTTCTTAAAGGGTCATATCATCTTCAAAGTTTTCTAAATCAGAATTACTATTATTTTCTTGAAAAACATTTTTAGAAGATTTAAGGGCGATAAATTTACCTTTAAGAGCTTTAAAAGTTAACTCATATGTCTATAAAGAGCCAACTAATTCTTCTACCCTCATATTATCTATATCACGAAGTTCCTAAATCGCAATTACCTTAGAATTGAACCGTTTAGGAAGTGAGAGTAGTATTTTTGCACACACTTTACTTTCTGGGATTTTATCACCAAGACCCCACATAGAGTTCACAATGTCATTCAATCTTGTATAGAAGTCCATTAACATTTTATTTTCTTCCATACTATGCCAAATAAAAATGATAACAACAGAATTTAATTCAATAAAGGAAAGATAGCACTTTAAACAATCCACAATACTAAAATGTAAAGCAACCTTAAAATTCTAAATGTTCTAAGGACAACCTTACACCATAAAAACCAAGGGTTCATGGAAAGGACAACCTTACTAGAACAATCTAAGAATCAATAACACAAACTAAAGAGAAATAAAATTGCAAGAATTAAAATCTACACTATTACAACATTCCCCACAGTGCTTGAAATTAAAATATTACAACATTTACATCCACAAATACAGCCCACAACTTTGAATGATAAAAGATATTAAAAATAAATCACACATCCACAAACACACAAACAATTATAGTGGTTCGCCTGTGTGTACGCCAACTGTTCAACAACAGCCACACAGCTACTCCACTCCTAATATCCTCACACAGTGGATATTAGCATTCACTATGAAAATAGGTTTTTCTCAAGTTCACCTAAAACCCTCACAATTGTGTCTTTCAAGTGGGCTTACAGAATTCAAAGACCACACTCTCTGAGTTTTCTGGCTCTCCTCAGATAACTAAAAAGAATGAGATTTTTCTGGCTTAATCTCAAAAGTAACTAACACAATGAAAATTACAATAATGTAAAATACCTGGATTTCTTCTTTTGTTGTAGCCCAGAAGAACCAAGACAGAATAGAAATTTGAATATAGACGTTCAATGTCCACACTCACTTTGAAATGGTTCTAGGTTCTAATTGATTTTAAATTAAATCAAGTTGGGGCTAGCTCTATTTGATTTTGATTCCAAGAAGTGGAACATCACAATTCCTCTTTTAAATCAGATTGGAATGCAAAAGAAAAATCAAATATAAAAAGCTAAAAAAGAGAATATTAAATATGCACAATATAGCTTAAGAAGATTACAAACTTATCTCTCAGAGTGATGCCTTGATTTTACTTGAAATGGATATCAAACTCTGAAAATCGTGCTCTATTTATAGTTGCAGAAATCACGTCTATGACTGGTCCCATGGACACTACGACTGGTTGTAGAACAAACTGATTTTTGAAATTTTGAGCGCAATCGGATAAAACCGTTCCACGACTGGTCGCAGGCACTTCACGACCAGTGTGAGACCTCCACGACTGGTCGTGACCTATTCACGACTGGTCGTGAGGAGCCAGGAATAGTTGCTAGAGTTTGAGTCGTAGCTACTGGACTGGTCGTGAACGAGTCGTGCACTGTTCACACGACCGGTCGAGTAGACTCCAGGATTGGTTGTGCTGAACAAAAAATTTTAAAAATTTGCACTGGTCTTGAAATTTCTTGGACTGGTCAAGCTAGTGCTAGGACTAGTCGAACAAAGTCCAGGACTAGTCATAGAATAATCCAAACACTTATAAAGTGATTCAATTTGAATTATGTATTCAAAATGACCTACCCTAAGGTCAATCTAAGGTCATTCATACCTTAAACATGAAGTATGAACATTGAACCTTCTTTTCTTCAGATGATGGATGATCTTTGATGTTCATGAAGCTTGAGATCTTGACACATGATGAAGCTTGAACTTGAGATTTTGGAAGCTTGAATTCGTAGTTCTTGAGTTGTACTTCACCTTAAGTCTTGAACAAGATCTCGTCTTTCAATGTAGTTTTAAAACATTGAACTTTGAAGCTTACAGAAGAGAACAATGTACTTGATCTTGCAGTTCTTGAAGTAGATCTTTGTTCTTTACTTGAAGCATTGTCCTTGTACATGTGATGCATTGCCTTGAACATATATACCAATGTGCTACACAAGACATAGATTGAGGTTTTTGGCACTACAAAATTTGACAATCAAAGGAGCATAAAACCATAGCACTTACAGTCCCACCACAAGTGGGCCTTAAAATGATCAAACCCACACAAACAAAACCTTAAAAAAAACACCCACCATTAGATATCCACTTCTTTCTTTCGCCAATGCAATCTAAGCTTCAAGGGGTGCGATTCAACAGTCGAGATGGACTTTGGATGGTGGAGATGGGAGGTGGGAAGGTGGGCCACACTAGCTCCTCTCTTTTTCTGCTTGAAAGCCATGGACGTTTCCTCCTTTGGGAATTGTTTGAATGGGGTGAAGAGATAAATGAAAGAGTGATGGGAGTTGTAAGGATGGATGACATGGAGTGTATGGGTGAGGGATGGGGCTAATTGACTTTTTGGGCATGAGATGGATGGGGTATGGGTAGCATTACCTTGTTGTCATGAAAGGTATGGGAGAGGTAAGGTCTTTATTGACTTGGTGGAAAGAGGAGGGTATGGGTAGAGATTCCATTCTCTCAACCATGAATCTTCCTGGAAATGACGCACACATTGCCCGCGGTGTTTCCTCGATTTATTCTCAGGCCCACAACTCCTAGCCTGGGTATCACCTTGGCACGCGAGACATGGCTTCGAAACCGTGGCGATGGTGTGGTCGTTAGGGTGCAAGTCTCAGGTTAATCCGACTCTAGAATACGGGATCGACTCAAGGATGTGCGCAAATGCTATCTATGCCTCGCGGGTCGCCAGAATTCGACCGGGAGGACCGCGAAAGCTTACGGAATAGTACGGTATACGATACGGACCTTACAAATGCGGCCTCTACTCGGTAACCCTGTAACGACTCGTCTGTCTGCTGAGCCTCGATCACCCTTTCAACAAGAGAGGGTTGAATCGACAGACTCGATAACTACACGATAGAAGACTACAGACCAAACTCAAAGTCATACTCTATTATATCCTCAAGCATCCTCCACTCCTGAATCATCATGTGTACCACCAGGCCTCATGGATGAAGGCTGAGGGCATCCACCACCACGTTTACCTTGCCTAGGTGGTACTGGAGATCAAAATTATAATCCTTTAGGAGCTACATACAACACCTCTGCCTCATGGTCAGCTCAGACTGAGAGAATAGGTACTTCAAGCTCTTGTGGTCGGAGAAGAGCTCGAACCTAACCCCATAGAGATAGTGCCTCCACACCTTCAGTGCGAAGATGACTGTTACCAGCTCCAAATCATGCATGGGGTAGTTCAGCTTATGGACCTTGAACTGGCGAGACGCATAAGCCACTAGTCTCCCGTGCTACATCAGGACAACACCCAAGCCAATACGCGAAGCATCGGTAAATACAACAAATCCATCACTTCCAAAGGGAAGAGTGAGGACAGGAGAGGACGCGAGGCAGTCCTTCAGCTCCATAAATGCTCACTCACATGTATCACTCCAAACAAACTCTGCGCCCTTCCAAGTCAACTTGGTCAATGGGGCTGCGAAATGGGAGAGGCCCTCAATGAAACGCTGATAGTAGCTCCCCAAACCAAGGAAACTGTGGATCTCGGATGTGCTCGTAGGCTGGTCCCACTGACGCACTGTCGAAACCTTCGATGGGTTCACTACGACACCCTCCCTCATCACCACGTGACAGGGGAACTTCACCTCCTCCTGCCAAAACTCACACTTCTCCAACTTCGCATACAGCTGGTGGACATGAAGGGTTTGCAATGCGATCTCCAAATGCTGCTCGTGCTCCTCACGGGTCCTCGAATAGATTAGAATGTCATCGATGAAGACCACAACAAACTGATTGAGATATGGATGAAAGACTTCATTCATTAACTGCATGAATACTCTGTGCACATTTGTCAGTCCGAAGGACATGACCTGAAACTCAAAATGACCATTACATGTGCTGAAAGCTGTCTTCGGGATGTCTTCCTCTCGAACCCAAATCTGATGATAACCAGAACGCAGGTCAATCTTCAAAAAGAATTGTGCACCCTACAGCTGATCAAATAAGTCATCTATCCTTAGGAGCAGATACTTGTTCTTGATCGTGACAGGTTGTAATCCACACAGAGCCTATGAACCATCCTTCTTCCTGACGAAGAGTATCGGTACTCCCCAAGGCGAACTACTTGGACGAATAAATCCCAACTCATGCAACTCATCTAGCTGTTACTACAACTCCCTCAATTCCATCGGTGTTATACGATACGAGGCCTTTGAAATATGTGCGGTACTGAACATGAGATCAATCTGGAACTCAATATGCCAATGCGACGGCAGTCCCGGAATCTCCTGGAATAAATTGGAAAAATCACAAACCACTAGCAACTGAACAACACACAAGGCAACAAGCTCCTCAACTACGTAAGACATCAAACAAGAAAATGACTCTCCTTCGGGCTTGGCAATGAACTGGAACTGTGGCAAGCCTGGTATACAGAACGTGACTATCCTCGCGGAGCAGTCCAAGATGGCGTGGTACTCAGCAAGCCAATCCATGCCCAAGATGACATTGAAATTTGACATCAGTAGCACAAATAAGTCGGCAAGCAAGAAAATCTCCCCCACTAACATGGGGCAAGACGAACAGAAGCGGCCTAATACTATAGTCTTTCCCAAGGGCGTCAATACGGTCAACCCCTCACTAACAGATTCTGTCGGCAATCCAGACAATCAGCAAAAATCCTCAGACATGAATGAGTGCGAAGCACTAGAAACAAATAATACTCGGGCGATGTATGCAGAGACTGGGAGTATACCCTCAATGACTCTTCCAAAGGACTGTGGGTCCTGTTGAGCCGCATAGAACCTGACCTGAGCTGGCAGGGGAGGTGTCTATCCCCTCTGAGGACTCTGATGCTTTGATGCCTCTGAGGCGGCATGTACTGTTGTCTTTACTGCTGCTGGGGCCTAGGCGACTAAGGTGGTTGCAGTCGCTGCTGTGGTGGAGGCTACTGTGGCTCTCTCGGTTGCTACAACTACTGGGGGTGGGGGCACTCATGCACGCGGTGCCCTATCCCACCACATCCAAAATAAGTCCCTATAAATGGCTACTGGGGTGGCGCTGGAGGTGCATCTGGTACTATTGGTGCTCTGGCGGATGGGTAGCTCTTGTGCCTCTGTGGCCATGGATGCTAATGGGAGCTACCTGAGTGGGCTTGCCTCTTCTAGTCTCTTCTCTGATCTCGATCACTCTGCATGACAGCCCACTCAATCTCATAAATCTAAGCCCTCTGTACTACCGCTTGAAAAGTCTGGAGCTCATGCCCAATAACATGGCCTTGAAGACCATAACGCAAGCCATTCTTGAAACGACGGGCCTTTCGGTCCTCAACATCGACCAAATACAGCACGAACCTCGATAGCACCACGAAACGAGCCGCATACTATGCCACAGACATGTCTCCCTGCACTAAGGTGTCGAACTCTAACGCTTGCTACGGACGAATGTGGTCGGGGAAGTACTGCTGCTCGAATTGGTTTACGAAATCCTCCCATGTCCAGACGAAATCAACCCTTGTAACACAGTTAACAAAGGTCCACCAGTGCTCGGCCTCACCGAACCCGCTGGTAGGTTGTGCATGTCATTGTATCAAAAATCTTCTCCACATTAGAGCGCCACCTCTCGGCTGTTGTCGGATCTGGCTCACCCTATAAACATGGGGGATCGAGCTGTCGAAACTCTCAAAGAAGGGTGCTCAGGCGCTCCTGCTCTGCATTGGCTGGCAAAACAATGAGGTGCCTGCCCTGCCCCTGGAGTGCGGCCATCACAGTCTACAACATCTGCTGTAACTAGGAAACACTCACGAGTATGGTCAGATCTGCACCAATCTCAGGTGGAGGAACGACATCCTCAGGATGGGGAGTAAGGATCTCTAGCGGTGGAGTGGGAGTCGTAGTTGGTAAAGCGAGAGCCTCAAGTGGTGGAGCGGGTGTCGTTCGGGTCTCTCTCTTGGGCAGCATGTCCTACAGGAAAGAACAAGGATGCTAATCAACCTTAAGAATCTCTTGAATGCACACACATTAGGGAATTAAATCGGGATGTTACGCACTCGGGACCTAATTGTCCTAGTTTCATAATAGATATGTGATGTTGTCTTGAGTTATTCCCAAGTTATGCTCTGATACCAATTTTTGTCAAGCTCCAAACTCAAAAACTGGGCTTACAAAATTCCTAATCTCTGAATTCAGCGTTGACAACCTCCGTAGTACCCCATTCTCGGCTCCCAACACCCATACACCAGGTTCCAATCCTGGGATCCTACAAGGAGGATTTTCAATATTAATTTGATTCACAGTAAGCATAACCCATAATAACAACCATAAGAAACATCACCACATATCCATTATGATAAAAAAAACTTTAAGGTACAATGTGAATAAAGGAAAATACAATGATAATAAAGCTAAAACTCTAGAAGCTCTGCAGCACGCTCCTGCTCCTGAACAGCTACTGTCTAGCGTCACTTGCATGCAACGGTCATGCATAAGCATATAAAAAACTTAGAGTGTAGTGAAAGTGTGTGCATATGGTAGAAATGCAAGTTTGCAATATCAGAGTAATGCGAAAATGCCAGTAAGTCCATGAATGTCATCAGTCGTACCAAGGCTATGCGATGCGAGGTATGAATGTTATTGTCATACCAAGGCCAAATGATGTAAGGCCTACATAGACAATATCATGACTAAAATGCAGCTCAAGCATACCAATCTGCACCATATATTAGTACGGTTCTTCTGCATAATCACTGGGGTCTAGTACACTCTACACCACATCACCGCCCACTGGACGTACAACCGTACAAGTGGAAGAGACCTCATTATCCGCCTACCAATATCAGCCTGGCCTGTCGATAGTGGACCCATTTACAAGCTGGTCAGAGTCAGCCTAGTATTGCCCCTACCCTCTGGCGGATAAGGTCACACCACTTTTGAACTGACTACATCACAGTGGGAGACGCGGTATAATGGTTACGACCATCATGTGCTCATGTATCTACTCACTCTCGATGTTGGAGTCATCTTCTGGTACCATTGGGTTTAGGAATTTTCATTCAGGGACATCTATGGCGCCCTGATGCTAGTAACATTATTTTAGGTGTCCGATCCTACCATCTACAATATGCCTGTGGAGGCCACAACCCTGATGTTGCTAGGGCATAAAGTAATCATGTCATACAAATTTGAAGTGCATGAATCACACTATCAATCATGCAGCAATCCTGCACGTACCGCGTGCTCATATGGGGCAGCTCCACCTATCAGGGAGCCCATAAATAATCTGCCTGGAGGCATATGCTATGATCAGTCACTCCTCATATCAAGCATACATATGATGCGTATGAGCATGAATCAATAAGCTATAATAAGCATGTTATATGGTGATGGACTTTATTCATAATGAAGGTGGGCCTAGATGGCCTATACACAATAAGTATGGGCCTGGTAGGGACCCCATTTTGGACCCAATGTGTAGTTAATGGCCTACCATGATGCATATATGAATTCCATGATGAGGCCATTCTCTATGAACCCCATCATGATGTTTATTTTGATTCTCATTGTAAGAAGGTCATCTAGACCTTGCAATTGTTGGTGGGAAAGGGATTTCCACCATTGATTTATATTGATAGGCCTAAGGAGTGGCCCATATAAAGCCTAACATATAGTGGGCCCATGGCCTCACACAAGGGCCTTGTACACAACATAATGAGCCTCACATAAAGGCCTAATGTACACCACGATGGGCCTCACTCATAGGCCACACATGCATCACATTGGGCCTCACTCATGGGACACATATACATCATAATGAGCCTTATCATATGGGCCATATATACATCACATTGGACCTCACCATATGGCCTCATATACATCACATTGGGGCTCATCATATGGGCCTCATATACAACACATTGGGCCTCATACATCACATCGGGCCTCACCAAACGGGCCTCAAATACAACACATCGGGCCTCATCATATGTTGTCTCTTTTGCAAATCATGCTTATTTATTTTACATTGAAGACAATATAGATTTTAGGTTAGGGTGGGAGATTAGGTAAATTAATCAATGTTTTCTTAGTTTTGAGCAAAATTTGTAAAATATTTTGAAAAATTTTCAATGTTTATCTGTTGGAAAGTGATAAGTTGTGCATTTAAGACTTTTTTGAGTATGATGGCAGGATAGAAATTGAATTTTGAATTGATCGAAGTTGGAACAACTAAGTAACGTATCACTTATGGTTCTTCCATTTAGTTGCTTAAGAATAAGTTTGAATATTATGTTATTCAAATCGTTTTCTATGAATAATACTAGATTTTCTGATTGTTAGTATGATGATCATTGAAATATATTAAGAACTGAGTCTGAAAAATTTTATCCACCTTAAAAGAAGAAAAGAATCAGTTAAGAAACAGGAGATCGACAAGAAGGTCATGTGTGGTGAAAAGTCTGAAAAAGAATGAAGAAGGACAACACCTTTAAGGGGAATGAAAAATGTCTTTAAAAACAATGTAATGTCTGAAGAAAACAGAATAAAGACAAATGACCGTCGATATAAAATCAAAAACTAGAAAAGAAGGAAAAGGGGATAAGTTCAGAATCAGTACTTGTGTTTTCAACCAATCTTGAAGTGATGAGCATGGCTAGCATTATGAAAAGAAAGTATTTTCACTAAACACGTTAAAAAACTTGATATGCGAACTATGCTCTAACATAACAGATAAGGGACTTATGTGATTCAACTCTAGGTTTTCAACATCTTAATTTCTCATCTTGAGTCTACTCATTCATACTAAATTACATAAAAGATTGTTTTCTGAAAAATGGTTGAACATTGCACATTAAGGTTCATTTTTTGCATACTTTGCCAGGAACTAGAAAAATGCTGGTTGGGGATTGTGTTGAGGGTCAAATATTACATATTGGACCTCATTTATATCTTGGTTTTATGAAGTTGATAATGTTTAATGTTCTATTTTACTCATGTTTGTGTTGCAAGGTGAATTTAAGAGCTTAGATTGAAAACAGTGCCAAAAGTATGGACTTAATGCTCAAGAATCACCAAGTCAAGGGATAAATATTAGGAGACCAAGATTGAAGAATTCACATGCCAAAGATCCAGGGAAACCAAGTGATGAAGGAAGAGAATCGAAGAATTGAAGTGAAGATAAGGAAGCCCGAAAATCATTATAAAAATAGATTCTGGGGCCAAAAAAGTCTAATTCTGGAAAACTGTAAGAATGGCCTTCGATAATATCGATGACCTATAGATAATATCGAAGGGACATATCAAAGACCTGTAGATAACATCGAGAAATTCAGGATTTTTTGGCCAAACTCTTTGGACATTCTGGACTGATCTACAATACTATCAAAGACCTGTCGATAATATCGAAGGACATATCGAAGACCCATAGATAATATCGAAGCTTTGTAAATTTAAGGCGATTACTAGATTTTTCCAAGTCAGTGCGAAAGGAGGTGCTGCAAAACTATAAATAGGAGTCTCTAGGGCACTCCTAGGGATCATCTGGGGTTTGAGGAGTGGAGTAAAAGCGTGGAGAAGCCATTGCCAAGAGTTTTTCTTCCCTTTTCCTTAGTTGTTTTTATGCTTTTATTAAGAGATTTTAGTTCAATCATGTCTATAGTTGGCTAAACCTCTTAAATAGGGCCAAAAGGTGAAGCTTGTAGCGTGATGGGATGTTTCTATTGCTTTGATTCATGTTTATAATGAACTCCCTTTAATTCTAATTTGATTATAAGGAATACTTTTAGTTTTTAATGGTTTGTTGTGACTCAAATTACAATAGATCTACGATAGCTTTAAGTATATTCTTTTCATGTTTTGAGATTGTGAATTTAGGAAATCCTGTTGTTCACCATCGTCCCTTGGGCATGGTTGGATGATGGAATCCTCCCTAATTTTCACAATTCTCTCAGATTGATTATGGGATTGGTAAGTCCCGTTGTGAGCCATTACCTCCTGGGCATGGTTTTGTAATGGAATCACTTCCAGTTCTCACACCTCTCATGCATTAAGAATTAAGTCAAAGGAAGTTTAGATTTAATTTTACAAAGATATCTTCCAATTGGATAAGATCAGACTCTAATTCCAGTTGTGTTCGTGAATCAAGCATAGATCTCCCTGATCTCTACAAGTGGATCCTTGGAAACCCTATTTCCTACCTTTAAATTTCCTGAGTTTTTCATTAAATATCTCACAATTACTTTCAAATATTCCAGATTTAGATATACATCTTCTTCTAGTTCTAGTTCAAGTTGCTTTCAGAATACTTACGAGATTAATCCCTGTGGATTCAACCTCGATCTCACCGAGATTATTACTACATCGCAACCCTACACTTGGGGTTGTGAACAGGGACCACAGTGGATTCCGTGTTGGTATTTGAAGTTAACCAGTGGAGGCCACAATTCTAAGAATTACCCCAAACTGATGAAGTGCCTCTACAATCTAACCTTAAAGCACCGAAGCTTGACCTAAAACCTTTACCCTCTAATTTGAAATATGTCTACTTAGGTCAAGATGAGACACACCTGGTGGTGATTTCCTTCCACCTTGAGTAAGAACAGGAGAGTATGCTCATAACTACTCTCATTGAGCACAAAGGAGCCTTTGGATAGTTGATTGCGGACCTCAAGGGAATTGACCCTTTGGTTTATACTCACCGCATTCATCTTGTGGATAATGCGAAGACCTCACGACAACAACAATGTAGACTAAATCCAAACATGAAGGAAGTGGTTAAGGATGAGGTTCATAAGCTATTGGATGTATGTATCATATACCCAATATTCGATAGCCAATGGGTGAGTCCAACTCAGGTGGTTCCCAAGAAGTTTGAAATCACCATTGTAGCCAATGTCAATAACGAACTGTGCCAACTAGGATCACTACTGGTTGGAGAATGTGCATTGACTATAGGAAGTTGAATAATGTCATGAGGAAAGACCACTTTCCTTTGCCCTTTATCAATCAAATTTTGGAAAGGCTAACTGGTCACTCTTACTATTGCTTCCATGACAGTTATTCGGGATACAATCAGATCGAGATAGCCCTTAAAGATCAAGAAAAGACCACATTTACATGTCCTTATGAAACCTTTGCTTACCGATGGATACCATTCGGGCTCTGTAATACACCCGCCACTTTTCAGCTACACATGTTGAGTATTTTTTCAAACATGGTGGGGGCAATATTTTGAGGTCTTCATGGACGACTTCTCGATGCAAGGAAAAGAACTTGATCCTGAATTGGGAAAAGTGTCATTTCATAGTTCGTAAGGGAATTGTCCTTAGACACATCATCTTGTCCAAGGGAATTGAGGTAGATAATGTTAAAATTGATCTTATCTCTAACCTACCTCTACCCAAGAACATAATCCTTCCTAGGACACGTCGAGTTTTACAAAAGATTCATAAAGGACTTTAGTCACCTCTCTCATCCTCTATGTAATCTACTCCAAAAGGATGCACTTTACAAGTGGACTAAGCAATGTGCTTTTATTAAGCTCAAGGGCATGTTAACCACTGCACCTATCATACAGCCATCCGATTGGAGCCTTCCTTTTGAACTTATGTGTGACGCGTCTGACTATGCTCTTGGGGTGGTTTTAGGCCAGAGAAAAGAAAAGAAGCCCAAGTGTTACTCTACTACGGAAATGGAACTCTTAGCCGTAGTGTTCGCTTTGGATAAATTTAGGTCCTACTTGATCGGATCCAAGATCATTATTTACACAGATCATGCCATACTTAAGTATCTTCTTTCTAGGAATGATGTTAAGCCCTGCCTGATAAGATAAATTCTCCTACTCTAAGAATTTGATTTGGAAATAAAAGATAAAAAGGGATTAGAGAATGTAGTGGCTGACCATCTTTTTCACCTTGATCTCTTTGATTCTCTTGAGATGACACTTATAAATGACATGTTCCCTGATGAACAATTGTTCAAAGTCTCCCATTCAGTTTGGTTTGCTGATATTGCTAATTATCTTGCCATAGGTTTCACGTTAACACATTAGTCTGCACAAGATAAGAAAAAAAAATTCTTCGTCGAGGTTCGTAAGTTCTTCTGGGATGATTCGTATTTGTTTAAATATTGCCCAGATCAAATCTTAAGGAGATATGTGACAATGAACACCAAAGTGTCATCTCCTTCTATCACTCTCAGGCCTATGGTGGTCACTTTTCTACTAAAAAGGCAACGGCCAAGATTCTACAGTGTAGCTTTTACTGGCCCACTATGTTCAGGGACACTCATGAGTTTTGCAAAGCTTGTGAGTATTGTCAGCACATATGCCCATTTAGCGAGCTTCGCCAAAGGGCCCAGTTCAGAGGTCAAACCACTACCCTCAACCTCGTGAGTAGCGAAAGGTACTCTCTTAACCCCATGAGCAAAAGACCCCCCTTCGCGAACACACTCCAGTCCGGGGGTAGCGACAGCAATAGCAACAGAGGGTGCCTTGCCTGTGTAACTCTAGGCTACTCAACAGTGGTCGAGATGTTGGGCGGCAGGTTTGCCGCAACCCTAGCCAACACCTATTCACAACCCCAAGTGTAGGGTTGTGATATAGTAATAATCTCGGTGAGACCAAGATCGAATCCATAGGGACTAATCTTGTGTATTTATTCTAAGAGTAATTATAATCAAAACTAGGAAAAATCAAACCTAAATGAGGAAAGTATAGAGTAATTGTGAGATGATGAATTTAGAAACTTACGAATTTAAAGGTGGGAAACTAGGGTCCAGGGATCCACTTGCAGTTATTAGGATGTTTCTTTATTTGATTCAAGGCACTCAATTGGAATTCGAGTCCTATCCTATCTAATTGGAAGATATTCAATAAGATCTAATCTGAACTTCCATTGCGTAATTCTGAATGGATGAAAGTCATGAGGATTGGAAGTGATTCCATCACCTAACCATGCCCAGGAGACTATGGTAGATAACATGGTATACCGATCCAACAACCTACATGGGAGAATTGTGAAGAATAAAGAGGATTCCATCACCCATCCATGCCCAATGGATGATGAAGAACAACAAGATTTCCTATTTTCATAAAATCCAAACAAGAAAAGAAGATACTTTAAGCAATTACAGATCCATTATAATTTCAGTCACAACAAACCATTAAACACTATAAGCATTCCTTAAATATCCAAATAGAATTAAAGGATTTCAACAATAATAAGAATCAAATAAGAAAAATATCCCAACTATGCTACAAGTTTCACTCCTTAGCCCTAGCTAAGGGATCTAACCAACCATAGACATGATTGGATTAAAAACCCCAGAAGAAAGCATTAAAAACTAAGGAGAAGGGAAGAAGAACTCTTGGGAAGTGGCTTCGCCCTTTAGCTCTACTTCTTCAAACCCTAGATATCTCAAAAAGTCCATAGGGAACCCATATTTATAGCCTTGTCCACATAGATTCGCAAAATCGCATAAAATTTATGCACTCTGCAATAGTTCGATGTAAGTCTTCGATGTCATCAAATAGCCTTTAATGTCATCGAAGGATATATCTAATTTGTCTAGCGACAAAACTTGATTTTCCTGTAATTCATCGATGTCATTGAAGAGCCTTCGATGTCATCGAAGATTGCACCCAGTTTGTCCAGCAACCAAACTTAATTTTTTTATAATTCTTTGATGTCATCTACTAGCCTTCGATGTCATCTAAAACCTTCGATGACAGCTAAGCTCAAATCCTATGAATTTCTACACTAATTTATGCACTTCCTTCCTTTTTCACTTGATTTTTTTGAATCTTGGGGTCTTGAAATTTTCAATCTTGGTCTCTAGAGATCCATTCTTTTCTTGATGATTCTTGAGCATTAAATCCATGCTTTTAACATTCTTTTCAATCTAAGCTCTAAAATTCACCTTACAACACAAACATAAATAAAATATGTCATTAGGCATTATCATGTCCATAAAACCAAGATATAAATGGGGGAGATCAAACAAGTGGGCAAGCTAAGATTTCCAATAGGGAGATTAAACACATTTTGGAGAAACGGTTAACCCTGATCGAAAGAATTGGTTAATCCGATTGGCCAATCCTTTATGGGCTTACCGTACTGCATTTAAAACCCTGATTGGAATGTCTCCCTTTAGAGTTATCTATGGGAAGGCCTGCTACTTACCTATGTAGTTGGAACATAGGGCTTACTGGGCGATTAAAAATCTGAGCATCAATTTAAACAACGTTGGCTCGCTGTGCAAACTAGAATTGAATGAACTCGAGGAGATCAAAAATGACGCATACGAGAACTCAAGAATTTACAAGGATAGGATGAAAGTGTTCCATGACAGAAACATCCTTTGGAAATCATTCTTAGTTGGACAAAAAGTCCTTTTGTACAATTCTCAGTTACATCTTTTTCTGGATAAACTACGATCTCGTTCGACCGGTCCTTTCACTGTTACTAATGTCTATCCTCATGGGGCCATCAAGATAAAGAATCCAAATAATGGAAATGCTTTTAAAGTAAATGGACATCAGTTGAAGCCATTTGTTGAGAAATTTGATTCAGAGAATATGTCCATTCCTCTGATTGATCCTATTTACCAGGATTGACCTCCTAGTCTGACGAAGGTATAGTTAGATTTATTGCTTTCATAAAATTTAGGACTAAGATAGTTTGCTACTACTGTTTTAGGATAGTTTACTTTCTGTTTGTTTAGGATAGTTTGCTTTCTGTTTGTTTAGGATAGTTTGCTTTCCGCTTGTTTAGGATAGTTTGCTTTTTGGTTGTTTAAATCTTGTGCTAACCCACCTTCTTGCTGAGTTCCTTTGGAAAAAGCCTCAACACTCCTTCATCAGGCACTATCTTTCCATCGCTTCTCCTTCAATTACGTTGTCTATTTTACAAATCATGCTTATTTACAATGTAGATTTTAGGTTGGGGATGGGAGGTTAGGTAAACTAATTTTTCTTAGTTTTGAGCAAATTTTGTAAATTTTTTTTTTAAATTTTTAATGTTTATCTGTTTGGAAGCGATGAATTGTGTATTTAAGACTGTTTTAAGTATGATGATAAGATAAAAATTGAATTTTGAACTATTGGAGTTTGATCATCTAAGCAATCTATCACTTAATCTGAATAGTACTACATTTTCTAATTATTAGTATGATGATCATTGAAAGATATTGAGAACCGAGTCTGGAGAATTTTATCCACCTTAAAAGAAGAAAAGAAATAGTTAAAAAAAATAGGAGATTGACAAAAAGGGTCATGTATGTGAAAAGATTGAAAATGTCTAAAAAAATGAAAAAAAAATCTAAAAGTAAAGAGAAAAGACTTAAAAGATTGAATGAATACAAATAACCGTCGATATAAAATCAAAAACTAGAAAAAGAAGGAAAATGGGATAAGTTCGGAATCCATACTTGAGTTTTCAGCCAATCTTGAAGTGATGAGCATGACTAACATTATGAAAAGATAGTATTTTTATGAGAAGTAAGTTGATTTTCACTGAGCACGTTGAAAAACTTGGTATGTGAGCTATACTCTGACTTAATGGATAAAGAACTTATTTGATTGATTGCTTATGTGATTCGACTCTAGGTTTCTAAAATCTCACTTTCTCATATTGAGTCTATTCATTCATACTTCATTACACAAAAGATTGTTTTCTGAAAAAGGTTTGAACATTGCACATTAAAGTTCATTTTTCGCATACTTTGCTCGCAGTACAAGAAATTCCACTTTTACCTACGAAAAAATACGTAGGTAAATGATATGATTTCGTAGGCAAAAAGTTTTACCTACGAAAAACTTCGTTGGTAAATTCGTAGGTAAAAGACCATGGGTAAAGGTTTTTACCGACGAAAAATGTCATCGTTGGCAATGGGTAAGACTTTTACCTATGAAATTATTCGTAGTTGAGACTTTTACCTATTAACTTTTTCATTGGTAAAAACTGTGTTAAGACTCTTACCTACAAAAGTTTTCGTAGCTAAAAACTTTTTAAGACTTTTACCTACGATGTTATTCGTTTGGAAAAACTATGTTAATACTTTTACCTACGAACATTTTCGTAGCTAAAAACTTTGTTAAGACTTTTCCCTACGAAATTGTTCGTAAGTGAAAACTGTGTTAATACTTTTACCTACGATAGTTTTCGTAGCTAATACTTGTGTTAATACATTTACCTACGAAATTTTGTATAGGTAAAAACAGTGTTAAGACTTTTACCTACGAAATGTTTCGTAGGTACAAATTGTGTTAAGACTTTTACCTACGAAATTGGTCGTAAGTACAAATGTTGACGAAACTTTTTCCTACAAAACTTTACATAGGTAAAAACTGTATAATTTGTGTTCATTGGCACTAGTAAGCCTTTTTACCTACGAAATTTGATGTAGGAAAAAACTGTTGACGAAAATTTTACCTACGAAATGATTCATAGGAAAAAAAATGTGAATGAACCTTCAGCTACGGTCATTATCCATAGCTATTTCTTACATTTAAAAAAAAAATTATAATCATTCATTCATTCAATTACCATCATTCATTCAATTACTATCATTCATTCATTCAATAATGAATCAATTACAATTACCATTACAATCTTTCATTCAATCAAAGGAAATCATGAAATAGTTTCAAAACAGCTTATTAGAATAATTAAGACAAACCATTACTAGAACAACTACTCAACCCAGTGCAGTCCGGTCATGGATCATGGTTCTCGAATTCTAATTCAAGTCTTAAAGAACATCCAATGAAAATAATGTATCGAATCCACTGTGACTTCTTGTACTAAGCCTTGTGCCTTCATCAGATTACCAAGGTTGCTATGAGCATCAACCTGCCAATCAATGCAAGAGCCTGGCGACAACACTAGGCTTCCTCATTAAATCTTCCTTTCCTCATATATGCACTAGCTAAATTTGACCATGCATCACAGAAATTGGGGTGAAGCTGCAAATCTTAAAGAATAAACAATACAAATATGCATATATATATATATATATATATATATATATATATATATATAAGAAAGGCAATCTTGTCCTCTAGTCAGTGGTAAAGATCAACAAAAAAGGGAAACATCAGAAATTTATTTTTTAAAATGTCTCCATGTGAAGTTTCATTACAGCCATTTCTTTCCCACCAATGTGTCAAATGTGCAGAAGATCTAATCCGTGAAAGAATGTGGGCCAGACAATAACGATCACCTGGTATGATAATACAGTCAATTTACTCATTGCTGCTGGAAACAACTTGGGGTTGACAACACCTGTATGATTGCATACAATTGGTTGCATGTGAGCTTCAGAGGCAACAAAGCTCATTGCCAATGTGTCAAGTGTAATACATCTAGCTGTAAACGGTGGGATCCACCGTGAAGATGACCTGATGCAAAAAATCAGACTGGTCCACTCAACAAATAGGCACTCATTTGTATGTTGAATCAGACTATCCATTCTTCTTGTACAAGGCGATCGGCCCTCATGAGCAGACTGGCCTGATTTTTGTGACTGGTGACTCATGGTGGAGTCCATCGTATGTAAGGCTTATATGCTTAGACACATGACCCATGTGATCTTGGTTGCATGTGAATTTCCCATGCAACCCCTTTTAGTTGAAGTTTTCTCTTTCTAAGTGATGGTTTAGACTATCGAAAATACCAGCCCGTCACTGAAAACTAAAGTTGAGTCATACCAATTCCATCTAACTCAACCATTAAATTCAAAAAACATTGTATGTGTCAATGACTCTTAGGGATTTTTTATTCTTAATTTCCTAACTAAAATAACTACTTTTAATACTGATGTGGTGGGGATGAATTGTGTTGTGTATCTTGGAATGAATCATCAGTGCAACATAGTCAGGAAGTTACATAGTTTACATATTGGGTGCAAAATAGGATCCTCCATTCACTGGTACACAAGTCTATTGCTAGCTGTTTCAACAACAATTTTTGATTGATTTGCTTTGGAGATGTCACATTTAAATCAACGGATCCACTTCCCTGGTCATGAATAAGAATATATCACACATTGGACTTCAAGCAACATAAAACTTTCAATTAAAGGAATAAATGTAGCAAGTAACAGGCACGTAAGTTCACAGTCTTGGCTTCATCAATGCAACCTATCCATCCACCCATCCCATAAACCCATAAAATCAACCTAAAGATAATTTGGTTAGTTTGCAGATAAATAGAATTTTGCATTTGAAGAAAGATCATATACAAGTTGTTGCAGGTCTACAATGAACAATGAAGGAATCAAACTCTTTGCAGGCTGCAGTGCAGAATCCTGACCAACCAGATGATTCCGATCATCTAAATATAGACCATTTTTCTTATAATGTCTATTTTTGGAGCAATCAACCAAATGGGAGCATAACCTTAACAATGTAATTCTTTAGAACGATACAAATCCAAGAGAGGTCCCAAAACTAGAATGATTGAACCTATTTTTCTTTAGATGGATCCAAAATTCACTAGAAATATTTACACATCCAAGTGTTGAACAAATCTCAAAGTGTTGACATCCATATGCCTCACAAAAACATTCTCAAGAGGACAAGTTCAAGAGTGCAAAGATGTGAGTACAAGGGGTATGGATAGCTTGTTCTAGGAAGGTTCTCGTTTCACTAGATTATAATATCCAGGATATATAGAACTCCTAGAGAGACACTCTTGTGCCTCTTTAAGATCCCTTTCGGCCATCCATTGGGCCCCGCCATGGAATCCCATAGCCAAAAAAAATTACAGATCAGATATTGCAACTGTCCAGGTTAAGGCCTTGTTCTAACCAGGGACAATCATGAAAAAAAGAAAAGAAAAAGAAATACATTTAAGAAGAGAGCTAGCTATCAAACTCTTCACTGTGACGGTCAAGCTCCATCCATATTGTAAATAATCTGGTTTCTCAAGGACCTCCCATATCTAAGTGGATTGTTATTTTGTTCCAGAAAAGTTGATGTAGAGAATACTGACAATGTTGTTTGTCGGTTCTAACAGCCAATTGGCCAACATCTTCATAAAGGCTACCAGTCGATGATGAACAAGGGATGTGGATGTCTTAGGAAAGTTGGGCATGTGTGACATCTACATTCCAGCTTGAGTGGGAGTGTTGGCAAAATCGCAATGTCATGGTGTACATAATACGAGGCATTCGAGCGGTGCGCCATTACCAGTTCTACTTATCCTTTCTATGTTTCTCTCTTTATAATTGTACTTGGTTATTAAAAATAAGAAGAAAAAGGGTGGTTCATGGTCAATGGTACAAACCTCTTCACCAAAAGACCATCGCTCATGGTCAATGGTACATGCTGTCATGTGTGGTGTTGTACATGAGCTTTATTGCATATACTTGTACTCCTAGAGAAAAGCCCTTGAAGCCTTACATACCTTTTCAACAATCTGGTTCACATTTTCTTTTTGTTTTATTCCAACTGCAATGGCCAGTAAGTTATTCGAAGCTTTTGCGTTCCCCTGATTCAAAAATATCAAAAGACATCAATATGAAGTGCCGAAAAAATAACATGGTAATACTAATGAGGTGATTTGCTACATATGTGCTAATGTGGCACATGTGCATGATCCTGGCTCTTCAAGTACGAGAACTATTAACATGACTTGGCCCGTGACACATGTTTGTTGCATATAGAGGGTTTGTTACCTTCTTTTCTAACCATCTTCTCATACATTCATGGCCCACCTGATCAATGGAACTGAAATCTGTAATCTAATTAAGATTTTGCCTAATTGGTATACTTTTGGCTGAACGCCCATTCAAGGTGGGGCATACCAGAAGAGCAGTCAGGATTTTGAACATGTGTGTATGCCAATGGAGATTATTTGTGCAACTGCACATGATGACTAATTGCCTGAAGAATCCATTTAATAAGACATTAGCAGACAGTTCTTTCATTTTTCTTGTTTTTATTGCCACTCATAGATGATAAAAAGCAACACAAGCATCTAATAATCCGTATCTAACAATGAAGGAAATTCAGTTTTGGTTCTATCGCCAATTGAAATTTGCATTTGTTTCACACACCTTTTTTTTTGGGAAACCCCATAATGGTCGCATCTCGAAGTTGGAGGTCTCACAGATTTTTGGTAATGAATCAATCCCATGAGGCCGACATCGGCCCTGAAACAACAGAAGAATACGAAGTATAGTAAATAATACTAACATTTCATTCATGAGAAAATGCAATGAAATTGAGCCCCTACGAAAGTGTTGTACCTTGCATCTATTATCAGATTGAGTAATTGGCAACGGATCAACCTCAATCATCTCCCATTTTGATATTCTCTGTACAATGGATCCCAAAATGCTTTGAATGTGAGATGTGTTTCCAAGATATTGAAATACTGGGAATATTAATGACTTAAATAAAGGGCAACATCATGTGGCCCAAGACAAACAACCTAATCCACCATCTATACATTTCATAGTGAGATGAAAGAATTTTAGAAACCAGAATCTCACCAAAGAATGATCCAGCATCAGATCATAATCGACCGACCAAAATTTAATGAGCAAAGCTTCTAACATACCAACCTCTCTAAGAATTGCAAAATGCACTTCATGTGTAGCCGGTGCTAGCATGATCAAGTTAGCATCCTGAAATGACAAATGCAGAAAGTCATGTCAAGAAGCCAAGAAAATCAACATATTGCAGACAGCTAGATATCTAAGACAAAAGGTGAAGAAATTTACCAACCTATACAAGCAATGTTGTGTATTCGGGTCAAACCCTAGTAGATTTCTTTGCAAGCAAATGTACGACATTATCTTGTGCTCCCCCTCACCCGGCACATTGGCATTAGAAAGAATAACCTTTGAAATTCTCATGCAGTCAGAGTTGCATAAAGATTCCAGAGCCAAAGAAGAAATAGGAGAGAATAAATAAATGGTAACAGATAGATTTTTGTGTGTACCTTGATGCCACGCCACCCTAGATCCATGTTCAATCTCAGGTGTATGTAATAATGAAGAGTTGATGATGGCATGCATACAAGTGGCAATAGAATCAAGCTAGGAAAACTAAATGTACAAATAGATGAATAGATCCAGAAACATACATGCTTCAACAACAAAATATAGATATAAATAAAAATAAAAACTTGAATCAACATGACCAAAAACCTGAATCAAGACAAATCTGGGGAAAGAAGGATTCAAATTACTACAATCACAAGCAGCCATAGCATTGCCTATTTGAAAAGCCAAACAGAAGTAATCTAACACTGCTGGTAAAGTTAAAGAAAATGCAAATGATGTATCAAACGGAGGCAGAGATTAAGAAAAAATTACTTACAACAAGAAGTAACAGCGAACTGATGAAGAAAAGAACATTTTAGAAGAGAGAAGATCAATAACCCAGATGGTTTGTTGAGAAAACCAACCAAACCCACAAATTCAATAGCCAATTGGGTCTCAAAATTCTTCTAAAATCCAATATTTTTCTATTTTCAGAAAAGATAGAGAGATCATCCACTCAGAATAATTGTTGAAAAAACCAATCACACCCACAAATGAAATGGCCAAATGGGCCTCAAAAATCCTCTAATTCCCATAAAATTCTCATCTGTTTTCTTTTTCATCCATTGCAGCAACCAAAACCTTCCCAACATTTTTAGAACAAAATAAACCACTTATAGGCCTGATGAGAAAACCAACCAAACCCATAACTCCAATTCCAAAAAGGGTCTTCAAATTCCTCTAATTCCCATTAAAATCCCATCTCTCGATTCATTTCAGCAACTAAACCATAATGTGGTCTAAAAGGCCACTGTCCAATCAAACAGAATATAAAAGTTGGTAGTTGTTTATTTATACCTGCAAATAACACATACACCCCTATACTTCATAAATACAAAGACATGCACTACTGAAGTGTACTACTTGAACACCAAAAGTACAAAAACAAGGTGTACTTTATCAAAAATAAGGGTGTAAACATCATTTCCATTGCTATAAAACTACATGGGAAGGAGGGCATCTGACCATCAGATCATTGCCTTTAATTATATTCTATAAAGTACACCTTGTTTTTGTACTGATTTGTGAAGCATGGCTGTAAAATGCCTACTCAACTGTACTTTAGGTGCTTCGATCCTACGGATGGGGTCAGAATCCATCTGAAAAGGAGCTGCAAAACCTACCCTGCAGCTATTGCGATGCATTGCACATATCAAAATGGTGGAAATCCAAAATTCAAGATAAAAAAAAAATCCCCTACTTTTTCACTTGAAAAGATGGCTCATTTCCCACAACACTATTGGTAATAGAGAAATAACCTCTTAATAGTACCCAGCTACTTAGTGAAGCTGGTTATAATCATCGCAGGCATGATGGGGGCTCACGTCTCCTTGATATGGTGATGAGGTGAGGCAAAGGGAATAGAGTAACTAATTTAAATTGCTTTATACCACATTCTGCCTAGTCTTAAACACTATGACCCAACCATTTTTGAGATACGGTGATAATTAACTTGAACAAGCAACTGGAGAGCATTATATAGGAAATTGTTGGAAAATAGTACTCACAAACCTTTTGAATACTAAGAGCAAGCAATGACTGATGCTCTAGTCACTCCGTCCTTAAGAAGAGTTTTGGCTACTTCATATGCCTCCTGGAAAGTCAAATCCTCAAATTCCATATTAAATTAGGTGATTAAAATAAGTAAATCACTAAATTAAAATTTGAAAAAGTTCAAACTGAAATAAGACAAACTCGTGTGTTATGTGAGCACAAAATTTAGGAAATTGTTGAAAGGCAGAGTTGTGCATCCCTACACTACATTTTTTCACTTTCCACATATTTCTATCAATATTGGATGATGACAACCAATCACTAACTTTAAATTACCCTAGAAAATTTATTTTTTATTTTTTAAAGAAAGGACATTTCTACTTTTTTTCCTTTTTTCTGAAAAATGAGTATGGTTCAGATTTCATAGGAAATACATCAACTAAAAATACAACGAAATTGAAAATACCCTAAATGTGTCTTGTGAGTGCCAAATGATAAAGAAATAAATGAAAATCCAAAAAAGAACCTATGAAAATTGTCACACCCCAAACCCAGAAATCGGATTCACAAGAATCCCGATCGTCGAATCCGATGCCGACAGCCTCCGTAGTACCCCATTCTCGACTCCTAGCGTCCATACGCCAGATTCCGATCCTAGGATCCTACAAGGAGGATTTTTTTTTCAATGTACATTTAACTCGTAATAAGCATAATCACAAGTCTACCCAAATTACAAAGACAACATCATCATCACATATCCACTAATATAAACATTTGAGTACAATACTGAAAGGGAAATACATAAATCGAAAGTCAAGCTCCAGAAGACCGCTGCACGCTCCAAGCTCAATACTACCGCAACCAATCATCATCTGCATGCATCTATCGTGCATAAGCTTATAGAAAGCTTAAAGGGTGGTGTAAGTGTGTGCACAAGGTAAGTGCCAAGTATTCAATATAATGCCATCATAAATGCCTAGGTAAGGGGAGGTGTTGACTTAAGAGGATGAGCCATTATTACTTGTGTAAGGACATGACACCTAGGGAATGGTGTCATAGGGGTAGGTAGGTCCCACAATGTGAGGTCCATAGCCATTATAATGCACGGACCATAAGTTCTGATCTAAGCGTCGCTTTGACGCACGAGATGCGGCATTAGAACTGCGGTGATGACGGGGTCGCAAGGGTATAAGTTCAAGTTGAGCCAACTCTGATATATGGGACACGACTCATGATTGCTCGCAAACATTGATAACAGGTCACAGGTCGCCGAAATTCGACCGGGAGGACCGCGGAAGCCTACGGAACGGTACGGGCTAAGATACGGGTCTTACAAAAATCAAAGGTGTCCCCACCTTGTAGATGGCCTAGCCAAAATAATAGCCCAGTTCATTTATCAGGTAGGCCCCACCCTATAGATGGCCTGTCCAAAATAACAGTCCAGTCCACTTATCAAATGGAGCACACCCGTCGTTAAACGTGGATATTTGTTGCAGTCATGACCCATGTGAGAGGTAATCCTCAAAGTTTCAAAAATCCTCTAGCAATATTATGAATTCTATATGCATTGTAATTACATGCTCCTATGAATTGCCGTAGAGAGATCTTCTATGAAGTGACATCCATGCCATAAATGTGGGAAACATGTAGAGTCGTTATGACCATCGATTTGGTGGGCCACCATACAACTGAGCCAATTCAAACAAACAAATTAGCATGTTAAGGTTATTCTTCTTCAACTAAGGGAAAATTGAGAAGTCTTAAGGGAATTAAATTCCTTTGAACTTAGAGTTCATCCTAAGACCTTAGCTAGGGTGCAAAATAATTGGGTAAAATCGCCAATTTTTCTCTCAGTCGAAAACTTCCATCTTTATCTGTTACTTGAGATAATTCCTTCATTTACTCAACTCTTCCACAAAAATTATTTCTTTGTAATAAAGTTGAAGCCAAGAAGCCTAGCATTCTAAGGAGCCTAGAAGATTTGCAATCAGTGGGTGTTTTGTAGGATTAGGTTATATTTTTGTGATGGGCCAAGTGGGGCCTACTAATTGATGGTATGGATCTCACTTTGGACCCTAGGTGTGACCGATGTCCCACCATGATTCACATGATCATCCCATGATGGGGCCATTCTCCATGGGCCCCATCATGATGTTTATTTCCCCATTGTGAAAGGTCATCTAGACCTTGCATTTTTTTTTGTGAAAAGAGATCTCCACCGTTGATTTTTATAATTTAGGCCCCACATGATTTGAGACCCATTTTGATGTATGTATTGTATTTGCATGACCCACCTAAGGAGGGCTCATAGTGGCGGAGCCCCTCCCCTCCATTGCACATCTCTCTCTCTCTCTCTCTCTCTCTCTCTCTCTCTCTCTCTCTCTCTCTCTCTCTCTCTCTCTCTCCTCTCCCATCTTATGGCCCACCATGATGTATCTGATACACGCTGTCCATGTGTTGGACCCCACCTACCAACCTGTCCATTGGGACAGGCCTGGATGAAGCATATCACAAATATTAGTTTGATCTACAACTGGGTGGGCCACGTACACATGGACCCACCCTGATGTATATGTTATATATCAACGCTGTCCGTGCTGCCTCACTACGTGGGGCCCACTTGGATGACATGATACCTCCAGCATGTGGGGCCCACCTTGCTGACATGCTGCCTCTAGCACATGGGACCTCCCATGCTAATTAGCTGGTGTACCTTACAATAGCTATATAGCTACTGTATTGACGTTAGTAAGTTCTGTGAGTCTGATCATGAGGTATGTGTTAAATTCCAACCGTCCATCCACCATCTAGTGGTTTGGATGGTGAGACCCACCTTAATGTTTGTGTTTTGCCACGCTGTTCGTCCATCCCTGGACGTGGGACCCACCCACACGCGCTACACGTGTGGGTGGGGGTGGGGCCCACCTTAAGGTATGTGTTGTGTTAACGCCGTCCGTCCGTTGTCTGGGACATGTGACCCACCCGACATGTATGTTGTATACCCAGGCCGTCCATCTGCTGGGTCCACCTGCTGGTGCATGCAGGGCCCACCTAATGTATTTGAGGCCCATTGTGATGTATTTAAGGCCCAGGTATGAGGCCCATTGAGATGTATTTAAGGCCCAAGTAAAAGGCCCACAAGCCGAATATACACCATAATGGGCCCCATACACGGGCTGCACATTTATCACAATGGGCCTCATATACATCACTTTGGGCCACAATCATGGGCCTCATATACATCACTTTGGGCCACAATCATGGGCCTCATATACATTATATTGGGCCACACTCATGGGCCTCATATACATCATATTGGGCCACACTCATGAGCCTCATATACATCATATTTGCCCTCTTACTTGGGCCTCAAATACATCTCAATGGGCCTCATACCTAGGCCTCAAATGCATCACAATGGGCCCCGTACATGGGCCGCATATATATCATAATGGTCCTCAAACACGGCCCGAACATTCGACACAATGGGCCCCATACACAAACCGCATATACATCACAATGGGCCTCACTCATGGGCCTCATATACATCACTTTGGGCCACACTCATGGGCCTCATATACATCATATTGGGCCTTTTACTTGGGCCTTAAATACATCTTAATGGGCCCATGTAGGGGGCCCATTGTGATGTATATACGGCCCATGTATGGGGCCTATTGTGTTGAATGTTCAGCCTGTGTATGAGGCCCATTCTATATATAAATATATATATATATATATATATATATGTATATATATATATATGCGGCCCGTGCAGGGGGCCCATTGTGATGTATATACGGCCCGTGTATGAGGCCCAATGTGTTGCAAGTGAGGTCCATTGTGTGCAGGTGGCCCATTGTATGTGTGAGGCCCAATTACGATGTGTGAGACCCACCATTGTCACGCCCCAAACTTGAAAACGGGGCTCACAGAATTCTCGATCATCGAATCCGGTGTCGACAGCCTCCGTAGTACCCCATTCTCGGCTCCTAGCGCCCATATGCCAGATTCCGATCCTAGGATCCTACAAGGAGGATTTTCAACATATATTTATCTCGTAAGAAGCATAACCACAAGTTTACCCAAATCACAAAGGCAACATCATCATCGCATATCCACTAATATAAACAGTTAAATATAGTGCTGAAAGGGAAAATATACATGTATCGAAATTCAAAGCTCTAGAAGACTACTGCACTCTCCAAGCTCAATGCTGCTGCGACCTAATGCCAGTTGCATGCATCTATCGTGCATAAGCTTATACAAAGCTTAAAGGGTGGTGTAAGTGTGTGCGCAATGTAAGTGTCAAGTATGCAATATCAGAGCAATGCGGAAACTTGATGGTAAGTCCATAAATATCATTAGCCTTATCCAAGCTATGCGTTACAAAAACACAATAAGCCAATATCATAAACTGAGAAAGCAATGCAATATGCAAATCCTGATGATTCCACAAATATCGTAAGCCGTATCTAGGCCATATAAATGCAGGAACGTAGCAACTCAAAATGTCATATGCTGCGGATGTAATGTAATATGCGGTGTGAATGAAATGACCAAGCTCGAGTGTGAAGTCGGGATGATAGTGCATAATATCGCAGGTTATGGGGTCCATCACAAGGGACTTCTATCCAAACCAGTCACATACCTAAATTTGGATAACTA
Source organism: Magnolia sinica (assembly GCF_029962835.1). Classification (NCBI taxonomy): domain Eukaryota; kingdom Viridiplantae; phylum Streptophyta; class Magnoliopsida; order Magnoliales; family Magnoliaceae; genus Magnolia; species Magnolia sinica. Next base: position 97,463,686 of record NC_080573.1, on the reverse strand, counting down.
GATTCAATGTGGTTGACTCCTGATCTCATGTTGGCCACACGCCCCAACCGAAATATTGGCTAATGTAAAGGTACACATAACAATTAGTTACGCACCACTAGCCCAAGTGGATAGTGAAATAATAAATGAATGAGTAAATGCTCAGTATGCAACTCCTGCTCAATAAGTTCATATATCAGTACCGTACATCTCTTGGACCATCACCGGGGTCTAGTACACTCCACACTGGCTACCACCTTCCTAACCGCATAGCCATGCAAGTGGAAAAAACCTCATTACCCTCCTGCCAATAGTATATCAATGCTTACCCGACTCGTCGATAGCAGACCCATTTGGGAGCTGGTCAAACTCATCCTAGCTTATAGCCCCCTCACTTGGGTGGATAAGGCCACACCCCCTTCCAACTGACCACGACACGGTGGGAGATGCGGCCTACTGGTATTCATCACTCAGGCGCTCATGTATATCCACTCGGTGTAGACGTTGGAGCGTCTCCTGACCATGGAGGTTTAGGGACTTTCACCAATGGACATCCAACGTGCCCAGATGCTCGAACCAAACATTTTCGGTGTCCCATCTAGCCATCCACGATATGTCTGTGGAGGCTACAACCCTGATATCACTAGGGTGTACAGTATTCATATCACAAATGCAAGATGCATGAGTCACACAGTCCAATCATGCATCAATCCTACGCATACCGTGCGCTCATGTGAGACGACTCCTCCTATCAGGGAGTCACATGAACAACCTGCCCTATGACATATGTAATGGTCAACCACAACTCATAACAAATATATAAATGATATGTATGGGCATGTATCATGATGTTATGCTGTCATATACTCACAATCGGTATCGATAACCAGCACCAATAATCAGCATCAATAATCAGCCTCGATTATCAGCATTAGCCTCGATAATCGGCACCAATAATCAGCATCAATAATCGGCACCAATACAGCATCGATAATCGGCACTGATAGTCAGCATCGATAATCGACATCGATAATCAGCATTGATAATCGACATTGATAATTGGCACCGATAATCAGCACCGATAATCACCATCGATAATCAGCATCGATAATCGGCCTTGATAATTGGCATCGATAAGAATGGGCCTAATAAGGCCTAAGGGAAGGTCACAATGTGGACATTCAACCATCATTACCCATCAATGTGGACATTCAACTAACATTGCTCCCAAGGGATGACCCATATAGAGCCAAGCATATAGTCGGCCTACGACCTCACACAAGGGCTTAATATACATCACAATGGGCCTCACTCAAGGGCTTAATACACATCACGATGGGCCTCACTCATGGGCCACATATACATTGCATCGGGTCTCATCTATGGGTCATAAATACATTATATTGGGCCTCAACGGACGGGCCACAAATACATCACATTGGGCCTCACTCGTGGGTGTCATATACATCACATCGGGCCTCATCATATGGGCCTCACATACATCAAATAAGCTACAATACACGGGCCTCAAATACATTGCAATGAGCCCCAACACATGCGTATGGTATACATCATATTGGGCCTCAAACATGGGCCTCATGTACATCACATTGGGCCTTAATGGATGGGCCACAAATACATCACATTGGGCCTCACCAATGGGCCATAAATACATCACATTGGGCCCCATTACTCGGGCCACAATGGGCCCCGCATACGGCCATAATGGCTTCACATATGGCCACAATAGCCTCACATGCATCAAGTAGGCCCTGCATATAGTAGGTGGGCCTACGTCTAATAAAAATGGACAGACAACGTAGTTATAAAACACATACATCGAGGTGGTCCCTACCATCCAAACCACTGGACGGTGTGGATACAAACACATACATCAGGGTGCGCCCCATACCGCACTGTCCAGATGGACGGTGTGGATACAAAATACATAAATCAAGGTGGGTCCCACCTACCCACATGTGTGGGGTGAACCCACCCTTAAAATAGATGGGCAGTGTGGAGAAACACATACATCTGGGTGTAGCCCATGTCCTCAAACGGACGGACGGTTGGATATAACACAACCTCATGATCAGACCCACATCCTCAAGGTGGGTCCCATCCAGATGGATGGATGGCATAGATAAAAAAAAATTGCATCAACATGGGCCGTTGTAGCTGTTGGACAGATGGTCCAGAAATGTTTCACCCTTTGGAACGATGTGGATCAACGCATACATCATGGGCAAGCCCTACCGTCCACATGAACGGTGAGGACATAACACTTATATCACGTAGGGGCCCACAGAACTTGCTGATGTTAACCCAACAGGCTACTGGCACACTGCCTATCAGACAGACGATTTGGATATAACAAAAACCTCATGATCAGGACCGCAGAACTTTGCTAACGTCCTTATAGGTGGACAGTTGGATGCAATAGATGCATCAAAAGTAGGCCCCACCATCCAGGGTGTTGGACGGTGTGATAAGCCCCATACATCATGTGTGGCCCCTCATGGCACCATCCTTGAATGGACAATGTGGATAGAAATTACATACATCATTATGGGCCCCACCCCCACACGTGTAGCACATGTGGGGTGGGTCCCACTTCTGCTAAAATGGACGGATGGTGCGAGACCATGAAACTTGCTGACATCAGTGCATCTACCATGTAGCTGGGCAGATGGACGGCTTGGATTAATGGATACATCACGATGGCTTCCAAAGTCAGATGGATGGACGGGTGAAACACGTACATCAAAGGTGGGGTCCACGACCATGTCCAGATGGTTGGACGGTCTGGATTAAACAGGTGGATGATGTAGATATAAACACATACATCACATTGGGTAGGCCCCACCATCCAGCAGGCTGGACGGTGGATGACATGGATGACAAACATGCGTCAGATGGGTCCACACATGTGGGACCTACCAGCTTTTAATAAAGCCAATATTTATATTTTCTCCCATCCATCCAGGCACGCTGGATGTCCAGCGGACGGATGGCCTGGATGGAACACGTATGGCATGGTGGGCCACGTCAAGGGGCTGGACGGATGGCCTGGATACACTTGCATTTGGTGGGCCACACTCCATCATAGAAAAAGGAGAGAGAGAGAGGGGGGGGGGGGGGGAGGGAGATAGAGAGACATATGAAGGAGAGGGACCCTGCCACTATGGGCCCTCCCTACACTCAATATAAAGCATACATCAAGTGGATCCCACCATAAGTGGGCCCACAAATAGAAATCAACGGAGTAAATTTCAAGATCACCCACTGATTGAAAATCTTCTAGGCTCCTTGGGATGCTAAGCTTGTAAGCACCATCTTTGATGGAAGATGATGATGATTGAAGGGCTAGGATGAAATATCTTGGGGTAAAAAGTGCCACACTAGGCTCTCCTTTGAGCTTGGACGGTTCTCTCTCTTGGGAATTGCTTGGAATGGAGTGAGAAATGAGAGAGAGAGGAGTGATGTAAGGGGGAGGGATGGGTGTGATGGGTGAGTGATGGGTGTACTTGGGAGGTATGGTTGTATTGACTTTTGGGTGAGAGAGATGAGGGTATTGTACTTGATTGATTGATGGGATTGATTTGATAGGTTCTAAAGATTCTCTTCAAGGGATTGCAAATACGTGGCATTTCTTCGAGATAAAAGCGAGTTCACATCTCCTGGCCTGGGTATCGCATCGGTGCATAAGTTGCGATATTGGAACTGTAGCGGCTGCATAGTCAGAAGGGTACAAGTCTTGGGCCAAGCCGACTTAGATCAACAGGATGCGACTTAGGGTCTCACACAAATGCTATCTACTCATCGTGAGTCACCGAATTTGGATCGAGAGGACCACGGGAGTTTACGAAATGGTACGATCTAGGATATGGGTCTTACAGGTTGGGGCATGCAAATTTTTTTTAATTTTTTACTCCCTCTTTTATTTAGACCTCGGTGATGATCCCATAAATGTACAGTACTAATATTTGGACTTATTGAGCAGGAATTGCATACACAATATTTTCCTCATTCATTCATTCATTCACTATCCACTCGGGCTAGTGGTATGCAACTAATTGTTATGTGTACCTTTGTATTGGCTAGGATTTTATTTGTGGCGCGCGACCAACGTGAGATCAGGAGTCTACCACATTGATTCTGGCTATCTAAATTTAGGTATGGGACTGGTTTAGATAGAAGTCCCTTGTGATGGACCCCATAGCCTGCGATATTACGTATTATCATCCCGACTTCACACTCCAGCTTGGTCATTTCACTCGCACCATATATTATATTACATCTATGGCATATGGCATTTTAGGTTGCTATGTTCCTGCATTTATATGGCCTAGATACGGCTGACAGTATTCGTAGATTCATCAGGATTTGCATATTACATTGCTTTCTCAGTTTATGATATTGCCTTATCATGTTTTTGCATCGCATAGCCTGGATAAGGCTGATGATATTTATGGACTTACCAACATGTTTCTGCATTACTCTGATATTGCATACTTGATACTTACTTTGTGCGCACACTTACACCACCCTCTAAGCTTTCTATAAGCTTATGAACGATAGATGCATGCAGGTGGCATTAGGTCGCAGCAGCGTTGAGTTTGGAGCTTGCAACGGTCTTCTAGAGCTTTGATTTTCAATATATGTATGTTTTCCCTTTCATCATTGTATTCAAATATTTATATTAGTGGATATGTGATGATGATGTTGCCTTTGTGATTTGGGTAAACTTGTGGTTATGCTTCTTACGAGATAAATGTACATTGGAAAATCCTCCTTGTAGGATCCCAGGATCGAAATCTGGCATATGGGAGCTGGGAGCTAAGAATGGGGTACTACGAAAGCTGTCAGCACCGAATTCAGCAATCGAAAATATTGTGAGCCCGATTTTTGAGTTTGGGATGTGACGGAAGTTGGTATCAGAGTATAATCTGGGAATACCTGAGGATAACATCACATATCTGCTGATAGCTACCCCACACTCTATGATTGTTGAGAACTTAGAATGTTTAGCTCCCCGAATTCGAATAACTTAGAAACTTTCTAACATAGCTCCCTACCATTAAGATTGTGAGGCTGCATAGTATTCCAGTTTCGATTGTTTCTGACTAAGATCCGAGGATCATTGTGGTCATCATAGTGCTAATGAGGCGTCTTGGTTGTAAGAAGTTGAGATTCGTAGACGTTATCCATATCTCTTAGGTGTTTGATTATGTTGGTATGGTGTGTTCTAATTATATCTATAGTGATAGGATTTTTCTTCCTTGGTGAGCTTTATATTAGTTGTGTTGTGGTTTAAATTTCGAGGATGAAATTTTTATTAGGAGGGGAGAGCTGTAAGACCCGTATCCTAGACCGTACTGTTCCATAGACTCCCACGATCATCTCGGTTAAATTTCGGCGACCCGTGACGCGTAGATAGCATTTGCGCATGACTTTGAGTAGCATCCCGTCAATCTGAGTCGGCTCGACCCGAGACTTGTACCCTTCCGACCGCGCCATCACAGCAGTTCGAACGCTGTGACTTGTGCACCAATGCGATACACAGGCCAAGAGATGTGGACCCACATTTATCTCGAAGAAATGACATGCATTTGTAATCCCGAGAAGAGAATCTCTCTAACCTATCAAATCAATCCCATCAATCAATCAAGTACAACACCCATATCTCTCTCACCCAAAAGTCAACACAACCATACCTCCTAATTACACCCATCACTCGCCCATCACACCCATCCCTCTCCTTTACATCACTCCTCTCTCTCATTTCTCACTCTATTCCAAGCAATTCCAAAGAGAGAGAACCGTCCAAGCTCTAAGGAGAGCCCACTGTGGCCAACTTTCTACCCCAAGATCTTTCATCCTAGCCCTTCAATCATCATCATCTTCTATTAAAGAGGGAGCTTAGGAGCTTAGCATCCCAAGGAACCTAGAAGATTTGTAATCAGTGGGTGATCTTGAAATTTCCTCACTTGATTTTTGTTTATGGACCCACTTATGGTGGGACCCACTTGATGTATGCTTTGTTTGAGTGTAGGGAGGACCCATAGTGGCGGGGTCCCTCCCCTTCACACGTCTCTCTCTCTCTCTCTCTCTCTCTCTCTCTCTCTCTCTCTCTCTCTCTCTCTCTCTCTCTCTCCTTTTTTGTGATGGAGTGTGGCCCACCAAATGCAAGTGTATCCAAGTTGTCCGTCTAGCCCCTGGACGTGGCCCACCATGCCATACATGTTCCATCTAGGTCGTCCGTCCATTAGACATCCAGCGTGACAGGATGGATGGGAGAAAACATAAATATCAGCTTTATTTAAAGCCGATGGGTCCCACACATGTGGACTAACCTGACGCATGTCTTTCATCCATGCCATCCACCATCCAGCCTGCTGGACGGTGGGGCCTACCCAACATGATGTATGTGTTTATATCTATATCGTCCACCCGTTTAATCCAGACCGTCCATCCATCTGGCCGTGGTCATGGAACCCACCTTTGATGTACGTGTTTCACCCATCTATCCATCTAACGTTGGAAGCCACTGTGATGTATCCATTAATCCAAGTCAGACTGATGTCAGCAAGTTCTGTGGTCCCACACCATCTGTCCATTTTGGCAGAAGTGGGACCCACCCTGCACATGCTACACATGTGGGGGTGGGGCCCACGTTGATGTATGTAACGTCTCGAAAAAATCCGTACAAAGACCCGAGTACCACCTCAAGCAGAAATCACTAAGGACCGAATCCTATAGAAATTAGACGAAAATTAAGTAAGTGCTAAACTGAATTAATTGGCAAATTAGCTCGAATCACTTTCTATACGAATTAAAAGACCCAAAACTAGTAGAATCGCTAACTCTACATTTCCTAAAAACCTAGGATCAATCTCAAAACTCAGTTACTCTCGAGAGCATCTTGAAACTCTTTATCGGACTTGGATCGCATGTTGAAAGTCCGATTACCGCGAAACTATACGATTGTGACCGCCTTACTGGGCTTGACAACCATCTCGGGAATCAAATCCTATAGTATCCCGAAACGCACAATTTGAGCCCGAAGCGAAGTGTGTGAGAAACGCGAATATCTTTAGAAAATGAACTCAAACTTAAGTGAATTGGGTCATTCACTTGCAGGCCAAATTTAAGGTTTCAAACCGTCAGATTCTGACCCAACTACAGCCTTAGATCAGGGAAAATTCCCAACACATGTTAGTGTACTTGTGACCCTGATCGAGTGACGATGGCGGTTGAATTGAAACAAGTCCTCCACCGTCGATCCACAAATTCGATCGAATTGAAACTTTAACCTAGCGTATATCCATTGCCAGGGAACTTTCTTCGGACCCTATGCAAGAAATGAACCTCTAGATGAGCTCCGTTGGCCCGAAACAAACAACTTTTTTACTATAACCTAAGTATACCATGGCCCTGGGGCCATTGACTTCAGTTATGGGCCTATATAAGGGTGTTAACCCACCCCACTCTCATTCCATACGAATTTCCTAAACCCTAAGAGAGAGAAGAGAGAAAAGAGAAGGAGAAAGTGAGGAGAAGTGAGAGATATTTGCTGGGATTCGTCCCCGCCACTCCACGTGCTGAATCACTTCTTTCGTGTCACTATACCGGTGATTTTGACTCCACTTTTGGGTAAGGAATCCTAACCCTAATCTGTTTTGGGTATCCAAATAGCTAGATCGGTGAAATAGCTATCCTATTTCATGATTTAGGTAGCCGTTGTGCCGTAGACAAAGGCGTAGTGTTCGAACTGAGTTCAATACGAGTCTACCGACGGAAGGTGTGGACTATAAAAGTTTAAGTTATGTTTTTCAAGGCTTTCAATGTCAGTAATGATTTATGACTGACTTGATTGCTATTACATATGCTTAGATGCGATGTTTTCCACGTATTACATATATATATGAACTATGTTGAAATTAATGCATTCCATGTGTTTGTTGAAATGTTTGTATGAATATGGAATTATGATTTGTGCTTGCCATGATTGTTGTTTGGGAATACATGATTGTTGTACGTGTGGCAACTCCCTTATGAAAGGATTTGCTATAATATACGTTATAACTAATTTATTACATGTATGTTGATATGTGTAGTCTAAGTGTTTGATAAAATGCCTGAATGAAAAAATGCTTGTTGAAATGTATTTAATAAGGGTATTGAGATATAATTCTCAATTACCTTATCTATAGTTACAGTTTCCTTCATGTAACCTATCTTACTATTACGTGCTTTATGGATGAAATGCCTATGTATGACAACATGTGTAATATGTATTTGTTAAAATGCTCAAAATGATATTTATGTTTAAATTGGTTGTCACATGCTGTTGGACTATAACATATGAATGCCTATTGTGTTTGAATATGATTGGGACTACTACGTAGTCCAAGCAATCGGTAATGATTCTCGAAATAGTGGCCGATGTCATTTCACCACATAAGCCACGTTCGATGAATCCGAGTCGTACGTTGTTTGTCGACAATGGTTAGGCCACACGGAGTGCTTATGCACTCCATATCGATTAATTCAACGTGCACTCATACCAGTCGATCTTGTCTAAGTAACCCGATTGGCCTAATGTATGTTCACCATGTATGGACACTACTGTTTGAATCTAAGGTACCACTTACTATTAAAAAACCCGTTTAACCTTGGTACCACGATCCACTAAGACTCATGAGCCGGGCATGGTGCTATCGGAGACCGTAGTTGAGCTGTCGGCCTACGCTGGGGTGACGAGCCTCCCCGTAGTGACCATTGAGCAACCCAAAATCGTGAGCCTCCCCGTAGTGACCAGTGAGCAACCCAAACTCGTGAGCTGAATATGGTGGTATGGGACACTTTATTTAAGGTGTCGGCCTATGCTAAGGTAACGAGCCTTTCCCGCAGTGACCTCGAGTATAAAGTAGGCCTACGATCGGATGACGAGCCCCTCATAGTGACCTCGAGTGTGAATTAAGCTTACGCTGAGGTGACGAGCCTCTTGTAACCACCTATAGTGTAAACTTGCGAACTTGCCTATCATTTGTGATTAACTAGGATTGACGACCCTAGATGGATCATTGTTTGGGTAAATGATATAAAGGGAGGTACCTTAACTTTCCGAATCTGCTGTATGAATAGGTCTAATTAAGAACTGGGCTAACACGACCATGCACCACATTGCATGTGCCTTTGGCGTGGGTGTTGAGCACAGTGGGAGTTTAGCATGCATGACCGTGAGATGATGTCACAGAGGGAGTGCAGGTGAGGGCATGCATCATTAATACATATCATCCTTGCATTAACTAGAGTACTTAGGAATGCTTGTTGTATTGTTTTATCATTACTGCTTGATTGAATTGATAGCATGTTAATCTTTGCCTTATAACTCCACTGAGTTGATCACTCACTCCCACTCTAGGATGGTGTTTTAAAACACCAACTAGACTCTATTGTAGTTTCAGATGATGGCGAGGCTTACGAGTTGGAGCTGAACCTCTACGACGATGAGGAGGAGTTCTTCTACCTGCAACTCTTTGGCGGGTCTATGTAGACCTAGAGTTACATCACCAAGGCTATAGGGATATGGATTAGATGACACTACACTTTATCATTTTGTATATTTTGGAACTATACATGTAATTATTTAACTTGGTAACATGTTCACACTCTGGAGACTTACAACAACTTATGTGTTTTATATATCTATCACACTCTTTTGCTTGCGTAATCTAATTGTCTCTAGAGTATGATATGCTGATCTAGGGTAATCCCATTTATGTTTAATGCACTAATATGGACAACATTTAATCATCATTATCTATGTTGCATAAGTGATGCGTTGGAACTCAAGAGTTGAGCTTCTACTCGACCCCCGATTTTCAAGGCATTACAAGTTTGTATTAGAGCATGATTTAGATTAAACTGGACCTATGTTATGGACACACGGTGCACTCTTATGTACTTTGATTTAAGAGCGGGCCATAAAATGTAGAAACGATCATAGGATTCCAAGTTTCACCAACAGGCGAGAATGACCATTGAAATAGGACCTGTACGCATCTGTGATCATGTGAGGTGATCCCAGTTCTTTTCTAAACCGTCAATCGATGGGTTTAGATGATAATTTAACATATTTCACACTCAAATAACCTGAAAAGCATGAATGTGCGTGAGATGGAACCCCAAACGACTCAAACGGACTCAGGGGCCCAAATGACACAAATCGAGGGGGACCATAGTGGACCCCACATATTTTCGGTGCCCTAGGGGGGATACTATTTCCCTTAGGGTGATGCCATTGCCCTAGGTCCAGTGGACCGCGATGGCATCACCCCAACCGAGAGGCCTCGCGGTCCGGATCGGCCGGGCCTGTTGGGCTGTAGCAGACCAGTCGGGCCAGCCATTGTACATGCATGTGGGGCCCATGAAATCATGTGGGGGCCCATATACCCCCCCCCCCCATTTACTTTATTTCCTCCTCTTACACCCCTTCAAGCTTTCTAATCTCCCAAAAATTGCATTTTTCTCTCTCAAATCCTTCCTCCATTCTCATATCTTCTTCATTTTCTTCATTACATACACATCTCCCACCATTCCTTTTAAACGCATCTCCTATCTCCCTCATTTTTTTCCATTTGAGCACACAAACCCTCCTTTGTGTCTCAACAATCTCAAGGTCCTATAACCCATTTTATCCCTCCATTTTATTTCACTCTCATGTCTCCTTTTGAGCTTGTGGTGGCCATATTTTCACTTTCTACACTTCTTTCCCTCATGGGAAAGAAGAGAGCTTCCACAAATGAGGCGGGCCTAGCCGTCGTACCCGTTCAAGGAGGTAAAAAGGCGCCGAGGCTAGCACAAACGTCGATTGGGAGCTAAGGATGAAGCGGGATCTCGATCCCCAGCTTCCTCTCGAAAGAGCTCTACTGGCGGATATGGCACATGGAAGGTTTCAAGGCCGTAGGGTCCTCTTTGAAGCACACGTGGACAAGAAACTATTTGTGCTTTATCCAGCGATGGATCGCCAGTTGGATGCCAGGTGGGGTCCCATATTTGAGGGCAAGTCTCGTGCGAATGAGAGCACTGTCCAAGCCTTCTACGCCCATATACGAGAGCCACTGCTGGAGCCTTTATAGTTCTTTATCCCTATGGGAAGGTGAGAAGCCATTGTCAATGTGGACTTGATAGCCCGAATCATGGAGATGCCGCTTGGTGAGGTACATGTTAGTGAGAAGAGTCTCAGGAGTGTGCGTGAAAGAGATCACTGTACGTGATTTCTTTGTGGTCGACTGGTCCACTGGAGTCGAGGCAACTGCCTCTTAGCGACCAAGATAACTCACGACTTTCGCCTACTCCACCACATATTCATGCACATTGTGTATCCTAGATGGAGCAATCGCTCCGAATGCACGCGTTTAATGGTGGACTTCCCGTACCGAGCTAGGCAAGGGGACAAGCTATGGCTGCCTACATATGTACTACTATAGATAGTTTAGACCACACGCTCTCCTAGGACAGACATTTCACTCCCATTCGGCTGACTTATATGCAAGCTTGCTCGTAAATTCGGCTACAGACTTGGCTCAGAAAGGCTTGCGCCGATCCATTTCATCAACGACACTACTCTCAACAACATGAGTATTAGGCCACGGCAACGTCAAGCCCGACTCAATGAGAGTGAGGATGAGATGGGAAGTGAACAGGAAGAGAGTGATGAAGAAAGTGGAGATGAGATAAAGGAAGAAATCGAGGAAGAGGAAGAGCAGGAAGAGGAAGAAGAGGAGGCCCAAGACTCTGATGGGGGCTCTCCACCTACTACACATGAACCCCACCGTAATAGGGCTGCTATAAAAGCCCGCTTAGCCTAGATTGAGAAGGGCCAAGTCACCCTGCAACAGGAGGTCAGAGAGGCTCGGGTTAAGCTTGAAGAGAATCAGACCTTCATGAAGCAGAAATTTAAGAAGGTATCTCGCACCTTGAAGGTTATCGTATGTTGTATGCAGGACAAGGGTGCACCTCCATCATCACCAGATTCGGACAACTAGTCCCACGTTGTAGTCATCTTTAGGTTTTCCTTGTTTTCCTACTTTCTATGTTATAGCCTTGATAAGCTTAGTAGTACGGTAGAGTGGTTGGCATGTGTTAGCGTTTAAAAGCTTGCTTAGATTAGCTCACATGCATCTTCTGTCATAATCCATGTAATACAACATCTCATGTATTGTGACAATTTTGGTTTAATGAAATGCATGAAGCTCCTTTTACTATGAAGTGTGCAGAATGCTTGAAAAATTGAGTGTTGTATGCTAAATCTCACATACGTTGCACCCTATGTTATATATAGGGAATGCCACCTAAGGCCACATGGAGAACGACACATCTTACACTTGACGACTCGATTGACGAGGCACCTCCCCTAAGCGTTAGCCATACGGACCCCAGTTTGGGCTGGAATCACGAGACTATCCCGGATTCTCAGCTGGCCACTGGCCCCACAAATGGGCCGACACCTTCTGCACCACCAATTCCAAAGCAGAACCGCGCGTCTACCTCGACGCCACATGTGCCTCAGGCAGCTCCTCCTGATAGGTTGGAGCAGATGATGCTCCTTATGCAGCAATAATTACAGATTTGGACCACCATAGCAGGGGCCCTTACCCAGAATATGGGTGTGGTTCCTCCTGCATCATCTATGTACCCTCCTGGGAATATGAGTGTCAGTAGCCTACTTGAACAATTTCAGCGCTTCCGACCTCCCACGTTTGCGGGTACTCACAGACCCGAGGAGGTCGAGTATTGGCTTGACCACATTTCTAAGATGCTGAAGCCGTTACACTGCATTAAGGCAGAGCAGGTTAAGTTGGTCACCTACATGTTCGAGAAGGAGGCCAATCTCTAGTGGGACAGCATCCTATGGACAGTTACTGCTGGTTACGTATGGACATGGGAGGCTTTTGAGACACGCTTCCACGAGAAGTATTTCCCTCTCACCTACCATAATGAGAAGGAGGGAGAGTTCCTTTGCCTCCGACAGGGAGGAATGACTATGGTAGAGTAAGAGAACCGGTTCACAGAGCTAGCCAGATATGCTCCTTTGATTCTAGCAAACGAGCCGATGAAGATGCAGCGATTCTTTGAGGGTTTGCGGCCTGAGATCCACTCGAAGATGTGTTGTGCTAGCATTAACAACTATGTTGAGCTAGTGAGCATGTCCCTGCAATCTGGGTAGGATGGGGATAGGCTATCCCGTACACGTGTACCTATGATTCCTAGGCCTCGACTAGATTTGTCGAGCAGGCGGTTCCTCGACAAGAGGCCTTGTACAAATTCTCTTCCTCGGCTTATGGCTCCATCGACACAGCTGAGACGACCTGATGCATGGTGCACATACTGCAAGAGGTCGGGCCATTCTGACACTTACTGCTTCACTAGGATGAGGGATAACGGCTACATGCCCCCTCAAAAGATTAATCATCAGATGCCACCAGCTATCTCAACTCCACCTTTATGTTCTGTACCGCCTGCATAGCCTTCTTATAGGCCACCTGCACCTCGATTTAGGCAGCCTCAACGGCCCATAGTACCGCCGCTGAACTGTTCTCAACAAGCTCGTGTGCACTCACTTTCAACTGAGGCATTCGAGACAGCAGTTACAACACCGATGACTTTCGAAGTCACAACACATATTCAAGGTACACTAGTCTTCTTATTGGTGGACACCGGGTCAAGCAACTAGTGTTGGAAACAGCCACTACAAAGGGAGTGAGAATCCTTACCACCATAAGGACCTTTTCAGACATTACCAAGATTTGTAAGGATTGCTCGATAGACTTAGGAAGCAGGACGGTACTCGTTGACCTGATCGTTGCTTCACTATACCATTACGACGTTATGCTCAGTATGGATTGGCTCACCGAGATGAAGGCAGAGATCGATTGTGATACCAGAGTGGTGACAACCTGTGCACCTAAGGGCACGACCTTTACTTTTCCAATTCAGGTCAGTTTGCCCTACCACATGAGTTGTTACGCTTCCTTACTAGAGAATGTTGATGGTCCGACACTGGGGAACACACCTGTAGTCTGAGATTTCACGGATGTATTCAGGACGATACCTGGATTACCTCCTCAGCTCGAGATCAATTTTACCATCGACATTGTACCTGGTGCTACACCTATTTCCCTATCGACATATCGTATGCCTCCTGTGAAATGGAGGAACTGAGGAGACAGATTGATGATCTGCTGGATTCAGGTTTCATATGGCCTAGCGTGTCTCCTTAGGGAGCACCTGTGTTGTTTGTGAAGAAGAAGGATGGATCACTGCGATTGTGTATTGATTATCGCAGGTTGAACCAGGTGACAGTAAAGAACAAGTATCCTTTGCCCAGGATAGATGATCTGCTTGACCAGTTGAAGGGGGCACAGTATTTCTTAAAGATTGACTTATAGACAGGGTATCACCAATTGCACGTTAAGGATGAGGACGTGCAGAAGACAACTTTCAAGACTAGTTTTGGGCACTACGAGTTTCTTGTGATGTCGTTTGGACTCACAAACGCACCGGCCGTGTTCATGGACCTGATGAACCGGGTGTTTCGACCGTATCTATTCCGATTCATCATTGCATTTATAGATGACATCTTAATATATTCTAAGAGTCAAAAGGAGCACGAGGAACACCTACGAGTGGTTTTTGATACTCTCAGGAAGAACCAATTGTTTGTGCAATATAAGAAGTACGACTTCTGGAAGGAAGAAGTCAAGTTCCTGGGACATGTAGTGTCTAAGGAAAGAATAGCGGTAGACCTTGCTAAGGTAGCCGCAGTTCAGGACTGGGAGCGGGTCGGCCGGTTCAGTTACTGAAGTGAGGAGCTTTCTTGGCCTAGCAGGGTACTACCATCGATTCATTAGGGACTTTTCCAAGATAGCCAGACCGTTGTCTCAGCTCACTCAGAAAGACCTTAAGTTTTCATGGAATGAGAAGGCAAAAGCAGCTTTTCAGGAACTGAAGGACAAGTTGACATTGACACCAGTGCTAGTATTGCTAGAGCAAGGGGTCAAATTTACGATATACACTGACGCGTCTCGTGTTGGTTTGGGTTGCGTTCTGATGCAGAAGGATGGGGTTATTGCCTATGCATCGCAACAGTTGAGGAAACACGAGGAAAACTACCTTACACACGACCTGGAGTTAGCGGCCATCATCTTTGCATTGAAGCTCTAGAGACATTACCTCTATGGAGAGGAGTTCAAGCTCTTTTACGACCACAAGAGCCTCAAGTACATATTTACGCAGAGAGACCTGAATATGAGGCAGCGACGATGGATGGAAACCTTGAAGGACTTCAAGTTCGAGGTCTCCTACCATCCTGGTAAGGCTAACCTTGTGGCAGATGCATTGAGTCATAAGAAGACTATAACATTTGCGGCTCTACTAATGATAGATGAGTAGAACATGGTAGAATTTGTGTGGGACTTCAAGCAGAAGCTTACGGTAGAGGTGCTGTTCGTGAGTGTCGCACACGTTCATGTGCAGCCACTCATTGATGACAGGATTATTGTGGCTCAGAAAGACGATGAACTATTGGCAAAGATGAGAGAGCAGGTGAGCGACAATGAAGACTCGGAATGGAGAGTTAGTACGGATGGGGGTTTACGTTTTCATGGCCGCCTATACGTCCCAAACCTTCATGACTTGAGAAGGGAAGTTCTCGAAGCTGCTCACAATTCGAAGATGGCAATGCATCCTAGCAGTACGAAGATGTATCAAGACATGAAGCGATCGTACTGGTGGGACAACATAAAGGCCCACATAGCAAACTATGTGTCTCGTTGTCTCATGTGCCGCAGGTCAAGGCCGAACACCACCGACCTCCTGGACTGCTTCAGCCCATGCCCATAGCAGAATGGAAATGGGATTTCATCTCTATGGATTTCATTTCAGGGTTACCGAAGACGAGGAAGGGACATGACTCCATTTGGGTGATTGTGGACTGGTTGACGAAACTGGCTCATTTCCTCCCGATTAGAGTCTCAAACTCCGCAGATGAGTTGGCCAGGCTGTACATCAAGGAGATAGTACGTCTGCGTGGAGTGCCTATGGAGATCGTGTCAGATCGAGACACGCGATTCACATCTATCTTCTGGACTCGTATCCAGGAAGCAATGGGTGTGAAACTGAAGTTCAGTATCGCGTTCCACCCACAGACGGATGGGTAGACGGAACGGGTGAATCAGGTGTTAGAAGATATGCTGCAAGCTTATATGCTTGATTCAAGGACAGTTGGGATGATTGTCTTCCCTATGCTGAGTTCGCTTATAACAACAGCTTTCAGGCGAGTATTAGCATGGTGCCCTATGAAGTACTATATGGGCGTTTGTGTAGAGCACCACATTGCTAGCCAGAGGTTGGTGAGAAGAGTCTGATTGGGCCAGAGATAGTGTAGGCGACCTCAAAGAAGATCGACATTATCAGGCATCGACTCCTAGTAGTACAGAGCAGATAGAAGAGTTATGTCGATACGAGGTGGCGACCGCTAGAGTTCGAGGTTGGGGACCATGTATTCTTGAAAATTTTCCCAATGAAGGGAGTCCTCTGGTTTGTAAAGAAAGGGAAGCTCATGCCGAGATTCATTGGCCCATTCCAGATACTAGATCGAGTGGGTGTGGTAGCGTACCGCCTTGCTTTGCCCACACCACTCGTAGGCGTGCACAACGTATTTCATGTATCCATGTTGAAGAAATACGTTCCCGACCCTTCCCACATTATCAAATGGGAGAAGGTATAGTTGAGTGAAGATGCTACTTATGTACTGCAACCAACACATATCCTAGACAAGAAGGAATAGGTGCTGCATAACAAGGTTATCCAGCTGGTGAAGGTACTGTGGACGTACCACACTGAGGAAGAGGCTACTTGGGAAACAGAAGCCGAGGTTCGCAAGAACTACCCTCAGATTCTCGAGGAGTATGAAAAGGTACTAATTTCGAGGATGAAATTTTTCTTTAAGGGGGGTAGATTGTAACATCTCGAAAAAATTCGTACAAAGACCCGAGTACCACCTCAGGCAAAAATCACTAAGGACCGAATCCTTTAGAAATTAGATGAAAATTAAGTAAGTACTAAGCTGAATTAATCCACGAATTGGCTCGAATCACTTTCTATACGAACTGCAAGACCCAAAACCAGCAGAATTGCTAACTCTACATTTCCTAAAAACTTAGGATCAATCTCAAAACCCAGGAGCTTTCGGGAGCATCTCGAAACTCCATATCGGACCTGGACCGCGCATTGAAAGTCCGATTACCGTGAAACTATACGATTATGACCACCTTACTATGCTTGACAACCATCTCGGGAATCAAGTCCAAATAGTATCCTAAAACGTACAATTTGAGCCCAAAGCGAAGTGTGTGAGAAATGCGAATATCTTTAGAAAATGAACTCAAACTTAAGTGAATTGGGTCGTTCGCTTGTAAGCCAAATTTAAGGTTTCAGACTGTCAGATTTCGACCTAACTACACCGTTGGATCAGGAAAAATTCCCAACACATGTCAGTGTACTTGTGGCCTTGATCGAGTAACAATGGTCATTGAAATAAAACAGGTCCTCCGCGATCGATCCACAAATCCAATCGAACCGAAACTTTAACCTAGCGTATATCCATTGCCAAGGAACTTTCTCTAGACCGTATGCAGGAAATGAACCTCCAGATGAGCTCCGTTGGCCCGAAGCAGACAACTTTTGGCTATAACCTAAGTATACCATGGCCCTAGGGCCATTGACTTCAGTTCTGGGCCTATATAAGGGCCTTAACCCACCCCTCTCTCATTCCATACGAATTTCCTAAACCCTAGGAGAGAGAAGAGAGAAAAGAGAAGGAGAAAATGAAGAGAAGTGAGAGATAGTTGCTGGGATTCGTTCCCGCACTCCACGTGTTAAATCACCTCTTCCGTGTCGTTATACTGGCGATTTTGACTCCACTTTTGGGTAAAGAATCCTCACCTTAATCTGTTTTGGGTATCCAGATAGGTAGATTGGAGAAATAGCTAACGTATTTCATGATTTATGTAGTTGTTGTGCTGTAGATAAAGGTGTAGTGTTCGAACTGAGTTCGATACGAATCTACTGACGGAAGGTGCGGACTATAAATGTTTAGGTTATGGTTTTCAAGGCTTTCAATATCAGCAATGTTAGTAATGATTTACGACTGACTTGATTGTTATTACATATGCTTAGATGCGATGTTTTCCGCGTATTACATATATATATGAACTATGTTGAAATTAATGCATTCCATGTGTTTGTTGAAATGTTTGTATGAATATGGAATTATGATTTGTGCTTGCCATGATTGTTGTTTGGGAATACATGATTGTTGTACGTGTGGCAACTCCCTTGTGAAAGGATTTGCTATAATATACATTATAACTAATTTATTACATGTATGTTGATATGTGTAGTCTAAGTGTTTGATAAAATGCCTGAATGAGAAAATATTTGTTGAAATGTATTTAATAAGGGTATTGAGATAGGATTCTCAATTACCTTATCTATAGTTACAGTTTCCTTCATGTAACTTATCTTACTACTATGTGCTTTATGGATGAAATGCCTATATATGACAACATGTGTACTATGTGTTTATTAAAATGCTCAAAATGAGATTTATGTTTAAATTAGTTGTCACATGCTGGTTGGACTATCACATATGAATGCCTATTGTGTTTGAATATGATTGGGACTACTGTGTAGTCCAGGCAATTGGTAATGATTCTTGAAATAGTGGCTGAGGTTGTTTCGCCACACAAGCCATGTTCGATGAATCCGACTCGTATGTTGTTTGTCGATAGTGGTTAGGCCACGTGAAGTACTTATGCACTCTATGTCGATTAATTTAACGTGCGCTCATACCATTTGAGCTTGTCCAAGTAACCCGACTGGCCTAATGTATGTTTACCATGTATGGACACTACTGTTTGAATCTAAGATACCACTTACCATTGAAAAACCCGTTTAACCTTGGTACCACGATCCGCTAAGACTCATGAGCCGGGCATGGTGGTATGGGACACCGTGGTCGAGTTGTCGGCCTACGCTGGGGTGACGAGCCTCCCCATAGTGACCAGTGAACAACCCAAACTCGTGAGCTGAATATGGTAGTATGGGACAATGTATTCGCGCTGTCGGCCTACGGTAAGGTGACGAGCCTTTCCCGTAGTGACCTCGAGTATAAAGTATGCCTAAGATTGGGTGACAAGCCCCTCGTAGTGACCTCAAGTGTGAATTAAGCTTACGCTGAGGTGACGAGCCTCCCGTAGCCACCTATAGTGTAAACGCGCGAACTTACCTATCCTCTGTGCTTAACTAGAATTGACAACCGTAGATGGATCATTGTTTGGGTAAATGATATAAAGAGAGGTACCTTAGCTTCCCGAGTCTACTATATGAATACGTCTAATTAAGAACTGGGCTAACACGACCATGCACCGCATTGCATGTGCCTTTGGCGTGGGTGTTGAGCACAGTGGGAGTTTAGCATGCGCGACCATGAGATGATGTCACAAAGAGAGTTTAGGCGAGGGCATGCATCCTTAATACATATCACCTTGCATTAACCAGAGTACTTAGGAATGCTTGTTGTCTTGCTTTATCATTACTGCTTGATTGAATTGATAACATGTTAACCTTTGCCTTATATCTCCACTGAGTTGATCACTCACTCCCACTCTGGGATGGTGTTTTAAAACACCAACCAGACTCTGTTGTAGTTTCAGTTGATGGCGAGGCTTACGAGTTGGAGCCGACCTTCTACAATGACGAGGACGAGTTCTTCTACTTGCAACTCTCTAGCGGGTCTATATAGACCTGGAGTTGCATCACCGGGGCTATAGGGATATGGATTAGATGACATTACACTTTATCATTTTGTATATTTTGGAACTATACGTGTAATTATTTAACCTGGTAACATATTCTCACTCTGGAGACTTACAACAACTTATGTGTTTTATATATCTATCACAGTCTTCCGCTTGCGTAATCTAATTGTCTCTGGAGTATGATATGCTGATCTAGGGTAATCCCATTCATGTTTAATGCACTAATACAGACAACATTTAATCATCATTATCTATGTTGCATAAGTGATGCGTTGGAACTCAAGAGTTGAGCTTCTGCTCGACCCCCGATTTTCAGGGCGTTACAATGTATGTAATTTATATCCACACTGTCCATTTAAAGATGGTGCCATGAGGGGCCACACGTGATGTATGGGTCTTATCACACTGTCCAGTACCCTTGATGGTGGGGCCCACTTTTGATGTATCTATTGCATCCAACCATCCACCTGTAAGGATGTCAGCAAAGTTTTGAGGCCTTGATCATGAGGTTTGTGTTATATCCAAACCGTCCATCTGATGGACAATGGGCCGGCAGCCTGCTGTGTTAACGTCAGCAAGTTCTGTGGGGCCCCTACGTGATGTAAGTGTTGTATTCTCACCGTTTACGTAGATGATATGGCCTACCCATAATGTATGTGTTAAGCCACATCGTTCCAAAGGGTGGAATGCTATTGGACCATCTGTCCAGCAGCTGTAGAGACCCACCTTGATGCAGTGTTTTATCTAACCATCCGTCCATTTGAGGACGTGGACCACACCCAGATGTATGTGTTTCTCCACACTGCCCATCTGTTTTAAGGGTGGGCCCACCTCACATGTGTAACATGTGTGGGCAGGTAGGACCAACCTTGATTTATGTATTTTGTATCCACACCGTCCATCTGGGCGGTGCAGAATGGGGCACACCCTGATGTCTGTCTTTGTATCCACACCATCCAATGGTCTGGATGGTGGGGACCACCTCGATGTATGTGTTTCATAACTACACCGTTTGTCCATTTTTACTAAACGGAGGTACACTTGCTGTATGTAGGGCCCACTTGATGTATGTGAGGCCATTATGGCCATATGTGAAGCCATTATGGCCATATGTGGGGCCCGTTGTGGCCCGAGTAATGGGGCCCAATGTGATGTATTTGTGGCCCATCCGTTGAGGCTCAATGTGATGTACATGAGGCCCATGTTTGAGGCCCAATTTGATGTATACTCGGCGAATCTGTTAGGGCCCATTATGATGTATCTGAGGCCCGTGTATTGCGGCCCATTTGATGTATGTGAAACCCATATGATGTGGCCCGATGTGATGTATATGAGGCTCATGAGTGAGGCCCAATGTGATGTATATCAGGCCCATGAGTGAGGCCCAATGTGATGTATTTGTGGCCCATTTATTGAGGCCCAATAAATGTATTTATGGCCCATATGATGAGGCCCGATGTGATGTATATGTGGCCCATGAGTGAGGCCCATTGTGATGTGTATTAAGCCCTTGAGTGAGGCCCATTGTGTGAGGTCATAGGCCCACTATACGCTTGGATCTATGTGGGTCATCCCATGGGAGCGATGTTGGTTGAATGTCCACATTCATGGGCAATGATGGTTGAATGTCCACATTGTGACCTTCCCTTAGGCCTTGTTAAGCCCATTCTCATCGATGCCGATTATCAAGGTAGATTATCGATGCCGATTATCGATACTGATTATTGGTGCCGATTATCGAGGTCGATTAACAATGCTGATTATCGACGTTGATTATCAGTGCAGATTATCGAGGCCGATTATTGATGCTGATTATCAGTGATGATTATCGAGGCCGATTATCGGTGCCGATTATTGAGGCCAATGCTGATCATCGATGTCGATTATCGATGTTGATTATCGGTGTCGGTTATCGATACCGATTATAAGTATGTGACAACATAACATCATGATACATGCCCATACGCATCATCTGCATGTTTGTTATGAGATGTGGTTGACCATTACATATGTTATAGGGCAGGTTGTTCATGGGACTCCCTGATAGGCGGAGTCATCCCACTTGAGTGCACAATATGTGTAGGATTGATGCATGATTGGACTGTGTGACTCATGCATCTTGCATTTGTGATATGACTACTATACGCCCTAGCAATATTAGGGTCATAGCCTCCATAGGCATATCGTGGATGGTCAGATAGGACACCGAAAATGTTTGGTTTGAGCATCTGGGCACATTGGATGTTCATGGGTGAAAGTCTCTAAACCTCCATGGCCAGGAGACACTCCAACGTCTAGATCGAGTGGATATACATGAGCGCTCAAATGCTGAATACCAGTAGGCCACATTTCCCACTATGTCGTGGTCAGTTGGAGGGGGTGTGGCCTTATCCGCCCAAGTGAGGGGATTGTAAACTAGGTTGAGTTTCACCAGCTCCCAAATGGGTCCGCTATCGACAAACTGGGTAGGCATTGGTATACTACTGGCAGGCGGGTAGTGAGGTCTTTTCCACTTTCATGGTTGTGCGGCTAGGGAGGTGACAACCAGTGTGGAGTGTACTAGACCCCAGTGATGATCCCAGAGATGTACGGAATTGATATGTGGACTTATTGAGCAGGAGTTGCATACTCAGCATTTTACTCATTCATTCATGCATTCACTATCTACTCAAGCTGGTGGTGCGCAACTAATTGTTATGTGTACCTTTGCATTAGCTAGGATTTCGTTGGGGAGTGCGACCATCTTGAGATCAGGAGTCTACCACATTGAGTCTGGCTATCCAAATTTAGGTATGAGATTGGTTTGGATAGAAGTCCCTTGTGATGGACCCTATAGCCTGCGATATTACGTACTATCATCCTGACTTCACACTCCAGCTTGGTCATTTCATTCGCACCGCATGTTGCATTACATCTGCGACATATGGCATTTTGGGTTGATATGTTCCTACATTTATATGGCCCAGATATGGCTAATGGTATTCATGGATTTTTCAGGATTTGCATGTTGCATTGCTTCCTCAGTTTATGATATTGGCTTATCATGTTTTTACATCGCATAGCCTGGATAAGGCTGATGATATTTATGGACTTACTGGCATATTTTCGTATTTCTCTGATATTGTATACTTAACACTTAACTTGCAGACACACTTTGACCACCCTCTAAGCTTTCTATAAGCTTATGCACGATAGATGTGTGCAGGTGACGTTAGGTCGCGCATCGTTGAGCTTGGAGCGTGCAACGGTCTTCTGGAGCTTTGATTTTTAATATATGTATATTTTTCCTTTCAGCATTGTATTCAACTATTTATATTAGTGGATATGTGATGATGATGTTGCCTTTGTGATTTGGGTAAACTTGTGGTTATTCTTCTTACGAGATAAATGTACGTTGGAAAATCCTCCTTGTAGGATCCCAGGATCGGAATTTGGTGTATGGGCACTAGGAGCCGAGAATGGGGTACTACAGAGGCTGTCGGCACCGGATCCGATGATCGAGAATTCTGTGAGCTCGGTTTCTGAGTTTGGGGCGTGACAGAAGTTGGATGCATGTGATACACACACGGCCCATCCGTCTTTCTAGAATTTAGAGGGCCGAGGGACCCGTAGTGATTTTCGAATTCGAATCCCAAATGGACTGCACCATAGGGCAATAGTGGTTAAACGTCCACCATTGTAAATTATCCTAGGGCCCATTGGCAAGCCCACTTCCACCCTTACCCTAGTGGGCTAACCCAAACCATTGGGTCCCTACTTATATTAGTAATACCCATTAGGCTAACCCAAACCGTTAGGGCCCCATGTGTTAATGGTGTTTTCCACCATGCCCTGTAGTACTACTCAAACCTTAAAGCCCACCTTGTTTTCACACCAGGCCTTCCATAGGAAGTGTGGCCCATTTAGATACTTGTGTTTGCCCAAGTTTAGTGACCATACCCAAGGGCCACTTAAGTGTTGAGCGGGCTACCCAATCTGCTTGGAAGGACACATAGTCCTAAATGTATGGACCCTACCAAGCCACCTTGTGTACGTATCAGGCTCCCCGTACGAAAGTCCAACTTATTACATGATAGAGAGGGTGAGGAAACCCACTTGTTGTACATAGATTCACCATTTTAACTTACCTTATGTGTACCCACTTAACTCGCCCCATAAGACATATCTTATCCTAATATCCAGTTGCTAGGACCTCGGTGTCACATATATATCATCCACACCATCCATTTACTTCTTTGGGATAAGTGTGAGGCCTATCCTTGATATTAATACACCATCACCTCTTGTCGGATATGGGAGAATATGTGGTACCATATTTAGTATATCCACTGTGTAGAGCCTATCTCGATGTATGGGTTAGACCCACCGTCCTTCTAATGGACCTCGTCTTGGGATATTTGATATATTAGTGTCTCGAGAAGTTAATGTTAGTCTAACATAGGTCATACCGCATGGACTCTTATAGTTGTAGAAGGTGCATGTCGTTTAGCTCTTACTTTTTGTATCTGATATACCGGTGATGGTTGATTATGGATTGTTATTGTCTGCCCTATCAAATAATCATGCCTATGTACTTTATTAAATCATGATACATGCCCATTCGCATCATATATATGCTTGTTATGAGGAGTGATTGATCATAGCATATGCCATTAGGTTGGTTTATTATGGGACTCCTTGTGAGACGAAATTGCCCCACATGATCGTGCGGTACGCGCAAGTTTGATGCATGACTGGATGGTATGACTCATGCATTTCGCATTTGTGTAACATGATCACTTGATGCCCTAGCGATATTAGGGCTGTGACCTTCATAGGCACATCGTGGACAACCAGATGGGATACCAAAAATATTTAGTTCTAGCACTGTGAGCACAAGGGTGTCCTTAGGCGAAAGTCCCAGAATCCTCTTGGTACCGAAGGATACTCCAATATCGAGACCAAGTGGATACATGAACGCACGAGAGCCGTATACTGATAGGACGCGTCTCCCACTATGTCGTGGTCGGTTGGAAGAGGATGTGGCCTTATCCGCCCGAGGGTAGGGGGCATAGATAGGCTGAGTTTGACCAGCTCATAAATGGGTCCGCTATCGATGTGTTGGGTAGATATTGGACGACTATTAGCTAAGTGGATAGTGTGGTCTCTTCCACTTGCATGGTTGCACGTCCAGTAGGCGGTGACCTGGTGTAGAGTGTACTAGACCTCGGTGATATCCTAGAGATGAGTCATACTAACATGTGGACTTAGTGAGTAAGAATTACGTACTCAGCATTTGACTCATTCATTCATTCATTCATTATCCACTCGGGCTGATGGTGCGCAACTAGATCATTACGTGCACCTTCGCAATGACCATGATTTCGGATGGGTATGCGACTAACCTGAGATCAGGAGCTTACCACGTTGAGTCTAGCTATCCAAATTTAGGTATGGGACTGGTTTGGATAGAAATACTCCTTTGTGATGAACCCCACAGCTTGCGATACCACGTGCTATCATCCCGACTACACACTCCATCTTAGTCATCTCTTTTGCATTGCATACTCTGCATATGACATTAGTTTATTATGTTTCTGCATTGCATGGCTTAGATACGGCTGACGTTATTCATAGACTTGTCAGGATTTGCATACCGCATTGCTTCCTCAGTATATGACATTGCCTTATTATGTCTTTGCATCGCATAGTCTATATAAGTCTGATAGTATTTATGGACCTGCCAATATTTCTACTTATTTTGATATTTATATGCTTGGTACTTACATTGCACACACATACATCACCCTCTAAGCTTCTTATAAGCTTATGCACGACTGTTGCATGTAGGTGACATTAGGTCGCAGTAGCGCTGAGGCTGGAGCGTATGGCCGAGCTTTGTGGAGATTTTATTATATATATATGTATTTCCTTTTAGCATTGTAATCAATGATTTATATTAGTGGATATGTGATGATGATGTTACTCTTGTGATTTGGGTACACTTGTGGTTATGCTTCTTTACAAAAATTTTACATTGAAAATCCTCCTTGTAGGATCATATGATCGGAAATCTGGTATATGGGCGCTTAAAGATGAGAATGGGATACTAAAGATGCTGTCGGTGCTGGATTCGGTGATTGAAAATTTTGTGAGTCCGGTTTTCGAGTTTGGGACGTGACACTTTGAATATTTAAATATTTTCATCCTGCGAAGCAAATTTTAGGGATAAAAATGTCCAAATGCTACTAGTTTTGTATATAGTATTGATAGATAATTATAAAATTTATACAAAACGTGTAAATTTAAAAATCTTCCCAGATATTAATGAGATTTATCTTTCTTCTTTTTCACTGGTAAAGTTTACAAGGTAACCCAAATAGGTATTCAACCCTAGATCACTCACATTCACTTCTGTTTTTTCATGACTATTGAAGTTTACAAGGTAACCCAACCGGGTATCCACCTTGGATCACTCACATTCACTGTATCTGCCAGCTCATCTAACGGGGCATAGACAGAATGGGATTTATCGCAGTGCTCCGGAGGGTATCTCCAATCTCTCCTCTCCGTGAGAGAGTACCCGCGATCCAGCATGTGTGGCCATCCATTGTAGCCCACCTGCTGAGTGTCAGATGATCAGAATTGTCCATGTTTGAGAATATATTTAGGCCACCCTAACAAAATTAGGCTGAACGGATGATTATGACTGTAACTATATTTATATGAAAATTTCAATGGCCCCCATTCAACTCTAAAAGTCGAAGGCTAGGATCACTTACGAAGAGTGGTTGTAAAATAATAACCTATTTATGTAGTACTAATAATATGAACGGTTTAGATCAGTGGGCTATTTCAGCGTGGCCCCTAGTGGCTGGCAAACATGCGGACGCGGATTGGGTACTGACAAGGTGGCCACTGACAGTATTCTGTGGGCCCTCATGGTACATTTTTGTTTTATCCAAGCCGTCCATCTATTTTTCCACCTTATTATAGAGCATAAGGCCTCAAAATCTCTAGTGGACCACACCACAAGAAAACAGTGGCGATTGAATGTCCACCATTAAAAACTAAATAGGGCTAACTGTAATGTTTATTTGTCATCCAGATTAGGTCACGATGAAGATAAAACACAAATATCAGCTTAATACAAGATTTTGTAAGCCTAAGTAGTTTTTAGTTTCGAGTCTTCAATCTCCACTCCTGTGGTGTGGTACATATGAGATTTGTTATCTGCCTCAATTTTGGGCGTGGATGAGATACAAACATCATAGTGGGGCCTACAGAGCACCATCAGTAGCCACCTTGCTTACTGACGCTGTCAGTGCGCAATCCGCGTCCCAAACATGCTGGATCCTGAATTCCATGTACGCAAAACGAACTATACGCAAAGGCATGAGGTCGTGAGGGGTGCCCTGATTCACAAATCCATGTATGATGGCCCGTTTTTTGAGACCTCACTACTGATGTCACAGGAAATATTGTCGACTTGGGATTTAGGCAACCACGTTGGTTGGATGATTAGAAAACTTAGATCAACAACCTAAAAATAGACTGTTGACAAAAAAGAAATCAGAGGCTTGTAAACCATGGTCGATGATTCCTAATAATTCTAGGAATTCAGCATTTGTAATGTTCCCATCATTTTAATGGTCTGGATGAATCAAAATGGCCCTATACAAAACAAACGGGCAAATTTTCTATTTTATTTTATTTTTTTTCATTTTTTCCCTATTTTATAAAATTTATAAATAATCATTTTATTATCATATTTGACTCCAACGAGCTAACCATTGAGTTGTTGATTCACTCAACTCATCGAGTTTTGGAGAAGTCAAGATTTTACTTAGTTGTCCATTTATTTTCCATATGTGAGGCTATTGATGATAAGAACAAAACTCAATTAAGCATCTTAGGGCCTGTTTGGATGCCTGTAAGTTGAGTAAGTGGGAAGTGACTTACAGGGAAGTGACTTATAGGTGGTGTTTGGGAGAGAAAAATTACTTTTAAGTCACTTACAGGCAAATCTACCAAAAAACTGCAGGGGGATGGGTGTGAGAAGTCACTTCCTTGTAAGTCACTTATAAGCTCAACGGTCGAATTTTTAAAAAGAGGGGAAGAAGGATAAACGCACCATTTCCTCATCTTTCGTCAACCAGTCGGAATAGCTCTCCCTCACTACAATCTCTCTCCCCCTCCCTCTCTGCAATCTCTCTCCCTCTCTACAATCTCTCTTTGCAATTTCCGAAACTGCAGGGTTTCATCTACCTTTTTTTCTCCTTTGAAAATGGGAGTGGTTTGACGTTACTCTAATTCGAACGGTCCTGTGCATGTGCGCATTTTTTTCACACGTGTCATGGTCCTCTAATCTGAACGGTCCATGTGATGCAGCATCCCATGAAACCTTTAGGGACCAATTTTCGCCCTGATTTAAAATTCTAGTGGGCCATAGAAAAGAGAGATGCAAATCAAGGTAGGAAAATGTTTCCTTTTGTCATGGTCCACTAATGTTTTAGGTCAAATTAAAAGTTGCGTCATGGGGGTGACATGGGGTTCAGCGTCACGTGGACCGTTCAGATTTTGTACTTAAATCACATATGATGAGTTCTCTAAAAGTTCTCAAGAGAGCCCTTGCCAGTGCGTGGCTGAGTATTATGCGGGAAGGGATTGTGTGTTGAGTAATGCGTAAACTCCGTGGGATCCACCATGATATATATATATATATATATATATATATATATATATATATATATGATCTACACTGTTTATACGTTTTAATAGTTAATTTTAAGTCTCGATCCCAAAAATTAACTATATCCAAAGATCAAGTAGACCACAACACAGGAAATAGTGTGAATTGAGTGTATACCGTTGAAAATTTCTAGGGGGGCCACATAAGTTATGAATCAAGTTGATTTTTTTATTTTTTATTTATATATATATATATATATATATATATATATATATATTCCCTTCATCCAAGTGTTTGTGATCTTATGAACATGTTGGATGACAAATAAAGATCACTATGGGCACTAGAAAGGTTTCAACTGTCGAAATCAGTATTTCCACTGTTTCCTGTGGTATGGTCCGCTTGAGCTTTGGATATGCTTAAATTTATGGCTCAATGTCTACATTTAGATGAAAAAATGGATGGACAAATTAGATAAAGCATATAGTGGGCCCAACTGAATTTACTTAGTATAATAAAAGTATACCTGCAACTCACTCTATAGTCTGATTGCCAAGTTATTCACGGAGGAAGAAATGGCATGTTAAAATATGCTGTAGTTTCTAAAAATCATCATCACAATTATGCTTAGTGTTATGTATTTGGATTCTAAATTATTTTTACTGGCTAAATTAATGTAAGGCCCAACAAACCCACATTATGGATCACAAAAATATATGGGCCCCACTTGTATGGAAAGGGAATGATGTGATAAGATTTATATGATCCTTGACCCGACCATACCGTTTATCAGATTAGGCTCACAGTGGATGGACCATGGTTAAAAAATCTCCTGAAGAACAAACTTGGCATTTCTATGGTTGGCTTGTAAATAGACACTCAAGAAAAGGTCCTCGAACTAGATGGCTTGGATTTTCTAGTTTGGATGGACTGTGGGGCATTTCCAATCATAGTCAGGTCATCATATCAATTTGATTGCTAAAATGTGGGACCCACATTTTCTTCAAACTGACAACCAGAGAATGCTATGCATAACCTCTGGTTTTAGATAATATAATTTGTCACAATACATTGCACTTATTATATGGAAATTCCCATGCAACCTACATAGTACTCTACGCATTGGTAATGTACTTTGATTATTATATTTGTTATTAATGTTTTTAAGTTTATTTTCAATTTTTAAATTGAGTTATTGCTTCATATTTTATATATATATATTGAATTTATGGGCTGACTTTTATGGCCCACTTGATGATTAGTTTGGCTTAATAATTAGCTCAAATATTCATCTTAATGAGCTTAATAAAATGATATATTTAATCATATTCATTCTTATATGATCATAATATTTTGGAACAATTCCCTAATTCAAGGTCTACTCGGTGCGAATATACAGTTTTTCACCAGTAAATAATTTACAGGTTATCCAAACAGAATAGCTAACTTATCTGTAAGTGACTTGCAATTTGTATCCAAATAGGTTACCTGTAAGTGACTTTCACCTATAAGTGACTTACAGCATCCAAACAGGCCCTTAAAGAGCTTAACTAAAGAGAGGTGCATCAGGTAATACTGGCTGTAAGTTTTTAGCAAGGCTGTCAGTGACCTTGGTTGGACTAGGCCAAGGTCAGTCAAGCTGCCCCACCTAGTAGGAATTATGCCCAAGCCTGGACTTAGCCTGTGGTGGGCCAAAATGAACATGACCAGGCCCAAGCCAGGCTTTGTAAGATAATAAGCAGCCCAACCTTAGCCTAAGCCTGTTTATTAATTGCTATTATTAAGATGTCTAATCTATATTAATCATTAAATATTTCAAAAAAAAATTAAAAAAAATAAATATTATGAAACATTTGAATATATCTTTGGAAAGCATAAGTAGGCTGGTCTTGGCTAAAGTTGGGCCTAAATGACTAGCCTTTACGCACAAAACAAGCCCAGCCCAATTAATAAATGAGATTCACTTTTAGGCCTGGGCCCAGCCCTCAGGCCACATATGACAGCCCATGTTTAGCCCGAATCAGCCCAAGCCTAGGAGCTTATAATGGGCCAGTGCAACCTATTGACAACCCTGGTTTGAGACAAGGTGGTAATGGGAATCCTGCATGCATGTGCCAAGTTTCCACATGCGGGGGAAAACTTGCAAACGCATGTCTTAATTGCTTTTATTTGAGTCCTATCCACCATTGGAATTGAGACCCATCGTGCAACCGGTTTGGATCACTGGAATTGAGACCCATATTGCAACAAGTAGGATACAAACGTCACAGGTTTGCTTCAATAGATCCCCACTTCTTAAATTTTTATTTTTAATTAAGTCAGGACTTGATCTACAGCCATGTTTCAATTATCCAACTCATTTCTATCATGGGAATCGATGTGAGTGGAAACCAAAATAATAACTCGCCCTTATTTCAACCTTTTGATCATTTCGCCATCTTCTTTCAATATTAACCACTTCTTTTAACCGTTCTTTTGTGGGCCAACCGTCCAATCCATCTACAGTGAGACCCATCGAATAAGTGGATTCGATCATTGACACATGACATTACTGTTTTTTTCCACAAAAGAATTAAGAAGAACATCTTTAGCCAGGGAAATCATACGTTGATAATACACTAGCTTTACACAAGGTGCAAGTGGAGCCGTGTTTCAGTCGTCTACGCATGGAAAAGTTGGCCTGGTGTGACCGACCATGGACAAGTCACAATCATAAAGTCTGCCTGAAAGGAAGTCTCTGTCAACCAATTTTTGGTCTTTACTTTTCTTCACATGGACAATTGCTGTATTTCTCTCCCTAAGTATTTATTTTTAAGACAACTAGGTACAGTCAAAAGCATCATATCAATGATTCGTTGGTGGGTTTGACAACGGGCTGCCACCCTGGGGAGCGAATTAGGTAAGACCCTGATCCACCGAGGTAGGTGGGACCCCTGACTGGGACTGTGATGTATGTGACTATATCCACACTGTCCATCCCTATTGAAAGCTCATTTTAGGGCATGATGTAAAAAATAAAGCAGATCCAAATCTCAAGTGGACCACAATTCAGGAGATGGTGGTAATCGACCATTAAAAACTTCCCGTGGGGATCAAGATGATACTTGTGTGGTCTCTTCATCCAGATCTCTGCGACCTTATCAACAGGTTGGATGGACAATAAACATTCCAGTGGCCCCCATGAAGTTTTGAATGGTGGGGATTCAATCACTACTGTTTCTCCTGGTATGATCCACGTAAGATTTTGACCTGCTTCATTTTTTGGGTTCATGCCTAAAATAAGATTTCAAAAAGGACTGTGGATTTAATGCACATGCATCATTGCGAGCCCCACAGTGAGGGGTCCCACCCACCTTCCCTGGATCGGGAGTCTCACCGCCATGGCCCTTCAGTCAGAGGTTTTGCCACTAAACTTAGCTCAAGGGCCGAACATGGGCTTGAAATCTACGCCTGATGTCCGGGCTAGGCTAGGCCGGAACTAAGGATTAATGCCCAGCCTGCCCATTGGCGGACGCGGTTTGGCTAGTGACGCTGGCCAGTGGCCGGTTCTCCGTGGGCCCGCCATTTTATAAATTTACAATGGATGTTTTGAAGACGCTTGTAAGTGATTCCCATTTAGCACTTGTGTAGTTTAAACATGTACATGTTTCAATGCCAAAACTGTTTCTGTGATGGAACTCATCGTTAATGGGGGGCTCGTGCAAAACTTTCATAGATAGAACAACTCAAAACCTTTAATTTTTCCACTCCTTTTCTTATAGGGCCAGCTCTTGCCCAACCTACGGTCCAAGGGCTAGGTAAAATCAAAATTTTAAATAGGCCCCGCCATAAGGCCTACACTGAATAATTCAAAATCGGGGTAAAACCAACCTCAGCCTGGCCCATTGACAGCCCTAGCATCGATCACTCAAAATAGGCCATTACTATAACTGAAAACTCAAGATCACATCCTCACCAGAGGACCGTGGATATCTGAGGGAGGTGGAAAAGGGAAGTAATTCTGGTACTCTGAAACAGTGCAAAAACAAATTAGCATTGGGACTTGGTCTTGCCTGCCAGCGACAATGAAAAGACCAGCCACAAGTAGCACCGTAACTTGTGTCCTAGCCGAATTTTTTCAGTAAAAATGACATCTATCTTGAAAATCTGTACCATTCATATGGTAGGTACCACAGTGAAGATCACATGTGACAAAAGTTAGGCAGTTGGCTCATAAGGTGGGCACACCATTTGGATTGCAGTCTATTTAAAGCCATAACTCATCTTAAATTGGTTAGTTTTGTGGATAAATAACAGCATTAAGGGAAGCTAACTGGGTTACCTCAAACAAATCAGATTTTAACAAGTAGTGCCACACATGATTCTTCTCTACCCTGGAAATAAACAGAGTAAATAGAAAGAAGCTCTGGGGGGGTGGGTCCTGATCCATAGCTCATGTGGTAGACTAAGTGAAAGATACCTCTTTCAACACGGAGGTCTTGGTATCGATTCCCTAGTGGGGTGGCTAACAGTGAAGTGTGAACTGACGGTGGGTGTACTAACAAGGCTAACAGTGAAGTGTGAACTGACGGTGGGTGTATTAACAAGCTAACAAAAAAAAGTCGTATGACATGCTAAACGCATGAGAATGAAAAGTACAATGAATAGGAAACATGACCAAACATGACCAGGTTGCCATTTTTAAGGCATGTCCCAAACTACCGAAGTAATGGTTCTAACAGCGAAGATCTACAAGATTAATGACCCATTACTTGTGTGTAATTTGACTTTAGTTGCACTGGATGGGGTAGGTCTGCTGGTCAACTGGGTTGACCCACTTTTGAGATTGGTTTGGGCCATGGGTAGTGGGTTTGGTTTGAGTTAGAAAATGTTACCTGTTACGTAAACAGATTGGTTTTGGGTTGAGCCCTACCCAACTTAACTTGCCTATATATTTATTAATGGGACCCAGAAAATGACCTGACCTAACCTGACAAAGAACCCAATTTTATATTTTATATTTTTTAATTTAAATACAAAGTAAGTAGGTACATGCATTTAATGTATGCATGTTGATATGTATTCACTGATTGGGTCGGGATGGAATGGAGTACCTTTAGCCCCATATTCGACTCTTAAACCCAAGTGTGGCCTTGCTGGGTCAAGTCAGGTCAATTGAGCTCGATCTGATTACAATGAAATGGGTTAGGTCTGGTTTAGCGAATTTTAAGTGGGTTGGGTTCGGCCACTAGGTAAGGGGTCATGAGTCAGGTTTGTTTTGGAATTAGTGGTTGGGTTGGGCTTGGGCTGAAGTTGACCGGGCCTAAACCCGGCCCATTGCAGTCCCAAATAAAGATGATGGAAGGACACAAACAAGAAAGAGAAGGGAAGTGGGATTCTGTATTGAACTTGGGAGTGAACAAAGAGAGAAATTGGAGTCGCTTTTCTCAGGACGTTTTAAAAAATTAAAATGCCCAAAAAACCCCTACTTAAAGTTTATTTTGAAAATCTTACAATGAAACTTAAACTAAATACACAGTCTTAAAGGTCTCTTCTGTGGAGGATAAAAATGTGCTCCGGGCATTTTAGCTAATCTCCCAAATAATTTATCGAAAAGTAGTATGTTTGGTAGCCACTTTAACTTTCATATTACATGTATTTTTTAGTCTTGAAAACGACCTGAAAATTAGACAGGATTAAAAATAAATGGAGAGCTTTTTTTTTTATTATTATTATTATTTATTATTTATTATTTTTTTTACTTCCCATTTTCAAAGTTCTGCCTCCTCAAAGAGTGGCCTGGGAAGAGGAAGACCATGACTGCCTACCATACTTAGACGGTACTTTGAATCAACAAGAAATAAGAGAAAAAAATTCAAATCTTTTACTAAATGATAATTTCAAGATTTCCTGATTACGTCACTTATAAAGAAGACCAAAACCATGGGTTTCAGTCCTTGCCCGAGTGGTAGACCCTGAAGAGTTTCAACACGAGGTCTTGGGTTTGAAACCCATAGGTGGTGAAATACCACTACGGCGTGTGTGGGTGTCGTGTGTGGGTGTATGGCGGGTGTGGGTGTAAAAAAAATAAAATAATAATAATAATAATAATAATATATTATATAGGAAGTCCAAAACCATATTTTGATTAGAAACGGCCAGAAATAACAAAATTTCTCTAAAAGACTAATTTTGTCTAAAAAATAGAAACGTCTAATATGTCCTTATCAGAACATTTCTAGCAATTATTATAAGCAACTTCTAAAAGAATAAAATTCAAAAAAAAGAAAAAAAAAAAAGAATAGAATTTTCTAAAAAAAAAGAATGCGACTTGGAAATTTTGGGTGATTTTATTTTATTTTTTTAATTTTATTTATTTATTTATTTATTTTTTTGTACACTTGGTAGTGTTTCCTTCAACTATGATATTCAAAATTGTTAACCAGATTGGAGAAAAACCAAAATTTTTATTCTACTATGTAACATTTACAAGTACAACTAATGTGGGTGTACTAACATTTACAGTCGAATGTGAACTATCAGTGGGTGTATTAACAAGCTAACAAAAAAAAAAAACAGTTCTAATTTACATGGATACCTCGTTTCAACACTGAGGTATTGGTATCAATTCCATAGTGGGGGTGGCTAACAGTGAAGTGTGAACTGACCGTGGGTGTACTAAAAAGCTAGCAAAAAAAAAGAAGTTCTAATTTACATACATAAACTATGGACTCCGAAGGTGTAAAACATCAAAGTGTAGCTAATATAACCCAAGTGATGCTACTCTTGTAGTTTGCCTTAGCCTAAAAAATTTAACTAAAGAAAGTATGAGCTTCAGAACATTCAGTGAGTATATCTTTGTGTGTACGGTGATCTTACGTTATACCATGACCTATATGGGGGATAGAGTGTGCAAAGTACTTGTATGCAACAAACCTAATGCAATGTGATATAACATAATGTAATGTAATTATGAATGCAATGATTATACAAGCCACATCTAACATAATCATCTTCATTACAACCATCTCCATCGTAACAGTATATTGCACGATGGATGTGAGTAACAGGGTCATGCCCTCATATTGGATCTATCTCCCCTTCAAATCTATACTCCACTCATTCTTGGTAGTAGGGCGTCCTTCTCATCCCTAGAGATAGCACCATGCCAATTGGTTTTAAAGAAATGGCTACGGATTATATCCGTAGCGATAGGGACGTGGCTACGATCTTATACATAGTCATTTTTCTGTAGTGAAATGTACATATAACTACAGGTACGGTTGCTAAATTAAGAGCTATGGTCAATAGCCATAGTCACTTCCTATTTATTTTTTAAAAACCTTTATAATAATTGTATCTATTACCATTGTAGTACATGCCCTGATAGATCAACTCATTTAAGCTAATAAAGATAAAGACTTCATGGCCTTCAAATCCATCTACCTATCTAAATTAATACTGATAAAGAATAAATGAAGAAATACATCACACTTAATTACATGCATAATGAAAGAGTATTCTGTCTTACAAGCTCTTACAAGGGCTATCATGTCTCTCACATATGGTTACACAATTCTGTTGGAAAGATAGAAAGAACCCAAAAAACAACAAAAAACAAAAACAAAAAAAAAAAAAACAAAAAACCAAAAAAAAAAAAGAGAAAAAAAAAAAAGAGATAAGATAAGATATAAACCAAAAAAAAAAAAAAAGTTCATCTCTACTCCTTGCAAATCATCCCTGACTACATATGAGCAGAAAGAGCTTCATATAGACATTCTACTCCTTGCAAATTACCACAAACTGACAAGCCTGTTAAAAGAACAGGAAAAGAAAGAAACGAAAGAACTTAGAAATCTCCTTTCTAATTTGAGCAAACAAAAGTATACATCAAGATCAGAGCAAAAGAAAAAGAAAAGAACTTCTTAGAAACCTCCTTCCAATTTAAACAAAAAACTTTACATCAAGGACAAAGCTTCGCTAAGTGCACATACATGTGCAATAAAGCTCATGAACACTACACACATGCACCAACATGGCTCATACAAGCAAGATCTAATCCATCCATCAGGTTGGTCTGACCTTGTACAAGTTTTCCCAAAAATAAAATCTAGTCCAATAGGCATATGGGCCCTAGTATTGGAAATAGGTGGATGTGTTAGACAACTTCAACTAATATTTTCAAAGCCATACATTTGTTTTGCAAACTGTGGTGCACATGACCAGTGGATCAACCTGTTACTTTGGCTACGACATTGATACAGTGGTGCCATTTTGATGGATAGATTGTAAGGTTCTAATAAAATAAGCTGTATATATGGAGCAACGGTAGGTAAGGATCTAATAAAAATAAGCTATGTAAGGATCGATAGTAGGTACCTTGTGACATTTGAAACTAGATCACCATTGGCAAAAACTAGATCATAGGATTTGTCTGTTGGATGGGTTAGATGTCATACTAGCACTACAAGAAAAGGGGACTTTAGCCTCGGTTCAAAACCGTGGCTAAAAAGGTTAAAAACTGAGGCTAAAACCTTTAGCCTCAGTTTTGTCTCAGTTATCCAAACCGAGGTTAAAACCCCCATAGCTAAAGGCTTTAGCCTCAGTTTTAACAACCAAGGCTAAAATGACTATTATAACCTCGGTTCTTTAAGTGAAGCTAAAAGAACCTTTTTAGATTCAGTTTTCTCGAAATGAGGCTAAATCAAAATTTTAGCCTCCATCATTTCCAACTGAGACTAAATCCAAAATTTAGCCTCAATTGCCTCCAATTGAAGCTAAATATATTTTTAACCTTGGTTCTCAACAACCGTGGCTAAAGGCTTTAGCCACGGGAATTTCAGCCTTGGTTCTCAACAACCGAGGCTAAATCCAAGCCTCGGTTACAAATTGAGGCTAAAAATGCTTAATTTTTTAAAATATTTATTTAAACTACTAATTCCATTCATTCAATCCCACAATTCTTAATTTCATGACTTTTTACAGGAAAAAAAAAATGCATGTGGCCCATGAAGCAGCCACATGCAAAGTTTTATACTACTGTGTAGTTGTTGCTATCATGGTTCTGTAGAGAAACTAACTAGACTGAGAGAATTCATCATTCATGGATGGTTAAGATACATGTTAATACAAAACTTTAAAAGCATATTAGATAGTAGGAAAGGCCCACTTGTGTTAACAAAAAACTATTCGGGTTATAACACTATTACTAGACCATGATAAACATGTTGGTACACATATTTTCTCCTAGGATGGGACTCGCATGATTAATAAAACAGGAGACAAAAGGCTAGCTTCTCTAAGCAATAGGTGGTTCTCTATGGCACCTTTCTACTAACTAGACCAATCATTAACCTACAAGCCGTTCTTAAATATGCAGAAATCAGGAGCATTCAGGTGTATTATTAATACTAGTTCTTTCATGAGTAGAAAACTTACAACTGGGCTTTTGTCCATTCTATTAACATTGCTTGCATCTTGCCATAGATTTCTGAGTTGTTGTCTTGTTATTTTATGCTTTCCTTTGCACATCGCCAATATCCAATTACATCAGCAAAAAACTACATCATCTTTTAATCAACAATGCAACAACAAAATCTTTTGAAATCCTTTAGTTAACCTGTCTTTCTAAAATAGCAAGGCTTTTGGTGTGCATGGGGGGATTGTGGGAGGACCCCATTCGAAGGAGGAATTCTAAGCAAACCACAAAGAAAAACTTGAAATCACGATTTTGAAAGAACTGAGCTATTGATAAAATAACGATCGAAGGATGGAATTTACAAGAAACACCCAAATTCATTAATGAGATCATAATATCCACAACAACAAATAATATAAAAAACATAAATAAAAATCAATATATATAGAGGGAGAGAGAGAGAGAGAGAGAGAGAGAGAGAGAGAGAGAGAGAGAGAGGTGGAATGTACCCCATTCATCTTGTTCAATAGAGCGATTAGATTGAGCTGAAGATGGATCCATGGAGTGCAGTTAATCATGGATTTCAATTTCTAGAGGGTGAAAAGGTCCACAACTTTCCACAAATACCCAACAAGAGAGAGAGAGAGAGAGAGAGAGAGAGAGAAATTTCAAAGAATTACGAAACCTAAAAAAGAAAAGAAAAAATAAGCAGATGCCATTTTAGGATTAAAAAGAAATTAATGGAAATTCTTAGATAAACAACTGTTAAGGGTTAAATAATGCATATTGGACCCCATTTATATCTTGGTTTTATAAACATGATACTGCTTAATGTCCTATTTTACTCATATTTGTATTGCAAGGTGAATTTGAGAGCTTGGATTGGAAAAGGTGTTAAAAGCATGGATTTTATGCTCAAAGATCACCAAGGCAAAGAATGGATCTTAGGAGACAAAGATTGAAGATTTCAAGGTCCCAGATTCAAGAAAACCAAGTGGAGAAGGAACGAAGCCAAAAGAACAAGTACAGAATACACATTGACTGTGTCATCGGGCACCATTCGATGACATCGAGGACACATTCGATGACAGGTCGGTGACTTCAAATTTATGAAGAAAAATCAAGTTGGTCGCTAGACAAATTGAAGACGTTTCTTGATGACTCGAGAACTTGTCCAATGACTCGAAGCTTTGCTCGATGACATTGAAGACCTGCTCAACGACATCAAATTTTTTAGGCAGTTTCGGTAAAACTCACTAGACATATTGGGCACCATTTTCAATTACTCGAAGTATAGCTCGATGACATTGAAGATCTACTCGATGACATCGAAGGTCTCTTCGATGATATCAAATTTATTGAAAAAATTAGAATAACTCTCTAGACTATTTTAGACATATTATCAATTCCTCGAACAATGCTCGATGACATCGAATCGAAGTTAGGTTCGATGACATTGAAGTTAGGTTCAATGACATCAAAGGTTATAAAGTCCGAATGAAGCTACAAAAGCATGGAAAAAACACTAATAGAAGACACCTTCGATGACATCGAATCCTGTTCGATGTCATCGAATGGATCGCTTGAAGTTACGCAGAGTGCATAAATTTGAGGCAGTTTCTGAATTTTGCCAAAGAAGTGTGAAAGTAGGTGTTGCACAACTATAAATAGGAGTCCCTAGGGCATCCCTAGGGCACAACTATAAACATGATACTGCTTAATGTCCTATAAACATGATACTGCTTAATGTCCTATTCTTAGATAAACCTAAAAATGTTTGGAGAGTCGTCACCAAACATTTTTTTCTCTCTTCCTTAGTTTTTCATGTTTTCTTCTTGAGTTTTAGTTCCAATCATGTCTATGGTTAGTTAAACCTCTTAGCTAGTGCTAGGAGGTGAAGTTTGTAGCATGATGGGATGTTTTCTATTACTTTGATTCATGTTTTTGTTGAACTCTCTTTGATTCTATTTTGATCTTAAGAAATGCTTTCAATGTTTAATGGTTTATTATAACTCAAATTATAGTAGATCTATGATAGCTTTGAGTATGTTCTTTTCATGTACTAAGATTGTAAAATTAGGAAATCCTGTTGTTCACTATCGTCCCTTGGGCATGGTTGGGTGACGGAATCCCTTCCAATCTTCATGATTCTTTTATATTTGATTATGAAATTGGTATATCCTACTGTGAGGCATTGTTTCCTAGGTATGGTTTTGTGATGGAATCAATTCCAATTCTCACAACTTTCATCTATTGAGAATTAAGTCAAAGGAAGTTCAGATTTGATTTTATTGAGATATCTTCTAATTGGATAAGATGGGAATTTGATTCCAGTTGTGTCCTTGAATCAAGCATAGATCTCCCTGATCTCTATAAGTGGATCCCTGGGAACCCTAGTTCCCACCTTTGAATTTCTTAAGTTTTTAATTAAATTTCTCACAATTACTCCCTTTATTTCTAGATTTAGGTTTACATCTTCTTCTAGTTCTGCTTCTAGTTCCTTTCAGAATTACTCACGAGATTAGTTCCTGTGGATTCGATATCGGTCTCACCGAGATTATTATTACATCGCGACCCTACACTTAGGGTTGTGAACAACTTGTTGGCGTTGTTACTGGGGACTAACAGTTGTGTTTTTTTGAAATTAGCTAGTTTTGAAATTAGTTTAAGATTATGGTTTTTCTATTTTCTATTTTTAGGACTAGCATTTTTCTGAATTATTTTAAAAACTAACTTAGCTTTCTAATTCTAGGTTTAAAAACTTTCCTTTTTTGTTTTTAGAAACTTTCCTTTTTTACTTTCTAATTCTAAAAGAGAAACTTTCCTACTTTGTTTTTTAAGAAACTTTCTAATTTATGTTTTTAGCAAATTTCCTTCTTCTTCTTCTTGTTTTTTTTTTTAGAAACTAGGTTACTTTCCTTATTTCCTTTTTAAAAACTAATTCACCTTTCTTCTTTTTTTTTTTTTTTTTGTATGATCATAATATAGAGCCTTCTAATTTGGTAACTTCTTTCTAATTCCCTCTTTCTTTCTAATTCTAGATTTCTATTTCCTTTCTTTCCTTAGGTTTAGGTTAGAATCTGAAATTGCGGGCTGAGAGTTTTCATGCCCAAGTGGGTCCGTGACAACACTCGACGTCTTTTGAGTGAAGGATGATTAGTTGGGGGGTTATCTATCCATCACAGGATTAGACACCACTCGAGATCCTCGAAGTTAATTGCAATTATGGCTGTAAATCAACTAGTGAATCAGCCACAACCTTGAGTTACGAAAGTCCAGGATGAGAATGAGGTGCACCATGCACCCCCACCTAGTACTTTACGAGATTACTTACAACCGGCGGGGGTGAGCACCCCTTCTTCTATGGTTTTTCCAGGAAACACAGGAAATATGGATAACAAGCTTGGAGTGATTCAATTTCTTCCAAAATTTCTTGGACTTGAATCTGAAAGTCCATACCTACACTTGCAAGATTTTGATGAGGTTATAGCCACTTTATACTTTCTTAACGTGTCTTAAGCTGCAACTCTTTTCTTTCTCTTTGAAAGAAAAAGCTAAGACGTGGTTACACTCACTACGTCCACGATCTATTGGAACATAGAATGACACGATAAAGGAGTTCATAAAAAATTCTTTCCATATCATAAGACGAATACCAACAGGAAGTCAATCATGAACTTTGCCCAAAAGGAAGATGAAACATTCTTCAAATGTTGGGAACGGTTCAAGGATCTGGTCAGTTCATGCCCACAATACAGTTTTGAAATGTGGTGCAGAACACTTTCTTTCATGATGGAGTGACGTCTTCCATGCGCCAATTCATCGAGATGATGTACAATGGGGAGTTCATGAACAAAAATGTCGATGAGGTGTGGGATTACTTTGATAAACTCATTGAAACCGCACAATCATGGGACATCTCCCCAAAATCTAGCACCACATCTAAGCTTACTCAAGCAAGGGAGAGAGGTGGGATATACTTACTGAAAGAGGATGATGATACAAATACCTTTATATGCCAAATTTCTGAAAGACTTGTGCACGGCCAAGAGGCGGCAAAGTATCAAAAAGAAAAAAAAAATTGATAGAAAAAGTGAGTGTCATCCTAAAGCAAGATGTGCCACAGAAATATAAAGATCCTGGTAGCCCTTGGGTGGTCGATTGCAGACCTCAAAGAAATTGACCCCCTTCGATTTGTACTCACCGCATTTATCTATAGGATAATGCAAAGACCTCCTGGAAACCACAACGTAAATTAAATCCGAACATGAAAGAAATGGTTAAGGCTGAGTTCTTAAGCTATTGGATGTGGGTATCATATACTTGATATCCGATAGTCAAAGGGTGACTCTAACTCAGGTGGTTTCTAAGAAGTCTAGAATCACCATCGTAACCAATGCCGACAATGAACTCGTGCCAATACATTCTTTGGAAATCATTCACACCAGATCAGGAGGTCCTCTTGTACAATTCTTGGTGACATCTCTTTCTGGGCAAACTCTTATCTTGTTGGATCAGCCCTTTCATTATTACTAATGTGTATCCTCATGGGGTTATCGAGATAAAGAATCCAAACAATGGCAATGAATTCAAAGTAAATGGACATCGATTAAAGCCATTTGTTAAGAAATTTGATTCAGAGGACAAGTCCATACCTCTAACTGATCCTGTGTACTAGGATTGATCTCCTAGTCTCATGGAGGTATAAGTAGGTTTATCGCATTCATAAGACTA
The DNA here is from genome assembly GCF_029962835.1 of Magnolia sinica. Lineage (NCBI taxonomy): Eukaryota > Viridiplantae > Streptophyta > Magnoliopsida > Magnoliales > Magnoliaceae > Magnolia > Magnolia sinica. Next base: position 97,421,013 of record NC_080573.1, on the reverse strand, counting down.
GGATAGTTTGCTTCCACTGTTTTATGATATTTTTCTTATACTTTGTTGAGTTTTGTTTGGTGCTAACCTATCTTCACACTAAGATTATTGGGAATGCCTCAGAATTCCTTTTTCAGGTATTACCTTTCCATCACTTCCCTTTTCTTTTCATTGCCTTATTTGGGGATGGGTGATTCGGTAACCTAATTAGTGTTTTCTCAGTTTTGAGCAAACTTTTTGAAAAATTTCAATGTTTTAAGCTAAAATCTGTTTGGGAAGTGATGAATTGTGTACTTAAGAATGCTTTGAGTATGATAAGAAGGAGATTGAAATTTTAATTACTAGAATCTAAGTAACTTATCACCTAAGTGCTTACACTCAATTGATTAAGAGGTAGTATGAATATCATGTTAATTTAAATTACAAGACACATTGCACTCAATCCACCTTCTGTAAGATGTACTAGAATTTCTGATTGTTAGTATGTGAATCATTAACAGATGGCGAGAATCGAGTCTGGAGAATTTTATCCACCTTAAAAGAAGAAAAGAACTAGTTAAAAAAAAAGGAGATCGACAAAGAGGTCATGAAAAATAATAAAAAGATTGAAAAATTTGGAAAAGAATGCATAAATAAAAAGAATGAATAAAAACTGACCATTGATATAAAATTAAAAACTGGAAAAAGAAGGAAAAATGGATAAGTTCGGAATCAGTACTTAAGTTTCAAACTGATCTTGAACTGATGTGCATAGCTTATATGATGAATTGATAGTATTCGTACGAGAAGTAAATTAACTTTCACTGAGCACATTGAAAAACTTGATATACAAGTTATGCTTCGATTTAATGGATAAAGAACTTATTTGATTAGTTTCTTATGTGATTTGGTTTTAGGTTTTCGAAATCTCTCTTTCGTATCTTAATTCTACCCATTCTTCCTTGAGTGCACAAAAGATATTTTTCTAAAAAAGATTTTTGACATTAAGCATTGAGATTTATTTTTCACGTACTTTGCTTAGGACTAAAAAAATGTTGGTTGGGAATTGTGTTGAGGGTCAAATATTGCATATTGGACCCCATTTATATCTTGGTTTTATGAACATGATACTGTTTAATGTCCTATTTTATTCATGTTTATGTTGCAAGGTGAATTTGAAGCTTGGATTGGAAAAGGTGATAAAAGCATGGATTTGACGCTCAAAGATCGCCAAGGCAAAGAATAGATCTTAGGAGACAAAGATTGAAGATTTCAAGGTCCCAAGATTCAAGAAAACCAAGTGGAGAAGGAATGAAGCTGAAAGAATAAGTGCAGAATACACATTGACTGTGTCATCGAACACTCTTCGATGACATCAAGGACACATTCAATGACATCGAACATAGGTCGATGACATCGAATTTATGAAGAAAAATTGAGTTGGTTGTTGAATAAATTGAAGACGTTTTTCGATGACTCGAGAACTTGTTCGATGACTCAAAGCTTTGCTCGATGACATCGAAGACCTGCTCGTTGACATCAAATTTTCTGAGGAATTTCGCCAAAACTCGCTGGACATACTAGGCACCATTTTTTATTACTTGAAGCATGGCTCGATGACATCAAAGATCTACTTAATCCATCAAAGGTCTCTTCAATGACATCGAATTTATTGAAGAAATTAGAATAAATCTTTAGACTGTTTTGAACACATTATCGATTCCTCGAACAATGCTCGATGACATCGAAGGCTTCTTTGATGACATCGAAGGTAGGTTCGATGAAATTGAAGGTTATAGAGTTCGGATGAAGCTACAAAAGCGTGAAAAAAACACATATAAAAGACACCTTCGATGACATCGAAGCCTGTTCAATGTCATTGAACGAATCGTGCGAAGTTACACAGAGTGCATAAATTTGAGGCAGTTTTCAGATTTTTTTAAAGAGGTGTGAAAGGAGGTATAACACAACTATAAATATGAGTCCCTAGGGCATCCCGAGGGATTTAATCATTATAGGGTTTGGAGGAATGAAACACAAGGGCGAAGAGCCATCGCCAAGCATTTTTCTTTTTTCTTCCTTAGTTTCTCATGCTTTCTGCTAGGGTTTTAGTTCTAATCATGTCTATGGTTGGCCAAACTTCTTAGCTACGGTTACAATGTGAAGCTTGTAATTTGATGGGATGTTTTCTATTGCTTCGATTCATGTTTATGTTGAGCTCTCTTTTATTATAGTCTAATTCTTAAGAAATACTTTCAGTTTTTAATGATTTATTGTGACTCAAATTACAGTAGATTTATGATAGCTTTTAATATGTTCTTTTCATGTATTGAGATTGTGAAATTAGGAAATTCTGTTGTTCACCATTGTCCCTTGGGCATGGTTAGGTGATAGAATCCCTTCTAATCTTCATGATTCTCTTATGTTTGGTTATGAGATTGGTATATCATATTATGAGGCATTGTGTAACGTCCCGGAAAAATCCGTACAAAGACCCGAGTACGACTTCAGGTGGAACAACCCGAGGACCGCACCCAGTTGTATAATTTAAACGAGATTTAGTTAAAATGTTAGGTGAACGGTGGATTAAGCTTGGGCCACCATTTTCACAAATAGAGAGGCCTAAATCCATAAGCACCACTGACCCAATACCATCTTAAGACTTGGGAGAAATCCTAAGGGCCTATCGCTCTCGGAAGTACATTGAAACTCTGTAATGGACCTAGACCGCATGTTGGAGGTCCAATGACCTTTAAATTATAGGACGATGTTCATCCTGTTGGGCTTGACAACCATCACAAGAATCAAGCCCAGATTGTGTTTAGAAATGCCCCAACTTAAACCATGAGTTAAGAGCCTGAGAAATGCGAATATCTTTTGAAAATGACATGAAACTTAAGTGAATTGGGGGGTTCACTCTTACGCAAAATTGAGGATTTCGGACCATTAGTTTATGACCAAACTTCACCCATGGAGAAAGAAAATTTTCCTGCACCTATCCATGTAACTGTGGCCCTGATTGAATATGTATAACTGTTGATTTGGCACTGGCTCTCCACAGTTGATCGACTTATCAGATCGTACCGAAATCATATCCTAGCGTGGATCCATTGTCAGGATGCATACCCTATGATGTAGATGTGTCGTGAGCCTTCTTATGAGCCCTGTTCGTCAGAAATGGCTGCCTACAGGGTATAAATATAGTGTAAGGTGGCCCTGGTGCCATTTGCACCCCATCTGGGGCTATAAATAGCTCCTAACTCACCCCCTCTCTCCCATATACGAATTTCCAAAACCCTAGAGAGGGAGAGAAGAGAAAAGAGAGAATAGAGAAAGGAAAACTTGGGGAAATTCGCTGCAACTGTAGGAAATCTTCCCTCATGCTCCATGGGCGTAATCACCGCCGCGTTTCACGACCGAGACGCTTCCGGCTACTACCTAGGGTAAGAAATACTAACCTTAATAGTGATATAGATCTCCCATATGGTTTTTCTCCAACTTAGCTAACCCGGTTAATCATTTAGGTGCCCGATGTTTCGTTGTTGGAAACGTAGTCTTAAGATCATGTCCGAATCGACTGTATTACCGAAAGGTGTGGACTATAAATGCTTAGGTTACGATTTATCAATGCTTTCATTACAACTAATAATTTATGCTTGCCGTGATTGTTACCATATTATCTTAAACGCGTCGATTTCTATATGAGATACACCTATGAATTGTGATGAGTAAATGATGTAACTGTTGTATTTGATGAAATGTCTAAATGAGAAATAGAAAATAACTAGGGCTTACCATGGTTGTTAATTTAAGATTAATTGTTCTCATATGCATATAGACTTCTCTGTGTAATGAATTGATAAAATGTATGTTATAAATAATGTAGTCTATGTGTTTGACAAATTGTCTAAATGAGAAATCGTTGATGATTTGTACGCACTATGAGTATTAAGGTAGGATTCTGTATTGTCTTGCACATATGTATATTTTTCTCTTTGTAACTAAGTGATAAGATGCAAGTTGTAGTTAACATGGACTATGTGCTTGATGAAATGCCCAAATGAGAAATTCACTAGGATTTCTTGTCAAATACTGATATGAATTACACATGGGTGTTAGTAGTATGTGGATAGGAATGGGGCAACAATCGTAGTCCAGGCAACCAGTAAATGCCCATGTTTGGGGTGGCCGAACTAGTCTGCCATCTCGGGTAAACTTGAAAGATCCGAGTCGTACGTCGACTGTCGACAGTGGCTAGGCCACGAGGGGTGCTTATGCGCTCCATGTCAATTAGATTGGCATACGCCCATACCAATCGAGCTTGCATAATGAACCAGTTGACCTATTGTGTGTTTACCATGTATGGATGTGATTGTTTGAATCTAAGGTACCCCTCACCAATGTAGAGATCCACCTTTAACCATCGTACCACGATCCTCAAGACTCATAAGCCAGGCATGGTGGTATGGGATACCATGTTCATGTTGTCGGCCTACGCTGGGGTGACAAGCCTCCCCCTAGTGACCACGAGCACCATTTCTTGCAACTTTCCTATCATATGTGTTTACCTAGGAGTGATGAACCTAGATGGATCCAGAACACAGGAAGAGGACCGCTGCGGTTGTTCGATCCCTGACATTCGATTTGGGATCAATATTTAAAAAGGGAGGTACCCTAGCTTCCCAAACTTACTGTATGAATGAGCATAATTAATCACTTGGTTAACATGACCATAATTACACTGCATTAGTTTGAATATGACAAAAAAGCATTGGAGTTGCCATTTAAGGAAGTGTTGTCATAAACGAAACAGGCGGTCAGAGTCGCATGTTGATGGAGCATTGATGGGCGAGGGCATACATTATTACTTGCACTCCATTTCTGTATTAAAGAGAATAGTTAGGAAATGATTGTTTATAAACGCCTTATCATTACTGCTTGATTGACTTGATAATATGTGTAACTTTTGCCTTATAGAACCACTGAGTTGATCATTCACTCCTACTTTGGGACGGTGTTTTAAAACATCAACCAGATACTGATTTAGATGTAGGTACAGATGACGTCTATGCTCTTGAGTAGGACTTCTTGGATGAGGAGGAATTCTCCTACTTCCAACTCTCGAGCAGGCCGATGTAGGCCACGTACCATTCCGCAGGGGACACTGGGCATCAAGGCTTAGTTGAATACATTTACATTACCACATTTTGTACATCTTGAAATTATACATGTATACATTGAACTAGGTCACGTACTCATACTCTGGAAGAAATTTTGTGAAACATCTACATACTTACATAGACATGTTTTAGAATTCGGCACTTTCTTAACTTCATAAAATATGGAGTATGATGTGCTGCTTAGTATAATCCCATGCATGCTTACCTCATTGATATGAAAGAAATCAGAATATCATCATTCATAAGACATAAGTGATGTTCTGAATCTCGGGAGTAAAGCTTTGCTTGACCCTCGAAATTCAGGGCATTACACATTATCTCCTGGGCATGGTTTTGTGATTGAATCACTTCCAGTTCTCAAAACTTTCATCCATTGGGAATTAGGTCAATGGAAGTTCAGATTTTGTTTTATGAGATATCTTCCAATTGGATAAGATAGGACTCTGATTCCGGTTATGTTATTAAATCAAGCATAGATCTCCCTGATCTCTATAAGTGGATCCTTGAAAACCCTAGTTCCCACCTTTGAATTTCTTAAGTTTTTAATTAAATCTCTCATAATTACTGCCTTTATTTCCAGATTTAGGTTTACATCTTCTTCTAGTTCTGCTTTTGGTTGCTTTTAAAATTACTCATGAGATTAGTCCCTATGGATTCGACCTTGGTCTCACTGAGATTATTACTACATTGCAACCCTACACTTGGGGTTGTGAACAACAACAAATAGATAAACAAAGAGATTTTTAAAATTTACAAAAATAAAACAATAAACTAGAATTAAAAAAAATATAACAAATATGGTTTTGGATTGAAAAGAAAAACCCAAATCATTTTAAGATCAAAGAGAAAAAAAACCAAATAAATGAAAGTTCTCAAGTAGAGAGATAGAAAGAATCTAGTGCTTTGAAGAGGCTTGCAATTGCTGGAAGATGACAAAAGCTAAGGGATGTGGAACGTGGGTTGCTAAAAGACGAGGGATTCAACTAGAGAGAGAGAGAGAGAGAGAGAGAGAGAGAGAGAGAGAGAGAGAGAGAGAGAGAGGAGGACGCGAGAGAGAGTGGGAGGAAGAGGCAAGTGAGTGGGATTACAAAGGGTAGGTTTTTCCTTTTTGGGCACGGGGCCTTTTTAGGTGTGGGACAGAGTGGAGACAAACGATCTTATTAGGCACTCCATGGGGCCCATTGTGATGTATGTGGTTTATCCACACCATCCATTAATTTTTAAAGCTACTTTTAGGGCATAATGATAAAAAAGGAGGCAGATTGAAAGCCAAAGTGGCCCACACCACAGATCAATGGCAGACACGTAATCTCCGTCGTTTACTACGATGTGGTCCACTTAAGCCTTCGATCTACCTTCTTTTTTAGGCTCATGCCTAAAATGAGGTGCCAAAATGGATGAACAACTTAGATAAAGCATACACATTGTAGTGAGCCCTATAGAGCCCTTACAGACCGTCAATCTCTAGCTATGGTGTGGAGGAGGTGGTAGTTTTTAGCAATGGTGCGAAATCGTAGCAATATAGCTAAGATTTAAATTCATAGCTAAAAACCCCCATAGTCCATCACCTTTACTCCTTTTTTTGTTAGTGAATAGAGCTCCTTAGTAACCAGAAGCTAATATGCATAATCCTACCCATACCTAATAATGCGGGGGGGGCGGGGCGGGGGCACATTTGTTCCTCACCACAGTAGACCTTAGCAGTTGGGGATCTTGCTTCGTAATCATGTCACCCAACCCCAACCCCATGCTAAGTAGTCTCATCACACTTCTTCACCACCTATCCTCGATGGTGGGGACTTTCGCATAACTGGAATGCTCACCCAGGCTCAGACTTGACGATGACAGATCCGACACTAAGTATATGACCAATCATATGGTCCCAACTATCAGCAATCCACGACCAGTCACATGGTCCTAAGGATCTAAGATGCATTCAATGTATGCTATTTTCCTACATAACTCAACAATAAAAGATAATCAAGATTAAGGCTCAATGATCCAGTCTAATCAAGATGATGTATGACATATTCAGAATACATGGTATTTACTTGAACATTCATAATATAAATATAATGGCATCATTTCATAATATCAAAAATCAAAGGAATATGAATATTAATACTTGTACATTAAATCATCTACAACATATTATAATTTCGTATAAATCTCTTTAACACAAGGCTTTATTGATGGCTACAAATGGACTTTATTAGAGTGTTCGGACCAAGCTACTTGTACCTGCCCATAATGAAGTATTCAACATTAAATGATCAAATACTCATCATAAATAATCTATCACATACCTAGGAGGCCACACCAGCCATCATGCTTACATATATAGTTAAACATCAAATAACACATAATTAAATGGTTATATCATACCATAAAATTTTATAGCTAGGTAGCCACACAATTTATCATACTTTTGCATGGATAAGCATCTAAGATCACATAATTAAATTGTCATACCATTATCGAATTCTCATAACTACATGGCCACACATGTGACACTCGTATCCTAGCTTGTATCGTTTCGTGGGCTTTCGCGGTCCTTCCAGTCAAATTCCGGCAACCCTCGACCTGTATCCGATATTTGCGGACGATCCTAAGCCAAGTCATACATACTGAAGTCGGCTCGACCCGAAACTTATACCCTAGCAACCACGCCATCGCTATGGTTCCAACGCAGCGACTGGCACATCGATCCGATAGTCGGGCCAAGAGATGTGGTTCTGCGTTCATTTCGAAGAAACGCTGCGCGTTGCGAATTACCGGAGAATCTCTACGATATGTCCCATCAATCAATTAATCAATCAAGTACATACCATACCACAAGTACAAGAAACTCATTTCTTTCTCTTTCCCAAAGTCAACTCTCTCTCTCCACCCATCCCTCTTTCACCCAAATTTCAACCCAACCTATACCTCTCCATCTCCTTTCCTTACAACACCCATCCCATATCATCCCATCACTTCTCTCTCTCTCATTTTCTCAAACAGTCTCTCGAGCAACACCCAATGTCCAAGCTCACTCTCCCAAATCCAAGTGTAGCCCACTTTCCCAATCTTTCATCTCCTATCTCAACCATTCATTCATCATCTACCTCCATCAAAATTGAAAGAAAGGAGTGTAGGAGTCCAAGGGATCAAGGAGGAGTGCAATAGGTGGGTGATCCACTATTGATTTTTTTTATTTAATGGCCCACTTGTGATGGGACCTAATTTGATTTATGTGATGTAATCCTATGAGGGGCCCATAGTGGCGAGGTCCCTCCACTACACCTATCTCTCTCCCTCTCTGTCTTTCTCCTTTTCTTTTGGTGATGTTGATGATGAGTGTGTGGCCCACCATGAAGTAGATATCTTATCCATGCCATCCACCTTTGTGTGGCCCACCTGATGGATGTGTTAGATCTAAACCATTCAGTCCGTTGTCGGGCCTGGATGGAAAGGAAATACAAGTACTAGATCAATCCAATAGGTAGGCCACGCCCATGCGGGACCCGCCATGATGCCTGTGTTGAATCCATACCGTCCACTGTCCACATGGCTGGACGTGGCAAATGGGATGTGGGTAACAGAGTAGTGAGAAATGGCACTGGAATGTACTAACTAGCTACTTTTAAAAAGAAAAAAGAAAAAAGAAAAAGAAAAGAGAGACTATGATATATATATATATATATATATATATATATATATATATATATATATATATATATATTATACATTATTTATGTATGTGAGGTGGGCCATACGTGTGGGACCCACCATGAATTGTGCCTAAAATCAGCACTGTCCAGAGCATCCAACGGTCTGGATGGTGGCCTTTTTTTATATAGCTACTGTATGATATGTTATATTATTATATAATATATTATATTTCATTATATAATATTATATTACATTATATAAATATAATATAATATTATATATATGCATATAAGCTTTAAGACACATGTGGTAGTGGGCCCTACGTGAGACCCACCTATACTCAACCGTCAGCAGCAGCTGACGCTGCATCTACAGTTGGGCCTGTTTGCTGTGGGACCCACCGTGATGTATGTAGAAATCACGCCGTCCATCCATCTGGCACGCCACATGCACCCCACCAGGCATGTGTTATATCAAACCATCCATCCAATTTTAATCTCCACCGTCCATCTGACTTGACGGTGGGCCAGTAGCCAATATCAACTGCTACTGCATGTGCAGTAGAAGCACTCTAAGCAAATAAAGAAGATTCACTTCTTTGGTGGACCCCACCCCCTGATATATTTGGATATCCATGCCATCCGTAGGTTTAGAGTAGGAGCCCACCATGATGCATGTGATGTATCCCTGCCGTCTATCCATTTGGCTAGCTTGTCTCAGGCTTGAGACTGAAAATGAGACCGATCCAGTTATCAAGTGAACCACACTGCAAAAAATAGTGGTATTGAATGTTTACCATTGAGATCCCATTTTGAGTTACAGAAGTTTTGAATTAATATGATATTTGTTTCTTCCCCCCTGTCCAGGTCTTTGTGACCTTGGGAACAGACTGGACGGGAAAATTAACACTATGGTGGGCCCACTAGAAATTCAACCATGGAAATCATTATTACCACTGTTATTTGTGGTAAGGTCCAGATGATCTTTTGATCTGATTCATTGTTTGGATAATGCTCTAAAATGATCTCTATAGATGGATGAATGGTACGGCGCAAGTAGTGCGGCCCACTTGTTGTATTTGAGAGGCCAATATGATGTATTCGGGGCCTAAGGGTTGAGGCCCATGGGTTAAGGCCCATTGTGATGTATTTAGAGCCCATGGGTAGAGGGACATTGTGATATATTTAAGGCCCGTGGGATGTGGCCCTTTGTGATGTATATTAAGCTCGTGTTAGAGGCCCAATGTGATGTGTATGTGGCCCATATGATGCGGCCCACCTGACACATGAGAGGCTCATAGATGTGACTCATCATGATGTGTATTAGGCCCTTGTGTGAGGCCATGGGCCCACTATATGTTTAACCTTATGTGGGCCACCCCTTGGAGGCATTGTTGGTTGGATGTCCACATTGATGGACAGTGATGGTTAAATGTCCACATTGTGACCTTCCCTTAGGCCCATTTTAATCGTTCTCTAGTGGGTTAACCCAAATGCTTAGGCTCCATTGATATTGCTTGATCCATCATCGGTCGTCCAACTATGGACCCTGCCTTGCGTCGAGGCCGAGTTAGATTGTCAGGGCCGAGTTCGATTGACGAGGTCGATTTCATTAGTCGAGGCCAATTCTAATTGTCTATTCCGATCGCCGATTCCGATTGACGAGGCCGAGTTCGATCGACAAGGCCGATTCTGATTATCGAGGCTGATTCCGTTTGGTCGAGGTCGATTCCGTTTGATTATGGCCGATTTTGATTATTGAGGCCGATTCCGATTATTGAGGCAGATTCCATTTGGTCGCGTCGATTCCGTTTGATCAAGGCCAATTCCGTTTGGTTGAGGCCAATTCCATTTGGTCAAGGTTAATTCCGTTTATCGAGGTTGATCTCGATTATCGAGGCCAATTCCATTTGATGAGGCCGATTCCCTTTGGTCAAGGTCGATTCCGATTAACGAGGTCGATTCCGTTTGGTCGAGGCCGATTCCAATTGTGGAGGTCAATTCCAATTGTTGAGGCCTAATGTAATGTATATAAGGCCCATAAGATGTGGCCCTTTGTGATGTATATTAGACCCGTGTTAGAGGCTCATTGTAATGAATATGTGGCCCATGTGATGTAGCCCACTTGATGTATATGAGGCCCAATGTGACATATTTATGGCCATCCATTGAGGCCCATCTTGATGTGATACATAATAGACTCGTGTGAGAAGCCCATTGTGATGTGTTTGGGACCCATGGGTTGTGGCCCATTGTGATGTATTCGGGGCCCATGGGACGTGGCCCATCAGATGTATATAGGCCCATGTGATGTGTATTAGGCCCATGTGATGTGGCCCATTATGATTGTATGAGGCCCATTGTGGTGCATTTAAAGACCAGGCTATAGAGCCCATTGTGATGTACATTAGGCCCATATGAAAGGCCCATTGTGACGTGTATTAAGCTCTTGAGTAAGGCTCCTAGTGTTGTATTTTTAGCCCTTATGTGTGGCTATGGGGCCACTATATGTTAGGCTTTATGTGGGCCATTCCTTGGGGGCAATGTTGGTTAAATGTCCATATTGTCGAGAGCAATTGTCGATGCCAGTTATTGATACCGATTTTGAGTATGTGATAGCATAAGCATCATGATACATGTCCATACGTATTATCTGCATGTTTGTTATAAGATGTAGTTGACCATTGCATATATCATTGGGCAAGTTGTTATGAGACTCCCTGATAGGCGGAGGTTATCTCACATGAGTGCACGGTATGTGTAGGATTGATGCATGACTGGATTATATGACTCATGCATGTCGCATTGTGTGTTGTGATTACTATATGCTCTAGCGATATCAGGGTCATAGCCTCCACAGGCATATCGTGGATGGCCAGATGGGACACCGAAAATCTGTTACTAGCATCGGGCTGCCATAGATGTTCCTCGGTGAAAATCCCTAAACCCTCTTGGTACCAGAGGACACCCCAACGTCGAGACCGTGTGGATACATGAGTGCATGAGGACCGTACGCCAGTAGGCCACGTCTCCCATTGTGTCATGGTCAGTTGGGAGGGGGTGTGACCTTAGCCGCCTGAGTGACACTAAGTAAAAAATGAAAAAAAAAGAAGAAGATGAATTTTGAGACAGTTGTGGACCATCTGCAAAATTCCTTGGTTTAAAGACGGTTTAGAGACTGTCGTAAAACGTCTCTAAAATTTCAGACGGCTCTTGACCGTCCTTAATATGAAGGAAAACTGTCTTTTCATTTAAGACGGTCAGAATTCATCGTTAATTGCAGAGAAAAGATGGCTATCGACCGTCTAGAATAAAAGACGGTCTTTAACCATCTTATATGCGGTCATTTGAGATGGTCAAAGACCGTCCGCATTAGAGATAGGCCATTGGCCGTCTTTTACTGGTAATTTGATACTGTCGAGGACTGTCTGCATTAGAGATGGTCCTTAGTTGTCTTATAGGCAGTCATCGAAGACAGTCAAGGACCGTCTGCATTAGAGATGGTCATTAGCCGTCTTTTACCGGTAATCTGAGACTGTCAAAGACCGTCTCTATTAGAGATGGTCCTTAGTCGTCTTATAGCCCAGTCGAAGACCGTCTCTATTAGAGACGGTCCTAAACAGTCTTATAGCCCTGTCAAAGACCGTCTCTAATGTTGAGGTTAAAAATTAAGAAGCTTAAAAAAATTATGAATTTCAAAAAAAAATAGTTGAGAAGCTTAGAAAAATAATTAACAATGTTTAAGAAAAATTTAGATTTTGAAAAAGAAAAAAAAAAGAACTTTGAATAATGTTAATAATTTTGAAGAAAAAAAAAGATTTCGATAAAAAAATGATTTTTTGAAAAAGAAGATTTAAAAAATTAAACAAAATTGTGAAAAAATTGACAAATTAAAAAAAATATATATTTTTTAAAAAAGAAAACTAGATTTTGTATTTTGACAAGAAAAATTGAAAAGTTATATAACAAAAGTGAGATTAAAAAAATGATATTTTGAAAAAGAAAATTTAAAAAATTAAACAAAATTGTGAAAAAAATGACAAATTATAAAAATATATATTTTTTAAAAAAGAAAACTAGATTTTGTATTTTGACAAGAAAAATTGAAAAGTTAGATAACAAAAGTGAGATTTTGATGATGTGTTGTATATCCTTACCGCCCCTATGTTTCTCCAACCCATTTTTGGGCCGGGTATAAAAAAATTGTGTAGATTTAAATCTTAAGTGGACTACACCACTGGAAAGAATGATAATATAGTACCTCACCATTAAAAATTATAAAGAGCCCATCATAAGGTTTTAGTAATGTTTATTTGTAATCCAACTCGTTGATAATGTAAAGAAGATCTAGATGAAGGTAAACTACAAAGATCAAATTGATCTAAAACTTTTATGGCCTTCAAAAGGTTTTTAATAGTTATTCATCATTGTTTTGATTAGTATGGCCCACCTGAGATTATTGAGTTCTTATGATTTGAAATCACATCCTAAAATATGATGGAAAAATATATGGACAGTGTCGATATACATAAAATATATCAAGGTGGGCCCTACATGGTTAGACTAACACCCATGAAGGAGTTACCTAAATAGTGAAATGGTACTATAAGGTCACCTCATGGGAACTTCCCATGAGGTTAATTTGTGTGTGCCCCACCATGATGTGTGTAGAACATCAACACCATGCATTTGATGTGTCCCACTTAAGTCTAAAAATCACTCATATACAAAACTCAGGTGGGCCATAGCATCTAAAACTATTTGAAGACATCCCTAAAACATATAAAAGCATTTGGTGGGGCCCACATGAGTTTTAGATGTGTATGAAACTTGGTCTGACTCCTCATCCAAGTGGGACACATAATGAATGGGCTGGATCTATAAACCACATCTAGGTGGGCCCAATAAATGAGTTTTGAATGTTTTAATGGGAGGGTAACCCTCTCAACTATAGTATGTGGTGTGGCCCACCCAAGTCATGGATTGACTTTATTTTTAAGCTCATGGCCCACCATGGAATGGTGCATCTGACTGATGCGATAGATCCAAAGTTCAAGTGGACCCACCATAGAAAAGAGTGGGATAGTGACACCCACTATTGAAACCTTCTTAAGGCCTGCCGCAATGTTTATTTGAGATCCAACCTGTTTATAAGTTAATATAGACATGGAATAAGGGAAAACATATATATTAGCTTGGTTGAAAACTTCTATGGCTCAAAGTAAGGTTTTAATGGTAGGCATTCAATCCCCACTGTTTTCTTTTTTGTGATGGGGTCCACTCAAACTTTGAATCTGTCTCATACTTTGGCTCAATCACAAGAAGTTTTTAATGTTGGATATATATATATATATTCAATCAACACCATTTCATGTGGTTTGGTCCAAATACTTGGATGAATATGAAAAATAAATTTCATACTTTATTTTTAAACTCATGGCCACAATGGAATGGTGCATCTGACTGATGGGGCAGATCTAAAGTTCAAGTGGACCCCACAATAGAAAAGAGTGGGATAGTGACACCCACTATTGAAACCTTCTCAAGGCCGACCATGATGTTTATTTGAGATCCAACCTATTTATAAGTTAATATAGACATGGAATAAGGGAAAACATGAATATTAGCTTGATCAAACACTTCTATGGGCTAAAGAAGTTTTTAATGGTAGACGTTCAATCCGAATTGTTTTATGTGGTGGGGTTCACTCAAACTTTATCTGCCTCATAGTTTGGCTCATACTCATATGGTAAAATGGATGGATGGTGTGGATAAAACACATGCATTCACCTGGGTTATTGTGGGGGCCACCTTGATGCATGTATTACGCATCCATGCCATCCATTAGTATTTTCAAATCATTATTGGGGATAGCCAGATTTTTAATGGTGGACATCCAATCACTATTCTTTTCACATTGTGTGGTCCACTCAAGCTTTAGTTCATGCTCATTTTTTGAGATCGACGATAAAATTATGTTGAGAAATGGATGAGCGGCATGGACGAAACAAATCCATCATGGTGGGATCCTCTTGAGCATTCGATCTGCATCCTTTTTGGTATGGTCCTGTAAAACTAACTTTCAAAATAAATGTATGGAGTGGATAAATCAAATACACCACGATGGGCCCACAGAGCCCCTGATATGACCATCCATCTCTGCATATGCAGGAAACGGATTGGCTACTCCCCCTGACACTGACCAATGGCTGGTGGTAGGGCTGGGCATCGGACCGAGTCGGATTGGTTTGGGTCCAACTCAACTCGATCTGGTTTCTACATGTTTTGACCCGAACTCGATCCGATCCGGACCGAGTTTAAGTCATCTGACTGGATCCGACCGAATTTACTGATAATCTGACCGGAACCGAGTTCGACTCGGTCAGAAAAATGATTTGGGTTGGGTACCATTCGAATCAGAAGAGAGAAGTGGCCGATGGTGGAGGTATGTGTTATATCCAAACCGTCCATCCATTTGGGGAGCTTGTTTTAAGGCTTGAGGTGAAAAATAAGATAGATCTAAAGATCAGTTGGACCACACTAAAAAAAATAGTGGGGGATTGATCATTTACCATTGAAACCCTTTTCAGATGAAAGAAGTTTCAGATAAATTTGAAATTTGTTTTTCAACTTTATCTATGTATTTTTAAAATAATTAACGGATTAGATGGAAAATAAATGTTATGGTGGGGCCATGTAACTTTGATCATATTTGAGCCGTTCGTACAACTTAGAGCTCGAGGAGTGTACATGCTCGTCTTCACACGACACGTATGTACAACAGGCTGTAACCCCTTGCGTGTGGCCGCAGGAAACGGATTGGCTGGTCTACTCCCCCTGTCACAAGCCAATGGTTGGTAGTCGGTGCTATGTGGGCCCCAACATAATGTATGTGTTTAATTCAGTCCGTCCATCTATTTTTACAGATCATTTTACGATATGAGTCCAAAAATGAGGTATATCCAAATCTCATGTGGACCACATTACAGGAAACAGTGTTGAATGAGGGTCGATCGTTAAAAACATTTGGGGCCATTAAAAGTTTTGGATCAAGATGATCTTTGTTTTTTCAATTCATCTAGGACCGTATGACCTAATCAACAGATTGGATGTCAAATAAATAGTATAGTGGGCCTTACGAGGATTTTAATGGTGGATATCCAATCTCTATTGTTTTCATGTGGTGTGGTCCACCTGATATTCATATTCCTCCAATTTTTTAGACCAAGCCATGATATTATCGTTAAAAATGGATGAACAAAATGGATGAAAAGCATACATCATGGTGGGGCCCACAGAGCACCGACCACCAACCGTGTGGGACACGGATTAGCTACTGACAGGTTTGGTAGCTAGACTCCCTACCGAAGTGACGTGACCAAGTTCTGTGGGACCCACTATGATATATGTGTTGTATCCGCACCATCCATTCATTTGGAGATATCAATTTAGGGTAGGAGTAAAAGAATGAGTCAGATCCAAAGCTCAAATGGACCCCACCACAGAAAAAAGTGGAGAGAGTGACGCCCACCATTAAAATTTTCTAAGGCCCACAGAAGTTTCTGATTAAACTAAAATTTGTGTTTTCACTTCTTTCATGTCTGTCTTAACTTTTGAACACATTGGATCTCAGATAAACATCATAGTGGCCCTTAGGAAGGTTTTAACGGTAGAGTCCTCTTCCCACTGTTTTCTGTGGTGGGGTCCATTCCAAATCTAATCTTACTCATTCTTTGTCTCATTGCCTAAAATGATCTCTACAAGTTGATGGACGGTATGGATACAACACATACATCATGGTGGGTCCCACATAACCTGGTGGCATGACTTCAATAGGAGTCTTGGTGGTTAATCAACCTATGTAACTTTTCAATTTTCATTTATATTGCATGTGATGCAAGAAACCCACTTGAGCTTATCCAGGCAGGCAACACGACTGTGCAGTTGTCCAGCTCTAAGCGTGAATGCAAGTGGGCCCACCGTGAATGCATGTGGTTGATCCACACCGTCCATTCATTTTTCCAGATCATTTTAAGGGTTAAACTCAGATTGTTTTTCCACACCATCTAAATCCCAAGTGGACCACATTATAGTAAATAGTGTTGAATGAGGATCGACCATTAAAAACATTTGGGGGGCCATAAAAGTTTTGGATCAACTTGATCTTTATTTTTTCTCTTCATCTAGGACTGTATGACCTAATCAACAGATTGGATGTCAAATAAATAGTATAGTGGGCCTTAGGAGGATTTTAATGGTGGATATCCAATCACTATTGTTTTCATGTGGTGAGGTCCACCTGAGATTTATATCCATCTCATTTTTGGTATAAAGCCATAAAATGATCTTTAAAAATGGATGAACGGAATGGATGAAATACATACACCATCGTGTGGCCCACATAGCACCGACCACCAGCCACGGAGCTGGTGGCAGAGGGAGTAGCCAATCCATTTCTGCCTCTGCGTGGAATATTACCCAATCCATGCTCATTCTTTGATAGCCCGGGAGAATGAAAATTTCTCTCTATTTTCACCATGCCCATTGCTCCTAAAACTGAATCTCTCTCTCTCTCTCTCTCTCTATCTTATTCTTCTCATCTTCGGCAGCAGAACCGCCATCATCACAAGACAGGGCAACGCTCATCTCCATCAGATCAAAGAAGACGACCAGGTCAGAAGGGTATTGGTGATAGGGGTTGATTACGGTGGAGATGAAAAGAGGCAAGGTTGAAGAAGATCACCAAGTCAAAGCAAATGAAGCTCCTAAAGGTTGTGCCAGATGAGATCTTCGTAAAGAAGAAGAATTAGGTCAGATTGAATTACAAGAATTTTGTTTTGATTTATTTCTTTTATTGATGGTTTTATTGCGAGATCGATGGATTTGGGAATTAGTGTTTTGATCTTGCAAGTTGCTATTATCAGTATGGAATTTATGAAATCGGTATGGAATTTATGGATTTGGAAATTAGTTTTTTTTAAAAATAAAATTTACAAACACCCTTTTCAGATTTTTGGTGCATGAACCATCATTTTAGGTCACCGAACAATGGCTTCACTAGTAAAAACTAAAAAGCCCATTGTGTAATACATCCTGTATTTCATGCACGCAAACTGTTTGATGAAATGGCTCAACAAGGAGTTTTTGTGTATTGTGTTTTACTTACACCCAATTTCTCCTTTTCTTTTTATTTACTTATTTAATTTTGGTAGATATTTTAGATTGATAGGTGAATGGATAACCTTGCTTGACAAATTAAGAAACTTAGGTTGATGAACTTCTCTTTGATTCCAAGTTTATTGTCAATTCTCAGACAGTTGGCTTAGTAGCTTGTAGATTAAAAATTTTATGGCTCATATTACACTGATGGCATTGATCTTTTAATGCATTGTGCTTTAGCTTCTTAAAAGTTGAAGTTTGAGTACTATTCTTTTCAGAGATTCTCAAAATATTCATCATAGTTTTTCATAATTATCTTGGAATCCAGAAAATGACACTAATGGTCTATAACAGTAACAAAAGTAAATTGGTGTTGCTAGGAGAATTGATTAATTGGATGGGGATTAGGTAGTATGATAAATAGATGGTAGTACTTATAAGAAGAAAGCAAGGAAGGTATGGATCATGCATCTTTAAATCATATATAGAGAGAGATGCTATAAGGTGTTGTTTGGCCTTTTTTGGTAGGGTTATAGAATGCTTTAGAGGGAACTACCCCTATTCTGGTAAAGCAAAGAGTAAGTATAAAGATCAGGAAATGTGGCTTTTTTTTTTTGTCAAAATTATATAGCTATATAATTTTTACTCATGGTCTCTAAGAAAATTTCCTTATGTTTTAATTCTAAATGCAAATAAATTTCAATTCCATGCATTTGTAGACTATGAATAATTCATAAATTGTGGTAGTGAGGATTAGGGAGTTAGGATCTATAACCTAAAACCAAAAACTAAACCTATAACCTAAACCTAAACCTAAACCTATAACCTAAAGTTAATTCACTTAACTTAAACCTACACCTAAACCCAAACATATAACCCGAACCTGAACCCGAATTCCTAAACCTAAACCTAAACCTAAACGTATAACCTATAACCTTAACCTTAACCTAAATCTATAACCTATAACCTAAACCTAAACCTAAACCTAAACCTATAACCTAAACCTATTCTCAAATCCCTAAACCTATAACCTTTAACCTATAACCTAAACCTATAATCTAAACCCAAACCTAAACCTATAACCTAAACCTAAACCTTAACCTATAACCTATAACCTAAACCTAAACCTAAAACCCGAATGTATTCTCAAATCCCTAAACCTAAACCTACACCTAATCCTAATCTCAACTCTCTAACCTAAACCTAAACTTGAAAACCCAAACCTAAACCCGATCCCAAACCCAAACCTATATCTGAATCCCTAAACCCTTAGCCTAAACCTAAACCTATAACCTAAACCTAA
Organism: Magnolia sinica; assembly: GCF_029962835.1. Taxonomy (NCBI): domain Eukaryota; kingdom Viridiplantae; phylum Streptophyta; class Magnoliopsida; order Magnoliales; family Magnoliaceae; genus Magnolia; species Magnolia sinica. The sequence continues at coordinate 97,401,760 of NC_080573.1, read as the reverse complement.
ACCTAAACCTATAACCTAAACTTAATTCACTTAACTTAAAACCTACACCTAAATCCAAACATATAACCCAAACCTGTATTCTGGTCAAACCTATAACCTCTAACCCAAACTCAAACCTAAACCTATAACCTTAAGCTAAATCTATAACCTAAACCTAAACCTAAACCTTAACCTATAACTTAAACCTATAACCTATAACCTATAACCTAAACCTAAACCTAAAACCTAAACGTATTCTCAAATCCCTAAACCTGAACCTACACCTAATCCTAATCTCAACTGCTGATAACCTAAACTTAATTCACTTAAACCTACACCTTAACCTAAACATATAACCCGAACCCAAACCCGAACCCGAATTCCTAAACCTAAACCTATGACCTATAACCTATAACCTAAACCTAAACCTAAACCTAAACCTATAACCTATAACCTAAACCCAAACCTAAACCTATAACCTTAACCTAAACCTATAACCTAAATCTAAACCTAAACCTAAACCTTAACTTATAACCTAAATCTATAACCTATAACCTAAAACCTAAACCCGATCCCTAACTCGAACCCAATTTCCTAAACCCAAACCTTAACCTATTCTCAATTCCCTAAAGATATAACCTATAACCTAAACCTAAAACCTAAATGTATTCTCAAATCCCTAAACCTGTAACCCAAACCTAAACCCGAACTCAAACTCGAACCTGATTTCCTAAATCTAAACCTTAACCTATTCTCAATTCCTTAAACCTTAACCTATAACCTAACCTAAACCTAAACCTATAACCTACACTTATAACCTAAACCTAAACCTATAACCTAAACCTATAACCTAAACGTAAGCTTAAAACCTAAACCTAAACCTAAAACCTAAATGTATTCTCAAATCCCTAAACCTAAACCTACACCTAATCCTAATCTCAATTTCCTAACCTAAACTTAAAACTAAACTTGAAAACCCAAACCTAAACCCAATCCCGAACTCGAACCCGATTTCCTAAACCTAAACCTTAACCTATTCTCAATTCCCTAAAGCTATAACCTATATAACCTATAACCTAAACCTAAACCTTAACCTAAACCTATAACCTATACCTACACCTTAACCGAAACATATAACCCGAACCCGAACCTAAACCCGAATTCCTAAACCTAAACCTAAACCTAAACCTATAACCTAACCTAAACCTAAACATATAACCTTAACCTTTAACATAAACTTATAACCTATAACCTAACCTAAACCTAAACCTAAACCTATAACCTGAACCTATAACCTAAACCTATTCTCAAATCTCTAAACCTATTCTTAAATCCCTAAACCTATAACCTAAACCTATAACCTAAACCTATTCTCAAATCCCTAAACCTATAACCTAACCTAAACCTTTAACCTATAACCTAAACCTATAACCTATAACCTAAACCAAAACCTAAACTTATAACCATAACCTAAACGTATAACCTAAACCTCAACCCAAACCTAAACCTTAACCTATACCCTATAACCTAAAACCTAAAAGCTAAACCCAAACCTAAACCCAATCCTGAACCCAAACCCGATTTCCTAAACCTAAACCTTAACCTATTCTCAATTCCCTAAAGCTATAACCTATAACCTAAACCTAAACCTAAACCTATAATCTTAACCTAAACCTAAAACCTAAAACCTAAATGTATTCTCAAATCCCTAAGCCTAAACCTATACCTAATCCTAATCACAACTCCTTAACCTAAACCTAAACTTGAAAATCCAAACGTAAACCTGAACCAGAACCCGAACCTGATTTCCTAAACGTAAACCTTAACCTACTCTCAATTACCTAAACCTTAACCTATAACCTAACTTATAACCTACACTTATAACCTAAACCTAAACCTATAACCTAAACCTAAGCCTAAAACCTAAACCTAAACCTAAACCTAAAACTTAAATGTATTTTCAAATCCCTAAACCTAAACCTACACCTAATCCTAATCTCAACTCCCTAACCTAAACTTGAAAAGCCAAACCTAAACCAGATCCCGAATTCCTAAACCTAAACCTTAACCTATTCTCAATTCCCTAAAGCTATAAACTATATACTATAACCTATAACCTAAACCTAAACCTTAACTTAAACCTATAACCTAAACCTAAACCTTAACCTAAGCCTAAACCTATAACCTTAACCTAAACCAAAACCTATAACCTAAACCTTAACCTATAACCTATAACCTAAACTTATAACCTATAAACTAACCTAAACCTAAACCTAAACCTAAACCTAAACCTATAACCTAAACCTATAACCTATAACCTAAACCTAAACCTAAAACCTAAATGTATTCTCAAATCCCTAAACCAAGACCTACCCCTAATCCTAATCTCAACTCCCTAACCTAAACCTAAACCTAAACTTAAAAACCCAAACCTAAACCTGATCTCGAACCCGAACTCGATTGATGTAATAATGTAGCCCAATCACATGGCAACAAATAAGAAAATCTTGTGTTGTTGGTAAGCATACTCGAACTCAAGCATCACAATGTATCTATTTCCATCTCCACTATCTCTTATAGCATAGATTATTTGATATTTGGATTTATCTCATTTTTAGAGTCATGTCTTAACACAATATGATAATATTAATAGACAAGGTGGATTTGTCACCAACATTATTCTAAGACGCATATAACTTCTTATAGGAAGTTTGGTAGGGCACATGAATATGATAATATTAATAGACAAGGTGGATTTTACAAAGCTTTAATTTTTGTTGCTGTTTCTATTAACTTGAATTGAAACACTTTTTTGCATTATTTGATTGCATTAGTTTTATTTTAATGATCAGTTTTATTTTAAAAAAGTGAGCCCACTTTTTTGAAAAAAAAAAGCGAACGAAGTTTCTACAATTCTTCATGATTCTGAATTATAATGTTTTGTTGGTTGAATATTTTTTTATTAGATGAACGACAAAAAAAATGTTGCTGATTTTTTTCCTTTTTTTCAAAAAAATTTTAATGCAAGAAATTTCCTGACGGCTTTAGGCCGTCCATATTTTTCTAAATATTTAAATTTGAGACGGTCTATAACCGTCCTTTTAGGATTCATTAGAGACTGCTCATAACAGTCCTTTTTAAGGACAGTCCATGACCATCCTTGTAAGGTTCATCAGAGACTCCTCATAACAGTCCTTTTTAAGGAAGACCCATAACCGTTGTTTTAACTAGACGGTCCATAACCGTCATTTTAACGTCTATATTTATTGACGGTCCATGACCGTCATTCTTTACAGATGGTCCATAACCATCCTTTAAATGTCCATAGCAATGACGGTTCATGACTGTCCTTTTAGTAATATGATGCCCTAAAATAGGACGGCCGATGCGACGGTTCAAAACCATCCTTTATTGTCATTTGAGATGGTTTTCAACCATCCTTTTTTCATTGTTTTAGCATAGTATGAGGGGGCAATATTTAGGTTGAATTTGACTAGCTTGAGGAATGGGTCCGCTATGGATGAGCTAGGCGTAATATTGGCAGGTGGATAGTGAGGTCTCTTCCACTTACCCAGTTTTGCGCTCGGATAGGGGCGGCAAGCTAGCGTAGAGTGTAATAAACCCTGGTGATGATCCCAGAGAGGAACCGTATTGATTTAGGGAGCAGGAGTTGCATACTCATTCATTCATTCATTCACTATCCACTCGGGTTGGTGGTGCATAACTATTTGTACGTGTACTTTCGCAATAGCCAGAATTTTGGTTGGGGCGCGCGACTAACCTAAGATCAGGAGTTTACCACATTGAGTCTGACTATCCAAATTAGGTATGAGACTAATTTGGATAGAAGTCCCTTATGATGGACCCCATAGCTTGCGATACTACGTACTATCATCCTAACTTCACACTCCAGCTTGGTCATTTCATTCGCATCGCATATTGCATTGCATCCACAGGCATACAACATTTTGGGTTGCTATGTTTTTGCACTTATATCGCCTAGACAGACTTAGTAGGATTTACATATTGCATTATATCCTTAACATTTAATATTTGGCTCTCCATGACTCATTTATATAGCTGATCTGTATTGCATATTTTGATATTGTATGATTTATAGACTTGCAGTATTTCCACTTACTCTGATTACTCTAATATTGCTTACTTGACACTTACCTTGTGCATACACTTTCACCACCCACTAAGCTTTCTATAAGCTTATGCATGATAGATGCGTGCAGGTGGCGTTAGGTTGCAGCAGCGTTGAGCTTGGAGCATGCAGTGGACCTCAGAAGCTTTGATTTTCGATATATGTATTTCCTTTTCAGCATTGTATTCAAATTTTATATTAGTAGATATGTGATGATGATGTTGCCTTTGTGATTTGGGTAAACTTGTGGTTATGCTGTTATTAAACAAATGTACGTTAAAAATCCTCCTTGTAGGATCTCAAGATCGAAATCTGGCGTACGGACGTTGGAAGCCAAGAATGGGGCACTACGGATGCTGTCAGCACTGGATTCAGCGATCGAAAATTTTGTGAGCCCGATTTCCAAATTTGGGGCATGATAGAAGTTGGTATCAGAGCATAACTTGGGAATACCTGAAGATAACATCACATATCTACTGATAGCTACCCTGCACTCTATGATTGTTAAGAACTTAGAATGGTTGGATCCTAGAGTTCAGATAACTTAGAGATTTTCTGATATAACTCCCTACCATTGAGATTGTGAGGCTGCATAGTATTCCAGTTTTGATTGTCTTTGATCCGGGGTCCGAGATTTAGTAGGATCACCAAAGTGTTGATAATGCATCTTAGGAGGGCGAGGATGAGATTAGAGAGAGCTATCTTCATCCTTTTGTAGATTAATTGTGCCACATATATACATGATGATGTTTCCTCTTCCCTTATCCATTCTATAAATTTCGAGGATGAAATTTTTAATAGGAGGGGAGAGCTGTGAAACCCGTATTCTAACCCGTACTGTTCCGTCGGCTCCACTGTAAGACCCGTATCATAGTCCGTACCATTTCGTAGATTTCCTCGATCCTCCCTATCGAATTCCGGCAACCCGTGACTTGTAATCGATGTTTGTGCATGACCTTGAGTTACACACCGTCAACCCAAGTCAACTCAATCGGAGACTTGTACTTTAGCGTCCACGTCGTCGTCGCGGTTCCGATGCGGCATCTTGCGCGCTGAGGCGATACCGAGGCCAGGAGATGTGGGCCCATGTTCAGTTCAAGAAAAACACCGCGCGTTTACAATCCCAAGAGAATCTCTACAACATGTCCCATCAATCAATCAATCAAAAAAATCTCTCACCTCACCCATCACTCATTTCACATCCATCACTCACCTCACATCCATCACTCACAACCATCACTTCTCTTACAACCACCCCTCTCTCTCTTTTCTCAACACATTTTTCAAGCAATAAAGGAAAAAAAAGTGGACGTCCAAGCCATCCCAAGTGACAAAAGTGAGTGTTGTGTGGCCCACTTCTCATCCCTAAATCCTTCATCCTAGCCCATCATTTCTCATCACCCTCCATCAAAGTGAGAAACAAGGAGATCGGCGTTCCATCGGACCAAGAAGATCAAATGGTGGGTGTTTCTATAGGCCTAAATTTCTTTTTTTGATGATGGGCTAAGTGAGGCCTACCGATCGATGGTATGGATCTCACTTTAGACCCTAGATGTGGCCAATGACTCACTTTGATTCTCATGATCATTCCATGATGGGACCATTCTCCATGGACCCCATCATGATGTTTATTTTCCTTGCATAAATAAGGTCATCTAGACCTTACATTTCGGTGGAGAAAGGATCTCCACTGTTGATTTTGATCGGTGGGCCCATATGTAATGGGACCTACTTGATGTATGTTATAAATCATGGAAGGGAGGGCCCATAGTGCCGGGGTCCCTCCATCACTCGATCTCTCTCTCTCTCTCTCTCTCTCTCTCTCTCTCTCTCTCTTTTCCCATGTTGTTGGCCCCTTAATGTATGCATTCTATCCAAGTCATCCACCTTCGTAGGACCCACTTGATGGACATGTAGGATTTACACCGTCCAAACCATGTGGGCCCTACCTTAGGGAGATGGGAAAACACAAATATTAGATTTATCCAAATGAGGTGGGCCACATCCACATGGGACCCACCATCCGTGGTCCCCACATGTGGGACCCACCCTGAAAATATATGAATACACGCCGTCCGTCCAGCGTCCAAGGACGCTGGATGTGTTCTGTAGGCCTGAACAGGCAGTGGGTTGTCCTCAGTGCAGCAAATATATATATATATATATATATATATATATATATATATTATATATATATAATAACTTGGTTATGCTTTTTGGGTGGGACGCTCATGCAGGCCCCACCTTGATGTATGGGTCTAATCCAATCTATCCATCCCATTCCCTAGATCATTTTAGGCGTTGAGCCGAAAAATGAAGCCAATCCGACTATCCGGCCAGCCATAGTATAGAAAATAGCATTTTTACCGTTGAAATCCATCCTGATGTTTTTGTGCCCGAAAATATATCGAATATTATGCTCGATGGGTCTGTCTTGAGCCCTAGAATCCAACGGCTAGGTCAGATTCTCCTAATGCGGACCCCACATGAGAAAAACCACAAAAAATTATTATTTTTAAATAATAATAATAATAGGCAGCAGGTGCTGCTGTTGGCGCCAGAGGATGCTGCGCAGCGTCCTGCTGCGTTCTTGCATAGGCGAGATGGATAAGGACCATGGGTCCTAGTCGTGGGCCCCACCATGATGTGTGTTGTACATTAACACCGTGCATTTGATGGGTCCCCTTCATATATGGGGTGGCCCCCAAAAATCAGCCTCATATGTAACTCAGGTGGCCCGCAAGGCAGGGGACAATGTTGATTGAACGTCTGCCATTGAAACCCTTTTTGGGTCGACAGAAGTTTTAGATCATTAGGAAATTTATTTTTCCTTTTCAATCTAGGTCAGTGTGACCTTCTCAACTGATTGGATGGAAAATAAACATTATGGTGGGCCCCACATGGAACCCACTGATGTATGTGTCCCACACTGATGTATGTGTTGTATCTATGTTGTCCATCTATATGGGACCCACCATGATGCATGTGTTGCATCCGAACCGTCCACCATTTGGCAAGCTTATCTTATGGCTTGAGGCCAAAAGGAGATAGATCTATTTATCTGGTGGGCCACTGATAATAGTGGTGGGTTGAACGTCTACTATTGAAACTCCTTTGGTCCAGAGGTTTTGATTAAACATAAAATTTATTTATTTATTCTTATTAGGTCTATGTGACCTTATCAACTGTTGGATGAAAAAAAAAATGTTTTGGTGGGCCTTGAGGATTTTAATGGTGGAAATCATTGTCACCACTATTATCTGGAGTGCAGTCCAGATGATCTTTCGATATGATTCATTCATTGTGAAATGCTCTAGAATGATCTTTATAAGGGTTATGACCCATTGCAATGTATATAAGGCCTATTGATTTGGCCCATTTGATAAGGCTCGATGTGATATACAAGGCCCGTTGTTGAGGCCCACCTTGATATATATAAGGCCCATGTGATGAGACCCATATTAATGTATTTGTGGCCCGTCCGTTGAGGCCCACCTTGACGTATATGAGGTCCATGTGATGCAGCCCATTTGATATATTTAAGCCCATGGTTTGAGGCCCAGTGGGATGTACATAAGGCCCATTACAATGTGTGATTCCACCATGATTTGTGTAATGATGTCTATGGTAGGCTATGCCCTGGGAGCAATGATGGTTTGACGTCCAGATTGTAGGAGCAATGATGGTTAAATGTCCACATTGTAACTCTCCATAGGGCCCATTGTTAGGCCCATACTTGTAGTGTGTAGGCCGTCTAGGCCCATCTTCGTTGTGAGGATAGTTCATCACCTTATAACTTGCTTAGTGTAATTCTATGATTCATGATCAAACGCATCATATGTATGCTTGATATGAGAAGTGACTGATCATAGCATATGTCTTTGGGCAGATTGTTTATGGGCTCTCGATTAGGTTGTGTTGCCTTACATGAGCGCACGATACGCGCAGGATGGCTGCATGACTAGATAGTGTGATTCATGCATTTCGCATTGTGTGACACAGTTACTGTACACCCTTGTGACATCAGGGCCGTAGCATCCACAGGCGTATCGTGGTTGGCAGGATTGAATACTGAAAATCTTATTCTACATGAGGTGTTATAGATATACCTGGGTGAAAGTTCCTAAACCCTTATGGTACCAGGTGGTTGCTCCAATGTATAGGCCGAGTGGGTACATGAGCATTGAGTGCCGATTACCAAAAGGCCACGCTTTTTCACAATGTCATGGTCGGTTGAAAGGGGTTGCGGCCTTACCCATTCGAGAGGAGGGGACAAAGTTAGGCTATGTTTGACCAACTCAAGGAATGGGTCCACTATTGATGAGTCAGGCCCGATATTGGCAGACGAATAGTGAGGTCTCTTCCACTCATCTTATTGTGCGTGATGGGGTGGTAATTTGACTTGGAGTGTACTAGATCCCAGTTATATTCCACAGTTGAGCTATATTGATATGTGGACTTAGATGAGGATTCGTATGCTTGAGTTGCATCTCGCATTGCATGGCCTTGGTATGGCCGACATCATTCATGCCTTGCATCGCATGACCTTGGTACGGCCAATAGTATTCATGGATTCATCAGCATATTCTGCATTACTCTGATATTGCATAATTGTATTACCATATTTTGTACACACTTTCACTACCCTCTAGCTTTCCATAAGCTTATGCACGACCGTTGCGTGCAGGTGACGTTGGATCACGGAGCGCTGAGGCTTGAGCACATGGCAGATCATCTTGGAGCTTTTGTCTATCACCATTGCATTTCCATTTATTCGCATTGTACTCATAAGTTTTTTATTATAGTGGGAATGTGATGAAGTTTTTGGTTGTTGTTTGTGAGCTATACGTTTAGTTATGCTTATTACGAATCAAATTGATGTTGAAAATCCTCTTTATAGCATCCTAGGATCAGAACCTGATGAATGGGCGTTGGGAGCCAAGAATGGGGTATTACGGAGGTTGTCAGCGCCAGATTCGGTGATTGAAAATTTTGTGAGCCTGGTCTCCCAGTTTGGGATGTGACAGAAGTTGGTATCAGAGCATAACTTGGGAATAACTGAGAACAACATTACATGTCTGCTATGAGTTTAGAATGACTAAGTCCCGAAGTTTGGATAACTTATCGATCTTCCGTTATAGGCCTTTAACGTGCGTGCCTTTGAGAGTTTTCAAAGTTGATAGGCACCTTCACTCTTTCCTGTAGGACATGCTGCGTAGGAGAGTAACCCAATCGACTCCCGCTCCACCACCTGAGACTCTCGCCCTACCACCTATGATCCCCACTCCACCACCAGAGATTCTTACTGCCTAACCTGAGGATGCCGCTCCTTTACCAGAGATCGGTGCGGATCCGACCATACCTGTGAGTGTTTCCCAGTTACAACAGATGTTGCAGGTTGTGATGACCGCACTTCAGGGGCAGGGCAGGCACCCCGTTGTTTCACTGGCCCAGGCACAGCAGGAGCGCATGAGCGCCCTTCTTTAAGAGTTCCAACAGCTCGATCTCCCGTGTTTCCAGGGTGAGCCAGATCCGATAGCAGCTTTCAGGACACGTTATGGTCATTTTGAGTTCTAGGTCATGTCCTTCGGATTGATCAATGCGCCTGCGGTATTCATGCAGTTGATGAACGAGGTCTTCTGCCCATATCTCATTCAGTTTGTTGTAGTGTTCATCGACGACATCCTGATTTATTCGAGGACCCGTGGGGAGCATGTTCAGCATTTGGAGGTTACCTTGCAGACCCTCTGCGCACACCAGCTCTATGTGAAGCTGGAGAAGTACGAGTTCTGACAGGAGGAGGTGAAGTTCCTCGGTCACGTGGTGATGAGGGACGACATCAAAGTGGACCCCTCGAAGGTTGAGACAGTGCGTCAGTAGGGCCAGTCCACGAACACATTCGAGATCCACAGTTTTCTTGGTTTGGCAGGTTACTATCGGCATTTCATTGAGGGCTTCTCTTGTATTGCAGCCCCACTGACCAGGTTGACTCGGAAGGGCGCAGAGTTTATTTGGAGTGACGCTTGTGAGCAAGCATTTATGGAGTTAAAGGACCACCTCATGTCCACTCATGTCCTCACTCTTCCCTCTAGGAGTGATGGATTTATTGTATTCACCGATGCTTCGCATATTGGTTTGGGTGCTGTCTTGATGCAGCATGAGAGACCAGTGGCCTTCTCACTCGTCAGCTCAAGGTCCATAAGCTGAACTACCCGACGCATGATTTGGAGCTGGCTGCAGTTGTCTTTGCACTGAAGGTGTGGAGGCACTTTCTCTATGGGGTTAGGTTCGAGCTCTTATCTAACCACAAGAGCTTGAAGTACCTCTTCTCGGAGTCTGAGTTGAACATGAGACAGAAACGCTGGATAGAGCTCCTAAAGAACTATGATTTTGATCTTCAGTACCACCTAGGGAAGGAGAACGTGGTGGCGGATGCCCTTAGCCATCAGCCACGAGGCTTAGTGGCGTACATGATGATTTAGGAGTAGAGGATACTCGAGGATTCAGTAGAGTACAACTTTGAGTTTGGTCTGCAGTCTTCTATCATTCAGTTATCAAGCCTATCGATTTAACCCTCTCTTATCGTAAAGGTGATCGAGGCTCAGCAGGATAATAAGTTGTTGTAGAGTTATAGGGCTGAGGCGACATCTGAGAGTCAGGAAGATTGGCAGATTGGTACAGATGGTGGACTTCACTTCAAAGGCCGATTATGTGTCCCGGATATTCTTCAGTTATGCAGAGATCTTATAACCAAGGCACATCGATCGCGATTTTTTATCCGCCCTGGCTCGACGAAGATGTACCTTGACATGAGGTGACAGTATTTTTTGGAGGGGGGATGAAGCACCAGATCGCCAGTTTTGTGGCCAAGTGTGACACGTGCCAGCGTGTCAAGGCCGATTATCAAAGACCCCCTGATCTATTGCAGCCGTTGAGCGTCCCGATGTGGAAGTGGGAGCACGTGTCGACAGATTTATTATGAGCTTGCCGAGGACTCAGTGCTGTCATGACGCCATCTGGGTTGTTGTGGATCATCTGACGAAGTTGACACACTTCCTTGTGATGCGTGCGATTTAGTCTATGGACCGGCTTGCGAGGCTATTTATCGAGGAGATTGTGAGACTGCATGGCGTTCCAATCTCAATCGTTTCTGACCGAGACCCGAGGTTCACGTCTCAGTTTTAGGGGAGCTTTCAGAGAGTGATGGGGACTAATTTGTAGCTCAACATTGCGTACCATACACAGACCGATGACTAGACTGAGAGGGTCAACCAGATCCTTGAGGATATGCTTCGGGCCTGCACGGTTGATTTTAGGGGTAGCTGGGATGAGCATCTGTAATTGGCTGAGTTCACGTATAACAACAGCTATCAGGCAACCATCGGCATGACTCCTTTTGAGGCACTATATGGTAGACCATGCAAATCACCGAGTTATTGGACCGAGGTTGGAGAGCGTCATCTCCTAGGTCCTGAGCTTGTACTGCAGACGTTAAAGGCTATCGATATCATCAGGCAGAGGATGCGCAGAGTTTAAAGTTGGCAGAAGAGTTTTGCTGATCGCCGGCGTTGTGCCTTAGAGTTTGCTGTAGGGGAGCATGTGTATCTCAAGGTCTCACCCATGAAGGGCGTAGTTTGATTTCAGCGAAGGGCAAGCTTGCCCCGAGGTTCATAGGACCTTTTGAGATCACTGAGCATGTTGGCACTGTGGCCTATCGGCTTGCCTTACCATTTCAGTTATTTGGCGTCCACAATATTTTTCATGTATCGATGTTGAGGAAGTGTAGGTCAGACATCGTTCCTTTTATTAATTGGCAGCCATTAGATGTACGTGAGAACACTTTCCATATTGAGCAGCCGGTTCGCATCCATGATCGGAAGGAGTAGGTCCTCTGGACCAAGGGCATTCTATTGGTACAGGTTCAGTGGGGTCACCATTTTGTTGAGGAGGCTTCTTAGGAGCACAAGATTGAGATTCGAGAGCGTTATCCCCATCTCTTTAATGATTGATTATCTGTTGTATTTTGTATTCTATCTTTGATTTTACATGATGATGTTATGTTTCTCCTTCCTCTTGAGTTATATTTAGTTGCGATGATTGTGTAAATTTTAAGGATAAAATTTTTATTAGAAGGGGAGAGCAGTAAGACCCGTATCATAGTCGGTACCATTCTATAGATTCCCGCGATCCTCCATGTCGAATTTCAGCAACCCGTGACCTATAATTGGCCTTTGCACATGACCTTGAGTTACACGCCGTCAACCCGAGACTTGTACCCTAGTGACCGCATCGTCGTCGTGGTTCCAATGCTAAGTCTTGTACGCCAAGACGATACCCAGGCCATGAGATGTGGGCTCGCATTCAGTACGAGGAAACACTGCTCGTTTGCAATCTCAAGAGAATCTCTACAACTTGTCCCATCAACTAATCAATCAATTACTCAAGCAATCAATCAATCACCTCATGTCAAGTACAAGAGCAACTCATGCTTTCTTTCTCCACAAGTCAAGCAATCTACCCCAAAAGTCAACAAATCACTCACCTCACCCATCACTCATCTCACATCCATCACTCACAACCATCACTCACAACCATCACTTTTCTTACAATCATCCCTCTCTCTCTCTCTCATTTCTCAACACATTTTCCAAGCAATAAAGGAAAAAAAAGTGGACGTCCAAATCATCCTAAGTGAGAAAAGTGAGTGTTATGTGGCCCACTTCCCATCCCTAAATCCTTCATCCTAGCCCTTCATTTCTCATCTCCCTCCATCAAAGTGAGACACAAGGAGATCGGTGTTCCATCGGACCAAGTAGATCGAACAGTGGGTGTTTCTATAGGCTTAGATTTCTTATTTTGATGATGGGCCAAGTGAGGCCAACCAATCGATGGTATAGATCTCACTTTGGACCCTAGATGTGGCCGATGGCCCACTTTGATTCTCATGATCATTCCATGATGGGACCATTCTCCATGGACCCCATCATGATGTTTATTTTCCTTACATAAATAGGGTCATCTAGACCTTGCATTTCGGTGGAGAAAGGATCTCCACCATTAATTTTGATCGGTGGGCCCATATGTGATAGGACCTACTTAATGTATGTTGTAAATCATGGAAGGGAGGGCCCATAGTGCCGAGGTCCCTCCATCAGATCTCTCTCTTTCTCTCTCTCTTTTCCCTTGTTGTTGGTCCCTTGATGCAAGCATTTTATCCAAGTCATCCACCTTCGTGGGACCCACTTGATGGACGCATAGGATCTACACCATCCAAACCATGTGGGCCCTACCTTAGTGAGATGGGAAAACACAAATATCATATTTATCCAAATCAGGTGGGCCACATCCATGTGGGACCCACCCTAACAATATATGTGTACATGTCGTCCGTCCAACGTCCAGAGACACTGGACGTGTTTTATAGGCGTGAACAGCATTTTTACCGTTGAAAACCATCCTGATGTTTCTGTACCCCAAAATATATCGAATATTGTGCTTGATGGGTCTGTCTTGAGCCCTGGAATCCAACGGCTGGGTCGGATTCCCTTGATGTGGACCCCACAATGGAAAAACCCAAAAAATTCTATTTAAAAAAAATTAATAATAAGAGGCAGTAAGTGCTACTGCTGGTGCCAGAGGATGCTGCGCTCCTACGTAGGCGAGATGGGCAGGGATTGTGGGTCCTAGCCGCGGGCCCCACCATGATGTGTGCTACACATCAACATCGTGCATTTGATGGGTCCCCTTCATATATGGGGTGCCCCCCAAAAATCAGCCTCATACGCCGCTCAGGTGGCCCATAAGGTAGGGGACATTGTTGATTGAACGTCTGCCATTGAAACTTGTTTTGAGCTGATAAAAGTTTTAGATCATTATGAAATTTGTTTTTCCTTTTCAATCCAGGTCAGTGTGACCTTCTCAACTGATTAGATGGAAAATAAACATTATGGTGGGCCCCACGTGGAACCCACTGATGTATGTGTTGTATCTTTGTTGTCCATCTATATAGGACCCACCATGATGCATGTGTTGCATCCAAACTGTCCACCATTTGGCAAGCTTGTCTTATGGCTTGAGGCCAAAAGGAGACAGATCTATTTATCTGGTGGGCCACTGATAACAGTGGTGGGTTGAACGTCTACCATTGAAACTCCTCTGGCCCAAGGGTTTTAATTAAATATAAAATTTATTTATTTATTCTTATTATGTTTGTGTGACCTTATCAACTGTTGGATGAAAAAAAATAAAAAATGTTTTGGTAGGCCTTGAGGATTTTAATGGTGGAAATCATTGTCACCACTATTATCCGGAGTGCGGTCCAGATGATCTTTCAATACGATTCATTCCTTATGAAATGCTCTAGAATGATCTCTACATGGGTTATGACCCATTGCAATCTATATAAGGCCCATTGTTTCGGCCCATTTGATAATGCCTGATGTGATATACAAGGCCTGTTGTTGAGGCGTACCTTGATATATATAAAGCCCATGTGATGAGGCCCATATTGATGTGTTTGTGGCCCATCAATTGAGGTCCACCTTGATATATATGAGGCCCATTTGATATATTTAACCCCATGGATTGAGGCCTAGTGGGATGTACATAAGGCCCATTACAATGTGTGATTCCACCATGGTTTGTGTAATGATGTCTATGGTAGGCTATGCCCTGGGAGCAATGATGGTTTGACATCCAGATTGTAGGAGCAATGATGGTTAAATGTCCGCATTGTAACTCTCCATAGGGCCCATTGTTAGGCCCATACTTGTAGTGTGTAGGCCGTCTAGGCCCATCTTCGTTGTGAGGATAGTTCATCACCTTATAACGTGCTTAGTGTAATTTCATGATTCATGATCATACGCATCATATGTATGCTTGATATGAGAAGTGACTGATCATATCATATGTCTTCAGGCATATTGTTTATGGGCTCTCGATTAAGCTGTGTTGCGTTATATGAGCGCACGATACGCGGAGGATGATTGCATGACTGGATAGTGTGATTCATGCATTTCGCATTGTGTGACACGGTTACTGTACACCCTTGTGACATCAGGGCCGTAGCATCCACAGGCGTATCGTGGTTGGCAGGATTGGATACCGAAAATCTTATTCTACATGAGGTGCTATAGATATCCCTGGGTGAAAGTCCATAAACCCTTATGGTACCAGGAGGTTGCTCCAATGTCTAGACCGAGTGAGTGCATGAGTGTAAAGTGCCAAATACCAGAAGGCCACGCTTTCCACTATGTCGTGGTCAATTGGAAGGGGATACCGCCTTACTCGCCTGAGAAGAGGGGGCAAAGCTAGGCTGAGTTTGACCAACTCGAGGAATGAGTCTACTATCGATGAGTCGGGCCCGATATTGGCAGACGGATAGTGAGGTCTCTTCCACTCACCTTGTTGTGCGTGATGGAGTGGCAATCTGGTTTGGAGTGTACTAGACCCCAGTTATATTCCAGAGTTGAGTTGTATTGATATGTGAACTTAGATGAGGATTCGTATGCTTAAGTTGCATCTTGCATCGCATGGCCTTGGTATGGCCGACATCATTTATGCCTTGCATAGCATGGCCTGGTATGGCCAATAGTATTTATTGATTCATCAGCATATTCCGCATTACTTTGATATTGCATAATTGTATGACCACATTGTGTACACACTTTCACCACCCTCTAAGCTTTTCATAAGCTTATGCACGACCGTTGCGTGCAGGTGACATTGCATCGCAGCAGCACTGAGGTTTGAGCATGTGGCAGATCATCTTGGAGCTTTTGTCTATCATCATTGTATTTCCCTTTATTCGCACTGTACTCATAAGTTTTTGATCATAGTGGAAATGTCATGAAGTTTTTGGTTGTTGTTTATGTGTTATGCCTTTGGTTATGCTTAGTACGAATCAAACTGATGTTGAAAATCGTCCTCGTAGCATCCCAGGATCAGAACCTAGCGAATGGGTGCTGGGAACTGAGAATGGGGTACTACAGAGGCTGTTGGCGCCGGATTCGGCAATCAAAAATTTTGTGAGCCCAGTCTTTGAGTTTGGGGAGTGACATCCGCGGTCCTTCTAGTTGAGTTCCGGCAACCCTCAACCTGTATCCGACGTTTGTGCATGATTCTAATTTAAGTCCTGTATACCGCATTGGCTCGACTTGAAACTTATACCCTAGTGGCCGCGCCGTCATCGTGGTTCCAACGCCGTGACTCGTGCACGGATCCGATACTCGGACCAGGAGATGTGGGCTCGCGTTTATTTCGAAGAAACGCCGCGCGTTGCGAATTACCAGAGAATCTCTATGACATGTCCCATCAATCAATCAATCAATCAAGTACACACCATACAACAAGTACAAGCAACCCATTCCTTTCTCTTTCCCAAAGTCAACTCTCTCTCCACCCATCCCTCTTTCACCAAAATTTCAACCCAACCCATACCTCTCCATCTCCTTTCCTTACAATGCCCATCCCATATCATCCCATCACTTCTCTCTCTCCCTCATTTTCTCAAACACTCTCTCAAGCAACACCCAATGTCCAAGCTCACTCTCCCAAATCCAAGTGTGGCCCACTTTCCCAATCTCTCATCTCCCATCTCAATCATTCATTCATCATCTACTTCCATCAAAATTAAAGGCAAGGAGCGTAGGAGTCCAAGGGATCAAGGAGGAGTGCAATAGGTGGGTGATCCACTGTTGATTTTTTTATTTAATGGCCTACTTGTGATGGGACCCAATTTGATTTATGTGATGTAATCGTATGAGGGCCCTACAGTGGTGGGGTCCCTCCACTACACCAATCTCTCTCCCTCTCTCTCTCTTTCTCCTTTTCTTCTGGTGATGTTGATGATGAGTGTGTGGCCCACTATGAAGTAGGTATCTTATCCATGCCATCTACCTTTGTGGGACCCACCTGATGGATGTGTTATATCTACACCGTTCAGCCTGTTGCCAGGCCTGGACGGAAAGGAAAATACAAGTATTAGATCAATCCAACAGGTGCGCCACGCCCATATGGGACCCGCCATGATGCCTGTGTTGAATCCATACCATCCACTGTCCACATGGCTGGACGTGGCAAATGGGGGTGTGGCTAACAGAGTAGTGAGAATTGGCATTAAAATGTACTAACCAGCTACTGTAAAAAAAGAAAAAAAAGAAAAGAGAAACTATGATATATATTAATATAATATATTATACATTATTTATGTATGTGAGGTGGGCCATACGTGTGGGACCCACCATGAATTGTGCATAAAATCAGCACTGTCCAAAGCATCTAATGGTCTGGACGGTGGCTTTTTTTTATTATATATAGCTACTGTATGATATGTTATATTATTATATAATATATTATATTTCATTATATAATATTATATTACATTATATAAATATAATATAATATTATATATATGCATATAAGCTTTAAGACACGTGTGGTGGTGGGCCCTATGTGGGACCCACCTATACTCAACTGTCAACAGTAGTTGACGCTGTATCTGCAGTTGGGCCCGTCTGCTGTGGGACCCACCGTGATATATGTAGAAATCACGCCGTCCATCCATCTGGCACGCCACATGCGCCCCACTAGGCATGTTCTATATTAAACCATCCATCCATTTTGAATCCCCACCGTCCACCTGACTTGATGGTGGGCCAGCAGCCAATATCAGCTGAGCAAATAAAGCAGATTCACTTCTTTGGTGGACCACCTACGTGGACCCCACCCCCTGATGTCTTTGGATATCCATGCCATCTCTAGGTTTGGAGTAGGACCCCACCATGATGCATGTGATGTATCCCTACCGTCTATCCATTTGGCTAGCTTGTCTCAAGCTTGAGACCGGAAATAAGACCGATCCAGTTATCAAGTGAACCACACTGCAGAAAATAGTGGTATTGAATGTTTACCATTGAGATCCCATTTTGGGTTACAGAAGTTTTGAATTAATATGATATTTGTTTCTTCCCCCTGTCCAGGTCTTTGTGACCTTGGGAGCAGACTGGACGAGAAAATAAACACTATGGTGGGCCCACTAGAAATTCAACCATGGAAATCATTATCACCACTGTTATTTGTGGTATGGTCTAGATGATCTTTTGATCTGATTCATTGTTTGGATAATGCTCTAAAATAATCTCTATAGATGGATGAATGGTGCGGCCCACTTATTGTGTTTGAGAGGCCAATACGATGTGTTCAGGGCCTAAGGGTTGAGGCCCATTGTGATATATTTGAGGCCCATGGGTTAAGGCCCATTGTGATGTATTTGGAGCCCATGGATAGAGGCCCATTGTGATATGTTTAAGGCCCGTCGGATGTGGCCCTTTGTGATGTATATTAGGTCCGTGTCAGAGGCCCAATGTGATGTATATGTGGCCCGTATGATGCGGCCCACCTGATGTATGAGAGGCCCATGGATGTGACTCATCATGATGTGTATTAGGCCCTTGTGTGAGGCCATGGGCCCACTATATGTTTGACCTTATGTGGGCCACCCCTTGCGGGTAATGTTGGTTGAATGTCCACATTGATGGGCAGTGATGGTTAAATGTCCACATTGTGACCTGCGCTTAGGCCCATCCTAATCGTTCTCTAGTGGGTTAACCTAAATGCTTGGGCCCCATTGATTTTGCTTGATCCATCATCGGCCGTCCATCTATGGATCCCGCCTTGTATCGAGGCCGAGTCAGATTGTTGAGGCCGAGTTTGATTGATGAGGCTGATTCCATTAGTTAAGGCCGATTGTTGAGGTCGATTCCAATTGTCGAGGCCGATTCTAATTGTCGAGGCCAAGCCCGATCAACGAGGCCGATTATGATTATCGAGGTCAATTCTGTTTGGTCGAGGCCGATTCCATTTGATCGAGGCCAATTTCGATTATCGAGGCCGATTTTGTTTGGTCGTGAGGCTGATTCTGATTATCGAGGATGATTCCATTTGGTCAAGGTCAATTCCATTTGTCGAGGCCGATTCCGTTTGTCGAGGCTGATTCTGATTATCGAGGCCAATTTCGTTTGATTGAGGTCGATTCCATTTGGTCGAGGCCGATTCCAATTGTTGAGGTCAATTCCAATTGTCAAGGTCTAATGTAATGTATATAAGGCCCATGAGATGTGGCCCTTTGTGATATATATTAGACCCGTGTTAGAGGCCCATTGTAATGAATATGTGGCCCATGTGATGCAGTCCACTTGATGTATATGAGGCACAATGTGACGTATTTATGGCCATCCATTGAGGCCCATCTTGATGTGATGCATAATAGACTCGTGTGAGAGACCCATTGTGATGTGTTTGGGGCCCATGGGTTGTGGCCCATTGTGATGTATTCGGGGTGCATGAGACGTGGCCCATCCGATGTATATAGGCCCATGTGACGTGTATTAGGCCCATGTGACATGGCCCATTATGATTGTATGAGGCCCATTGTGGTGCATTTGAAGGTTAGGCCATAGAGCCCATTGTGATGTACGTTACGCCCATGTGAAAGGCCCATCGTGATGTATTAAGCTCTCGAGTGAGGCTCATAGTGTTGAATTTTTGGCCCTTGTGTGAGGCCATGAGTCCACTATATGTTAGGCTCTATGTGGGCCATTCCATGGGGACAATGTTGGTTAATTGTCCACATTATCGAGATCAATTGTCGATGTCGGTTATTGCTACCGATTATGAGTATGTGACAACATAAGCATCATGATATATACCCATATGCATCATCTGCATGTTTGTTATGAGATGTGGTTGATCATTGCATATATTGTTGGGCAAGTTGTTATGAGACTCCTTAATAGGCAGAGGTTATCTCACATGAGCGCACGGTATGTGCAGGATTGATGCATGACTGGATTGTATGATTCATGCATCTCGCATTGTGTGTTGTGATTACTGTACGCCCTAACAACATCAGGGCTGTAGCCTCCACATGCATATCGTGGATGGATAGATGGGACACCGAAAATCTATTATTGGCATCGAGCTGCCATAGATGGCCTTGGGTGAAAATTTCTAAACCCTCTTGGTAGCAGAGGATGCCCCAACGTTGAGACTGAGTAGATACATGAGCGCATGAGGGCTATATACTAGTAGGTCGCGTCTCCCAATGTGTCATGGTCAGTTGGAAGGGGGTGTGACCTTGCCCGCCTGAGTGAGGGGACAATAATTATATTGAGTTTGACCAGCTTGAGGAATGAGTCCGCTATCGATGAGTCGGGCCCGATATTGGCAGATGGATAGTGAGATCTCTTCCACTTACCCAGTTATGCGCTGGGATAGGGGCGACAAGCTGGCGTAGAGTGTAATAGACCCAGATGATGATCCCAGAGAGGAACCGTATTGATTTGTGGAGCAGGAGTTGCATACTCATTCATTCATTCATTCACTATCCACTCGAGCTAGTGGTGCGAACTATTTGTTACGTGTACTTTCGCAATGGCTAGGATTTTGATTGGGGTGCGCAACTAATCTGAGATTAGGAGTTTCCCACATTGAGTCTAACTATCCAAATTAGGTATGGGACAAGTTTGGATAGAAGTCTCTTGTGATGGACCCCATAGCCTTCGATACTGCGTACTATCACCCGACTTCACACTCTAGCTTGGTCATTTCATTTACATCGCATATTGCAACGCACCCGCAGGCATATAGCATTTTGGGTTGCTATGTTTCTACACTTATATGGCCTAGACGGACTTAGCAGGATTTACATATTGCATTATATCCTCGTCATCTAATATTTGGCTCTCCATGACTCCTCATTTATATAGCTGATCTATATTGCGTACTCTGATATTGTGTGATTTATAGACTTGTAGTATTTCCGTTTACTCTGATTACTCTAATATTGCTTACTTGAAACTTACCTTGTGCACACACTTTCACCACCCACTAAGCTTTTTATATGCTTATGCATGATAGATGCATGCAGGTGGCGTTAGGTTGCAGCAGCATTGAGCTTGGAGCATACAGCAGACCTCTGGAGCTTTGATTTTCAATATATGTATTTTCTTTTCAGCATTGTATTCAAAGTTTATATTAGTGGATATGTGATGATGATGTTGCCTTTGTGATTTGGGTAAACTTGTGGTTATTGCTGTTATGAAACAAATGTACATTAAAAATCCTCCTTGTAGGATCCCAGGATCAGAATCTAGTATACGGATGTTGGAAGCCGAGAATGGGGTACTACGGAGGCTGTCGGCACCGGATTCGGCAATCAGAAATTTTTTGAGCTCGGTCTCCAAGTTTGGGGCATGACAACACATATCAAAAGTTCATATGGTCAAATGACACACATATCATAGGTTCACATCGTCGAGAGGTCACACAAATGTCACAAGTTTACATAACTAAGTGGTTACACATATATCATAAGTTCTCATGGTCAAGAGGCCACACAATATCACTAGTTTACATAGATAAGTGGCCACACATACATATCACAAGTTCTCATGGTCAAGTAGCCATACAAATATCATACTCAAATAGCTAATTGGCCTCACTAAATCACGAATACACATGATCAAGTAACCATACAAATATCATAAGTTCACATAGCTAATTGGCCTCACTAATATCACAAATTCACATGGTTACGTGGGCATATGAATATCATAAGTTCACATAGCTATGTGGTCTCACTAATATTACAAATTCACATATTCAACTGGTCACACAAATATCCTAAGTCCACACACATATACAATTATATGGTCACACATATATCAAAAGTTTTACGGTTAAGTGGCTACACAAAGGATCAATAGTCCACGTGATTAGATGGCCACATATGTATTACGATTTCACATATTTGAGTGGCCATACACATCATATGATTGCATAGTTGGATGACCACACTTATAACTTTATTTTGCATGGTTTCCTAGTCCTAGATATATCACATGATCACATAATAAGTAACCATACAACTTATCACAATTTCATATGGTTTAGAAGCAATATGCACATCAAATTTCACATGATTAAGTGGCTTCTTTTACATCTCAATTTCACATGATCTTATGGCCAGACATACGATACCATATACATCGCATGATTACATGATTTAGGGTCAAGTAACCTCACTATTGCACATGGTTTAGTGACCATACACTAATCCCATGATCACTTAATGTAGTAGTTGAATATGCATCATGATTGCACATGATTCAATAGAAATACTTGTATCATATGGTCAAATAGTCTATTTGTAGGACCCCAGTTCCTTGAACCCCGGCACATGCACACATGTGTCCCAATTCGTGTCATTAATAGACTATACGTCGAACCCCTATGAACCGAGCATCCACACCCAAGTGATTTGACCAAGATACCTTCAAGACCTTTGTCATGTCAACCGTGTCGCAAAAATCATGCGTTTATTCGATACCTGAGCACAAAGATATGGACATTTGAATGAAACCATAAAATCTACCATTCCTACATGTAGCTCACTTGCTGTTGGAACCACTTGAGTGGGCCATGCCAACTTGTTCTCCCAAGAAACCATCTCAGCATTCATTGCATGCCTATTATATTAAAACTCATTAATTTGTTTTTGAAAAATGTTACATGCACTCAATTGCAATTTTTAAAAAATTTGCAGGACATTTATTTCTTCTTGAAAAATCCAACACTACATTCATTTTTCTATAGAAATTTAAGTGCTCTCATTACTCAAAACCTAGAAGTGGAGAAGCAACCTCCCAGTCGTCCACCCATTTTTCATGTGCGTCTATGCCCTTAACTCCCTCTTCTTCCTCCCCTTTTCTTTCTCTTATTGTTTTCTATTTAATGTAAGCGTGGCCCACTAATGTATGGCCCCTGTGGATGTGTTTTGCTTGCCATGGAAGCTAGTTGGGTGGCCTGCCAAAGGGTCAGAACCCTCATGATGCATGTAGGTCCAATCGGATCGATCCTTGAACTAGTGGGAGAAACCCACGCTATGGTTGGTAGATGTAGGTCTCAGCTGGTCGTGGGACCCACCCATGATGTGTGTGTATGTGTGAGACTTCCCATGTGCAAATTTAATGAGGCCCACCAATTGTGGACCCCACTTGATGCATGTGTTGCATGATTGACACCACCCCCCTTCCCTTTCTTTGTTCTTCTTCTTTTTTCTCTTTTGCTTAAGATAGTGGGGTCCACTAACATGAAACCCCTTACACACGTGGCACGGTAGACATGGCGGGCAGCCTTATGACCCACACCACATGTGGTCCACCACGATGTATGTATTATACCACACCATCTATCTCTCTTTTTCCCTTCATTCAATCTTTCTTTTTACCTTTTTGTTAAATCAAAGTAGGGCCCACTTACATGTGACCCACTGTGTAACGCCCCGATTTTCGAGACCCTAGTATACTACTCATTTCTTGGAAACCTAGGTTTTAACTAATAAGCAAAAGGTAATCAAATCCAGTCAAAGTGTGATTAACGGAACCAGGCGTAGTATAAATGAAGCTCAAACAGTAAAAATATCCTGAGCCAGTCAGCTGGGGCCCACATACAAAACCTCAAATTCCAAAATTAATTGAAATGATAATAAGTAAATAGTTTACTGATTTAATCCAAAATAAGTACCCGCCTCCTGGTACAACACCTCGTTGTAAGGCTCCCCCTCATTTTCAGCCACCTCTGGATCCTCCGCAAGTCTGTCTGTCCCTGTATCTTCTGTACGGTGGAACATTGATGAATGAGTGTCTAGCTCAGTATGATCTCTCGTCAAGATTACACACCACCGCCCTAAACAAGGAATAACATAAAGACATACAGATAATCCAAAACACAGTAGATGCAGTCTTATTAAATACATGGATATATTAATGCAATCGTCGGCCATGGTAAAACATCCAGACGGCCTGTGTTCTGGGTAAAACATCCGGACGGACATTGGGGTCGTTATCTAGGAATATGATGGTCATCAGCACAACACTCGGCTTAATTGCATGGGCATGATGATCCAAGTCATTATCATGATCGAATGACTGGTCATTAGCACAACACTTAGCATAATTGCATGGGCATAATGATCCAAGCCATCGTAATATGCCATCTATGCATTATTTGCTAGCCCATTTATTAGTTCAATTACAATCAGCAAATTTAAATAAGCTTACGGTCATTACAGGGAGCGCATGGCCCAGCGTAGGCCGACGGCTCAGGCGTAGTATCCCATGACTACCATCCCCGGCACATGAGGCTACCGTCTTAGGGTGTGTGTAGTACCCGCCAATATGCGATCAATCAATTCAACATAAAGGGGGCCACCACCAATACGACTGGGAATGAAATGTTGGAATTACCAAATGTGGTGATTAAAACATGAAAGCATGAATGGTGCAAAGACGAGTAAACAGTGGTATTTAGAAAGGTTGTGAAGTTCATCCCAAGTCAGTTAGGTAGAACCACACATGGATGGTGAACCCTATGATCAATTACCAACAACCAAATACCTCCATGTCAGTGGCCAACCCACATCACAACTCGTTCGATTACACCCTAAGCATGGACTCTCCTTACTAGGATTTCCCATGGAGAGATTCCAATAGTATGTGTGTTATATCATCATAACAGCAATATAGATATAAAAGAAAGGAATAAGGATAATGCATATATCAATACATACTACCGAGTAACATAAGCTACATGAGATAAATGGTTTGATTATTTGCCTAGGCAGTTCAGAGTAATCAAGAGCCTAAACAATAGTAAGCATGTTGAATGGATAGATCAAATGAATGCAGTCTATTTCCACACACAGTTTATCACTGGCCTAGCTAGTCACTAAATTAAATAAGCTAATATTTTTGATTTAGCTAGGGATGGAAAGCTTAATGGGAATGAAATCATCACCCGACAAGGCGTAGAATACTCCTAGAGGCAAGTTTCCTTGAGAAGATGGTGCATTTACACCACTCACATAACTCCCTTTACAAATTTATTTACATTAGTCAGTGTGCCACGAGTTTTAATACACGAGGGTTGGAAGGCCCTAACCCAAAGTTGTTTGGGCTACAACCAAGGGCGATCAAGCCCATAAAACATGTGTCCCCATCTTACTATCAACTAGGCCCAATCAAAGCGCACATAGATGGAGGGTACAGATGCAACACCATCAAGGTGGGGTCCAACACCATGCAGCCCACCAGCACGTTGGTGGGGCCCACGCTTAGCGCAGGGCCCACTGTCTGTGTAGCCTACTGACGTTGGGTGAGGCCAACCTGCTATTTTCGCAGGGCCCACAGTCAGGGCAGCCCGCTAACCGCAAGGCTTCTTTTGCGGGCCATTTTTCAGCTCCCCTGCTTCTGGTTTCAAGCTGAAACTCCAGCTGTTTGCAAGCTATTTTTCTAAGTGGGATTATTAACTGTTTTTTGCCCTACTAATGGCCCAATCAAGAGCCATTTCCGACCTCGATTAGCAGCTCAAACGCAAGCCATCCCAGGGCGATTTTTTAGACTATATCAGAGCTCAAACAGAGCTCATGATTACCTCAGTTTTTGGCCTGACGCATGGCTATTATTTGGCCGGGTCCTGTCCTGAAACAGGTGTTGCAGATGGGTTGGTTTCCAGCCCAAAACAGAGTCACTAATTGGCTCAGTTTTTAGACCAAAAATAGGGACCCATCCTACCCACTTCTCAGTCCACCGCGCAGCCATTGATTGGCTCGCGTCAGGGCTGCAACGGAGTCTTCCTCCTAGCCTGATACAACCATGTTTGGCTTGCACCCTGAGCTAGTCTTGAAACTCTACAGAGAGCTTAAAATCATAGCTCAAATGGGGCCCGAACTGGTGTCTCGGCCTGACTGGGTTGTAGTTTGAAACGGAGTCATTGCTTGGCTCCTATTGACTTCACTGGACGGTCTCGATGTTAGCTGGAAGTCCCATCCTGTACATATCAAAGTTTTAAGTTGCCTAGTGTTTTAGGCTTGATTGGTGTAGGTTTTAAGATAAGATAACACCCGTGTACCAGAGGTATAGGGTGTTACACGCTGGCCATGGAAGGCCAACATGGTGGCCCACACATAGTGGGACCCACCATGATATGTACACAGTGCAACCCTCTTCTTTGGTGATTGCATGGATTTTTGGTTGGTGATTTTTTACAACCCCAAGTGTATGGTCACGATGTAGTAATAATTTATTGAGACCGAGGTCAAATCCACAAGGACTAAACTTGTACGTATTCTGAAAGTAATTAGAACTAGATGTAGAAAAAGATCTAAATTTAAATTTGGAATAAAAGAGAGTAATTGTGAATACTGTTGATTAAAACTATCAATTGAAAGGTAAGAACTAGGGTTCCAAGGATCCACTCATAGCTATCAGGATGCTACTTCACTTTGATTCAAGAAACACAATTGGAATTGGAGTCATATCCTATCCAATTGGAACATGAAGCAATTATACCAAGTCTGAACTTTTCATTGACCTAGCCACACATGAAGGACTATTGTGATGATTGTAAGGGATCCATCATCCCACCATGCCCAAGAGATGATGGTGAATAATAGGATTTGCCAATCTCACATTCTTAAAATAGGAAAAGAAGATATTCAAACCGATCACAACATCTATTATAATTTAAGTCATAAACAATCATAGAAAACTGAAAATATTTCTTAAATTCAAAATAGAAATCAATGAGGTTCAAGAAAAATAAGAATCAAAGAAAGAAAATCATCCCAACACACTACAAGCTTCACCTCTTAGCCCTAGCTAAGAGGTTTAGCCAACCATAGACATGATTGGAATTAAAACCCTAAAAGAAAGCATTAAAAATAAATAAGGAAGAAAAACTCTTGGGAGGCTGCTCCACCCTTTAGCTCTGCTTCTTAAGACCTAATTCATTTTTAGAAATCTTCAAAGAACCCATATTTATAGCCTTTGTTCGACCAACTGTGAAAACTGCCTCAAATTTACGCACTCCGCGTAACGCCTTCGATGTTATCAAACCGCCTTTAATGTCATCAAACGTAACTTAAATCCGGAAGTCATGCCTTTTCACACTGCATAACACCTTTCATACTGCGTAACTCTTCATGTCATTGAACATACCTTCGATGTCATTGAACAGTCCTTCAATGTCATCGAAGGTGTTCGATTAATCGAGAATGTGTCCATAGTGTTCCAGTGAGTTGCTCCAAAAATCTGCAAAAATCTCGATGTCATTGAACTATCTTCGATGTCATCAAGTAGGTCTTTGAGCAATTGAACAGGGCTTCAATGTCATCGAGAACTGCATCCAATTTACCCAATAACCAGCTTGATTTTCATGTAATTCTTATATGTTATTGACCTGTCTTCGATGTCATCGAACACTGGCTTCGATGACATAGATAGTGAAGTTCAGATTCTGTGAAATTTTATACTTTGCACTTTTGACTTCCTTCTTCACTTGGTTTTCTTAAATCTTAGGGTCCTGAAATCTTCAATCTTGGTCTCATAAGATCCATCACTTGCCTTAGTGATTTTTGAGCATCAAATTCATGCTTTTAACATTCTTTTCAATCCAAGCTCTTAAACTCACCTCACAATACAAACATATGTAAAATATACCCATTAAGCATTATTATGTTCATAAAACAAAGATATAAACTAAGGGGAATTTGTAATATTTGACACTCAACACAACCCCAACCAACATTTTGCTAGTCCCGAGTAAAACATGCGTGACATAATCTTCAAATCGCAATGTTCAAATCACTTTTCAAAAAACAATCTTTTGTGCAAACAAGTATGAATGAGAATAATTCAAAGAAGCAAAAATGAAATTTTAAATACCTAGACATAAATCACATGAGCAATCAATCAAATATTGTCTTTATCAATTACTTAGGAGCATAAGTTCATATATCAAGTTTTTCCAATCTGCTTAGTGAATTCCAACTTTCTTTCCATAAAGGTACTATAATTTTATAATGTTAGTCGTGCTTATCACCTCAAGATTGATTGAATAGTCAAGTGCTGATTCTAAACTTATCCCCTTTCTCTTCTTTTTCCACTTTTTGATTTTATATCAACCGTCACTTTTATTTATTCATTCTTTTCAGTCTTTCATCTTTATTCTTTTCAGACTTTTTATTCTTTTCATCATGCATGACCTTTTTGTCAAACTCTATGATTTTTAACTGGTTCTTTTCATCTTTTTAAGGTAGATAAAAATCTATAGACTTAATTCTCAACATCTATCAATGATTCACATACTGACAATAAGAAATTCTATCACAATTCATAAAAAATAAATTGAATGTGTTTTGTAATTTAGACTGACATGATATTCAAACTTCCTCTTAATCAATTGGATGAGGGAACTTAAGTGATTGTCTACTCGGTTGATCAATCCCCCAATAATTCAAAATTCAATTGCTATCTTATCATCATACTCAGGGCATTCTTAATTACGCAAACTTTTGTTTTCCAAATAATTCTTTTACTTGAAAAATTGAAAATTTTTAACAATTTTTGTTCAAAGACTTAAGAAAATACTGATTAATTTACCTAATCTACACCCCCAACCTACAATCTACATTGTCCTTAATATAAAAGAAATAAGCATGCAATGCACATAAGAACTAAAAGAAATGATAAGTGATGGAAAAGTAGTACCTGAAGAATGAGAATTGAAGCTTTTTCAAAGTTCTGTAGATGGGTTAACATGAAGACTAACTTATAGAAAAAAAAACTATCCTAATCCTAAATCCTCTGAAAGCAATAAATCTAACTATACCTCTATCAAACTAAGAGGTCAATCCTGGTACACAAGATCAATTATAGGTATGAACATATCCTCTGAATCAAACTTCTTAACAAATGGCTTGAGATGATGTCTATTTACCTTAAAAACATTATCATTCGTTGGATTCTTTATCTCGATAGCCCCAAGAGGATAAACGTTCGTAATAGTGAAAGGACCAATCTAATAAGATTGAAGCTTACCCGAAAAAATATGTAATCGATAATTATACAAAAAGACTTTGACCAGTTATGAATGATTTTCGAAGGATGTTCCGGTCATGGAACACCTTCATCCCATCCTTATAAATTCTCTAGTCCTCATAAGCGTCAATTCAGATTTCCTCGAGTTCATTTAATTAAAGTTTGTGCAGCATGCGAGCGTTGTCCAAATTAAAATTTATATTTTTGATAGCCCAGCAGGCTCTATGCTCCAACTCCATAAACATGTGACAAGCTTTCCATACACGAGTCTAAAGGGAGAAATTCCAATAGAGGTCTTAAAAGCTGTATGATATGCCCATAAAGCATTGGTCAAGTAAATTGACCAATCCTTATGGTCAGGGTTAACCATTTTTTCAAGATTTTGTTAATTTCTCTGTTAGAAATCTCAACTTGTCTGCGAGTGGCATGGAGTGCTCACCTTATGAGAGATGTCATATTTCTTCATTAAGATCTCGAATGGCCTATTAAAAAAGTGTAACCCTCTATCATTGATGATGGCTCGAGGCATTTCGAACCCGGAAATAATGTTTTCTTTTAAGAATTTAATGACTGTCCAATGATCATTGTTTCAGCACAGAATCGCTTCGACCCATTTAGTGAAATAGTCTACTACCAACAACAATATGTAAATAATTTCAAATGATTGGGGAAATGGCCCCATGGAATCGATGCCCCAACAATTGAATACTTCAATGATAAGAATTGGGTTTAGTGGTATCATATTTTGACGGGACAGTTCTCCCAATTTCTGACAACGCTCACAAGCTTTGCAAAACTCATGAGCATCTTTGAATAGAGTGGGCTAATAAAAGCTAGACTGTAGAATTGTGGTCGTGGTCTTTTTAGCAAAAATATGACCACCACAGGCCTGAGAGTGACAAAAGAAAATAACGCTTTGATGTTCATTATCTATAACACATCTCCTTAGAATTTGGTCTGGGCAATATTTAAACAGATATGGATTGTCACAGAAAAACTTACGTACCTCAATGAAGAATTTCTTATTATCTTACGCAGTCCAATATATCGGCGTGAAACCTGTGGAAAGATAATTTGTAATGGCAGCAAACTAAGGTAATTAGGAGAGTTTAAACAATTGTTCGTCAGAGAACATGTCATTTATCGGTGTCGGCTCAAGGGAATTGGGAAGAACAAGTCTAGAAAGATGGTCAGCCACTATGTTCTATACTCCCTTTTTGTCTCATATTTACATGTCAAACTCTTAAAGTAGAAAGATCCATCTTATCAAGCGGGGCTTAGCATCATTCTTAGAAAGAAGGTACTTCAGTGCCGCATGATCAGTGTAAATGATGATCTTAGATCCAATCAAGTGAGACCTAAATTTGTCCAAAGCAAACACTACAGCTAAGAGTTCCTTCTCTGTAGTAGAGTAATTTACTTAGGCAAAATCTAGAGTTCTACTTGCAATGTGAATTACATAAGGCTTATCTTTTCTCTGGCCTAACACTACCCCAATAGCATAGTTGTTCACAACCTCAAGTGTAGGGTCACGATGTAGTAGTAATGTCATGCCCCAGACTTGGTAACCGGACTCACAAGGAACTCGATGGCCAGTTCTGGCCGCAATAGCCTCCGTAGTACCCCATTCTCGTCTCCTAAGGCAGGTTCCGATCTTGGGATCCTATAAGGAGGATTTTTGTAACCGTATATCCATTCCAATACAAACATACCCAAGATCACAGCAAATAAATCTTAGAAATAACAAAGGCACGCATTGCAAAATCCACTATGAATTTGAACTTTTTAAGTATAAGGCTGAAAGGAAATACATCTGATGACAAAATAAAAAAGAAAGAAGATCTGCAACACTGGTCCTCGACTCAACTCCTATCCAAGCTCTGCCGCTACAACGCTGACTTAGGATCTCTTGTACACGTCAATCGTGCATAAGCTTATATAAAGCTTAGATGGTGGTGAAAGTGTGTGACAATGGTGCGCAGAAGAATAATAAGTGATACAGAAGGAAAACATGATCAATGCCAATAGCACTAGCCTCACCAAGGTTTAGCCATGAATGAAGGAAGCCATACGAAGGCTATGCAATACAACAAGGCTTATATAGCCGACACCAATACAATGCGAAGTGATGACAATGCTTATAACCAGACCATATATCTAATACAGTTCTATCATAAAGAATATTACTGAGGTCTAATACACTACAGGATGACTACCGCTGTCAAGATTGCATAGTCAACAAGCATAAGAGACCACACTACCCACCTGCGGACAGCCAATCACCAATAAGGCTTGACAGTAATGGACCCATTCATGAGCTGGTCAGACTTAGCCTAGCCATGCCCTCTCACTCAGGCGGATAAGGCCACATCCCATCTCAACCGACTACATGACAGTGGGAGACGCGACCTAACAGTATAAGGCACTTGGGCGCTCATGATTTCCACTCAGTCACGGCGTTGAGGCGTCTTCTAAGGGCTTTCACCCAGGGATATCCTATGCACCCCAATGCTCAACTGATATATTTTCGGTGTCCACATACAACCATCCACGAATATACCAATGGAGGCAAAGCCCTAATAAAGCAAGGGCAATAATGTCCATGAGATGTGATGTCAGATGCATGAGTTACACATACCAATCATGCACTAGATCCAAGCACTCAATGTGCACAAGAGGGTAACTCCATCCCTTTATCATATCAACCCAATGCCCACACACAAATGCCTTCCAATCACTCAATGATGCATATGGGTCATGAGGGTGTGATATACGCCGATGATGACTTAGAACATACTCCTCCTTCTTAAGGAGGGAATCAAGTCTAGGTACTTAGACAATTAATCTAAGGAACAAACCACTAGTGGGGGGCCCAACACTTTGGGGTAGCCCATAAGGCAAAGAAGGGTTATATATAAGCCCAAAGGAATAAGCGGTCCTATCAAAGGTCCAAGGTGGGCCTTCAACCACCTATAACAGCCCCATGGGCCTACTTTAGGGCCATCAAGGAGGACATCTAACCTCAACTGGTTCCCAAAAGGGCAGCCTGCTACTACTCAAATATGAAGTAAGGCCTAGGGACTAAGGCAATCCATGGCCTAGTGGGCTATATCAAAGCCCAACTCATAGGCAACATGGTAGGCCCTCAAGCAAGGTTTGAGCCCAACTATAAAGGTCATAAACCCACATATTGTGGTGGGCCTAGTGGACAGCCTAATAATCCAATCATATGGCATTTTCTATGCTTTATCCAAGTGAGTTGGGCCTCAAAACTTGGCTTAAGTACAAGGTTATTTAGTGGGCAACCAAGGGCTCAACTACTTGCACATTATGGCCCTCAAACCCATCACAATAAGTAGTGAGATACAGGCCCAAAGGTCAAGGGACCTAACTAGAAGATTCTAAGATAAATGGGCCTACAAAGTCCAACCAAAACTATGAACATCGATCCAAAATAAAATTCAATTAATGTGGGTCTCCAAGTAAACATAAATGAAGCCCAAAGACGTTTCAGAGAATGAAAATCTTATATGCATAATCCATCTTTAATCTGGTGGGTCATGCTGCCCCAAAACAGGCTATTAGGGGCACCCAGTTGGGCCCATTGTTAAATTTCTAGCCCACTTATTTCCAGGCTTGCTGGAGCCCAATAATAAATAATATAAATTAGGTATATGTTCCCTGGTGGCCCACATATATCTCTATAGGTCCCACCAGATGGGAGGATTAGGTTACACACATAAAACAGGTGAACCATGCTACTAGAAAGAAAGTCCAACATTAGTCCAATGGGCCTAGGTGTCCCAAGGGTAGACGGACCTTTGGGCCTGGGTAATTGGCCCAAAACTCATCCAAATGGGTCCCAAAAAGGGATGCCACTGAGGGAGATGACCATAACCCACATGGACCATAAATGGATGGATGGTGAGAATAATAAATACATCAATGGTGGGCCCACAAGGAGGGGTGGACGGCCAACCATGGCTGGACGCCCCAGCTTGGTGGGCCGGTCCTGCTCGCACTACGATTGGAATAGGGGTTTGTTGGCCCCAAAAATTTACAGGTAGTTCCTACCATGGGTTGGACATACCTCTGTAAAATCTCAAAATTTTATGACTTACAAAAATATTTTAATTAATTTAAGGAATTCAAACTATCCAGAAAATCTGCTAAGTGCAGAACTTTGATAAACCCTGATCTAAGCCTCCAATGGGGTGGATCAGTGGCCTCAAAATTTATTTTTTTAAAAAAATAGGTTTTAGGTCCCCTCATATATGTACTACAAGGTAGGGTCCACAGATGTGGCCCACCAGTAGAAAATTTATTTTATAATTAAGATTTCCACTCTGATAAGTTGCTAGAAACGATCCAGAAATTTCTAGCTAATCACCTCACTTGGGCCACACCTTTGGGGCCTCAATCGGGGTCGGCTAGGGCTGAAATTTGAGGGACATCAAGATGAGATCCCCACATTTCAGAAAAACATATTTGATGGTACAAAAGGTCTCTTGATCAGTCCCAAATTCAAGCCAAAAGTTCAACAAAAATCTGCCTAAAATTTTTTGGACGATAATACATGCATGGAATAAAATAAATGTATGGGCCTATTAAGGAAGGGATTGGCCCATAAATTGGGTGCCCTGACCCACCCTAGTGGGCCCCACAATTGTCTAGAACAAACTCCCAAATTCTCACCCTTACATGAACATTTAAGGTGGTAAAAAGGGGCATCCAAACCATGGTATAGGTTGAGTATAGATGTCCCTTCCTTACTGGGCTTTTCTGGGCAATCCAGGTCCACTAAGTGGACCACATATAATGTCATCAGATTACAAGAGAAGGAAAGAGAAGGAAGAGAATCCGACCATCAGGGGAGGACTCCGCCATTATTGAGTCGTCCCCACACAATCACAACCACAAATAACAATATAAATACATTGTACAATATAGATCTTGTGATGCATGGCCTAGATCTTTGAGATGAATGCTTCGGATGCCATCCCAGCCACATGCAAGGGTCTAGATGACTCATCATACCTAGAGAAATAGGGAAAATCTTCATGCAAGGGGTCCATCAAGGGAAGAATCCCATACATGGACATGCATGTACAATGTGGGCCTCATGGCACATCTAGTTGATTGTGTAGGATCTTCACCATTAATTGGTAGGTCTTATACATCCAAATGAGAGAGATGAAAGAGACTACATGAGGAAGAAAAAGCTACATGAAGAAGAGGAAGGATCTACTTGATAAAGAAAGCACCCACCTAGATCAACCTTGAAACTTACATCACCATCATCTAGAGGCTCCAAGCAACATGGATCAAAGGCCAAGATCAAGTGAGAAGGGATAGATGAGGAGGTATTTCAGAGAGAAGGGGCTATAGAAAATGTGGGAGAGGGGATGTTTGGGTGCTTGCTAGGGAGAGGAGAGATGAAGGTGTAGAGAGAAATGAGAGGAAAGGAGAGAGAGAGAGAGAGAGAGAGAGAGAGAGAGAGAGGCTTTTAAGCCTTGTAATGATTAGTTCTCTCTCTCCTAGGCAATGATGGTCATCTATGGTGATATAAACAAGGCTTAGGGTAATAGCCTTTCTAGAAATTTCAGCCTAGGGTGAAATGATGGGCATGGAAAAATGTGTAAACCATGGTCGGGTCCACCAATCATACAATCAATGGCCCATATCGATCGATGCTCATAACTTGAGATGTACATATTAGATTAACGCACGAGACACGGCATTGGAATTGTGGCACCGATACGTACAAGATGGCATGGGTCTCGGGCCGATCCAAGTCGAGTTAATGTGACCGAACTCGAGGAAGACCATAAACGCTAACTGAAAGTCGCGGGTCACCGGAATTCAACCTGTTGGACCCCGGGACCATGATGAACGAAATGCATACTCACACACACACAAGCACACACATGAACTAGGGTCAGGTCTTACAATTAATCTCAGTGAGACCAAGGTCGAATCCATAGGGACTAAATCTCATATGTTTCTGAAAGTAACTAGAAGTAGGACTAGAAGAAGATGTAAAACTAAATTTGAATATTTGAAAAGAGTAATTGTGAAACATGTAATTGAAATTTGTAAATTTAAAGGTGGTAACTAGGGTGTCAAGGATCCACTTGTAGTAATTGGGATACTACCTTACTTGATTCAAGAGATCCAATTAGAATCAGAGTCCTATCTTATCCAATTGGAAAAGGAGATGATTGAATCACTGAACTTCTCATTGATCTAGCCTCAATGGAAGAAGATTGTGAAGATTGAAAAGGATTTCATCACCCAACCATGCCCAAGAGACTATGACAGACAACATGATTTACTAATCCGATAATCTCAAATAAGAAAAGAAGTTATTTAAAGCTATTGCAGGCTCTATTGTAATTTGAGTCACAATAAACCATTGAAAACAGAAAATATTCCTTAAAATCAACTATAAATCAATGAAGTTCAACATAAACATGAATCAAAGCAAGATAAACATCCCAATCACGTTACGAGCTTCATCTCTTAGCCCTAGCTAATAGGTTTAGCCAACCATAGACATGATTGAACTAAGAACTCTTAAATAAAACATAAAAACAACTAACGAAGAAGATGGAAATCTCTTGGCAACGGCTCTCCACCCTTTTGCTCTACTCCTTAAACCCTAGATGATGCCTAGGAATGTCCTAAGGACTCCTATTTATAGTTGTGAAGCTCCACCTTATGCAACGACTTGGAATTTCCACTAACTGACTTGAATTACGCAATTTGTAGCTATTTCGCGTTACGCTTTGGTCGGATCGAAGTCACTTTTGGTCAGACCGAAGTCGAGTCTGAGTTTAGAAAGGATTCTATTTCAGCAATTACCCAATTTCAGTTAGACTGAGCTAGGTTCGGTCGAACCGAACTTATGTTGTTGGTCAGACCGAATTAATCTTCAGTTGAGCCGAATTAACTCTTTTCGGCACTGGAGCTTTTTATGCACTTTCTGTTGCACCGAATACTCCCTTTTGTTGGATTGAACATGGGTTCAGTTAGACTGAATTAACTATCGGTCGAACCAAATTAGCTTCTGAATTCCATCATTTGTCGCTGGACTACTTTGTGCAAGTTTGGTCAGATCGAACCTGTCTATTTTTTGCTGTGAATTCTAAGATCTTTCAAGTCCTCTCTTCAGCTTTTTACTTGGTTTCCTTGGATCTTTGGCATGTGAATTCTTCATTAGTGTTCTTCTAAGATCCAACATTTGGCTTAGTGATTCTTGAGCATCAAATCCATGCTTTTAGCATTCTTTTCAATCCAAGCTCTCAAATTCACTTTGTAACACAAACATGCATAAAATATACCTTTAAGCATTATCATGTTCCTAAAACCAAGATATAAATAGGGAAAAATATGAAATATTTAACACTCAACAATAGTTAGACACATCACATATAATCTCAAAAAGGATGCTCCAATTGGGTGGTTGTATGATAGGAGTGGTAGTCAACATAGCCTTGAGCTTAGTGAAAGCTTCTTGGCATTTCTTAATCCACTCGTATAGTACATATTTTTGAAGGAGATTACATAAAGGATGAGAGAGATGGATAAAGTCCTTTATGAATCGTCTATAAAATCCAACTTGTCCCAAGTAGGATCGCATGTCGCATATGCTTTTAGGTGGTGGTAACTTAGATATAAGGTCGATTTTGGCCTTGTCCACCTCAATTCCCTTGGACGAAATTATCTGTCCAAGAAGAATTCCCTTGGGAACCATGAAATGAAATTTCTCCCAAATTAAAACCAAATTCTTTTCTTTGCATCGCTTCTATAACGCCCCGAACATTTTAATACTTGAGTATTGAAAGTTCTCAAGCGTTACCAAGAAATTTAATGTAATATGTACATTGGTACGATACCAATCTAACTATCCTAACCTTACATCTATACCTTGATGTGAATCTAACCATTAAAAATGATCTCCATTCAATAGATTAAGCCATTTAACCATTGATTTTAAGACAATATCATCCACCACGTGATTTGACGTAAGTAATTTCTCAGGAATGAAATGATGAATAACTCCCTATTTGTAATGATTTAGATATATATTCTTTTCTAATAATTGCTTAGAAATGTGCCTATGACCATGTGGAGCTATTAGATTTCTCAAAACTCTTAGATCAATAATAATTACGAAAATGCCACTAACCTAGACCCCTGAATTCTAGATCACATGATTCCCACCATCCACTTAATGTAAAATTTTATACCATGCTTAATTATCATAAATTAACCATACAGATCGAATTTTAGTCCTTAGATCATTGTAGATTAGCTACTTGACTCCTACATCCATCCATACACTAATCAGATTAAGATTTTGATCCGTTCATCTTGTTCACCCCATATGAATATGCTTAACCCACAGTTAGAATTGTAATCTGAGGAACTTACACATGTGAACAAGTCACTTGAATCTAACGGTATACCTGCTCTACCCCTAATCACTCCAGAAGCCCACTTGTGTTCATCTATTTACAAAATTGATCATAAAATCACCTAGATACGTTACTAGAATACTAACCAACAAGTTTATTTATTTTTAGCAAGTCATCTGACCACCCATCAGGTTTGGATCCACCAAATGGGCCACCTGAATATTAAGATGAATCGGTCAGTTTAAAGATCTTAGAACATAGGTCCAAACTACCGGGTAATACTACAACTAGACATATATAAACGTCACATTAAAACCCCAGAGCAGTATAATCCATTGATGTGGTATCTTAGTCATCCGTAAGCAATCAAGGCCCAAACTCAGGCATTAAATAGTGTGAATAATAACAAACGTTGGTGAAATTTTATCCCTTTTGCACAGTGCAGCTAAGAGATACGGACTGCGGAAGTTGTAATAAGGGAGAAGGGTATAATTGTAATTAAAAGACCCTAAACTTGTATATCCAACATTGTTGTAATTAGTTATGTGAGGTTTTCATAGTAAGTATCACCTACACGTTGACTAGTGGTGTGGCCCACCCAAGGATCGGATGTGCTTCATATTTTGGCTCGTGGCCTAATGTTTCCCCACAAAATAAATGAACGGAGCGGATCCATCGAGAGACTATTACAAGTGGACCACACTGGATCAACAACCAAACTAAGGTTTCCACTCCTAATCTTCTCACTGTAATAGAGTCTGAATGACTCACATGAATGGGAAATCCTCAAACGTTTTAAGTTCCTAGTTTGGCTCCTCTATCAAATCCAAGCTGTCCAAACTCCACCTAAAGGAATTCCAAAGCTAATTTAGAATCACAGAAGGACTGGGAGAACTCCACTCGAATGACCAAACTAACCTAGTTCGCGAATCCTTCCACCTTCCATGCTCTCGTCTTCAAGAAATTCGAACTGAGCAGAGATTTTTAAGGGCATATGGGACCCACCACCCGACAAAATGGTAGGATCCAAACCATCCATTGGATATAATGAATCACCACGATTCAAGAAACCAAGAACCTTCACCAAGGGAGAAAGTATATCGTGTGCATTGCTAACCCAAAACAGAGCACTTGGAGCAAGTACGCTACCTGATCCAAACGAAGTAATGTGCAGTGTTGAGGCCCTTATCTTCCTACACCAACAACCCTTGCCGATTTAGGTCGTCCAAACTTGGAAGACAGGGACTCCAATCCTACCCATGGCTTCCTTTCGTTACGCAAACACGAATGGTGTAAGGACCCTTTCCACATTCAGGGCTACGCAACATGAGTTGCGTAAAAGAAGATTCTGGAGATCCCTGCTTATATAAATGCCCATGTCCCCATGCCAAAAGATGCACGCCTGAAAGAAAGAAAGAGAGAGAAGAAACGAGAGGGAAAGAAGGAAAGAGAAGAAGCAAGAAAGGAAGAAGGAGAGAGAAGAAAAAACCAGAGAGAGAGAGAGAGGTAGTGACGGCTACCTGGTGCTGCAACCACGGCCCACTAAGTCGTCGACTCAGGATCAGGATCGGACTGAGTCCACCAATGAGTCAGAGTCAAGTTGCAATCGATCCTAGCCAGCCATCCTCGCTGGTAAGGCAAACACAAAGATCCTTCACCTACTTTAATCTAGTACATTTAGATTTCCTTTAAGTTTTAAATCCATATTATTTAGCCAACAAATCAATTTGAGTTGACTCAGAACACAAATTTGCTAGACCACAAATTTGTGGACTAAGAGGGTTGGTTGATCTTTACTAATCACTCATATGAAAACTCTCGAAAAAGGAGTGAAAATATTTCAATTTTAACCTTAAACCTAACTCCATATTAATAATGTTTAAAGGTTGATCCTAACCGTATGAGCCATGAATATGATGATCTAACTAGATGAATCATGTTAATTGTGCTAGAGTTGGAATACGACAACGCAAATCTAACAACATTAGGGTGAGAATGAGTTTAAGAGGTGATGGCTTTATCTTTTAAGCGTACACTAATTTAAGTTGTTATATTTATCCTGCCTTTTACATGCCTTCCTATTATTTCATCTTGCCTTTTTCATGCCTTCATTTTATTTTATCCTGTCTTTTACATGCCTTTATATTACTCTGAATCTTCCCTACAATTATATATTTTACCATCAATTATTTGCTTTTGGCTAACAGTATAATTTTGATTACAAGTGATCTTTCTGAATTTATGTGGGGCCAGCCCTGCTACTCTCCTTATTATTGAATCGGCCATTGCTGCTCTTTTATTTGTTGAGTTAGCCATTGTTACTCTTCTTTTATTAAGTTGACCATTATCACTCTCCTATTTGCTATGTTGGTCGTTGCCATTGTTTGAGTTGGCCATTGTCACTCTTCTCTTTATTATATTAGCCTTGTGCTATTTATCTTTAAGGCTTGGGCATGTGTCTTGATATTCCAGAATTCCCATAATTCAATTTATTTCTCTATAAGTGTAAGTGATGTGTAAGATGTATCACAACAAGTGATTCAAATATTCTATTATGGACATAATGTGCTTTAGGTAGATACCCTCTTGGTTGTCACGTAATTCCATGGGCCTTTAGGTAGTGGTGCACAAATTAATGTGTGTAATTCGCAAATGTAGTGTCACATCACTTCCGGGATTGGATGTCACAAATAGTCACTCCATGATCAATTCATGTCACGTAATTCACCTAGCTCATGTGTTTTGCACCTCGAAGAGTTCACGTAAATCCATGGTAACGTTGGCTATGCTAGCGAATATCTATAGTTATGGGATGCGGGTCGAGTCGGGTTTTGTATAAATCATATTCCACATTGTGATGATCACTACGTATGATGAGCCCCACATACTTTGTTAGGCATGCATCTCATGTAGGTTGTTTACGCATGTTGATACCCTCGTGTTAGTAGAGCATGGGACGTATCGGACCCTTTATTTATATGAATCTCTTGAATTATCATTAATCTTAAAGGATAACCACCACTATGAGTAGGGCATTGACCCTCTCCCAACCGTACAAATTATGCAGGTGATGTACAGATTGAAGACCTAGTGAACAACCTTCCTAAGGAAGATTATGTTGCGAGAATAAGAAGACAGTTTTATGATTTAGTTTTATACTTCCACTACGAACTGGATAAATGTAATAAGCTTCCATTGAGAGGGCATTTTATTATTCTTTTTACTCAGATGAAATATAATCAATACAGTTGATTTTATTCTTGTGAATATTACCTTCATGATGTGTCTGGATGTGAACCAAATGAAAAAAATGAGTGATTTTCAAAAGCATCCAATTTACACATCATTAACACTCGGTTTCCTCAAGCATGAGTACAAACTCTAGCCGTGAAAATTCGGGATGTTACAGATTCAGCACAATTTTGAGATTTTCTAAACATTCGCTAAAGGAAGGACCAAAAATAGAAAAGTCATCAATGAAAAGCTCTAAATATTTTCCCACCATGTAAGAAAATATACTTAACATGCATTGTTGAAAGGTGGCGGGGGCATTACATAGTCTAAATGGCATCCTTCGGTAAGCAAAGGTACCAAAGGGACATTTGAATGTTGTTTTTTCTTGATCTTCAAGGGCTATCTCTATTTGATTGTAGCCTAAATATCCATCAAGGAAGAAATAGTAAGATTGTCCAGCTAGCCTTTCTAAAATTTGATCAATAAAGGGTAAAGGAAAGTGGTCTTTGTGATGGTATTCAATTTTCTGTAGTCAATGCACATTCTCCAACCAGTAGTAACTCTAGTTAGCATGAGTTCATTGTTAGCATTAACTATGATAGTGATTCTAGACTTCTTAGAAACTACTTGAGTTGGACTCACTCATTGACTGTCAGATATAGGGTATATGATACCTACATCCAACAACTTAAGTACCTCAGCCTTAACCACTTCCTTTATATTTGGATTTAATCGACATTATGGTTGTGGAAAGGTTTTCGCATTATCCTCTAGATGAATGTGGTGAGTACAAATCAAAGGGTCAATTCCCTTGAGGTCTGCAATCGACCATCCAAGAGCTCCTTTATGCTCAATAAGAGTGAAAATAAGCATACTCTCTTGTTCTTTCTCAAGATGGGAAGAAATCACTACTAGGTATGTCTCATCTTGATCTAAATAGACATATTTAAGATTAGCGGACAAAGGTTTTTAGTCAAGCTTCGGTGCTTTGAGGCTAGACGGCAGAGGCATTACATCAATTTAGGACAATTTTCCAAATTATGGCCTCCACCGGTTAACTTTAAGTACTGGCGTAGCACTAAGAAAGGCATCCATCTCCCTAATCAAGTCATCATCTAAATCAAGGGAGTGGGCTAAGCACGTCTCTAGAGGGTCAGAATATAGAGTCAAAAGTACTTTATCTTCCATAAAAGAATCTATCAAGTTAATGTCGTGGATATCATTAACATCTGTTGACTGTTTGCTCATGTTCAAAAAGATATTGAGCTCTAATGTCATATTTCCAAAAGATAAATTCATAATTTCATTCATACAATTATTGATTGCATTTGATGTAGCAAGAATGGACAATCAAGAATGACGAGAATTTGAGTACTCATATCTACGATGGGTTGAGTATCTAAGACAATAAAGTCTAATAGATAGTGGAATTTATCAACCTGGACCAACACATCCTTAATCATCTCTCTCGGTACACGAAGTGAGCAATCAGCAAGTTGTAATGTGGTCCAGGTGGGTTTTAAATCACTTAGACCCAACTGTTCATATACCGAGAAGTGAATTAAATTAACGCTTGCTCCCAAGTCAAGAAGTACATGCTCAATTTGGTGATTTTCAATTATACAGGTGATAGTTGGGTTACCAGGATCTTTATATTTTTATGGCACATCTTGCTTAAGGATGACATTCAATTTTTCTATCAAAAAGATTTTCTTTTATATGTTTTGTCGTCTTTTGGTAGTGTATAGATCTTTCAGAAATTTGGCATATGAAGGGATTTGTTTAACGACATCTAGTAGAGGAATATTGATCTTTATTTGTGTAAGCACCTCTACAATATACTGAGAATTAGATAGAAGTTTTTGTGCAATAAATCATAGAGGGAATGACGCAATTGGCTCACACACTTTTTTTTGTTCTTCCTCTTGTGGAGAAATGCTAGGTCTAGCATTCTCATCTTCTTCCAGGTCCTTAGGTTTTTCAGCCCTCACCAGAATAGATTTGTTTATTATCTTTCCACTCCTAAAAGTGGTGATAGACTTGGCTTGCTCCATTTGATTTAAAGAACTTGGGTCACTAATTTCACATTGTGGCTTTGGATTAGGGAGAGGTTGGGCTAAAATGTAACATCTTGGATTTTCACGGCCAGAGTTTATACTCATGCCTGAGAAAACCGAGTGTTAATAATGTATAATTTGGATGCTTTAAAAACTGCACCTTATTTTTTTTTCCATTTATATCACATCTAGATGCATTCATGAAGGTAATATACAAGAGAATAAAATTGACTGTATTGATTATTTCATTAGAGTAAAAGAATTCAATAAATAATCAAATGCCCTCTCAATGAGAGGTTATTACATCTATTAAGTTCGCAGCGGAAGTATAAAACTGTCTTCTTATTATTTTAACATAATCTTCCATAGGGAGGTGATCCTCTAGGTCTTTAATCTGTACATCACCTGCATCATCTGTACAATTGGAGATGGCCAACACCCTACTCATAGTGATGGTTATT
This sequence comes from Magnolia sinica, assembly GCF_029962835.1. Taxonomy (NCBI): domain Eukaryota; kingdom Viridiplantae; phylum Streptophyta; class Magnoliopsida; order Magnoliales; family Magnoliaceae; genus Magnolia; species Magnolia sinica. The sequence continues at coordinate 97,358,521 of NC_080573.1, read as the reverse complement.
GTAAGGCTCGTATTTTAGTCCATATCGTTCCTTACACTCCCACGATCCTCCCTGTCGAATTCTGGCAACCCGCGACTTGTAATCGGCGTTTGTGCCCGAACCTAAGTCACATCCTGTAGAACTGATTCAACTCAACCCGAGACTTGTACCCTAGCGACCGCACCGTTGTTACGTCTCATGCTCCAATGTGATACCCAGGCTAGGAGTTGTGAGCCCGCGTTTATTTCGAAAAAAATGTCGCGCATTGCAAATCCCGAGAGAATCTCTACACACCTTTCAAATTAATTAATTAATCAATCAATCAATCAAGTACGCATCCTATCTCTAGCCATGCTTTCTTTCTCCTTAAGACAAGTAACCTACCTAAGTCAACCCTCATGTCACTCACACCCATCACTCCATCCCATCTCCCTTACAACCTCTCTCTCTCTCTTGCTCATTCTCTATGTAATTTCCAAGCAACCAAAGTGGGTGGACGTCTAAGCATTTCCAAAGAGAAAAAAAGCCAAGTGTGGCCCACTTCCTACCCCCCTAATCTCTCATCTCCACCCTTCAATCTTCATCGTCCTTTATCAAAGTTGAAGCCAATGAGCTTAACATTCCAAGGAGCTTAGAAGAAGTGTAACTGGTGAATGTTTATACAACTATATTGTGATTTTGATGATGGGCCAAGTGGGGCCTACCGATTGATGGTATGGATCTCATTTTAGACCCAAGGTGTGGCCAATGGCCCACTAAGATACAGATGTTTAATCCATGATGGGGCCACTCTCCATGGACCCCATCATGGTGTTTATTTGATGCTCAACAAGTAGGGTCATCTAGACCCTCGATCTTGTGGTGCGGATGCCATCCCCACCTTGATTTCATTTTGTAGGCCCATATGTGGTGAGACACATTTGATGTATGTGTTTTAAGGGTTGGAGAGGAGCTCATAGTGGTGGAGCTCCTCCCTCACACACACGTTCTCTCTTCCTCTCTCTATCTCTCTCTTTCCCTGATTGATGGCCCACCTTGTGGTATGAATCTTACCCATGCTATCCATATAGTGGAACCTCCATGTTGTCTATCCAATAGGACCACCATGTCATCCACCAAGTGGGCCCACGTAGGTGGTGAAATCCCTCTACGGTGTGAGTGTTTGTGGACGTTGCAGCAAGCAATGTCCCAGTATGCTTAGTAGTAGGGAGGGGCATTGGGACCACAATCCCCCCCCCCCCCCATGATGTATGTATTAAATCCACACCGTCCATCCAATTTCTAGCTCATTTTAGCCCTTGAGCTGAAAAATAAAGCCAATTTGAATCTCTAGCGGGCTACATCATAGAAAATAGTGATATTTATTGTTAAAATCTGTTAGGGCCCAGTGTAATGTTTCTGCACATTAAAACATGTTGAATATTGGGCTTATTAGACCCGTCATGAGCCAGAGAACCAAGTAAACGGACTTGATTGTCCTGATGTGGGCCCCACCTATGGAAAACCTCCAAAAAAAAGATAAATAAGCAAGAGAGGTTGGACGTTGTAATAAGCAGTGTCCTGCTGATTGTGAAGAGAGACAGGGATGGTGTGCTACGCCACTGGTCCCACCTTGATGTATGTCGAACATCTACACCAGCTCATGAGTAGGTCCGCTACCAATGAGCCAAGCTGATATTGGTATGTGGATAGTGAGGTCTCTTTCACTCACTTAGTTGTGCAGCTAGGGAGGTGACGTCCAGTGTGGAGTGTACTAGACCCCGGTGATGATCCCAAAGATGTACGGTACTGACATGTGGACCTACTGATCAGGAGTTGCGTACTCAACATTTGATTGATTCATTCATTCACTATCCACTCGGGCTGGTGGTACGTAATCAAATCATTATATGTACCTTCGCAGTGGCTAAGATTTCGGTTGGAGCGCGCGACTAACCTAAGATCAAGAGTTTACCTCATTGAGTTTAGTTATCCAAATTTAGGTATGGGACTGGTTTGGATAGAAGTCCCTGTGATGGACCCTATAGCCTGCGATACTACGTACTATCATCCCGACTTCACGCTCTAGCTTGGTCATTTCTTTCGCACTGCATATTACATTGTATCCCTAGCACATGGCTTTTGGTTTACCACGACCCTGCATTACATAACGGATCTGCATTGCATATTCTGATATTGTATGACTCATGGACTTTATAGTATTTCTATTTACTTTGATATCGTATGACTCATGAACTTGCCAGTATTTTCAATATTGTATGAATTGTGGACTTATATTATATACTTGGCACCTGTTTTGCGTACACACGTACACCACCCTCTAAGCTTTCTATAAACTTATGCACGATCGATGCGTGCAGGTGACGCCAGGACGCAGTAGCACTGATGTAGGAGCGTGTGGTCGAGCTTTGTGGAGATTTTATTATATACTTGTATTTCCTTTCAGCATTGTAATCAACAATTTATATTAGTGGATATGTGATGATGATGTTGCTCTTATGATTTGGGTACACTTGTGGTTATGCTCCTTTACAAAAAAATTACCTTGAAAATCCTCCTTATAGGATCCGAGGATCGAAAATCTGGTGTATAGGCGCTAGGAGTTGAGAATGGGGTACTACGGAGACTGTCAGCCATCGAGAATTTTGTGAGCTCGGTTTTCAAGTTTGGGGCATGAAAAAAGTTGGTATCAGAGCATAACTTAGGAATACCTAAGGATAACATCACATATCTGCTGATAGCTACCATACACTCGATGATTGTTGAGAACATAGAATGATTAGGTCCCCGAGTTTAAATAACTTAGAGACTTTCTGATATAGCTCCCCATCATGTGTATATTCAAGAGTGTTCAAAGATAATAGGCCTTTATTCCGTACTGTAGGACATGATGTCTTAGATCAGTGTGGCCCCGACCATATTAGTGAGCGCGAATCAACCTCAGCAGATGTTACAGGCAATGATCGGGATTCTTCAGGGGTAGGGTAGGAGACACATGTTTACACCTGCCTAGGGTGAGTAGGACCGTGTGAGCTCTCTTCTATACAACTTCAGGTGACTTGATCGCCATTGTTTCCAAAGAGGTTACTAGAAGAGGAAGGTCCCCTCTAGTAGCTCGCAACAGCGGCAACGACAGGCGCAGTGGCACAGGAACCGTCCATCCTTTTAAGCACCAGCAGTACCTCCAACACCACCACCGGGACAGTTCCTAGGTGCTTACTTTGGATGCGGTGAGATAGGACATCATAGGCGTGAGTGTCCCCGCCCTCAGCAAAAGTAGCGATGCCAATATCTGCAGCCGAGAGCCCAGCAACAGCCACATTAGCCACCAAGGCACCCGTAGCGGCATAGGCCGCCGCAGCAACAACAACACCAACAACCATGGAGGGGACATAAACCTCCCCAACAGGACCCTCAGCCATTAGGAGTCGTCAACGATTTGTGCAACTAGGCCTTAAGACCATCTTGCTAGATTATTCATGGAGGAGACATCTTGGAAGTGAGAGGTTGAGATTCATAAGCATTATCCTCGTCTCCTTGTTGTTTGACTGCATTCGTGTGTTGTGTTTCTGATTTTACATAGTGAATGATTTCCCTCTTTTATGAGCTCCAGTTAGTTGCATGATAGTGTAAATTTCGAGGACAATATTTTTATTAAGAGGAGAGACCTATAAGGCTCGTATTCTAGTCCATACCATTCCTTAGACTCCTGCGATCCTCCCTGTCGAATTCTGGCAACCCGCGATCTGTAATTGGCATTTGTGCGCAACTCTAACTCGCATCGTGTAGATCTGAGTTGACTCGACCCGAGGCTTATATCCTAGTAATCGTGTCGTCACCGCGGTTCTAATGCCATGTCTTACACTCCAATGCAGTACCTAGGCTAGGAGTTGTGGGCCTGCGTTTATTTCAAGAAAAACGCTGTGCATTACGAATCCCGTGAGAATCTCTACCCACCTTTCAAATCAATCAATCAATCAATCAAGTACACATCCCATCTCTAGCCCATGCTTTCTTTCTCCCCAAGACAAGCAACCTACCTAAGTCAACCCTCATGTCACTCACACCCATTAGTCCATCCCATCTCCCTTACAACCACTCTCTCTCTCTCTCTACCCAATTTCCAAGCAACCAAAGTGGGTGGGCTTCCAAGCATTCCCAAAGAGAGAAGAGCCAAGTGTGGCTCACTTCCTACACCTCCCCCCCTCAATCTCTCATCTCCACCCTTTAATCTTCATCATCCTCTATCAAAGTTGAAGCCAAGGAGCTTAGCATTCCAAGGTGCCTAGAAGAAGTGAAACCGATGGGTGTTCGTAGGACTAGATTATGATTTTGATGATGGGCCAAGTGGGCCCTACTGATTGATGGTGTGGATCTCATTTTGGACCCAAGGTGTGGCTAATGGCCCACCATGATACATATGTTTAATACATGATGGGGTCATTCTTCATGGACCCCACCATGATGTTTATTTGATGCTCAACATGTAGAGGTCATCTAGACCCTCGATCTTATGGTGGGGATGGCATCCCCACCTTGATTTCATTTTTGTAGGCCCACATGTGGTGGGACCCATTTGATGTATGTGTTTTAAGGGTTGGAGAGGAGCTCATAGTGGTGGGGCTCCTCCCTCACACACACGTTCTCTCTTCCTCTCTCTATATCTCTCTTTCCCTGACTGATGGCCCACCTTGTGGTATGAATCTTACCCACACTGTCCATACAGTGGACCCTCCAGTTGTCTATCCAATAGGACCACCATGTTGTCCACCAAGAAGGCTCACATAGGTGGTGAAATCCGTCTACAGCGTGAGTGTTTGTGGATGCTGTAGCAAGCAGCGTCCCAGTATGCTTGGTAGTAGGGAGGGGATGTAATGTTTCTAGCGGGCCACATCATAGAAAATAGTGATATTTACTGTTAAAATCTGTTAAGGCCCACTGTAATGTTTCTGCACATCAAAACATGTTGAATATTGGGTTCATTGGACCCGTCACGAGTCGAAGAACCCAACAGACGGATTAGATTGTCTTGATGTGGGCCTTACTTATGAAAAACCTCCAAAAAATAAAGATTTTAAAAAAATAAGCTAGAGCGGCTGGACGCCACTTACTGTCAGCGTCTTGCTGATTGCGAAGATAGATAGGGACGGTGGGCCCCACTACTGGTCCCACCTTGATGTATGTCAAACATCTACACCGTGCATTTGATGGGTTCCCTTTAAAAATGGGATGTCCCCAAAAGTCAGCCGTGCATGGAACTTAGGTGGCCCACACCATCCAAAATCATGCCTAAAACATATATAAACACTTGGTGGGGCCCACCTTAAATTTGGATGCTTCTGAAACTCGATCTGACCCCTTAACCAAGTGGGACACACTCAATGGATGGGCTGGATTTGTGATCCATGACTTGGTGGGCCTAAATAATGATTGTGAATGTTTTAATGGAGGGTAAACCTCTCAACTGTGTGCATGGTGTGGCCCATAAAAGCCACATATTGACTTGATTTTAAGTCCCAGGCCCCACCATGATGTGTGTATTATACCCACTCTATTCAGCTATTTTTCCAAGGCCATGGGCCCCATTGCATTGTACGGCTCATCATGATGTGTGTATTATATACACACTGTTCATCCATTTTTTTGGGCCATGGGCTACCCCATGAGGCCCACTATGATGTGTTTTATCCAAGTCATCCATTTGTTGGATGACCATCCGGGCTAGCGCACTGGCGGGCTGGCCACCCACTAGCTGGCCCATCCGATGTATGTATTATATCTCCACTATCCATCTGGTGGAGCCCATCTTGTAGGCCCACTTGTTGCATGTATATGAGGCCTAGGTGATGAGGCTCATTGTGATGTATGTGAGGCCTATGTGATGAGGCCCAATGTGATGTATATGAGGTTTAAGTGGTGAGGCCCGTTGTGATGTATGTGAGGCCTATGTGATGAGGCCCAATGTGATGTATATGAGGCCTAAGTGGTGAGGCCCATTGTGTTGTATGTGAGGCCTATGTGATGAGGCCCATTGTGATATGTATGAGACCTAAGTGGTGATGCCCATTGTGATGTATGTGAGGCCTATGTGATGAGGCCCAATGTGATGTATATGAGGCCTAAGTGGTGAGGCCCATTGTGATGTATGTGAGGCCCATGTTTGAGGCCCAATGTGATGTATATAGGCCCATGAGATGCAGCCCATTGTGATGTATATAAGCCCATGTGATGAGGCCTATTGTGATGTATATGAGGCCCTTGTATGAGGCCCATCGTGATCATATAAGGCTCATTATATGTGTGAGGACCATTGCATATGTGAGGCCCAATTGTGATGTGTAAAGCCCACCATGATGTATGTGTTATATTCACACCGTTCATCCATTTCTCTAAGACCATGGGCCCTATTGCCTTGAGAGCCCCATCCTGATTTATGGATTATATGCCACCATGGGGCTACCTTATGAGGCCCATCATGTTGTATGTGTTTCATACATGATGTCCATCCATTTTCTGATTTGTATAAGGGTCATGGGCCCCATAGAGAGTTAGATTCAAATCCCAAGTGGACCACACACTAGGAGACAATAGTGGTTAAATGTCCACCATTGAAATCCTTCCTAGGCCCGTTCTTAAGCCCATTACCTTGGGAACAATGATGATTAAATGTCCACGTTGTAATCTCCCTAAGGCCTATTGTTAGGCCTATTCTCATCTCCTCTTATTAGGCTTACACCAAACCGTTGAGCCCCTATTGATGATTGTTTTACCCACCTTCCCTCATTAGGCTACACCAAACCGTTGGGCCTCCATTGATGATACCCATCTCACCCTACTAGGCTAACCCAAACTATTGGGCCTCCATTGGTGATACCCATCTCACCCTACTAAGCTAACCCAAACCATTGGGCCTCCATTGATGCTGGTAATACCCATCTTTCCCTTTTTGGGCTATCCCAAATCATTGGGCCCCCATAAGTGTTACCCATCTTACCCTAGAGGGCTAACCCAAACCATTGGGCCCCCATTCATGCTAGTGCTCTCCACCAGCCTTGTAGGAATCACCATAACTTATAGACTCACCATGTTTGCATCAGTCCCCATAAGAAAGCCCAACTTACCATACGATAGATTGGGTGAGAAAACCCACTTAATATACTTCAGTTCATTATCTCAACTCCCACTGTTGAATGATTCACCCTATGAGATTCATCCTTGATGTAGTATGGCATTTACACTTCCAATATATATATATATATATATATATATATACACTATATATATATATATATGAATATGAGAGTACATCATCACCGTAGATCATGCTTAGTATAACCTCATGATTCTTGCCCATGTGCATCATATGTATTGATGGGCTACCCCAAAACATTGGGCCCCATTGATAATAATGCTTTCCACCATACCCTGTAGGACTACCCCAGGCTTTAGAGCTCTCCTTGTGATTTATATCAGGCCTTCCATAGTAAAAGTGATCCACCTAGATGCATGGGTTTTCCCAAGCTTAGTGACCCAAATAGAGACCCACTTAGATGATGGGTGAACTACAGACCCATTTGTAAGGACACAGTCCTAGATGTATGGGCCCTACCAAGGCTCGCCTTGTATTCGTATTGGGCCCCATGATAAAGGAAAGCCCACTTGTTGTATACCCACTTGACTCGCCCCATGAGACATTTAAACCTTGTATCCAGTGATAGGACCTCGATATCAAGTATATATCATCCACATCGTCCATTTATTTCTTTGGGACAAGTGTGAGGCATATCCTTGACACTAGTACACCATCACCTCTTGTCGTAAATGGGAGAATATGTGGTACCAGATTTAGTATATTCATGTGTAGATCCTATCTCGATGTATGAGTTAGACCTACCGTCCTTCTAGTGGACTCCTGTCTTGGGATATATGATATATCAGTGCTTTGGGAGGCTAATGTTAGTCTAACATAGGACATACCACATGGACTCCTATAGTTGTAGAAGGGGCATGTCGTTTAGCTCCTACACTTTGTATATGATATGCTAGTGATGGTCGATTGTGGATTATTGTTGTCTACCCTATCAAATAATCATGCCTATGTACTTTATTACATTATGATACATGCCTATACGCATATATGTATGCTTGTTATGAGGAGTGATTAATCATAACATATACCATCAGGTTGGTTTATTATGGGACTCCTTGTGAGATGGAGTTGCCCAACATGAGCGTGCAGTATGCACAGGTTTGATGCATGACTAGATGGTTTGACTCATACATCTCGCATTTTGTGATATGACCACCATATGCCCTAGCGACATTAGGGTTGTGGTCTCCACAGACATATCGTGGATGGCCAGATGGGATACGGGAAATCTTTTTTTTACATGGGGCACGATAGATGTCCCTAGGTGAAATTTTGTAAACCCTTATGGTACCTAAGGATGCTCCAATGTCTAGACCTAGTGGATATACATGAGCGCATGAGGGTCGTATACGATTAGGCTGCATCTCCCACTGTGTTGTGGTCAGTTGGAAGGGGGTGTGGCCTTATCCACTCGAGTAAGGGGGGATGTAAGCTAGGCTAATTTTGACCAGCTCATGAGTGGGTTCGCTAGTGACGAGCTGAACCGATATTGGTAGGTGGGTAGTGAGGTCTCTTTCACTCAATTGGTTACACAACTAGGGAGGCGACGACCAGTGAGGAGTGTACTAGACTCCGGTGATGATCCTAAAAATGTACGGTACTAAAATGTGAACCTATTGAGCAGGAGTTGTATACTCAGGATTTGATTGATTCATTCATTCATTATCCACTCCGGGTGGTGGTATGTAATCAAATCATTGTGTGTACCTTCGCAGTGGCCAGGATTTTGGCTGAGGTGCACGACCAACTTGAGATTAGGAGTTTACCACATTGAGTCTGGCTATCCAAATTTAGGTATGGGATTGGTTTGGATAGAAGTCCCTTGTGATGGACCCCACAGCCTACGATACTACGTACTATCATCCTGACTTCACGCTCTAGCTTGGTTATTTCTTTCACACCGCATATTGCATTACATCCCTAGCACATGGCATTTGGTTTACCACTACCCCGCATTGCAAAGTCAATTTGCATTGCATACTCTGATATTGTTTGACTCATGGACTTGTCGGTATTTCTGCTTACTCTGATATCATATGACTCATGAACTTGCTAGTATTTTTGATATTGTAAGAATTGTGGACTTGTATTGTATACTTGTCACTTGCATTGCGCACACATGTACACCACCCTCAAAGATTTTTATAAGCTTATGCATGATAGATGCGTGCAGGTGACGTCAGGACACAGTAGCGTTGAGGCAGGAGCATGTGGCCGAGCTTTGTGGAGATTTTATTATATATATGTATTTCCTTTCAGCATTGTAATCAACAATTTATATTAGTGGATATGTGATGATGATGCTTGTGATTTAGGTACACTTGTGGTTATGCTCCTTTACAAAAAAAATTACACTAAAAATCTTCCTTGTTGGATCCCAAGATTGGAAATCTAGCCTATGGGCATTGGGAGCAGAGAATGGGCTACTACGCTGGCTGTCGGCACCGAATTTGGTGATCAGGAATTTCGTGAGCTCGGTTTCTGAGTTTGGAGCGTGACAGTTATCTTTTAACATTAACAATAATTCAAGAGATTTATAAAAGTAATGTAAGGGTTTTGATACGTCTCGTACTCTACTACTACGAGAAGTATCGGTATGCACAAACAACATACATGAGATACATGCCTAACAAAGTGTATGCGGCTCATTATACGTAGTAATCATCATAATGTGGAATATAATTCATAGAAAACTGACTCGACCCACATCCCATAACTACGGATATTTGCTGGCATGGCCAACGCTACCGTGGATTTATACAAACATCTTAAGGTGAGACAACAACGTTATTGGAGAATTTATGTAACACGATGTGTTCATGAAATGACTATTTGCAACATCTAATCCCAAAAAAGTGATGTAACATGCATGGTGATTTACTTACATCGATTGTGCACCACACCAACCAACTTATGGAAATACGTACCGACCAAGAGGGCCGCTACCCATAACGCATTACGTCCATGATAAATATTTGAATAACTAGTTGTGTTACCTTTAACATATCACTTGCATTGGTAAAGAATATAAACTAAATCACAGGGCTTCTGAAATATCAAGACACCTACCCAAGCCTTAAAGGTAGATAACACAATGATAATAAAATAAAGCGAAGAGTAACAATGGTCAACTCAACAAAGAGAAAAGTAGCAATGACTAATTAACAAAGAGGAGAGTGGCAATGACCAACTCAATAAAGAGGAGAGTGGCAAAAGCCAACTTAACAAAATTGGTAAAGGCAGGGGTAAGGCTTGAATCCATGGCCTCACGTAAATTCAAAAAGATCACGCATAATTAATCATCATATTAAAATTCCCAAGGGCAAATAATTGATGTTTAAACAATTGCAGAGAATAGTATAATGTCATGAAAGCTTGCAAATGGCAGGATAAAAATATCTTAAATTAAGCAAGCTTAAAGGATAAAAGCTCTCACCTCTAGATGTCTGATCATCCATGACCATGGCTAAATGTCCAAATGCATACCTTAGGATAAAATTTTCCCTAAACCACATGGTTTGAATAATTAATATTAAGTTAGGGTTTGGTTTTCGATAATGTTAGTTTTGACTCAATTTCTAATCAATACGAAAAGCCGTGATTAAGACATGGTTTAGAGGCATTACATATCTTAATTGTTGACAGATTCCAATCTAGTAAATCTTAGGTTCAGCATGTTCTTTCACCGATTCGACCCAATTTGACTCAGTAGAACTCTATACGTGATTGTTAAAACTCAAACTCGAATTATAAGGGTTATTTAAGTAATCTGCTTACCTCTAGAAAGCTGGTTCAAATCTGGACTCCGACCAGTGACTCAGCAAGTTACTGTACCACACCCGGTGCTCGGCCTCTCTCCTTTCTTTCTCACAATCCTTCTCTCTTATTTTCTTTTCTTTCTTCTCCTTTCTTTCTTTTTCCTTCCTTTTCTTTTCTTTTCTTTCTTTATTTTTCTTTCGTTTTCTTTCTCTTTCTCTATAAGACCTGTATCATAGACCGTACCATTTCGTAGACTCCCGTGAACCTTCCCGTCAATTTCTGGCGACCCGCAATCTGTAATCGACGTTTGTGCACATCTCTAAGTCGCATCCTTTATATTTATGTCGACTCAACTCAAAACTTATACCCTAGCGACCGCGCCATCATCGTGGTTCCAACGCCGCGTCTCACACACCGATGTGATACCTAAGGCAGGAATCGTGGGCCCGCATTTATTTCAAGAAAAATGCTGTGCATTGCAAATCACAAGAGAATCTCTAACAAATATCAAATCAATCAATCAATGTACAAGTCAAGTACATATCCCATAAACTCCCATCGCTCTCTTACCAACAACGCATGACAACCTATACCTCTCTCATCTAAAGTCAACTCTCTCTCTCCACCCATCCCTTCCTTACACCTATCACCCATCACTCCATCCCTTTTCATCCCATCACTTCTCTCTCTCTCTCTCATTTTCTCTCTTCACTCTCAAGCTCTCAAGGAGAGCAACCATCCAAGCAATTCCTATAGAGAAAGAGCCAAGTGCGGCCCACTTCCCTACCCCAAAAACTCTCATCTCCACCATGCAACCTTCATCATCCACCCTTAAAGAGCTAATGATGAGCCAAGGAGTCCAAGAAGCTAAAGAAGGAGTGATATAGGTGGGTGATTTTGGTATATCTATTATTGATTTCATGTAAGGGCCCACTTATGATGGGATCCACTTTGATGTATGTGTTGTGATCAAAGAAGGGCTCATAGTGGTGGGGTCCCTCCACTACACTGTCTCTCTCTCTCTCTCCTCTCTCTCTCTCTTTTCCTTTTTGTATGGTGATGATAATGATGAGGTGTGTGGCCCACCTGGTGTGTGTGTGTATGGCCCACCATTATGTGTTATATCCATGCCATCTACCTGTGGGGCCCATCTTGCTGGATTGTCCAGCGGATGAGCTTGATGCCAGACCGTCTGGACAAGCCCAGTTAAAGAGGAAAAACATAAATATCACCATTATTCAAAATCTGGTGGGTCCCACACATGTGGACCCACCCCATGCACATGTTATATCTGGACCATCCATTTGGTGGACGACCAACAGCCTTAGCTGCTGTATTGACGTCAACAAAATTCTGTGGGCCTCATCATGAAATGTGTGTTAGATCTAAGCCGTCTGTCTATTTTTAAGACGGTGGGGCCCCATGGCTGATTGACTTCAGCAAGCTTGGTGGGTTAGCATGATGTATGTATTTTATTCAAACAGTCCACCCATTTACAGGTGTGGACCCACCCCACACGTGTGACACGTGTGGGGTGGGAGCCACCTTGGTGTGTGTTTTAAATCCACACTATCCGTCCAGCGTCCAGGGTTCGGACGTTGGACGCTGGACCTTTTTCAAAAAAATAATAAAATAATAATAATAATAGTAATATAATAAATTAATATTATAATATTATATTATATATGTATATGTGTGTGTCTGTGTGTGTGTGTATATATGTATGTATATGTGTGTGGTGGGCCACATGTGACGATGGGCCCTACAAGTGATATATGTGTTTTATATCCTAGCCATCCATCCCTTCTTAGACGGTGGAACCCACTTTGTTGTATGTGTTTTATACACTCCATCCATCTATCTTGGACGTGGGACCTACCCCACATGTGTGACACGTGCGGGTAGGTGGGACTCACCTTGATGTATCTGTTCTATATCCACACCCATCCATCTGGACGGGTGGAGGGGGACACCATGATGTATGTTTTTCTCCTCGTCGTCCATCTGTTTGCTGTGGGGCCAACCATAATGTTCATGTTTGATCCAAACCGCTCATATGTGAGGCCTAACTTGATGTGTATGAGGCCTATTGATGAGGCCTGATGAGATGTATATGATGCCCATGTGATGTGGCCCATTGTGATATGAGAGGCCCATATGGTGCGGCCCAGTGTGACGTATGAGAGGCCCATTGTGATGTGTTTGAGGACCATGGGTTGTGGCCCATTATGATGTATTCAGGGGCCATGGGAAGTGGCCCATTGATGTATATGAGGCCCATGTATTATGGCCCATTTGATGTACGTGAGTCCCATATAATGAGGCCTGATGTGATGTATATGTGGCCCATGAGTGAGGCCCATGGTGATGTATATTAGGCCCTTGTATGAGGCCATGGGCCCACTATACGTTTGGCTCTGTAAGGGCCACTCCTTGGGGGCAATGTTGGTTAAATGTCCACATTGATGGGCAATGATGGTTAAATGTCCACATTGTGACCTTCCTTAGGCCCTTTGTTAAGCCGATTATCAAGGCCGATTATTGATGCCAATTATTGAGGCTGATTATCGATGTCAATTATCGATGCCGGTTATCGATACCGATTATAAGTATGTGACAACATAGCATCATACATGCCCATACACATCATCTGCATGTTTGTGATGAGATGAGGTTGACCATTGCATATGCCTTTTGTTAAGTTGTTTATGGGACTCCCTGATAGGTGGTGTTGTTCCTCATGAGCGTACGATACGTGCAGGGTTAATGCATGATTGGATTGTATGACTCATGCATCTTGCATTGTGTGATGTGGTTACTATATGCCCTAGCGACATCAGGGCCTTGGCCTCCACAGGCACATTGTGAAGGGCCGGATTAGATATCGAAAATACTATTATTAGCATCGGGGCACCATAGATGTCTATGGGTGAAAATTTCTAAACCCGATGGTACCAGAGGATGACTCCAATGTCGAGACCAAGTGGATACATGAGCGCACAAGGGTCATATACCATTAGGCTACGTCTCACACCGTGTCGTGGTCGTTGGAAGGGGGTGTGACCTTACCTGCATGAGTGAGGAGGCAATATCTGGGTTGAGTTTGATCAGCTTAAAGAATAGGTCTGCTATCAATGAGTCGAGCCCGATATTGGCAGACGGATAGTGAGGTCTCTTCCACTTACCCAGTTGTGCGCTTGGATAGGAGCAGCAAGCTAGCGTAGAGTATACCAGACCTCGGTGATTATCCAAAGTGAGAACTGTACTGATATTTGATACTCTAGTGAGACCCGAGGTTTACGTCTCAATTTTGGGAGAGCTTTCAGAGAGCGATGGGGTCTATTTTGCAGCTTAGCACCGCGTATCATCCGCAGACCGATAGGCAAACCGAGAGGGTCAACCAGATCCTTAAGGATATGCTTCAGGCCTACATGGTTGACTTCGGGAGTAGCTAGTGTCATGCCCCAAACTCAAAAACCGGACTCACAAAATTTTCAATCGCCGAATCCGGTGTCGACAGCCTTCGAAGTACCCCATTCTCGGCTCCTAGCATCTATAAGCCAGATTTCTGATCCTGGGATCCTACAAGGAGGATTTTTCCATTGTATTTTTATCTCATAATAAGCATAACCATAAGTTTACCCAAATCACAATGGCAACATCATCATCATATATCCACTAATATAAACAGTTGAGTACAATGCTAAAAGGGAAATGCATATGTTAAAAATCAAGCTCCACGAGTCCGCTGCCCGCTCCAAACTCAACGCTGCTGCGACCTAATGCCACCTATACGCACCAATCATGCATAAGCTTATAGAAAGCTTAGAGGGTGGTGTAAGTGTGTGTACAAGGTAAGTGCCAAGTATATAATATAGGTCCATAAATCATACGATGTTGGAAATATAGGTAAGATCATGAATCATACGATAATAGAGTAAGCGAACATACTGGCAATCCATAAATCCATGAATAGTATCGGTTGTACCAAGGCTATGTGATGCAAGGCATGAATGCTAATGGCCATATTAAGGTTATGCGATACAAAAATGTAATAAGACAATATCATATATGCAAATCCTGTTAAGTCCATTTAGACCATATTAGTGCTGGAACATAACAACCTAAAATGCCATATGTCACGAATGTAATGCAATATGTGATGCAAATAAAATGACCAAATTGGAGTGTGAAGTCGGGATGATAGTAAGTAGTATCATATGTTATGGGGTCTACCATAAGGGACTTCTATCCAAATCAGTCCCATAACTAAATTCGGATAGTCAGACTCAATGTGGTAAACTCCTGATCTCAGGTTAGTCATGCGCTCCAAACCGAAATCTTGGCCATTGCGAAGGTACACGTAATAAATAGTTACGCACCACTAGCCCGAGTGAGTAGTGAATAAATAAATGAATGAGTATGTAACTCCCTCTCAATAAGTCCTCATATCAACACCATACATCACTAGGATCATCACCGGGGTCTAGTACACTTTACTTGCAATTGCCGCCCACTGGACGCGCAACCATACAAGTAGAAGAGACCACACTATCCGCCTGGCCAGTAGTCAGCCAATATCTACCTGGTACGTTGATAGCGGACTCAATCACGAGCTGATCAAACTCAACCTAGTTATGCCTACTACCCTCGGGCAGGTAAGGCCACCACCTTTTCCCAACCAACCACGATATAGTGGGAGACATGGCCTGCTGGTATTCAACACTTGTGCTCTCATGTATCTACTCGGTCTCAATGTTGGGGATGTCTCTTGGCCTCAGAGGCTTAGGGATTTTCACCCAGGGTCATCTATGGCAGCCTGATGCTAGTAACAGATTTTCGATGTCCCATCTGGCCATCCACGACATGCTTGTAGAGGTTACGGCCCTGATGTCGCTAGGGCATACAGTAGTTATATCACATAAATGCGAGATGCATGAGTAACACAGTCCAATCATGCATCAATCCTATGCATATCGAGTGCTCATATGGGATAACTCTGCCTATCAGGGAGTCTTATAAACAACCTGCCCTATGGCATATGCAATGGTCATCCACATCTCATAACAAACATGCAGATGATGCATATGGACATGTATCATAATGTTATGCTGTGACATACTCATAATCGGCCTCGATATCACATACTCATAATCGGTATCGATAACTAGCATCAATAATCGGCCTCAACAATCAGAATCAGCCTCGATAATTGGAATCAATCTCGACAATCAGAATCGGCCTCGACAATTGAAATCAGCCTCGATAATCAAAATCAGCCTCGACAATCAAAATCGACCTTGACAATCGGAATCGGCCTCGACAATCGGGATCAGCCTCGAAAATTGAAATTGACCTCGATAATTGGCCTCAACAATCAGAATCGGCCTCGATAATTAGAATTGGCCTCGTTAATCAGCCTCGACAATCAGAATCGGCCTCGACAATTGGAATCAACCTTGATGATTGGAATTGGCCTTGACAATCGAAATCATCCTTGACAATCGGAATCGTCCTCAACAATAAGCCTCGACACTCGGAATTGGAATCGGCCTTAGCAATCGGAATCGGCCTCGACAAAGGGTATAAGGGAAGGTCACAATGTGGACATTTAACCATCATCGCGCATCAATGTGGACATTTAACCATCATTGCTTCCAAGGAGTTGCCCACATAAAGTTAAACGTGTAGTGGGGCCCATGGCCCCATATAGGGGCCTAATATACACCACAATAGGCCTCACTCAAGGGCTACAAATACATCAAGTCGGGCCTCATTAAAAGGGCTGCATATGTATCAAATTGGGCCTCAATACATGGGCTGCATAAACATCACAATGGGCCTCAAACATATGGGTCAGAAATGCATCACAATGGGTCATGGCATATGGACCGAAAATATATCAAAATGGGCCACAACATATGGACTTTAAATAAGAAACAGGTGGGCCCCATCACATAGACCATAAATACATTACATTAGGCCTTGCCCATGGGCCTCAAATACACAATAGGTGGGCCCTACACATGGGCCTAATATACATCATAGGTGGGCCTTGCACATGGGCCTCATCCATGGACAACTCAGATCAAACACATACATCACGTGAGGGCCACATGGATGGTGTGGATAACATATATATCGCGGTGGGTCCTACTATAATATGGGTGAGGGCTAGGATTACATCTAAAATCATTTCAATAGTGGTAGGTGCAACATGTATATCACTGTGCACTATCATAATATAGGGCACATGGCTCATTAATTGTAACGACCTTGGAATTTTTGTGCTATGTAAATCAGCACCATCCAAACATTAGACAGCACCGTCTAAACATTGTCCAGCACCGTCCAGATCGTCTGGACGGTGTGGATGAAACAAATACATCATGATGAGGTCTCATGGAGGGATGACCTGGTGAAACACTTGGCGAGCTAGCGTCCATGTCCAGCACCATCTGGATAGTGGACGGCCAGGATAAAATACATATATCATGGTGTGGCCATGTGGGTGGCCCACCAACGTCCAACCCACGTCCATCAGATGATGAATGGTTGGATATATCACATACATCAAGGTAGTTACTCAAAGCTCCTGCCCATCCCAGCTAAGTGGGTGGACGGTGTGGATAATTCCATACATCAAAGTGGGTCCCACATGGGGCCCACCACCTATAATATTTAATATATATTATGTATATATTATATATAATATATAATATTAGATATAGTCCAGTGTCCAGATGGACGATCTGGACGGTGATATACATCACAAAGGGGCCCACCGTCTAGAGATCTGGACGGTGTGGATAAATCGCATGCATCAAGGTGGGTCCCATTCCACACGTGCAACAAGTGTGGGTGGGCCCCACACATCAAAATAAATGGTCGGTATGAATAAAACACATACGTGATGGTGGGCCACGTCCCATTTTAAAATGAACAAGGGTTGCAGATTAGACTCGCCAGAGGTGGGGTCCACACGCATGGGACCCACTAGCAGTTTTGAATTAAGCAGATATTTATGCTTTCCCATCGTCTAGGCCCAGTGGACGGCCTGGATAAAACAGATGGATGGTATTGATAAAATACATACAATATGGTTGGTCCATGTGGTGGCCCACCCGAGCCAGGATCAAGCTGATATTTGTGATTCCCCTTCATCCAGATCAGATAGCGGGGCTGGACCAATAGTCGGACGGTCTGAATCATATATGCATAAAATAAGTGGGCCACATCAAAAGGGAAGGGGAGAGAGAGAGAGAGAGAGAGAGAGAGAGAGAGAGAGAGAGAGAGAGAGAAACGTGAGAAGGGGAGGGACCCCGCCACTATGGGCCCTCCCTATACAATGCATACAATAAGATGGGTCCCACTACATGTGGGCCCTCAAATCATCAAAGATTAAGATGACGATCACCCACCTTGATCTCCATTTCCTTCTTCCACCAATGCGTCCTAGAGCTCCAAGGGATGCGATTCAACGGTCGAGATGATCTTTGGAGGGCAGGATTGGGTGGTAGGAAGGTGGGCCACACGAGCTCTATCCATTGAGCTTGGAGCTTGGACATGGGTTGCTTGCTTGAAAAATAGAGAAAATGAGAGAGAGAGAGAGAGAAGATGGATGGGTGTGAGTGATGGAGTGATGGGGAGAGGGATGGGTGAAGTGATGGAAAGTTGACTTTTTGGGGTTGCTTTTGTATTTAAGGATGGGATAGGTAATGGGTTGAGTGATGGGTGTACTTTTGACAAATGAGGTGATTGATGTGATGGATTCTCTTGAGATTACAAAATGAGGTGTTTTCCTGGAACTGAATGTGGGCCCACATCTCCTGTCCTGGGTATTGCCTCGGAGCACGAGACGTGGCGTCGGAACCGCAACGACGACATGGTTGCAAGGGCACAAGTTTTAAGTCAAGCCGACTCTGATATGTGGGACATGACTCAGGATCACGCGCAGACACTGATAACAGATCGCAGGTCATAGGAATTCAACCATGAGGACCACGGAGGCCTATGGAACAGTATGGGCTAGGATACGGGTCTTACAGATGGGATGAGCATCTGTGATTAGCTAAGTTCACATATAACAATAGCTATCAGGGGACCATTGGCATGGCTCCTTTTAAGGCACTATATGGCAGACTATGCAGCTCTCTAAGTTGTTAGATCGAGGTTGAAGAGCAGCGTCTCCTAGGTCCTGAGCTTGTACGGTAGACATCAAAGGCTATCGATATCATTAGGCAGAGGATGCACACAGCTCAAAGTTGGTAGAAGAGTCTCGCTGATTACCGACATCGTCCCTTGGAGTTCGCTATTGGGGACAAAGTGTATCTCAAGGTCTCGCTTATGAAGGGTATGGTTCGTTTTGGAGCAAAGGGCAAGATTGCTCGGAGAGTTATAGGACCTTTCGAGATCACTGGGTGTGTTGACATCGTAGCATATCAGCTTGCCTTACCATCTCAATTGTCTGGCGTCCACAACATTTTTCATGTCTCTATGCTGAGGAAGTGTGCGTTAGACGTAGTTCCTTTTATTGATTAGCAGTCGGTGGAGGTTCATGAGGATGTTTCTTACATTGAGCAATCAGTTTGTATCCTTGATTTGAAGGAGAAGGTCCTCCTAACCAAGGTTATCCCTTTGGTGAAGGTGTAATGGGGTCACCATTCTATTAATGAGGCATCTTGGGAGTGCGAGGTCAATATTCAAGAGCACTATCCCCATCTCTTTAATAATTGATTATATGTTGTATCTTGTATGTTGTCCCCAATTTTATATGATGATGTCTTGTTTCATCTTTCCTTATTAGTTATGCTTAGTTGTACAATGATTGTGTAAATTTCAAGGATAAATTTTTTATTAGGAGGCGAGGGCTGTAAGACCCGTATTATAGACCGTACCATTCTGTAGACTCCCGCGATCCTTCCCATCAATTTTTGGTGACCCGCGATCTGTAACTGATATTTGCATGCGACTCTAAGTCGCATCTTATATGTCTATGTTGACTCAACTCGAAACTTGTACCCTAGCGATCGCGCCATCACGGTGGTTCCAATACCGCGTCTCGCTCACCGATGTGATACCCAGGCCAGGAGTTGTGAGCCTGCATTTATTTTGAGGAAAATGTCGAGCATTGCAAATCCCAAGAGAATCTCTACCAAATATCAAATCAATCAATCAATGTACAAGTCAAGTACATATCCATCAACACTTATCCCTCTCTTACCAACAAGGCATGGCAACCTATACCTCTCTCATTTAAAGTTAACTCTCTCTCTCTCTCTCTCTCTCCACCCATCCCTTCCTTACACCCTAACCCATCACTCCATCCCTTTTCATCCCATCACTTCTCTCTCTCTCTCTCTCTCTCTCTCTCTCTTCCTCTCTCTCATTTTCTCTCTTCACTCTCAGGCCCCTAAGGAGAGCAACCGTCCAAGCAATTCCCATAGAGAAAGAGCCAAGTGTAGCCCACTTCTCTACCCCAAAATCTCTCATCTCCACCATCCAACCTTCATCATCCACCCTTAAAGAGCTAGCTTAGGAGTTAAGGAGTCCAAAGAGCTAAAGGAGTGATATAGGTGGGTGATTTTAGGATATCCACCATGGATTTTCATTTAAGGGCCCACTTATGATGGCACCCACTTTGATGTATTTGTTGTGATCAAAGAGGGGTCCATAGTGGCGGGGTCCCTCCACTACACCCTCTCTCTCTCTCTCTCTCTCTCTCTCTCTCTCCCTCTCTCTCTCTTTTCCTTTTTATATGGTGATGATGATGATGAGGTGTCTAGCCCACCTGGAGTGTGTGTGTGTGTGTGTGTGTGTATGGCCCACCATGATGTGTTATATCCATGCCATATACCTATGGGGCCCATCTTAGTGGACTGTCCAGCGGACGAGCTTGGTGCCCGATCGTATGGATAGGCCCAGTTAAAGAGGAAAAACATAAATATCACCTTTATTCAAAATCTAGTGGGTCCTACACGTGTGGACCAACCCCATGCACATGTTATATTTGGACCGTCCATCTGCTGGACGGCCAGCAGCCTTAGCTGCTGTATTAACATTAGCAAAATTCTTTGGGCCTTATCATGAACTGTGTTAGATCCAAGTCGTCCATCCATTTTTAGGATGGTGGGCCCCATGGCTGATTGATGTCAGCAAGCTTGGTGGGCCAGTGTGATGTATGTATTTTATTTAAACCGTCCACCCATTTGGAGGCATGGGCCCACCCCACACGTGTGACACATGTTGGGGTGGGACCCACCTTGGTGTATGTGTTTTAAATCCACACTATCCGTCCAGCATCCAGGGTCTGGATGCTGGAGCTTTTTCAAAATAATAATAATAATGGTAATATAATAAATAAATATTATAATATTATATTATATATGTATGTATGTGTATGTGTGTGTGTGTGGTGGGCCCCATCTGGGACCCACTTGCTGGACGGATTGGCTGGAGTACCCATGTGAGGCATGTGTTACATCTAACCGTCCATCTGTTGGACACGCAGCCTCAGCTGTTGTTCAACATCAGCAAGTTCTGAGCCCACCATGATGTAGTGTTTAATTCACATCATCCAAATCTAGACGGTGTTATGTAAGGCCGACCGTGATGCATGGATCTCATCCGCACCATCCAACTGATGGGTGTGGGTTCACCGTGATGTAAATGTTTTATCCACTTTGTCTAGTCCATGGACATGGACCACACCATGATGTTTGTATTTCGTATCCACACCGTGCATCCGTGGGACCCTTTATGCATGAATTCTATCTGCACCGTCCATTCGTCAGATCACGAGCACACCTTAAGGACCGGCTATCCAGACTGTCCATCTGGGTCACACATGACATATGTGTTCTTCCAGCCGTCCATCACGTAGACCCATGGTATGTGTGTTTTATCCATACCGTCCAGCCATTTGTGGAGATCATTTTATGGCAGAGAATGAGATAGATATAAAGTTCAAGTGGGACCCACCTTTATGTGTTTCATCCACCGTCCAACCCATGAACAGTGGGTCCCAGCCTGATGTAAGTGTTTTATTTACACCGTTCATATGATGGTGGGCCCTACCAGTGATATATGTGTTTTATATCATAGCCGTCCATCCCTTCCTGGACGGTGGAGCCCGCTTTGATGTATGTGTTTTATACACTCTGTCCATTTGTCTTGGACGTGGGGCCCACCCCACACGTGTGACATGTGTGGGCAGGTGGGACCCACCTTGATGTATCTGTTCTATATCCACACCCGTCCATCTGGACAGGTGGTGTGGGATGCACCATGATGTATGTTTTTCTCCTCGTTGTCCATCTGTTTACTATGGGGCCAACCATAATGTTCTTGTTTGATCCAAACCGCCTATATGTGAGGCCTAACTTGATGTGTATGGGGCCCATTTGATGAGGCCTGATGTGATGTATATGAGGCCCATGGGATGCAACCCATTGTGATATGAGAGGCTCATAAGATGCTGCCTAGTGTGACATATGAGAGGCCCATTATGATGTGTTTGAGGCCCATGGGTTATGGCCCATTATGATGTATTCAGGGCCCATGGGACGTGGCCCATTAATGTATATGAGGCCCATGTATTGCGGCCCATTTGATGTACGTGAGGCCCATTTGATGAGGCCCGATGTAATGTATTTGTGGCCTATGAGTGAGGCCTATGGTGATGTATATTAGGCCCTTGTGTGAGGTCATGGCCCCACTATACGTTTGGCTCTATGAGAGCCACTCCTTGGGAGCAATGTTGGTTAAATATCCACATTGATGGGTAATGATGGTTAAATGTCCACATTGTGACCTTCCCTTAGGCCCTTTGTTAGGCCGATTATTGATGTCGATTATCAAGGTCGATTATCAATGCTAATTATCGAGGCCGATTATCGATGCTGTTATCGATGTCGGTTACTGATACCGAATATAAGTATGTAACCGTATAGCATTATGCATGCCCATATGCATCATTCACATGCTTTTGATGAGATGAGGTTGACCATTGGATATGCCTTCTGGCAAGTTATTTATGAGACTACCTGATAGGCGGTGTTGTCCCTCATGAGCACACGGTACGTGCAGGGTTGATGCATGACTGGATTATATGACTCATGCATCTTGTATTATGTGATGTAATTACTATACGCCCTAGTGACATCAGGGCCGTGGCCTCCATAAGCACATTGTGGGGGGCTAGATTGGATACCAAAAATACTATTATTAGCACTGGGACGCCATAGATGTCCTTGGGTGAAAATTTCTAAACCCGATGGTACCAGAGAATGACTCCAATGTCGAGACTGAGTGGATACATGAGCACATGAGGGTCGATACCAAGAGGCCGTGTCTCCCACTATGTCGTGGTCGGTTGGAAGGGGGTGTGGCCTTACCCACTCGAGGATAGGGGAAAATTGCTGGCTGAGTATGACCAGTTCATAAATAGGTCTGTTATCGATGTGCTAGATAGGTATAGACAGACTATTGGTCACGTAGATAGTGAGGTTTCTTAAGCTCACTTAGACTGCGAGCCTGGGAAAGAGACAATGTCATTTGGAGTGTACTAAACCACGATGATTATCCAGAGTGAGAATTGTACTGATATTTGATGCTCTAATGATGACCTGCACTGATATGTGGATTTAGATGAGGGTTAGTATGCTTGAGTTGCACCTTGCATCGCATGGCCTTGGTATGGCCAACACCATTCATGTCTTACATCGCATGACCTTGATGTGGCCGATAGTATTCATGCCTTATATCGCATGGCCTTGATGTGGCCAATAGCATTCATGTCTTACATTGCATAGCCTTGGTACAGCTGATAGCATTCATGGACTTACAAATATGTTTCGCATTACTCTGATATTGCATTCTGAGCACGTTATATTATGCACACACTCTCACCACCCTCTAAGCTTTCTATATGCTTATGCACAATTGATGCATGCTAGTGACACTAGGATACGGCCATAGCTTAGTAGGAGCAGGAGCGTGCAGTCGAACTTCCAGAGTTTTCATTATTATTATCATTGTATTTTCCCTTTATATGCATTGTACTTTAAAGTTTTTTTATCATAGTGAATTTTGTGATGGTTTCTTGGTTATTGTTCATGGGTTATGCTTATGGTTATGCTTGTTACAAAATAAATTCATATTGAAAAATCCTCCTTGTAGGATCCCAGGATCGGAACTTAGTATACGGGTGCCGGGAGCCGAGAATGGGGTACTAAGGAGACTATCGGTGTTGGATTTGACGATCGGGAGTTTTGTGAGCCCGGTTTCTAAGTTTGGGGCATGACATTCTTTTTCTCTTTCTCTCTTTCTATCTCTCTTCTAATTTTTATCTTGTGGCCAAACAGAGCCTACACTCGGCCCAGACTTGAACCGAAATCTAATGCATCAGTTTAGGTTTGTGATCAACCTGGTGTGCGACACAACTCCTCTTTCCTTCTATAGTTCCTCTCTCGTTTCTTTGGCATTGGGTCTTTATAGTCTTTGGCTATCAGATACGGATGAGTCTTGATCAGACACAAGTTGATTCTCCACATGCTAATTACGCACATCTCGCTGTTGCTTGTGTGTGGGTCTGAATTCATGCTCCTGGTGTCATGTTTGATCTGATTCATTCATTGGGAAGGGTTTCTCTAATGAAAAGCCATCAGACGGTCCCCTTGATCATCTCTGGATGTTTACTCTTGGTCCCATCGTTCGACGTTCGATCAGCTAGCCGAATCTCTATTTTTAATGACAAGTTAGTCCCCAGCCCTTCCTACATCAGATCTGTTCTTTCAAACAGTTTAGGTTGTTGATTGTTGATTCCTCGCCCACCGAATTCATGATCTGATCACGTTGTGAGTGTAACGTTTGGATGCTTGCAAACATGGTTTCCAGAAGCATGGTTCTAATGTGAAAAGCGGCGGAAAGCCTTGCTTTTCATTTTCTTTCTCCCTTTCAAATTCTTGGGTGGAATTGGGTCCCTTGCTCCCTGAATTTGAGTGGTCCAGATCACACATGGAAGTTGTCGTGGGAGGATGGAAGGTCCCAGACCTTCCTCATTTGGTTTGGTGCAACATTCACCTTGATTGGATAACGAGCTCGACCTTATTGTCTCTTCGGCGCAAATTACTGATCCTTTGGATTGTGGGTGGGGGCCGCATCTGATGGACGGTTCGGATTATCCCATCCATTCTTGGTGGTGGGTCCCACTGGAAGTTTCTTTGTTGTAGTCAGTTTTAAACTCCCGAACGCGGGAGCGTGAAAGGAGGAAGAGTTGTGAGTAGTCCGATCAAAGCAGCTTTTGATCGGACTCAGCGTTGTGTAGTCTGCGGTGCAAATAGACAGGTGCTATAATGCTTCATACCTTTCACAACTTGGGTGTTACCATGGAAATTTAAATTAGTTTATAAGTGTATGGGAACGCACGTAGCTTACATTACATAACATCATATAACGATTCACAATCTGTACAACTTAACCATTTGGTTTGGGCTAAAATGACTCACAACGCATATGTTAGGTATAAAGTCAAAATACTTTGAATGGACCATTAATTGTATGTAGTATGATTTCATCATGAACACTCATCCTACCCGAAATCTAAGTTAGCAATTGAGGCTTACGATATCATATCTACACACTTTAAATTTATTTGATCGCAAGGATAAACCAAACCAAAACTTTTGTCTGAAGTTAATATATATAACCTTTCAATCCAACCATCAAGCGAGGCAACTTACTTAATTGACCACAAGATTAATCCATATGGAGTAATCTTTATCGGTAATTGAGAGAAATGGACCCATATAGACAATAAGTAACTTATAGATAAAGGGCTAATGTAACACCACGCACTTTTGGTGCTCGGGTGTTACCATAAATACTTAGCTTTTTGAGTCGTTCACTTAAACTCTAATTGTTAGAGTAATCTTTACCCACGAATCTAATTAAATGATGATCTGGATATAAAACCAATATTTAAATTCCACTTAGACAATTTTAGGACACCTAGAACTCGTGTAAAGTGATTTCGAACAATTTATGTGTTGGACCTCATGATCTAACCATTGAGATTGAAAATAAATCATTGGATTAGATATCAATCAGTAGAGTAGACCTCACATCATATGATATAGGATATGACCATCAAAACTAGTTGTTGGATTCATTTATATGTTTTAAAGACTCTTAGACTGTGATGATCGGATCTGAACAATTTAACTGTTTAAACTATCAATCATTCATTCAATCAAGTTACTGAATAGAACTACGAACTCTTATGACCGTTGAAGATTCAGATCAAAGGCAATCTAGCTGTCGGATCGACAAAATCTACAATTGAGAAACCATAACCAAACATTATAACCCACTTGAACGTTGAATCCACCCCATCTTTGGTAGGATGGCCCAACATTGCTGCTCAAGACGAATGGCTGGAGTGGATTTCCTTAAACAACTCAGTGGACCCCACATTTAGGGGTGTGTGTGCACAAACCCGCAGAGCCGCGGTGCACCGGAGTGTAATTTCAGTCAAATCGGGCTTGACCTAATGTAAACCGAAAAAGGGGATTTTTCTCCCCACTTTTCCCGCTTTCACAAGCGTTTGAAAGACGCCGCTGCTGGGGTGAATGTGACCACCATCATGGATCAGATCAACGATCCGAATCGTCCATTAGGAGCGGAAGGCGAATCTGACCAAGACCATTGAATCTTCCACACGAGTCGCACACACATGGGTGAGCAATCTCATCCACAAACAGTGCTTATGCGCACGATTTTGCTAAAAATGGAACTCCGTCCTCCCGGTCGTGCTTACAACCCTGGCTGTTGGATGAAAATCATCCCAACCATCCACTAAGAGAGAAGGAAAAACGTACGGAAGGAATCTTCCTACCTTTGTTGCTGGCACAATCCCAACCATTTATTCTCTTAGGAGATCTCTTAGGATCATCTAGGACGTCGAACCTAGGGCTTCACAGAGCCTCTTTCGTATTCATTCTTAAGATTCCACACGAGATCTCGTCATTTGCGAGAAAATCGGCCACAACGAAAAACTCGGAACCCATCGAGTTTTCATGGATATTCACTCAAAAAGTGGGTCCCACAAGCTTCCTAGCAGCCATCCGAACAATCCATAATCAATAGATCAAAGGAAAATCCCTCTGATCAAAGTCCACCATGAACAGCCACGTCATCTCCTCCATTCACTCGAGAAACCCATCATTTGGCGATGGGGTCCATTCACTAAACTAGAACATTCGTCTGGTGGCCCATGTTGTCAGGAGACCACCTACGGAGTTGGATTGAAGCCATGCTAACAGAATCTGAGTTTAACAACTAAAACTCTTTAGATAAAATAACCAACCCATAACTAATCACCCGATTAGTTACGCCCGAACCGTCTAAAAGAGGATTAAGAAAAGCCTTATAAAAGGTTCCCATTTAGGGCAACCCTCTCCAAAGAAGGAAAGGGAGAAAGAGAATGAGAAAAAGGGAAAAGAGATGGCGCCATTTTCGAAGCTGCACCTCATCTGGTCGACTCAGTTTGAGTTGCTGCGAGCCCAGACTGAGTCCAGCAGTGCCTTCAATCTCCCTAGCAGGGAAAGAGAAAGATAAAAGCAGAAAGGAAGAGAGGAGAACAGAACCAGGAAGAGGAGAAAATGATTTGGTGAGTTGCACTGTCTCAACTCACCTGGATTGCGAACCTAGGCCATCAAGTTGTGAGTTGTCTGCCTAGACTCGGTGCGGATCCTAGGAGAGGGCAGAAGAAAGAAAGAGAGAAACCAAAGAAAGAGAAGGAAGAAACTAGAGAAAGAGAAGAGAGAGATCTGGCTCGAGTGACCCATCTGCCCATTAACTTTTTGTCGCACCAGCCCAACTCGGAGTAAGTCTCGCACTGGGCCGAGTTGCTAGACGCTACAGACGAAGAAAAGAAAGAAAAGAGGATGAGGAAAAATCATAAGGAGAAGAAGAAGTGAGGGAGAAGAGGAGCATGGGTGTGGGCGTCCGTGTCCCATCGTTTGAACCGCACTGAGTTGACTCAGTCCAACCGGATCTGAGTCAAATCGGCTTAGGCGTGCATTACTGGATGTATTCCAGCAGGAAGAAAGAGAGAAAACAGAGGAGGAAAGGAAGAAAGGGAAGGAAAGAAGAAGAAAGGAAACAGAGAAAAAGAAAAGGAGATAGAGAAGGAGAGAGAGTGAGTCAAGCTGAGTTGACTCAGTGAGTCGACCTATAGTTTTAACGACGAGTTAGATGTCGGGTCGAGTTTTGCAACTAGGTAAGTTGATGTTCACCTCTTGTTATCCTTTTTGTTATTATTATAATGTTATCATTATCATTAGAATTATTAATTGCTATTAAAATTATTATCATTATCATTATTAGATAATATTGCCATTTCCATTTTGAGTTGGTATAATTATTAATATTAGTTCTTATTAAAATTTTGTTTTATTATCACCAATTTTACTATCATTTATAACATGTATTAAACTCTTATTTTTACAATATTAGATATTGTTGGGAAATTAATACTAATTCACGGAGTATCATTAGTAATAATATCTTATTTCGTACGAAAAAAGTTAGAATTCAAGTTCTAAGACTTATACTTAGATTTAAATTATTAGATAAAGCCCTAAAATTTACATGATCTAAATATTAAACTTTAATCATAACCATGTAATTTCATTATGTTGTAATTTAACCACTCAAAGCATTCTAATTTTTGTTAGATCTTGATCCTAAGGTGTATACAACTATTTCTAGCATTACTAAGAGATGAACCAACTCTTGAAAGGCGAGGTTCACCCTTCAAGCTTTTCTACATTTGGATAGTTGGCTTATTTATTCATCTTCTTTCATCTGTCTTATTGATTAGTTAATATGGTTGATTGCTCTTATTGAGTTCAATTTTTATAAATGGTTAATGATTTGAATTGTAAGTCAAATATTTGAGCATGCTATGGATTTGAATATCCCTATTCAGATTTGAAATGAACGCTTTAGATATGCGTGTGCTATATTATACATGATTTAAATTGCCATTCATGAACACTTAATGGTGTTTTAAGAGATCCTTGAACTAGTGGCCATCTGTGAAATGGGTTAAATAAATTTACGTTGTGGACTTACCACCTTATGGACTATTTGTGCCTATGTGACTCTTGGAGAATATTTCCTTTTAATCACACCATTAGGTGAAATATTTGGACCTTGCTGCTTTTATAGAATACTTGCCCTTTTATGGCTTTAATGGATTATTTTATACCACTTTGCGATGGTAAGTTCCATTTGTTGGATTACGATTGACCACTAGTTAAGTAGGTTACTTTAAAACATCTTATTTGTTAGTCTCATGAGCCACGGATGGTGGAATAGGACACTATGCCTAAGTTGTTGGCCTATACTGGGTGATGAACCTCCCATAGTAACCTTTGAGCTTTCTTAAAATAATTGTTTGAAATTGGAATAATAATGGTTGGGCTAATCATGCATTTTCATGGCATATGATCTTTTCCAGGTTACTAGTTCTCCTTAGACGTACCTCGAGTATTTTTCCTGGTGGCTAGATCTCCTTGGGCGATCTATATATTATTATGGTCTTTTCCGGGTAGTTAGTTCTCCTTGGGCATACCTTAAGTACTTTTCCAGGTGACTAGTCCTCCTTGAGTGATGTATATATTATTATGGTCTTTTTTGGGTGGTTAGTTCTCCTTGGGCGTGCCTATGTACTTTTTCGGGTGACTAAGTGACTAATTCTCCTTATGCGATCTATATCATATGGTCTTTTCCAGGTAGCTGGTTCTCTTTAGGTGACCTCATTGCATAGTCCTTTCCGGGTGGCTAGTTCTCCTTAAGCGTACCTTTGAGTATTTTTCTTGGTGGCTAGTTCTCCTTACGTGACTTTTTACCAGCTAGATGTGCATCCCCAGGTCTGTGAGCATATGTATGCATTCATGCATTTAAACAAGATTATTTTGTAGAATTTATTTCATGAATGTGTATCTGATGAATCTGATCTGATTACTATGATATTCATTGTGAAATAATTGTTCTACACCATTTTGACAACTATGCTTAATTATCTTGATGATATGATAAATCTTGAGGGTTATACCTCACTAGATAGCCATTGACACTATCAAACCGTATCCAGTGTGCAGGACATGTAGAGGTTGCACACGCTGGTGATTATGTGGAGTAGGAGGAGCCAAAAGATCTTGCGACCTTCTATGCTTAATTTCATTTGTGTCTAAATTTGTACCGTCATGTTTTGAAATAAATTAAGACATTGGTTTGTATAAGTCTTTGGGTAACCACTTGAAATATTTGTTATGTATATTTGGACTCCGTCTTATACTTGATTTGCTTCTGTCCCGCTAGTTTATTATCTCTGATAAAAAGAAAAAAATGTACGTGGAATTTGGGATATTTAGAGGTTAATGCTCGGGTTTTTGCAAAACGAGTAGTGTACTTGAGTTCCGAGAGAACTGGGGTGTTATAGCTAATCGTGGATTAAATTAATTAAGAAAGAGGCTCCAATATATGATAGGTTCCACAAATTTAAGAGAACTTTTAGTATAATAATATATAGATATATAAAATAAAATAAGTAAATAAACAAAATAAAATAAAATAAATCTACCATCTTATTTAAAAGAGTTTATAGAGCCCTATAAATGATAAACCATCATTTAAGAACCATTCACAATCAGATTTAGAGTTGATCCGATTGTCTGATTAGTGGGAATCGATACATAAGCACTTAGTGTGGCCAACCTACATTTAGATCAACCCCATCCTCAGACTCGTAGTCCAAAATGAGTCGGCCAAGGAGATGAATGGAGTAGATCTTAGAAAACATCACTGTGGGCCCTACACCCATTGTTTGTGCATCAGGAGTGGTGCACTGGTGGTGCACTGAACCAGAAGCCGCGTCAAACAGGCGCTGACCCCATAAATTCTAGAGAAAAAAAAAGGAGAGAATTCCTCTCTTCTTACATCTTCCCGCCAGCAGCCATTCAAACGGACAACGTCCGTTTGAGACGCGTGGTGGCTCACCATAACCATCCTTCTGGACAATTTGGACCGTCCACCACATGTGGGCCCCACCTTCGAACAAACCCAGGCAAAAACCTCGCTTGAAAGAAAAGGAGAACTCCTCTAATTCTCCCACCTTCATGCTCCCACCTTCGGACATTACACCAAATAGGAAATTTCGGAAGAAGTACAGCCCACCATCAGCACAAAATGGTCTAATCCAAACTGTTCATCAAACGCGGCCCTCACCCATGACCCAGAAACTCGGTGCTTAACATCGAAGGAAAGGAAGAATTCAATCTACTATTCACCTCAAAATCAAACACCACATGAGGAAGATTGCTAAAATCGGAGATCTTCCAAAATTCCACTGCGACGATTCTTACCGATTTGGGCCGTTCGAAATCGAAGAATAGAGGATTGGATTTCACCCAAGAAAAATCGGAAAGAAATCAAGAAATATAGGGGATCGGTTTCCGTTACACCTTCCCTGCATCAACCACTCCCACGCTCCGGAAACGTTTGCAGGTCCCCGAACGTTGCGTTCTTAAGGTGCAACGTGATTGGATTGCAGAAATAGTGGGCCAAAGATCAACGAATGATGATCTTAGACCGCTCAGAGAAAACAGATCTGCTGCAATGAGAGTTGAAAACCTTCTTGCCATTCAAAAAAAAGAAAAAAAAAACAGAGACTGGCTGACTGATTGAATGTCAGGTAATGGTACCAGACAATTGATTGGTTGGAGGATGATTAGAAACATCCAATTGATGTCCTTCATCAAAGAAAACCTTCCCAGATGTTTTAATAGGACCCAAAACACAAACAGCGGTACAGTTCTTAGTCTCCACGCAGGCCAACTTCATCCGATCGGACGGATCTGTTTACGCAAGAAGGGTCTAGGTTCTTTCAAATATAAATATAAATAAATAAATAAATAAATAAATAAATAAATATATATATATATGTATATACATACATACATACATATCAGGCTTGCCTCAGTTCTAGTTCATTGCCGAGCCCAGAGGAGAGTCGTTGTCTTATCTCATGTCCTGCACAGTTGAGGAGCCTGTTGCCTTGTGTATCGACTAGTTGCCGATTGTCTGTGATTTTCCCGACATGTTTTAGGAGATTCTGGAGTTGCTGCCTCGTCGGCATATTGAGTTCCAAATTGATCTTGTGCCTGGTACCACGCCTATCTCGAAGGCCCCGTACCGTATGGCACCGATGGAGTTGCGAGAGCTGCAGCAGCAGTTGGATGAGTTGCGAGAGTTGGGATTCATCTGTCTGAGTAGTTCTTTATGGGGAGCGCCAGTACTCTTCGTTAGGAAGAAGGATGGCTCGTTGAGGCTTTGCGTGGATTACTGCAAGTTCAATGAGGTCACGATCAAGAACAACTATTCGCTCCCAAGGATAGATGATTTGTTTGATCAGCTGCGAGGTGTACAGTTCTTTCGAAGATTGACCTGCGTTTCAGTTATCATCAGATTCGGGTCCGAGAGAAGGACATCTCGAAGACGGCTTTCAGGACGCATTATGGTCATTTTGAGAATTAAATCTTATAATTAATTATTCTTTCATCTTAGCTCTTCAAATCACCTCTATAGAAAATCATTCCTAATTAGTTAAATTAAGCACATCTATGCTTATAAAATTCATGCATAATAAGGAGGAAATATATAATATTTCACACTCAATACACCCCCAACCAATATTTTGCTGGTCTCGAGTAAAACATGTCAAAAACAAATCTTCAAAACCCAAATGTCAAAACTTTCTCAGAAAAATAACATTATGTGCAATCATATACATATGTAAGTAAAATTCAAAGATATAGGAACCTAATAATTTTAGTAAACTGTAACACCCCAAACTTTTAAATACCCGAGTATTGAAAGTCCTCGAGTGTTACCATGAAGTTTAACTTGATACGTGCATGTGTACGACACCAACTTAGCTATCCTATACCTACATCCATTCCCCGACAAAAATTGAACCATTGGGAATGATCTTCTTTCATAGATCAAGTCATCTGACCGTAGACTTCAAGGTAAGACTCTCTGTCATGAGATCTAACGTACGTGTCTTCCTTTAAAGGAATTGACAAATAACTCCCTATCCATAACAATTTAGATATACATTCTTTTCTAAGCATTACTTAGAAGCACGCCTAAAACCATGTGGAGCCATTAGATTTCACAAAACCCTCATATCAATAATAATTATGAAAACGCCATTGCCTAGGCCACTTGATTCTAGATCACGTGGTTTTCACTATTTGTTTAATGCAAAATTTTATACCATGCCTAATTACAAAAAATTAACCGTACACGTCGAATTTCAGGCCTTAGATCACAGTAAATCAACTACTTGACCTCTGCATCCGTATGTACGTTTATCAAATCAAGATTCTAATCTGTTCATCTTGTTCACCCCATAGGAATATGCTTAACCCATCATTAGAATTATAATCCGAGGAACTTATACATGTGAATAAGTCGCTCAAATCTAACGATATACATGTCCTATCCTCAATCACTACAAAAACTCGTTTTATGTCTATCTATTTACAAAATTGACCATACATCCACCTATATACATGGTCAAAGTGCTAACAGTAAAGTTTCTTTATTTTTAACAAGTCATCTGGCTATCCATCAGGTTTGGATCCGCTAAATGGGTCATCTGAATATTAGGGTAAAGTAGTCATTATGAAGATCTTCGGATTTAAGTTTATACTATCGAGTTGCTTGTCAATTAAATATGTACAAATGTTATTTTGAATTTGGGAAAGACTTAGCCATCGAAAAAGCATCTTGGACATTCTAGAAAGATCGGAACCCAAACTGCGGTAAATGAAAGAGCATGAAAAATAACAAATAATGGTAAAGTTTCGTATTATTTAGACGGTGCAGTTGGGAGTTACATGTGATAGATGGTATAACCATGAAAAAGGGCAAATTTGTAAATTATAAATGAAGACTCATACATACAGTAGCCTCTCTTGCTTCACATAGGTTTTGATGTGTGAATTTCACTCACTCGTTCTGCAAATGTGTGGCCCACCTTGGATTACGATCTGCTTTATATTTTGGCCCTAGGCCAAACATGATTTTTAAAGCTAGTGGATGGAGTGGATTTCTTAACAAACATCACTGTGGGCCCCACCTGATTTTTTTTCCTAGCCGTACATGCAAGTCCAGATTTTATGTAAATCAAGGCACGTAAATGAATTCCTGGTTCGACGTGAACACAGTCCTTCGTTGATTAAAGGGTGGCCTACTTGAGTTACAGATCGACCCCTATAATACACCCGAACACACCTTAGGATCATTAGAATCCTTTTGACCATCGATGTTTAATTTCGAGATGATCCAACCATTAGATTGTCAGAAACCCACTGTTGGGAATAGAAGTTAGGTGTATGGCCCACTTAAGAGTTAGGTCAGACCCATTCTTGAGATCATAGCCTTTCACAAGTGAACGAACCTAGTGAATGGGGTGGATCTATCACAATCATCACGGTGTACCCCAAACCTGCATCGCATGTGCACCACAGGGGATGCACTCGTTGTGCACCGTACTAGCAGGAGTATTCAAAGCTCCTCTGACCGAGCTTTCTCTTAAAATAGAAAGTCTCTCTCTCCCTCCGGTTTTCAACAGAGGACGGACAACCGTCCGTGTCTATGATCATGGCCCATGAGGGTGGACTCGATTCCATGATCCAATCCGTTCATCTTGTAGAGGGTGAGATTTTGACGACAACCCTGCTGGTCACTCACCTTTAAGCTCGCATGAAGGGTTGCAATTTCCAACGCAAGAGAGCCATTTGTGTTTCTTTTCTTTCCTAAAAAAATGGAAAGCCCGGTTTTCTTCCATGTTAGCGATTCATGTGAGGGCCTCTCCTCCAATCACATGCCCCTATTTCGAACGTACCCATACCATTCACGCGCTAATCACGTGCTAGGTTTTCTATGCAAAACCAACGCCTATCCCTCCCATGGTTTTGAGAAAACCGAACGGCTGTATTCAATCCGGGCCATCCAGTTCTCATCCAATGACCCTAGAGAGCTAGGGTTTTTCCATAAATGAAGAGGATCGAGTAGCCGCAGCTGCTCTCCACCTCTTACTGTAGCTCGAGCGAAAAATGACCATTTCCCTTCCACCAGCGAACCCACCACCCAAATCATCCTAAAGCTTCAAATGAGCTTATCCATAAGCTCCCTAGGGTTCATATGAACCATCCCATGCTGTCAGATTGGAGGAAGAAGCCTCCATTCGAGATCCGCCATTAATGGTGTCAACTTCTTCCTCATTGATTCACCGCACCCGGCAACCCAAACCAAGTCGAATCTGGCCGGATTGGCGTCCTCAATGGGACATTTCTGACTGAAAAAGAAAGAGAGAAGATGGAAGAAAGGAGAAAGAGGAAGATGGAGTGGTGCGGCTGATGCACTGCACCATCTCAACTCGACCCGTTGCTTAAGCCCTGTCCACAGTTAGCACTGCTGGACAGCCAGCAGATGAGAAAGAAAGAAAAGAGGGAGAGTAAGAGAGAAGAAATAGAGAGAAGAGAGAGAGAGAGAGAGAGAGAGAGAGAGAGAGTGTGTATTACTGCACCGACTCAACTCAAAACCGGGCCGAGTCTGGCTCTGCCAAGCTGCGAGCCCGAGTCAGGTCAGGTTCTCCTGAGTCCGTTGCTGGACATTTTTCAGCAGATAGAGAAAAGGGAAAAAAGGAGAGAAAGAAAGAAGACTTGAAATGCTGGGGTGTCGCAAGCTGCTGCACTGCTGAGTTGGGTGCAAGTCCTGTCCACTCCAGACCTTGTGAAAGGCTAGGGAGAGAAGGAGAGCAGAGAGAACGAGGGAGAAGGTAGAGGAAGAAGATAGTGAAGAAGGGGAGAGTTGGGGCCGGGGCACATTCTAGGCGCACTGAGTCTAGCTGACTTGGTTTGAGTCATGCATTTGGGAGGACCTGAAACCTATCTGATTGTAAGAACAGGGTAGGGAAAGGAAGGAAACAAAGAAAAGAAAGGAAGAAGATAGAGACAAAAAGGTGTTGGGTTGCTACTGAGTCGACTCGCTTTTGAGTCAACTTATGTGAGTCATCTTTGCTCCCCAAAGTATTTGATTTATTATGATTAGCCATTAACATGTTATTTATACTGGTGTTAATTATTAGATATTAGTAATAGATCATGCTATATATTACCATCATACTGACTATTATTATCATGATAGTTAATGTCAAATCCATTGTTAATGTTAATGACGATTCCGTGATTAACATTGCATACATCAATTAACATTGTTACCATCTCTATCCTCATTAGAATTGCTATTATTAGAAATGAATAACCGTTAGTAAATTATTTGTATTGATCTGAGTTATTTAATATAAGAATTATCATTATTAAAATATTAGCATTTTATTTTGCCGTCCTTAAAATATTAACATTGACGATAGAACATACTAATTATCTTCATCAAAATGATTGTTAGTGTTATGTTAGCTAATATTAGGAATATTGTTAATATTAATAATTGTTTTGGAATTATTAGGACTATTATTCATTGTGGGTTGTGGTTAGATAATTTACTATGATAGTAGCTATTGTTAAAATTCCTAAAAAAATAAATAACTAATTTATTTGATTACTTTTATTCATTAATTATTCCCTTTAATAATATCATTCATGGCCACACAAAATGGGGTTCAAATTCCATAATCAAAACTTAGAATAATAACCTAGAATTAAACCCTAATTCTACATCAAAACCCTAAATATAAATAACTAAAATCCTAGGCCATGATCTTAAACCTAGGTAGTGCATAGAACTTGGACCTAATTGTACGGGTTCATGATTTGTGGTAGGGTACAAATTCTAAGGGCGCAAGTACTTAGCGACACTAGAAGGCGATTCGAAGTATAAGGTGATGATTCTTCCCCTTAAGCTTTCCATTTTCCCATTAGCTTGAGTTATAGTTTTTATTTTAACTTATAATTAATATATCCATTTCATGGTTATATGTGTTAATTGTTAGAATTAAATTGCTATATTACATGCTTAATGTTTATCCTGCATATTTATTTATGCTTGCCGATTATTTGTGGATTGCTTATGGAACTTGAATTGGTACACCAGTGGGAAACCCTGTAAGTGCTATAGTTTCTATCCCTGTTTGTTGTCAAATTTGTGATGACAAAATCACTGTTATGTTATATATAACTTGCTTAAGTGAAGCTCTCTCAAGGATCAACATTCATGAACATGCTAAGCTTACAACAAGCAAAGCTCTCAAGTACAAGACAAGATCTTGAATGAAAGAACTGCTCACAAGACAAGACTCTGGAATGAAAGAACTGCTCACAAGACAAGACTCAAGCTGAACTCAAGACTCAAGCTGAAACTCAAGCCACTTTCAAGATTGAGTTACATGAAGAGTTCAACTACATCAAGACTTCAAGACTGATACTTCAAGGTCACTTGTTCCTAATGCTTCAATGTCCATACTTCATGATTGAGGTTTGATTGACCATAGGTTGACCTTAGAAGTAGGTCATTTCGGATACATAAGTCAAATATTATTTTTCATGTGATTGGTCTGTTCTTCGACTAGTCCTAGGCCTTCTTCGACTAGTCCTAGACTTGCTTACCGATCTAAGAAATTCCTCGACCCGATCGTAAGTTTGTTACAAATTAGGATAAAATCATTAGCCTTCGACTAGTCACGGAATGCATTCGACACGATCGTAGCGATGTCGACGATCTTCGACCGGTCGTACATTCTTCGACTCAAAGTCCAGCGAGTTTTATAGGTTCTTCGACCGATCGAAGGAAACCTACGACCATTCGTAGGAGAGCTACGACGATCTAGAACGGTCAAAGCATATCCCGCCGGATTTTTCAAATATCTGTTGTTACTTCGACTAGTCAAAGAGCTCTCTAGACCAGTCGAAGACCCGATCTTCTCACCTATAAATAGTGCACGAATCTCAGAAGAAATTATCAATTTAATTAATTAATTCAAGCCAATCTTCGTCGAACTTCTGAGAGATAATTCCGTGCTCCATCTAAGCTAAGTGTGCTTATTTAATATTCTCTTTCCTTAGCTTTATTTTAATTGATTTTGTTTCTTATATTCCAATCTGATTTGATAAGAGGAATTATTATTCCCTTTCTTTGGAATCAAAATCAATTAAGGCAAGCCCTATTCGGTTTAATTTAAAATCTATTAGAATTAGAACCATTGTAATCAGTCTTGGACATTGAACTTGGACATTCAATCATCTACTTTGATTTGGTTCTACCTGCTACTACAACGAAGGAGATTTTCGTTATTTTACATATTGTAAATTCCTTTCTATTATTTTGGTTTCTTTCAAGATTTGCTTAAAAATCTTGTTATTTTGGTTATCTAAGGAAAGCCAGGAAAACTCGAAGTGGGGTTTTTAATTGGGAAAGCCCACATACAAAGACACAAGAGTAAGGGTTTTGGGTGAACCTGGGAAAACCTATTTTTAGTGAATGCTAATATCCCCTGTGTGAGGATATTAGGAGTGGAGTAGCATTTTGTGTGGCTGTTGTTTAACAATTGGTGAACACACAGGCGAACCACTATAATCCCTTGAGTTGTGGTTGATTGTTTTATTCTTCTAATTTTTTATTCTTTTTGTGGGATGTATGTATGGTGGTGAATGTTGTAATTATTATAGCTTAGAATTTACTTTCTGCTATTCCTTTATAAGCTTGATTTTCAATTTCATTTGAAAGTTGTTCCAGCAAGGTTGCCCTGCCATTTTTATGGTGTATGGCTGTCCCTAGAACAATACATTTTTAATTACAAGTTATTTCATTTCAGTTTATATTTATTTTTGTATTCCTCTTCGATTTGAGACTTGATACAAAGACATTTCTAGAAATAAGGTTGTCCTACCATAAACTCTGTTTTTGGTGTAAGGTTGTCCTTAGAACAACGTTTGTATCAACCTCTCAAGATCTGAATTTTGAGGTTATTTTAATTTACTGCATTGTGATTTACTTTGGCTTTCTTTTTCTTTATTATTCCGCTGTTATAAGTTTTTATTTGGCATTGTCCTATTCACCCCCTCTAGGACATATAGCTTGGCCTTTTCAAGTGGTATCAAAGCCTAATAGCTCTTTTTTTTGGATTTAATTCTGAGTTAACGATTTAAGCTATTTAAGATGTCAAATTTTG
This sequence comes from Magnolia sinica, assembly GCF_029962835.1. Classification (NCBI taxonomy): domain Eukaryota; kingdom Viridiplantae; phylum Streptophyta; class Magnoliopsida; order Magnoliales; family Magnoliaceae; genus Magnolia; species Magnolia sinica. The sequence continues at coordinate 97,319,366 of NC_080573.1, read as the reverse complement.
ATAGCCTTTCTCACTAGGCCTCCACCCTTTGATGGCTCCAACTATGCTTATTAGAAAGCCGAATAAGGATCTTCCTCAAATCAATGGATGAAAATGTGTGGCAAGCCACGGTGAATGAATGGAATCCTCCTATCATGGAAGTTCTGGGGTTGATGGTTCAAAATCTATGAAACCACACCATATTACCAATGGACCACCCTTCGAGAAAAGTGAGAGTAGTGCAAATGCTAAAGCACTAAATGCAATTACTTACGCACTATCACCGGATGAGTTCAAAAGAATCATTTCTTGTGATCTGCAAAGCAAGCTTGGGATGTATTAGAAATGACACACGAGGGTACTACAATTGTCAAAAATCTAAAGTCCAACTCCTCATAACGATTTGAAGAAATTCATATGGAGGAAAATGAAATGTTTATGGACTTCTACACTAGATTGAATGACATTGTAAACTCAATGTGGGGTCTTGGCGATAAAATCCCAGAAAGTAAAGTGTGTGCAAAAATACTACGCTCACTTCCTGAACGGTTCAATTCTAAAGTAACCGCAATCCAGGAACTTCGTGATACGGATAATATGAGGGTTGAAGAACTAGTTGGTTCTCTACAAACCTACGAGTTAAACTTTAAAGCTCCTAAAGGTAAATCTATCACTCTAAAATCATCTAAATGTAATTCAGAAGAAAATTCTGATTCAGAAGATGATATGGCTCTTTTAGCTAAAAAATTTTACAAAATTTTCAAAAGCAAGAAAAGAGTTGATTTTCAAAAATCAAATGATAAAAAGAAGTTTAGACCCAAATTTCAAAAATCTTTGAAAGATAGTCAATGTTACAACTGTCAAGAATATGGGCACTTAGCAAATAGATGTCCTAAAAGGGACAAACCCAAGAAGAAGGGTATGTTGGCTACATGGGATGAATCATCTGATTCTGAAGGTTCTTCTGAATCAGAAGATTCTGAAACTGAGTCGGGCAATGAGATTAAAGCTCTTATGACTCTAGCCAAATTCACATTTTCAGATAATGACTCTACAAGTGAAGAAAATTTGAATAGTGAATGTGAAAATGAAGATGATCTTCAAGATGCTTACAATGCCCTATATAAGGAAAGTTGTAAAATTGCTGTCAAACTTAAACTTCAAAAAGAAAAGTTTTCTAAACTCAAAAATTGTTTTGATTCACTTGTCTTAGAAAAATCACAAATTTCAGATAGTTTTGAAAAATCAAAATGTGATTTGGAATTCAAAAACTCACTAATTGTTGATTTAAAATCTGAAATTGAAAATCTTAAAACTGAAGTATCTTCTCTTCTAAGTTTAAAGGACACATGGAAATATGCCCAAGGTGATCCAAAGTTAGAAAAACTTTTATCCGGATCAAGAAAATGTGGCGATCGATCCGGGTTGGGCTATGATAAAAATCTACCTCCTAAACAAAAGTATACTCCTCCTATGTTTGTTAAAGGAGAGTCCTCAAACTCAAAAGGGAAAAGTACTTATCAAGATTTTTCTAAAAATTCAAAAACTTTTCAAAAACCTAGAAACAGCCATGTCAACTTTAATCAGAATCGAAATCTACTAACTGAAAAGATAGTTGATTTACTCAAGAAGCTATTAAAATCTAACTCTATAGGTCATTCCTATAAGTATACACAAAAGAAGACCAACTATGTTCCTAAACCCAAAACAGTTATGAAATGGGTTCCTAAAGTCACCTGCTTGGTTGCTCACACTGCTTTCAAAGCAACAAGTCATTCAAAGTGGTACCTAGACAGTGGATGCTCCAGGCATATGACAAGTGACAAAGCCTTATTCACCGATCTGAAAGATATGATTGATGGTTCAATCACATTTGGTGATAGTAGCAACTGCAAGATTATAGGCCAAGGTACGGTTCAACTTTTTAATCTTCCGATGTTTAAAAATGTTTTATACGTTGAAGGTTTAAAACATAACTTGCTTAGTATATCACAAATATGTGATAATAACCATAATGTTCGGTTTTCTAATCAAAGCTGTGAAATACTAAACAATAAGGGTTCTGTAATATTAACTGGACATAGAACGTCTGAAAATTGCTATATTATTAGTGAATCCAGCTCATCTAATCAAACATGTTACATGGTCCATACAGACGAGACCGACTTATGGCACAAACGTCTTGGACATGTACATTATCGAAATCTATATCGATTGAGCAAACGAGAACTTGTAAGAGGTTTACCCAAACTTCAGAAATTAGATAAAATATGTGGTGAGTGCCAGATAGGCAAACAAACAAAGAACTCACACAAAAAGGTGAATTCAAATACCACATCAAGACCACTCGAACTTCTCCACATGGACCTGATAGGACCTACCAGAACGGAAAGTCGTGGTGGTAAAAAGTACATCTTGGTAATAGTTGATGACTTTACGATTCACTTGGGTAGTCTTCTTAAGGGATAAATCGAAACCCTTGAAGAAGTAAGAAAAGTTCTCAAAAGGATTCAAACTGAAAAATCCTCTCAAATCAGTAAAATTCGTAGTGATCATGGATCTGAATTTGAGAATAGCAATTTTGAGAAGTTCTGTACCGACCAAGGAATATTACGTGAATTCTCTGCTCCCAAAACTCCACAACAAAATGGAATTGTAGAAAGGAAGAATAAGGTGCTTCAAGAAATGGCTAACGTCATGTTGAATAGCATGAGGCTCTCTAAAAATCTTTGGGCTGAAGCAGTCAACACAGCTTGCTATATTATTAACCGAGTCTACACTAGAAAAGATAATAATAAAACGGCTTACGAATTGTGGTTCAATAAAAAGACTACTGTTAAATACTTTCGAGTTTTTGGCAGCAAGTGCTATATTTTACGTGATCGTGAAAATTTGGGAAAGTTCGATACGAAGAGTGATGAAGGTATTTTTCTAGGATACTCTTTAAACAGTCGAGCTTATAGAGTTCTGAACAAAAGGACTGGTGTGATTCAAGAATCCATTAATGTTGTCATTGATGATCACTTAAACACACCAATCTCTAATTCAGATAATGATGAAGTACTAATCATTGATAAACCCGATACTTCATCGAATCAGACTGATTCTGAGTTAAGGACTGTTAAAGATCATCCAACAACACAAATTCTTGGAAACCCTCTCACCGGTGTTCGCACCCGTAGACAACTTGAGGATATATGTAATTATGTATGTTTTACATCCCAAATTGAACCATCTAACGTAAAAGAAGCTCTGGCTGATGAGAACTGGATTATTGCGATGCAAGATGAACTCAACCAATTCATAAGAAATGATGTTTGGTATCTCGTACCAAGACCTAAAGATAAACACATCATTGGAACAAAATGGATTTTTAAAAATAAGTCTGACGAATGTGGAAATATAATTAGAAACAAGGCTAGACTGGTGGTACAAGGTTATACTCAAATTGAAGGGATTGATTTCGATGAAACCTTTGCACCAGTAGCACGTCTTGAATCTATCAGACTATTTATATCCATTGCATGTTTTAGAAAGATGAAGATCTATCAGATGGATGTGAAAAGTGCTTTTCTAAATGGCGATTTACATGAAGAACTCTATGTTGAACAGCCAATGGGATTTGAAGATTCCAAAAATATTGATCATGTATATCAGCTTAAAAAGACACTTTATGGATTAAAACAAGCACCTAAGGCATGGTATGAGAAACTAATAAAATTTCTTTTAACTCATAATTTTCAAATAGGATCTGTTGATAAAACTCTATTTGTTAAAAAACATAATGATCATATCCTAATGGTACAGATTTATGTTGATAATATCATTTATGGATCAACTTGTACTAACTTAACTACTGAGTTTGCAGATTTGATGAAATCACAGTTCGAAATGAGCATGGTTGGGGAATTGACTTATTTCCTTGGATTGCAAGTAAAGCAACAACCTGAAGGAATATTCATTTCTCAATCTAAGTATGCCTTAAATCTAATCAAAAGATTTGGATTTGAGAATGGCAAGAATTTCGATACTCCTATAAGTACTACCCTGAAACTATCAAAAGACTCTAATGGTAAAAATGTTGACTCAAAACTTTATCGGAGTATGATTGGTAGTTTGTTATATTTAACTGCTAGTAGACCTGATATTTCTCTAAGTGTTGGTATTTGCGCAAGATATCAATCTGATCCTAAAGAATCTCACTTGATTGCTGTCAAGCGAATTATTAGATATGTCGCAAGTACTGTAAATCTTGGTGTAACGCCCTAAAATTCGGGTGTCGAGCATAACTCAGCTCCCAAGTTCTAAAACATCACTTATGCAACATATTTAATGATGGATGTATGTTGACTGTATTAGTGCATAAAACATGGAATAGATTAAGCCAAAACACAGATATGATTCAGGGACAAGTGAATAAAGCAAGCGGAAGACTTATAGTAAAATGTGTACAAGTGTAAATCCCTGAATTACATATACAACCAGATCGTGTAAAAGTGTTATGTAACAAAATTCGAGTATAAATTACATCATTTCAGTTCCAAAAATATAATCTCAGAGATCCCGCGCAACAGACCGAGGCTCGCTAGAACCCGTCTGAAAACTGCATATAGGAGAAGGCAGCCTCGTCGTCATCCAGCTCCCGCTCTGCCTCAGACGTCGCATCCATATCTGCAACATCAGGGCCTAAGATAGAGTCTGGTGGGTGTGTAACACCGTCCCAGAAACATGGGAGTGAGTGATCAACTCAGTGGAACAATAAGGCACTGGTTAACATGTTATCAGTTCAATCAAACATAATGATAAAGTAGAACAATTAAATAGATCCTAAGTACTCTTGTTAATACAAGTATGAATGCAATATGATGCGTGCCCTCACGCGTACACCCTCAGCGTCTTCATCTTACGTTACGCATGACATCGCCTCAAAGTGCGCCACATCTACAAAGCACATGCAAATGCGGTGCATGGATATGATTACCAAGTTGTTATTAGTCCATTTCACACAACAGGATTGGGAAGCTAAGCTACCTTCCTCATATCACCATCCAAACAGTGATCCATACTAGGGTCGTCAATCCTAGACATCTCATACGATCATATGTTTGAGGTCGTAGCAAAGGGCTCGTCACCAATCAATGCACGCCTTTCATGCCTTTACTACCACAATTTGGTTCGTCACCTCCTTGCGGTATTCAGGTATGCTCGAGGTCACTACAAAGGGCTCGTCACCAATCAATGTAGGCCGACAGCACGAATATAGTGTCCCATACCACCATAATCGGCTCACGAGTTTAGTTGCTCATTGGTCACTACGGGGAGGCTCGTCACCCCAGTGTAGGCCGACAGCTCGACCACGGTGTCCCATACCACCATGTCCGGCTCATGAGTCTTAGCGGATCAAGTACCATAGTTAATAGGATTTCATTGGTAAGTTCGGTACCCTAGATTCAAGCAGTAGCGTCCATACATGGTAAACATACATCGGACAATCGGGTTACTTGACGAACTCGACTAGCACGAGCGCACGTTGAATTGAGCGACATAGAGTGCGCAAACACTCCGCGTGGCCAAACCACTGCCGACAACTCTAATACGACTCGGGTTCGTCTAATACGTCCTACGTGGCGAAAGCAATCTCAACCACGAACATAGGGTCGATTACCGATTTCCTGGACTAAGGCATAGTCCCAAACACATTACACTACTACAGATATTCATATGGAATGTAAAACAGTAATGGATCAACAGCTCAAATCATGGTACATACACATCTAAAGAATATCAACTTAACATAAATGTAAGCATAGGAGATGCTTGAATTTAAATAACTTGGAATGTAACTGCATAAAGGAAAATATGCGCATCCATAGGAGTATTGAGAATCACTTCTCAACGCCCGCAATAAGTGTAATAAGTTACACTTAGATCATTCATGCATTTCTACAAACACTTAGCATACATGGAAACAACATACATGACGTATGTTGGAATACATGCACTTTGACAATTCCTTTTACCAAAGAGTTGTCATACATGCATCTAGCATACATACATGACAAATAATCATGGCAAACATAAGTGCATAATATACACGTATACGGTACTTTATAAATACACTTAGAATACACAAATCTCAATATAGCACATGCATATCAGGAAAGCAATGTAAACATAACATTTGACATGTGAAATCTCATCCATAGCAAGAATAAATCACTAACTGGGATTGAAAGCCTTGAAAACCATAACCTATACACTTAAAGTCCGCACCTTAAGCAAAGAAAGAACCGCCGAGCTGATTTGGACGAGTTGTCTTCGTCAACGGCGTTAGAATACCCTAAAATAAGGATAGAAATGAGATACAACAACACCAAGTCTAATCTAAGCTCTAACACAGGTTAGGGTTAGGTTAACTTACCCCAAAGGAACTCAAAATCGTCAGAAGAACGATTCAAAGTGAAGGTTCGAAGATGAAGAAGAACAAGGAAGAATCAAGATGATTCACCAACTTATCTCTCTCACTATCTCTCTCTTTTCCACTCTCTTTCCAAGCTAGGGTTAGAGAAAATCGTATGGAAATGAGAGCTAGGGTTTAAGGACTATAAATAGGCCTAAACTTGACGAAAATAACCCCAGGGTCAAGGTATACTTAGGTTATAACCAAAGTAAGCCTTTCTCGATCCAACGAAGCACTTCTGGTGGGCCTATAACCACGAAAGGTCGGACTTAAGCTCCTTGACCATGGATCTAGGTCAAGCTGAGTTTTCATACCGACCGGCTCTTCAGATCAGCCGTGGCGGACCACACTCAATTCAACGGTCACGGAATCTCGATCAGGTCCACAAGCACTAGGATATGCAGGCCAACTATCGATCGGAGGGTGAATTGGGTCGAGAATCCAAGCGGTCGAGAATAGCTTAAATTCGTCGCCCACGCCCCACGACTCAGATTTCAATAAAAGCTTAATAAATTCCAACCGTTCTCACACTCTTCACTCCGAACTCAAGCAAATCGACCCAGAACATCGGATCGACTTGATTTTCGAGGTGAAGATCAAGCCCAACTCGGTGACCGCAACAGCCTAAGATCATCGCCATCGGACTTTCGACGCGCGGTCCAGGTCCGATCCAGATCTTCCAAAAATTCTCCAGAACAACTGGATTTAGCGATGGATCCCAGATTTCAGAGTAACGTAGCGCTCACTAATCTACACGTTTAGGACCATGCAGATACAATTTAAAGTGATTGATGCGAATTTCACAAGCAATCGAGTAAAGCGCTAATTACCCCAAAACAACTACTTAAGGAAAGATTAGCACAAAAATTCCAAGGTCGTTACAATCTACCCCCCTTAAAGAAAATTTCGTCCTCGAAATTCATACCTTCATAA